>NC_086332.1:75126341-75769154 GCF_032445375.1 Bacillus rossius redtenbacheri
TTGCAATTGCAAAATTAGTTAAGTCAAAATTGTTAAGAATATAATTTCTAAAGAAAATCAAAATAAGTTATGGTAAGTTTTCTCAGTTCCTGAAAAGGTAAAATAAGCTGTAAAAAAACTTGCCCACATTTTTATACAGTCACCAAATGTTTATTGTTTAGGGATAAAAAATTACAAATTCAGGTCAAAAAAAATTTTTCTACTGAACTTCTCTAAGAAGGATTTACCAGCAGAATGTACCACAAATTATAAAATTACTTACAGAGAGACATACAATCATTTTGGATGAATATGTACTTACTAAATTTATATATACACTGAACTACACAGTAGTTTTGTTGAAACTTACTATTTATCATTTTATGATGTTTGTATTGACCATTTTTTAATCTGAGTAGTTCTTTCCAGTGGGGTAAAACAATGTTGGATTACACAATAACAATAACCTAACCCTATATTTTGTACTAACAAACTAAGCATTAAAACTCTGAACTCTTATATAATTTCTAGGGACTGTGAAAACACTTTGTAATAATGATTTCGTAATAACAGTGTTTTTGCTGATGAGGTTTCTTTGTATAGAGGTTTTACTATAGAACTATACAAGCATACGTTGCATACTAGTTGCTAGCATACTCGGCAGCTACCACACACCACACGTTCACAAGTTCAGGGATACCATTCTTGTACAAGAAAGAGGCTCGTGTTTACTCCACTCAATAAAGCAGTAACATGCAAGTAAAATTCAAAATATTTACCTTTTACAAACCAAAATATTGTTTTCTTTGCTGAAGTAGCCAGTGTATTTGGCACCTAATTCTTCAATTAGGAATCGTACTCTGCGTCTTTCATCATCTTCAAACTGTGTTAGTGAGATAATAAAATTTTTGCATGGCTTCCCATCACTGAAATTAAAATAAACAAATTATTTTTAAAATTTTAAGTTTAGTACTGTGTAAATCTTTACAGGACCCATAACACAATACTTACATAACTTCAAATTGAAGTGAGGGGAAAAATAATTTGTGACAAATAATTACCCATGTCAAACTAAAGAGTGAAAAGCATTAAACCAGCAGAAATATTTATTATCTTTGAAAGATTTGTGCAATGGGAGTGCATGACTTGATGTAATGAAATGTTGAAATGACTTGATGTAATAATGTATGTCCAGAAATATTTAGTTACACAGCTAAAACAATACTCACATAACACTGTTTAAAAATAGTGATTAACAAAAGTAATTAAAATAATAATACATACATGAAAGAACAATATTTTCTTTTGAATATGGCCCGTGGCGCGGTGCACGACAATAAGCTCAAACCCTGTTGTGTTGCCCTCTGCCCAAATACTCCCTCCAGTCGGGTGTCATCAGGAGCAGGAGGGTCCCTACCGCCGTGACCTGCCTATCCCTGCAGCAAAGCAGGGTTCAACCTGCACCGCACACCGCCAAGTAGAGCCCACTCAAGGCTGCTCTAGCGATCACCGACTGCGCCAACGGCCCCAGAGTGGGGATAGTGTGACATCCAAACCCAAGAAACAACTGTGCACATGAAAGTGCGCGAGTGTGCCACTCGAAAATTGTTACACCCTCAGCAAAGAAGTTTCACTTCAAAAAAATGACATACATATACAAATTAGAGATCAGCGAATGCTTGAAAATCGACTTAAGCAGAACATCTAATTGCAGCTTAAAATATTTTCCCAGCCTCTAAAAGTTTCGGGTTTATTGATGTTTAACATCTTAGCTCTTGGTATACGGCATTTGATAGAAGTAATTTTGTGAGTGGAACAGAAATATGTAATCATGATGCTGCCATCAGTAGTGGATGGCGCAAACCAATCTACAAAGCCAAAGGAAAATGTTATGGAATTAACTGTTTAATGAATTTTAACAAGATGGGCAGTATTTTAATAAAATTCCTCACTGAAAATCAGGTCTAAGGCATGGTTTATTTTGGGAGCTGTTTTATTATGTAGTTTAAAATTTCAGTCTGTGAATTGAATAGTCAACATAGCTGCTCTGGCAGAAAATTCTAGCAGCGGGTGCAGAAACCACTCGTGATTTGCATCCAGAAATGTAGTTGAAAACAAAATTTGAGTATATTCATCACTTTTGGCATTATTTTAAAATATTCTACGTTAAAATATGTGTCCGAGTTTCATTTTATAATTATATTTGCAACATAAGAACACAAGATTTTGCTCATTACTGAGATTGGATGTTATACATTACTGGTGAGTACTGAACAAATCGCTCACATTTTTTTTTTTTTTTTTTTTTACTTGGGCTTCATGTTATGACTACGAGGTCATTAGGACAGATTCTTTCAAATTACCTAATGGGTACAAAGGAATTGGTCATGGTCTAAAGTAAGGAAACATCCTAGCATTTGCATGGAGTGTCCTCTTACAGTGCCACCTCGCTTCATTTCAAAGTTTAATTTCAGAGAGATCATACAGCTACCAATTTTATAAAAATGGTTGTATGTATCATTTTTTTGCATAAAATAACAACATATTGACGCTCACTGCCTTGGTGAATTGCAGGGCCGACGGAATGACAGATGATGGGTTCAGTTCAGGTGATGGAGGTTGATGTCAGCTGGGGCTTCGCCTCGTAAGCCTGGCCCGACTCTACTGTCCAGTTCCCCTCCTTCCCGGCATTTGTACCGCCGACGTATGTAGACATGCGTGTGTTCAAATTGCGCGCCACGGACTACCGCAAGAGGGCGCTTAGCGGCAGTACGACGTCCCCAGAAACTAGTAACAACAATTATTATTTAAATGTTAATATTAAAAATAGCTGATGTTTGAGGTTCTGAGCCCGGATGAGGGATTGTATAAATTATAAGAGTGTTTTGTCTCTTTCTTAAAACTAACCCTTGGCACGGGATCACAGAATAGAATAACGGTTTTGGTCCGGCAGGAAGCTGCCTGTTGTCCGCGCGCAGAGCGCTGCTTGCCCCAGTTCCTCTTCGTCATCGGCCGAGGCCAGACGTGCGCGGTCATCAGAGACGTGTGGCCACATGTCGCCAACCCCGTGGTATCCGTGTACGCAGATCAGTGTGGCGTGCCCGATGCCTAGAGTGGGCCAGGTCTTAAGTAAATAAGCTCGATTAATTAGAGGACTAATATCTCGCCTCGCACGGGCCAAGTAACACCCTGACCGGGAGTCTCAGCCGGGTCCACGTGCCCAGTCACGTGGTGGCGCCCACTACAAACAGCCTCGGGTAAGCAGCTATGTTCTCAAGATAATCGGAGGACTCCGAAAGGGTGGATGTGAAGAGCCTCACACTAGCCCGTCGTGAACACAAGGTGGTGAATGTCTTCTGAACCATGACATCACCCTTGTGATGCTCTTTGTGGGTTTCAATTCAAGATTACAATTCTGACAATCGATTCATTGAAGTAAAAAAGGGTTTTATTTTTAATTCATATCTAATTTTGAATCAATTATAAAATTATGTATTCACAACTGTCAAATACTTTACTAACCAAATTTCAAAAGACAATGAAACCTTTTATCACACTTCACAAATGCAAAATACTATAATAAAAATACAATGTAACAGAGTAACGTTTAATGCAAGAAAGAAACCAGCTATGTATTTTCTTCTATCATGAAAATTTTAAGTTGTGTGACAATTGTTTTGCCGATCACCTGATTATACACATAAAAATAGAAAACTTTGAGTAATTTTCAATCTCCATCTCAAATTATTTGTTATATATAAAATATAAAAAAAGCATTTATGTACTATGATGCAGAAAACAAATCAATATTACTAAACAAATCTTCTTCGCTTCATAAGTGTTACACTCTTTCGTTTAAATTCTTTGTGAATGAAGGCATGTGACCCATTTGCTGTATGTAATGGTAACAAATAACAAAAAAAATATTTGGCTTGATAATTTGGATTAAATATAAAATTATTAACGAATACCATATAATTTTGGAATACTCGCTGACCCTTTAGCGTGAATGTACAGCCAATTATTATAATTAATCACAGTGAATGGTGGCATGAAAATAGATCTTGTTTTAATATTTTAGCACCAGGGGTAAGACATATTTTTAGGAATCTCAGCCATACAGGTAGCTGGCAAAAGACTGTTTTGAACTGCAGGAAACAAATTCTTTAACTGCAAAGCTAATGTGTCTCCAGAAAATGCATCAAAATTGATATTTTAGCATTTTCAAATGAACTACAGTCAAACCTCTCTGAAACGACCCCTCACGGTTTCCAGGAATGGGGTCGTAATAGAGGAATTTTAACACACAGCGTATTTTTGTGTCGGCTTTAATACTTTCAATAATGTTCATGTAAGAATAACAAAAAAATAATGGGACATTTCCTTTAAAAATATGGCAGCTGTAGGTTCTGCAACGCGAGTGGGCGCACACGAAGATCGCCCGGCTGGCTGGCGGCAGCGGCTTCATGACGCATAAGCTCACCCCTCCCTCCCCTCTCGTTAACGTTCTTCAAGGCTAGCTCATCCCTCCCAGACACACAAACCATCTAGTGTCCTCCCTTATAACACCCCAACTTCGCTCCCCTTTGAAAAACCTTCAGTGTGAAAATGCTCATTTCACCCTCCCTTCTCCCATAAAATTGGGCTATTATGAATGGGGTACTAAAGCGGCGAGGGAGGGGTCAAAATATGTCACTTTTCACACCAAGTTCGAGTTCAGTCATCTATGGCAAGGAATTTACAAGCTTTCAAACTTAAATATAAATGTATTTTAATAGCAAGGGTCCTATGAAAAGGAATATACCGAATAAAATCTAACTGCTGTCACCAAACAAAGCATAAAACGGCCCAATGCGTGGTCGCTCCGTTATTGCTCGCGCGAGAGGTGAGACGTGGAATGTTAGAAGAAAGATAAATGCGAGGGAGACAGACGGCAGCCAGTGTGTTTCTTGCGTGGGCAATAAGTGGCGTAGCCTTTTTTTTTTATGCTGGGTGAAGCCACCTTTTTCTATCAACCCACGGGAAAAGATAATTGCTTGAGCTGTCAAAATATACATTGCTGCAGCAGTTAAAACAAGTCGAGGCCGGTGTGCATCCAGTCGGTCGCTGTGTATTGTCAACCGATAGTAATCAAAATCAAGAGAAATCCAGCAGGTAGCTTTCTTTGCCTTAACTGTGTACCACACTAGACACTCGCAAATAGCTAAACGTAAACACGTTGCCACAAATTCCTTTATCTGCACCCTGCCGGCAAAGGGATGTGGAATGGGGGTTGTTAAGCGCTGACAGCGGTCGTAAACACGTTGCCACAAAAACCTTTATCTGCACCCTGCCGGCAAAGGGATGTGGAATGGGGGTTGTTAAGCGCTGACAGCGGTCGTAAACACGTTGCCACAAAAACCTTTATCTGCACCCTGCCGGCAAAGGGATGTGGAATGGGGGTTGTTAAGCGCTGACAGCGGTCGTAAACACGTTGCCACAAAAACCTTTATCTGCACCCTGCCGGCAAAGGGATGTGGAATGGGGGTTGTTAAGCGCTGACAGCGTCGTAAACACGTTGCCACAAAAACCTTTATCTGCACCCTGCCGGCAAAGGGACGTGGAATGGGGTTGTTAAGCGCTGACAGCGGTCGACAGGAAGTGGTATCTATTTTTATATATGCGCTGCCTATGGCAGTACAGCACTCGGCAAGAGAAACGCAGTAACACACTACTCACCAGGGTCACCACAAGAAACTTAGTTTCTGTCCGATTTTCTTCGGATTTTCGGCAATTTTTCAGGTTCCTCGAAATCTGGTTGTAATAGAGAGGTGGTCGCAATAAATGGGGTCGCAACAAAAAGGTTTTACTGTAGGTCACAAGTAATTTTATTTTAAAAGTGTTATACACTTGTATATATTAAAATGAGAGATTTGACTGAAAGCTTAAGAGCTATTTAGTTGGCTCACTCGAGCTTGACTCAAATTAAAAATCCCAGACTTGCAGACCTCTAAAATATTTATATATTATTATAAAAATAATTAAATTCATAAAATGTATATCTTTAAAAAAAAAATTTATACTATATACTACATATTTTTGAAATCCAAACACAAGATGAAAGAAGTATATGGGTTTTTTTATATATAGATCAAGTAATACTTAGTTTCCAACTATAATTCATGGCACAATCCCAAGTAACAACGCAAAAACAAAATTATTATCTGCAGATATGCACAGGACTTCGTCAGTACAAAAAGCTAAGGAAAACTATTTCATATCCATGGCTACGAAAACCAATAAATACAGAGTCTGACTTTTTACCAGAGTGCACATCATCATCCACATAGTCAGTATGAGAACTTTAAAAAAAGTGTACAATAAAATTTACACTACATTATAACAAAAAATTATACAGGAGCACATAAAAGTGGAAAATATATTTAGGAACAACTTAAATATGAGAAAGTAAATCAGAGTTCCACTAAATGAAGAAATGTTTGATTTTTAGTTTAGAGATTTAAGCACATTTAGGAGAAAAATTTACACACTTAAAGGGCCTGCTTAGTCATGGGTGTATTTCTGCAAGTGAGGTGCGAGCGGCCACTATGACATTTCAATGGTAACTAACATTATATATGGTAGAAAAATGAAGATAAAGGTGTACGCAAATCCCTTGAGTGCTTTCAAGAATCTGTACCAGATGTTTCACGCCCAAATTTTTTTGAAAACACACGTTTTAGCCATTATCACTAGCCTAAAAATAAGTAGACATCTGAAAATTGTGATTTTTCAGTTCAAATCGAATTCGAATCGAATTTCAAAAAAATTCACGAGTTTCGAATTTTTTTCGAATCGAATTTGGGAATATTTATTAAAATAACATATATCATTAAAAAAATTTTAACATACCACCTTTCAAAAACTTGTCACATAATTCACAGTTTAAATCAAGTAACTAAAATCAAAGTGAGACTACATATTTTGAAGAAGCACAACCAGATTCTCAAAAATTAAAAAAAAAAAAAATTAAAAATTATGTCTATAGCACTAACATAAATCACTTCGCAATGTCATGGAGAAAGGTGAGTTCATCGACATGGTGTGGCAACAACAATTCTCTGCAGCTGGTAACTATGTTGCCTGCTGTAGAGAAAACTATCTCACTTACCACCTTATTTAACATGTTTGACTTTCAAGGATAAAAATATTAAAAAAATATCACAGCAGAAGAAAGTGGTACAAAAGAAAAATAATAAATTTACCGTTTTTATCACTTAAGCATAGCACATTTTATTCTAAAATCAAGTTTATAATTAGGGGTGAGACCTTGGGTTCACTCTTAGCCGAGTTTTGAAATAAACAAACCCCGTCTTATCACTGAGCCGCGTCAGCAAGTGATAGGCTGAATTCATCTTGAGCGCCAAGCACTAGTTGCAACACACACACACACACACACACTTCAGTACAGTCGGTGCTAATAAAATAACGGAGAAGTAATATAACAGGAAGCACCGTAGTACTTAGTTCAGCGTAGGTGGTTCATTTGCGAAGAAAAAACTATGCACTTAATGCCTAATAGCCGTCTTCACAAAATCATCACAAGTTTTGATAACAGGATACTCACGTTTCCTTTTCTTCCCGGGAGTTGTTAATGTCCCAGTGTCCTGTAATTCTTTCCTTGCACAAAGCACACTGCTCTTCGAAACACTCGAAAATTCCGCAGTTAAACTCGCGATATCGTTCACACGACAATCCGGATATTTGTCTGAAAATGTTTTAAAAACATTCAAGATTCAACACAATAGTTTTCTGTGCACTTTTCAAAGGCTTTCCCGTTCTGTGCTTTACAAAACTCGGTCCGGCGTCAGCCATAACAAATAGTGTGCGCGCGAATCTGTTGCGCCGGGCATCAACTGTACACTGTACACACGGCGTCTGCTAACATAATTGTAAGTAAATACTTTCTGACACATTAAACTGTATTGGATATTAATGGTGAAACGCTATAATGCTATATAACAACAATTGTTATAAAAAAGGCAGTGTAAAAATACGTAACGACGGGACTATTTCTAGCGCACGAATAATGTGCGCGGCGGCCAGCAGCCAATGAAAATGTTTGTTTACGAGAGGCTTTGTTTATTCCAAAACTTAGGTAAGAGAGAACGGAGAATACTATTATGCAAAAAAAAAGTTAAGTAATCCATAAAAAAAAACCTATTCATGGAAAGTACGTTTATTTAAAAAGTAGACTTTGCGAAAGCACGCTAAATAATTTAAATTAATGAGTGATGCAATAAAACCATTATATTCAACGTAAAAAAAAAAGAAACCCTTTAAAGTACGTGATTTGTAACTATACGCATAACGATCGTGGGGGTTAACTCTGTGACCGACAGAGCGCGTGTGTGCATGCAGTCAGCGAGCTATCAATATCAATTTTCGACTACATGCGCGCGCTCTATACGGGAATACAGGAATCAACACAACCAAACTGGCGCTGCGTACGTTTTTATAAGCGGTATAAAGCGACTCCCGAGACGTTAAAGATGAAGTGAAGTTTATAACTTTTAAAAACATCTTTAAAACACGATTTACACATCAGATTACTTTGTAATAGGATTAATTAAGTTAGTAAGCAGTTTTATCAGAACGAACGGCGTAAACTGCGTAAGCAATACGCGCGTTGTAAACAACGGGAATTCATTGCATTACATCAAATGAGGTTAAAACGGGACAGAAATAAAATTGTTCAAATAACATGAAAATGTAAATAACGGTAATGTAAATAAGGGGTTTCGATGTATAATTTTTTGTAAGTGGAAGATGTAATCGTCCATTTACATTTCTTTTAAAAATGGGGGAGGGGGATGTCCTATATTAGTGTACCCGGGTCAGATTTTGCTAGTCGAATTATTGTAAAATGAATTTGATTCAAATTTTCGAATCGAATATCAAAAAATTCTAACTCGAATTCGGAATTTTCAAATATTCGCAGAACCCTAAAAATAAGTTTAAAATTAAAGTACAGAAACAGAATTACTCATCCGCCCCCCAGCGTATTATTAAATGTTTTTCGTAGACCACAATTTGATATCTTGAGCAATGTATGTGTGCCCAAGTAGACGACTATAAGAATACCTGAAGTTTGTTGGGAAATGGATTGCCTGCCATGGTGGCACCACTTGCTTCCTCCCGACAACATCATTGAGCCAATACGCAGTTACAAGGCGCTTCCCATCTTGAAGAGCCTACAACAGAGATTACACTCACAGCACTTCTTCCTTCTGGAAAACATTTATTGATGTGTGTTGTGCCACACCCCACTTCCACTTGAAAACTGCATCACTGATAAAACTCATATTATAAAGAGATGGGAATACAAAAAAAGTTTACTGGAACAAGTAAACACTTTGGAGTAAGTTCCTTACTCTACTATATAAAATATATTGTACTATAGAGCATCCCACTCTTAGATTGCAGTGTGGAAGTAAATGGGCGCATTCTCTCTCTCTCTCTAACACACGCCGATTGCCGTTAGCACTGTCCTTGTTTCTTCGTGCGTTGTTGCCAAATATCAAACGAAATTTAAAATTTTAATTTTTGGACCAAGCTTTTTTTCATATTGTGTAGAATCAAAATACGCATCAGGCAATGCTTATTTTGAATAATTAACAATATTTTAAGTGTCCGAAAAAATTAAAAAACATAACTTATTCGCTGCGAACTGTTTTGAAGTATTCCGATATGTTTCACATCAAAAACAGAAAACCTACATGTGTATTTCATTCAGATTTTTTTTATTAGTAAATTAATGCCTTAGGATGCCACCGAACAAATGTTAAGACAAAAACTGTACAGGTTTCACTTAAATAATTTTTTTAATATATTGAAATGCATTTTCTCACAAACTGAAACATCAAAAAGTTGACCCGCGGAAAAATTTTTTTCTATTAAAGATAGATGGGGGACAAAAGCGAGAAAAATGTTCACAATGAATTGAATTAGTTTTTAAAAGCAGCCCC
Organism: Bacillus rossius redtenbacheri; assembly: GCF_032445375.1. Taxonomy (NCBI): domain Eukaryota; kingdom Metazoa; phylum Arthropoda; class Insecta; order Phasmatodea; family Bacillidae; genus Bacillus; species Bacillus rossius. Next base: position 75,136,328 of record NC_086332.1, read on the forward strand.
ATCTCAATTGCTTCTACAGTTTCCGTGGAAATAGCTGTTAAAGATGTGTCTTATCAGTACAAGAGCGCGCGCTGCCGTCGTAAGAGGAAACAGGGTCGTGTGTTTAGATAAGTGGGGTTCTGTCCTACAAGCAATTTCAAATACATGGCTTCCTTAGTCAACTAAAAATATTATAATCGATTCTTGAACATAATATGTAAAATGTATGAAATAAATACGAAGGAATTCAATAGCGATCATGGTACAAAATTTTGAATTACTTTTCTATCCTTCTCAACACCAAGCATCTTATCAAACATTGTTTTAGACAAAGTTTTGGAAAATAACTATGATATTATTACAAACAATTTAAACAGATTTGATAAGGTGTCTACTAAGGCAGTTACGTTTTTTTGTCCGGTGAAAATTTTTTTCGAACCCATGCAGTTATGGCTGGTCGTATCAAAAATGTATTTAGAAAACATTTTTCGGCATTAGGTAATCCGAGTTATACGTTAAAACGGATTCCATATTATTCATATTATGGGAGTTGTTGCGATTTTTCTGTTTTTCAAAAAATCTTCCCCATTTCGAACCAATTGTTCGGATTTTTCCCATAACTTACTCGACCGAGAATTTTCATTACTGTATTTTATTTATCATTTTGGACATGACTTGTCCAAAAATACGGCATTTATCGGGCCCATGAAAATGTGATATATATATATATATATATATATATATATATATATGGGATTTTTAGAACAGAAACGAAAACTATAAGAAATTTTCGTCTACAATAGGTAGTTTTTATTTGAAATTTACATAAAAGTGGCATTATTACAAATTTATATGTGTAATAGTATTTAATATTATAAATTACGATATGATTTCTTAAAATGCTTCTTGTTCGATCCAAATTACAAATACACGCATCTCCTGAAATTCGTAATGTGTTAAAGATTTGGCAACAGCGCGCGCCATAAGCCGTGTACTGCAATCTAAGAGTGGGACGGGCTATACCAATGACAGTGTATGCAAAAATTCTCAGGAAAACTTAAATAAAATAATTAAAAAACTAAAGCTAATATTTTATCAAACTTAGAAAATTACTACTACATTCCATGGAAAGAAAAAAATGAGAGAGCTAAACCTCCAAAAATACAAATTTCTTTACCTAAGCTGTTTTCAAAGTGTCCACACAAATTTGTAATAAAATTTCCCTGGCATTTCCTTAAACCAAATTTTAAATTTCCCTGACTTTTTTTTAAAACTTCTTTACCTATTTTGTAATTTTCAGAAATAAATTCAACAAAATCCAGCATCCATCTATGATCCCCATAGCTGGGCTAGTTCACTATTTGCTACCTCCATTCAAACAGAGCCTTGCATGCTCATTTTAAAGTGTGTGTGACCACTAAAACCCCATCAGAAAAACAAAACAAAAAAATTGATTTCACAGTCTGGGCAATGGCAGTCTGTATAATTACATTTTCCCCTCAAATTATTATCTCTAGGGAATTTCTATAACTTTTCCAGGAATTCAAGTAAATTCCCTAACTTCACCTAATTCGCCATGACTTTCCAGTGTGTGTACACCCTGGTTTCATTAGTAGATGAGAGATATTCTGAGCACATCTGGCAGCAAGAAAGAAAATTATTGAACGTGTTTCTGAACTGGTTTTGGTTCTTGAAAAACAACAAAATTGAACCAAAAGTTTGACAAAGTATATATATCAAAACCTTTCCTGCAACTACCTGTTCCTCCCATTTTTCACCTTGTTAAGCTGGAATGGTAATAAAATAATACAAATACTTATCATTTTACCAATCAACAGTAGAATTAAATCTGTTATAGTGAAATTTCATTACAATGTACCTGAAAAATTCCTACAATTTTGGAAATCAATACTGAAATTACTTTATACATAACAGTTGGGTCATTCCATACCAAATCAACCAAAAAAAAAAAAAAAAACTATTTTTGACACCCAGTCTCAGATTTTGACGAAACTTGGCATGGTTGTTCATTTTATTGATGTAAGTAACCATACCAATTTGTTTTGCTCTATCTCTAGTGGTTTAGATTTTACAACCCCTTAAAGTTTATGGATTATTGGCATTTTAATCATCTGGCCGCCGTTAACTAGATGTGTTGTCCGATGGAAAAAAATTCATATTTTTTTTATTTACTAACCATTTTGTCTGAAAAAAATTTTATGTTTGGATCAATGTAGCAGGAATAATATAAAAAATGAAGAAAACTACTAAGTGTTTATTTGGAACCATAAAAAAATCTCAAAGTGTAATTTTTATGATTATCGAAACAAAATGTAGAGTTTTATGGAAAATGGCAAATCTCATAAAGGGAAATGGATAATCATGAAATCTCTGTTTTATTTTTGTTCTAAAAGATATGTTCTACCACATTAAACAGTAAGATTCGTGGTTTTTTTACTCATTTGATAATTTTTTTCACTTCAATACACAAAAATGAGTTAATTATTTAATTTTGGTTAAAAAGATGCTTTGGCCGCTATTTGCCTGCCTGCCTGCCTGCCTGTGTTTCTGAATTATATACAGATGATTAAAATACCACATTATTCTTTTGGTATCCCACACACTTCTTTATAAAATAAATTACCTTACTTGCTGCTTCCTGTTTCCCATGCTGTCAAAGCCCTGCATTCGTGCCATGACACCATCCTGTTCCTTATCCACTCGCAAATACATAAACAACTGCCAGTGTAGTTGACCTATTTTTTTGTGTTTGTGCCTGGCTGCGGACTTCACACACCCCTTCCCCCGTCTTCTGTGCTCGCCCTCTTCCAGATCCAGATGCAAGATCTTCCCAGGAGATAAGCCATAAGGCCAGCAACTGATACAATCCGTGCATAGAGAGAGAATAAGGCGGGCTGTGTGTGACCTTGTGCATGTCCGAACCTGCCTTCCCTTCACAGCAGCATTATTTAATATAGCTTCCATGTCAGTCCGTCACAGGCAGTTGCCATGAAAGAAGTAAGATTGGTGCTTATACCTAACAGTCAATTAAGCATTTCAGTAAATGAGTGTTATTGATAGTATTTATGTGTTTTTATTAAACTAAGTGAGTACCAAAGTGCATTGTTATGTTTTGTTGAACAATGGAGAAAAAGTGTAGTGTTGGAGAAACTACTGAAAGTGATTGCCATCTGTTACACTATGTCAAGGACAAGTCTATACAAGGTATTGAAAAACTTTCTGAAGAAGATTTGAATCTTTTGACATTAAGATGTGAATCCAACAAGTTAACAACTGTTTGCCTTCACCATGAAAGTGTGTTTTTAAAGAAGTATGAATTTTTACAAAAGGTGTGTTGTGATCCTTTCAACGGACATAAAACTGTTATTAAAAAAGCACTTTGTGTTTTAACTGTACAACAGAGTAGAATCATCTTATCAAAAGGGTACAAGGTTAAACCTGGTCAGAAACTTTGTGCGTTTTGCAGGAATAAACTTTTAGAAGATAAAGAAGCTGACAAGGTTGAAAGTAATGATGAGCATGAGAATGGACAAACAAAGGATATAGGACTAACATTTAGAGATGAACTAAACCAACTTCAAAAAAATACTGTAATTGACAAGCTAAATTCTTCCTTTCATGAAATTGGATGTTCACCAATGAAATTACATGCACTTGGTCATCATAGCAAATCAAGTAATGCTAAAGAAAAGCTACAAAAAGTTCATGAAAAAGTAAAATCAAAAATTGAAACTGTTCTTGAAGTTGATCTACCAGAAGAAAAAAACTTGTTGGAAAAAAGTATGTTGCAGAACAGTGAAGACATGGATAAACTAGTGAACATTATTAAAAAGGAAATTATAGGTGCATCAAGGAAAAAACACATTCAAATGTTGACAATACCAGCTTCTCTGTTGTGGTCAAGAAAAAAAATAAAATAAACTTTTAACACATCTGATTATTCTGTTCGTAAGGCTCAACATGTGTTTAAAGACAAGGTTTTTTTTAGACAAACCAGACCCTAAGCAAGGGAAACAGCTAAGCCTTGAAACTATTGATTTAGTGAAACAATTTTATCAGAGTGATGAACATTGTAGAATTCTGCCAGGGATGAAGGATGTCGTGAGTATAGGAAAAAAGGTTTATGAGAGAAAGCGTTTGATTTTGTGTAATCTTTCTGAGCTATACTCAAGTTTTAAATGGGAGCATCCTCATTTGAAAATAGGTTTTTTAAAATTCTGTTTCTTGAGACCTAAATGGTGCGTTTTAGCTGCCTCTAGTGCCACTTAGTATGCGTGTGCACAATACACCAGAATGTTATTTTATTGATTCATGGAGCCGGTATAGAGGAAGATTACAAAGAACTGATATTTCTCATGGTTTGTGAAGGAGCAACAAGAGAATGTATGTTAAGGCATTGTGACAAATGTTCATCAAAAGATAACCTTGTCCATTTTTTACAGACAAAGTTTGAAGAATATGACAATGAAGACGTTATTGAGTTCAGTCAGTGGGTTTCCACAGATCGAACTGAAATGATAAGGTGTTCCAGCTCTGTTGTTGAATTTATAGAAACATTAGTTGAAAAACTCAACAAATTAATACCTCATTCTTACATTGCCAAATCACAAGCATCTACTTTTAAAATTTTAAAGGAAACAGCTCTTTCCAAAGTAGCTGTAATTTCAATGGACTTCAATAAAAATTATGCTTTCACAATACAAGAGGAAGCCCAAGGTTACCACTGAACCTCAGATTCATGCACTATTCATCCTGTAATCATTCATTGCAAGGATGCAACTGGCAAAAAGCTTGTTCTACCTTTTTGCATCATATCTGATGACCTCAAACATGATGTATGGTGTACGAAATCCAAAAAACTATGACTGCCTTATTGAATGAGAACCACCCACACATTAAAGAGATTCATTACTTTAGTGATGGGTGTGCAGCACAAAATAAAAATAAATACAACTTCGTAAACCTGTGTCTACATGAGAGAGATTTTTTACTGAGAGCTCAGTGGTCATTTTTTGTGACCAGCCATGGCAAAACGGAATGCGATGGAATAGGGGGTACTGTAAAACGCATAGCTCGGAGGGAAAGTCTTAAACGACCTCTGGAAAAACAAATTATAACAGTGGCTGAACTGTTTGACTTCTGCAAGACCAGAATTGAAAATATCAGTTTCCATTTTATTACTAAAGAAGCAGTTAAATTGACTCGCCTTGCTATGGAAAGTCGCTTCAAAAATGTTCAAACTCTTCCAGGGACAAGATCATTTCACAACTTTCAGCAACAAAATGATTCACAAACAATTGAGGCTCGAAGAAATAGCAAGGATGAAAAAGCAGCTATTATTTTTAATTTATTTAGCATTCAGCAAAACTATCTCGTGAAATTAGAAGATTTGTACCCTGGATGTTTTATTGCTTGTGTTTATGACAGCTTCTGGTACTTTGGCATGGTGAATGAAATAAATGCTGAACAAAAAGATGTCACGGTACAGTTTATTCATCTCCGCGTACCATCACCATCCTTTTCTTGGCCCAAGAAAGAAGATACATGTACTGTGCCCATTCTTCATATTATTGCTATGGCGGAACCGCCAAAAACAATGACTGGAAGAACCTATCAGTTTTCACAAGAATGTATGACAAATATCCAATCAAAATTTGACAATCTAGAAGAATTTTGAAGTACAATGACCTAACAGTGTTACAACCGCAAGAACTGTAATTCTTAATAACATAGGAGTATTGCATGTGTAAGTAAACACACTAATGTTTTATGTAGATTAAATTAATAATTATATTTAAATTGAACTGCAATCTCATTACTGAGGTCAGTTCTGTTCGTATTTGTGAGTGTAAAGGGAACAGGTTGATGTCATGGCACGAATGCAGGATTTGACAGCATGGGAAACAGGAAGCAGCAAGTAAGGTAATTAATTTTATAAAAAGGTGTGTGGGATACCGAAACGAAAATATGGTATTTTAATCATCTGTATCTAATTCAGAAACACAGGCAGGCAGGCAGGCAGGCAGGCAGGCAAATAGCGGCCAAAGCAGCTTTTTAATCAAAATTAAATAATTAACTCATTTTTGTGTTTTGAAGTGAAAAAAATTATCAAAGGAGTAAAAAAACCACAAATCTTACTGTTTAATGTGGTAGAACATATCTTTTAGAACAAAAATAAAACAGAGATTTCATGATTATCCATTTCCCTTTATGAGATTTGCCATTTTCCGTAAAACTCTACATTTTGTTTCGATAATCATAAAAATTACACTTTGAGATTTTTTTATTGTTCCAAATAAACACTTAGTAGTTTTGTTCATTTTTTATATTATTCCTGCTACATTGATCTAAACATAAAATTTTTTTCAGACAAAATGGTTAGTAAATAAAAAAATATGAATTTTTTTCCATCGGACAACACATCTAGTTAACGGCGGCCAGTTGATTAAAATATTAAAATGATAAAATGCCAATAATCCATAAACTTTAAGAGGCTGTAAAATCTAAACCATTCAAGATAGAGCAAAAAAAAATTGGTATGGTTACTTACATCAATGAATAGAACAACCATGCCAAGTTTCGTCAAAATCTGAGACGGTGGGTGTCATGGTGTGGTTGAACTGACAGGGAATGACCCAGTTACTAAATGTAAAACATTTTGTAGGGATATTAAACTATACATTTTAAAACCTTTACAGTGAAATACTTAATGAGGTTCCACTACTTTTTTTGTCATGATAGTACTATCCAAAATCCTTTGGTGGAAGGAGGGTTGGAGGTCATAATTTGTCAGGTTTTAGAGGTCATCACCACATATATTAGGTTATCATTTTGGATGATAGAGCCTTTAGCTTTTAAAAGTTAATTAAATCAATACAAACATATCACAAATGTTAAACTTTTAAATTTAATGATTTTAATCAAATTCCAGAATTTGATAAGGTTACTTAATTTGTACAATTTATTATATCAAAGCTTTTATCTGAGTCCCAAAATTATACATTGTGACAAAAGAGCTTCATGCAACCATTTAACAAGCCAGTGCATTAATAACTAGCATCAGACGGCAGAACAATGAACTCAAGGCAGATGTGGAAACATGAACTCACTTGTTGTGCCGCAGGATGCTTCAGTGTTTCACAAACAACATGGGTTATTCTTGGCAAATATGACGCCTCCACCTCACCACCGTACTCCGTGATAACCTTCTTCCAGTTACTGGCAAAGTTGCTGTACTCCACGATAAAAAACACACAACCCAGAAGACACCGATCAGGAGGCACTGAAAGAAAACAACACCAATTTTTCAGAAATAGTTAAAACTTAACACACTTTCACACATTAATAGAGCCAATATTTGAAGTTTAATGTTTTGACCACTTTCATTGTATGTAAAAAATTAAGGAATTTTTTTTTTAAATGTTATTTTGTGCATATGTCAACGGGAACATGCTTAAACACATAAACTTACTCAAACTGTAGCATATAACCCTATTTTATGTATCAAAACCGGAAAATAATTTATTGGAACTATAGCAGACTTCCGATTATCAGGGGCAATGACTGGCAAGGGGTCCACGGATAACCGAAAAACATGGTTAAAGCAATATAAAAAAAACTGATTGAAATTTTTTTATCCAGACTATCTATACAAACACTGTAACACCCATTTGTCAAAGTAATGCCCTAATTAATTCCAGCAAAACAGAGCGCTAATCAAAACAGCACAATACATACTTTTTTTCATAAGAGAGTATTTTAATCAAAATAATTCATTTTCCAAATAGGTAAGTATGATTACTGATTAACATTTTAATCACTACACTACTCCCGTTAAATTTACAGTTCTGATACATATCTAAATCCATTTGAAGTATATTAAAATCAATTTTGAATAACATTTAGAGAATACACAACCTAAAATTAAATTTAAAAATTCACATACTGTGTTTACCTAATAATAGGGCTTGAGCATAACCTTTTTATTTTTCTATGTCGGCGCTACCAACATTTCTGAGTTACAACATATGAATGTTATTGATGTAGGAGATATATTTCAGTTCTAATAAGAATTTAAAAAGCATAAACTTAACGTTTTCTATTATTAGAAAGATTATTTAACCTCTTAACTTTATTCCCGACTCTGTTGTTTGCTAAATGCGTGTCTGCCATGATTCACCACTAGCACATTTGCCACCAGCGCATCCTAGTGGCACAAGGTAAACTAACCCTGAAAGCTTCTTGCTTTTTTCTCTCCAGGCTGCTGATGACATGCAGGATGGAGGAATATAAACGTGTCCTGAAAACCTGGATATCATCAGAAATAATTATGTAATGAAGGAAGGGAATAGCTATTGAGGAAAGCAAAATATTGTTTGTTGATGAGTCCCATTATTAATTTGTTGCATTACTAATTCATTGCAGTGTACTTAATGCTACATAACATAAGTGCTGTTACCATTGTGTGCGCATGGAAATAAAAAGTCTAAAATATTTTTGTTTTTATGGTTTATGTAAGTGAAATATGGCATGATTAATCCGCAAACCGAATAACCAGCACCCGGATAATCGGAAGTCTACTGTATGTACTAAACGTACATGTCATTAGCAGTAGGAAATAAAAAATATTTGACTGACTGAGTGCTTTTAATTTCTTTTTACTGCTGACATGGTTTCAATTTTGAACTTTACCATTTGTTACTATCCTATAAATTCAATAATGTCAATAGTATGCATGGATCGAAATAAAAAAATCTGTTGGCCATGTTAAAAATCTCATAATTCTAATACACTTCCTTGTAGTATTAATCTGTAGGCCTTCTGCCATATCTTGAACTATGGAGTATCAAAAAATAAATACTTTTTTTATTTAATTTTAAATCAAAAAATTTAAAAAAAAATTATATTTTTTAATTTTTTTATTTTTCCAGTAAACTGAAAAAATGTCATAAAAAACTAAATAAATTAATGTACATAGCACACTATTGTTGAAAATTTTAAAATTAAAGCCAAAACATTAAGATTCACAAATTTGACACTATATTTTAATTCTCAAAATTATGTAATTCAAGTGAATTTTTTCCATGTCATGAATATGTACTGCTTTTGATTTCAGTGTTATGCAGTGTATTGAGTTCCATTTTGGTGTTATTTGGGTTTTATTGCTATTCACCAAATAATTTTGCCTCTTAGCATTAGGTACTTGAGTCAGTTTGTAATAAAAACAATAAATCCTTTAAAAAAAGATTGTTTATCACAAAAAATAAATAAATACTAACTTCCAAAACTTAATACATATTTATGTATTTGAGTCACTAAATGTATAAAATTGCAAATGTTGAATGAATAGTAAAATTGATGTAAAAAAGTAGGGTTGTGCGAGAATGAGATTTAGGCATCGAGAAATTTTCGAGAAAGAAAATATTTTTCTCGCGAGAAATGAGACGAGAATCAGAAAATTTTAAATAATCAAGATTTACTGTAGATATCACTTTCAAAATATATTGTTCTGTACATAAAACTGTTGTTTATCATATACAGACCTGCCAACATTCAAATTTAAAAAATCATGAGGTCCTCGATAAAAATTTTCAGGCCCATAAATACAGGTCTTTAAATTTAAGTGACATACCTGTACATATGTTACATGGTCTCTGCTTCAAAATTTATTTCAACAAATTATAGGTTGCAGATTTAATCTAGTTGAACATAATTTAGCGCTGTCGTGTAGTGATCATGTAGGGCCGCAACTAAAAAAGATGTAAAATAACATTCTGCTCGTGTAACACTATTATCACTGTTCACAGAAAAATTAATTTTTTTATTGGAAGCAATACACTTCACGTGTTAGATGTGTTTTTTTGTAGTGATATGTTTCACAATGTCTCCTCTTCCACTATGCGAGATAGAAAAATCAGCACGGCACACGCTACAAAACGCAAAATTGCTTCCTTTACGTGACTCCAGTATTGATGGAAACTCGTTACTGTAAGCTTTCGTAAAACTTGTTTTGTAACTTTTACAAACAAAATCTTGGGGCCCCGAAAAATCGTGAGGAAACACTATTTTGGCGTGAGGGCGTGAGATGGACCTTAAAATCGTGAGCCTCACACCAAAATCGTGAGAGTTGGCAGGTCTGCATATAGAATGACAATTTAGTTGCCTGTGCACAACTGACATGCACCACACGTTATGTAGGCCTACACTAAATTATAAATATCTAAACATTCACTCACTTAGGTAAAAGTCTAGTAGCTAACATGTAAATTGTGATGATAAGCATCAACAAGAAATCTTCTAAGAAGAAATAAAAATAACCTGTACTAATAATAACAATAATCGTATCAATAAAAATAACAAATTATGATGAAAACACCTTGAATTATTAAACACACTATTTTTACATCCTTTTTTATTTTCATGGAGAAAAACAAGTTCTTGCACATGTTCTGTAGCAAGAAGTTGTCTCCTGCAGCTCACAATGTTCCCAGCTCCTGAGAACACTCATTCACTGGCTGCCTCAGTCGCAGTAATCCCGAGAAACTGCATTGCAATTTTGCACAATTGGGGGTAAAGACTACTGCCATTCTCTTTCCACCATTTTAAGGGGTCATCCACTCTTGGAATAGTAGGCTAAGAAAGATAGTCTGACACTTCCATGTTCCCCATTATTTTCAGCCTGTTGTGCCAGTTCATTCTCTTTTTTTCGAGAAATTATTTTTCTCACTCGCTGTTTGAGAATGCAATATTTCTCAAAATTTTTCTCGAGGTTAGAGATCTCGCACAACACTAAAAAAAGGAAAAAAATCCTCATTCAAAATGTTTTCAACATTAAAACCCATTATTCTAATAACACCAATGTTGCTTCAATACAAAATTTATGCCATGTATAAGTATATAGCATGTCTCAATCTTAGCACTAACAGTGTGGAAATTTACTCTCTCTTTCTAATGCACAATTTCTGCTATAGGCTTTCAGTGTGCTTTGTTGCCAGATATACGGAATAGAGAACAAAAGTTTTCGACACAACTTTGTACCTAATATAATGAAAATTGTTTTAAATATATAGGGCCTATGAAACATTTTATTTTATAAAGGAAAATTTGGAATGAGAATTGGGGAAATGTTTTTATTAGAATTAGAGTAAACAGTATATTAAAAAGCTTCTTTAATTCTGAAAAAAAAATTTATTGTGGTGCTGTTGAGTCTAACATCAACATGGTTATCATTTTATATATTATTGTAGTTTTGAAAAAATTAGTTTTCTCTTATTGTAATATGAGATATGTTTTGACACAACTTATAAATTTTACATTCATTCATTTATATTTGCTGTTAAAATGAACTAAAATTTTTGTTTCCTGGCTCACATACTTTGTTTTGTTTCCATGCATTTTTATAAAGGTGTGTGTGTGTGTATATGTGTGTGTATGTATATATATGTGTGTGAATGTATGTGTATATACACACACACCAACACACACACACACAGAGAGAGAGAGAGAGAGAGAGAGATAAAGTATAGTAGCAAAGTAACAATGTTATTGAGTCATGAAAAAATTAATTTAAGGACCACTGCATGCCACGCACGATATCTTATCAATAAGCTATCAGTCCACAGTTGCTAGGGTAGCTGTGACCATGTCTCCTGTTGCCAAGGGCAGCCACACCGAGGACCGCTGTGCTACCAACCCCACTCCTCTGCCTGGCCGGCCGAGTGCACATGGCACTAATCTGCCATCCAGCGCCAGGAATACTCCCCACCCCCCGCTCCTCACCACCTGTTCCCAGCCATCCGGAACGGTATAAAAGGCCGTCCCTTCGCCGAGCCAAGTTATTAGCTATAAAATTTAGACTAACCACTTTTATCGCATAATTGTTGTACGCGCATAATCGTCGCACCTATGTTTTAGGGCATCAAAATTTAGATAAAAAAACCTCTCGCATGATGTATTTGGTCCCGCTATTAGTTTCCAAGCGCTTTGTGTGGGTATTTTTTTCCATATAAAACGATGTATTTTAAAGTATAAATCTAATATTTATTCAGAAATTACCACTTATTTAATTAACGGAAATACGAAGTTGTCTGATATGTAAATTTTCTTTTAAAGACATTTTTAAAAATTAAAACCTTTATCTGTTCTTCTGCATCGCCGCGGTGTACCGCCTTTAAAAATGTAGCCAGTGCTAGTTGGCATCATTCATGTTTGGTTATGTTGCTTCCCGATATCTCACCGATTGCATGCAACGCGCGCTCTCTGTCGAGTGCCGAGTTAGCTACATTTGATGGCCCGCACTCTTTTGTGGTAAGTATGTACTACGATGATAGTTATGTGTTAGTTCAGGCTCGCATTCGGGTCACAGATTATGTTTTTATATTTAAAGTTGAAGAAAGGTTTTTGTTGCATGACTTATTAATTTAACTTGTTTGGCCTGCTTTTATATACTCTATTTTTTAAATAAACGTACTTTCCATGAATGGGTTTTGTTTTCATAAATATCTTTACCTAAAAAAAAATTGTTTTTCTCGCATAAACGTCGCACCCCTACTTTTCAAAATTGATTTTAGTATAAAATGTGCGACGATTATATGATAAAACACTATATCTAAAGGCATGTACCCCTATGAAAAAATAATAGGCAAAACTGACTCTGATCCGATTAGGTGGCCTCTTAAAGGCATACACATTATAAAACATGTTTTATGTAATTTAATGGCTAGTTTGTAAGTTGCTTTTGCCTTTTTTCCTTCTCTAGTTTTAGGTGCTACTGGAAGTCAAGTGGGTGTTAAGTGTAGATACCCACTAGAGCTGAGCCGATCACCTATTTTGCCGATCATGCCGATGCCGATCATCTGCTGCCGATCTTGCCGATCTTCTGAGCCGATTAGAGCCTTTCAAGTACCTCTGATTACACGTTGCTTTTGACGGATCACTATAAACGGTGAAGTATTCCCAGACAAAACTACTTTTCATTGACATGATTACTTAAAAATCACGACATAAATTTCACGGACTAGCGATTATACAGGTAAGCCCGGAAGGTCTTGTCAAGCTTCTCAGACACCAGCGTGCAGCTGGGTTAAGGCCAAGGTCATGTGACGTAACATCTCCCGAGGCTTACTGCACCTTGGCAGCAGATGGATAAAAATAGTAAACTCCCCATTATTCGTGTTCATTGGGACCCGCCGATGCCCGGATAGTTGAAATTCTGTAAAAAAAAAAAATAATAATAATAAACCCGGATAATCGGTTAACGGTAAGGGCCGCCTTCGAATTGTTGTCTCGGCTTAAAAAAATACGGCACTGCCTAGCCATTAGTTCACTGTCATTTACAGCAGCCGAAGAGAGAAAGATAAGATCGTGCTGACCTTGTACACATAAATTTTGGGTAGCTCCCCACCCCCCTCCACCCCTTCGACCAGCCGAATGCCAGACAGACACATCACTCGCCAGGCGCCTGCCATGCGTTGGCGGGCGGAAAGTAACTCAGCAGAACGTGAAACAACATTCGAACAAACGGGAGACCGGAAGCAGAAGTCAGGACATCTCCCTCAAGTTTAAAGAGTGACAAATGTGACAGTTGAAAGGGGGGAGGGGGGGCGACACAAAGGGTCGGTACAAACAGCGTTGCAGATTTTGGCGGCCCACGCGATGGCTTGCATTGTTTGCCGGCCGCCGGCCCGCGTGACGTTAATTTTAAGCGCTGACAATTTTAGCTTCTCTTTTTTTTCTGCACTTTTAAATCGTCCCGGATTATCCGATTCCCGAATTAGCGCGTCACGGATTAACGAGGTTCTACTGTGGGAAACAAAACTCTTCATCAACCAGGTTTTTATACAAAAGAAAGTTAAGCTCTATTTCCCGCTAAACAGGATAAGAATATTAATTTCGCTAAACAAAACTTTCAATAGGCCATATTTAGCGAGAAAAAACTAAATAGATGAATTCCCGAAGAGTAGTTGTTTACTAACCACAAAACTACTAGCGCCATTAATCCGTACGAATTCCGTCGCGCGACGCGCGTCACTCTAATCTCTGGCGTCACATAACCAACCTAAACAACAGTCGCCATTCGCCATTCCGGTAATATTAACCGTAAATGGTAAACAAATACATAGTTTTCGGTTCGTAAATGATAAATGACTTTGCAAATAGTATAATGGAAAATTATTTTACCGAAAGTACCGTAAATATACGTGGAAATTGATACTTAGGTATGTAACTGTTCAATGTTTATAAAACTTACGGTATTTGTTTACTTTATTGGTATATTTTTTTCGTGTGTGGTTAGTTTTAAATTATTAAATCCTATTATTTTTTGATGAATAATCAAATTTTCTTCCCGAAAAGTACCGTAAACAAACATGGAAAGTTGTTAGGTATAGGTAATTATTCAATGTTATAAGTTTGCAGTAGGAGACCAATGATCGGCTCAAATAATCGCCTACGTTTTGCCGATCATTATGATCGGCAAAATTAACAAAATCGGCCGATTATTACGATCGGGGATCGGCATCGGCCCAGCTCTAATACCCACCACCAAGGGCACTTATGTCCCTGGTTTATCAAAAGCTAGTCCCGAAATAAAAATTAAGAAAGTGGTCCTTGCATCCAAGTGCCCCAACCTTCGCCTGGTAGACTCTCTTCTACTCTGACTAACTGTTTATCCAGACCATCCTGACTCCTGTATTCTCCTACACTTAATGGAAGCCAATTGCACTCCGCATGACTGAGCCCAGGGTTTTACCTGGGCTCACTAGTTATAGTCTAGATTTAAGAAAGGGGAATAGGTAATGCTTCAATCACTGCCATGGCTAACCAATCCCCTCTTAGCACAAGATGCATACAACCCTCTCCCTACATGGCTAAGCCCAGTATGACTAGGCGTATAGGCTTCGGCCTCAGATGCAACTCGGTTCCCCTAATTCGGGCTTCTCCCAAATACACTTAGTTTTAAATAGGTTAGGAAATTTTTAAAAAATTTTGAGCAGAGCTCACCACACCACTTCCTACCCCGACAGTTGAGCAGTAACTTGCCTCTCCACCCACCGCTGGACGTCCATGTTAAGAGTCTACACACCGAAAGAACGCAAGTTTGGTTCTTTCACCCAGTGGCCAGCCTGCCATGTCTGTGAGTGAGCAAAACTTAGCATAGCATCTGCCTCCGTAAAGGCCATAGTCTAAATTGTCTGGAATTTGTTGCAAGTCTCCACCCGAGCAAGTAGTATAAACCAGTCAATTCAGTTATAGGAGAGGCTGTCTCACCCAAGTGAACCTGTTGAATTAACAGAGTGCCGTACCATCACTTGAGAGTGTTTCTACAAGCAACCTGGCCAAAGAGTGTAAGTATCTCTCAACCAGAGACTGCACGTGTCAGCACTATAAGTGATCACAAGAGTAGCCAAGTGGTCACTTCCTTAACCATAAGTAAGATATCATGTCATGCAATGCCATATTCCTCTCACTGAGTAGAGGGCCACAGATAATTGTTTCTAAAGAAAAGCAGGTGGAACTGCTTTATTGGGTGTGAACGTCCAACATAGGTTTTATCTAAAAGCATCACGCACAATTGGTGGGCAGCCAATGTGGGGCCGACTCCAGGAAGACTAGGCCGTGCCTCCAATAAATTTGCACTAACCAGGCTTAGTCCATAGCAGTTCAAATGGACTAAGCAGCCATAGAGCAATCTTGTAGTGGACACCTTACAGAAATTAGGGTCACATGACATTATAAATAATATAAACATAAAATTAATTACAGTAGAATCACATTATAAAGTACATCAATAAAGCCTCAACTTTTATACTTAGTAATGAAAGTACTTTATTCTGAATGTCTATATATTTACCTTTAAAACGTAATATTTTTTATATTTTTAAAAATAAAGTAGTAGGGGATCAAATTTTACATTAGCTTGGAAGCAAATATTTGTAAAACAACAAGAATTTAAAAAAACTACTGAACCTAATACAGTAGCCTAAATTCTAGGCCTACATATACAAAATTTATATCTGTTGAACACAAAATGACAAATCAGTTAAACTATTTTGCAGATATGTACATTTATTGGGAAAGAATTCCCTTGTTATCTCCTAGACGAAGTCTCTTGCGACCAGCAGATAAAGATAACTGTTCATACAGTTTAATAATTTTTTTGCAATCTTTTATTATTGTTGACAGTGCAGTGGGCACCAAACCAAACGACTGTGCCACATCTGCATTTTTTCTGCCTTTGTTAACTTCTTTTAAAATTTTCACTTTTTCCTTCAAAGTGAGCTTGTGTTTTTTTTTTATCTTTTTGGCCATCCATCCTGATTAAAATATTCAATCAACAATATTGTTTGCCTCGCGCCACGTCAAACGTAAACAAACCTCGCATCCATAGATAACCATAGCACCACACTAGTAGCGCGCGTCGCGAGCATGGCTGTGCCAGGCGACATTCCAACCTTCATGGCAACACAATTAAAGCGTGTCAGCCATGTTGTGACACCAAACAGTTGAAAACTTAACCTGCATAAATTAACATTATTAGATTTTCTATTTCGTATATAAGTTAAAATATAATTTTTATTTAACATTTGTATCTGAGTTAATTAAAACTTTTAAAACGTGCTCTACAAATAACCAAAAGATAGCGCAGCTAAAAACAATTGTCTTGAAGAGGGGCGAGACAGCAATCAACTGTTTAGATCGTCTCGTGCACTAAAGTGTGTGATCCATGGAGAAGGAAGAATGGCACGTTATACTACAGGGTGGCCACTCTTCTGGGATAATAAAATTCCTGGTTTTTTCCAGGTTTTTTCAAGGGTGGTTTTTATCAATATTTGCATACAATTTGCATTTTTGTTACACAAAGCACACACAATATGATGTTTTATTGGCGTTAAACAATAGACAACTTACCTACTGGCTTAAAAATTAAATCAATGAACTTGCTTAAAACAAAACCTACCACCAACAAAAAATTTATAATCTCACGTCACAAAAATTACTTGACACCAAACGCACGTGTTTTGCCTCTCTTGCGTGGCTGGCTAATGCTGTTCTTCCCATCCATGCTACCGATATTGATTTTAACATTACACAAATTGCAAATAGCGTGTGTCCTGCACTTTGGATCTTTCTCCACCCATTCAAACTCTTCCGTATATTTGTCATTGTACGTGGTGACCGAACTCGTTGACATTTTGATAGTCTGCGCCAATTACATGTTAGATTAAAAAATTCAAAACAACGTCCCACACAACTAAACTTTTAAAAAAACTCGAGAAAAGTATTCGTGATACCGTGTAGAGCTGTAGCAAACCGTATGTATTCGTTACTGAGTAACGGGTGCGGCATCTAGTAACGAGTAACGAAACGTTACACACGAATGCATTTCGTTACTCGCATCTTTCCTATGTTTTACGCATGCGCGCGCTTATTCGTTACAAAGAACGATGTTTGTTTATTAATAAAAGTATAATTTGGAAATTCGTCGTCCAAGTTTTTTACTGTTTATTAAAGGTATTGTGTGTGTAGACAAAGTTTTAGATTCGAACAGAAACAACGTAAGAAAGTATTTTTTACAAATTATAAATATGTATGTTTTTGTTTTTTATTATCGCGTATTTTCACGTTTTATGTTCTTATATTAAAAGATATATTATAATAAAGCCGCTCTAATGAGATTTAATTGTTTCTTGGTTAACAAAAGCTGTTAATTATCAAATATTTTTAATTGTTTATATTCGAATTATTTTTATTTACGCGACGTCATACTGTACGCGTACGAAATACGACTCGA
This sequence comes from Bacillus rossius redtenbacheri, assembly GCF_032445375.1. Taxonomy (NCBI): domain Eukaryota; kingdom Metazoa; phylum Arthropoda; class Insecta; order Phasmatodea; family Bacillidae; genus Bacillus; species Bacillus rossius. Next base: position 75,154,119 of record NC_086332.1, read on the forward strand.
TTCGTTGCTGTTACATAACATAGCATGTGCCATGTTATGCAGTATCAGAAGTAACGAGTAACGATACGAAAGTAACGAGTACTGATTGTTATAGTAACGAATACATACGGGTACACATTTTTTCGTTACTTTTACACCTCTAATACCGTGACGCAGTAACATGAGCGCAAAGTAGAAACAAATATACATACAAAACTAGTGCTACCAACATGCCGTGCGAGAAATTACTACCACCCTACAACAACATTTTCAGCCAAAATGCTGTTGCTTTTGAATACAGAAACATAATAAGTATGGAAGTCTGAATTGTTAACGGTTTCTTACGTACTACAAAAGTTTTTAAATGCAATATGAACAAATTAACTTTCACAAAATATAGCACACGAGCACGCTGTCGTGCTTCGACGGGTGGTGAACGTGATCATTTAACAGCCGTATGTTATTGCGATCGTTACTTCATAAAAAAATTCCCGGTTCTAATAAAAATTCCTGGTTGATTCCAGGTATTCCTGGTTTTTTTAAGAAATCCTGGCTATTTCCCGTATTTCCCGATTTCCCGGTTGGCTGGCCACCCTGTACTATACTATGATTCTACGAATCGTTGAGACAGTGTTTGTTTACTTTTTATATTTGTTAACAATTCTTGAAAGTGATAAAAATTAATCATAATGTACATTTATATTAAATAACCCCTGCGCAAACACAGTAACAATTATGTAAAATTTTCCTGATAACTGGAAAAGTATGGTCGTTGTATTGAAAGGTAGGATACGTTTTTAATGTTAAAGTGAAATATTTTTACATTGTTTACATTGTTGTTATGAGCGGGAATTTAAAATCATACGTTGAACTGAAAGCTACGTTATTCTGAAGTACGTTGTAACGAAATCTCGCTGTACTAATTTTGAATATATTTTTTTGGTATTTAGGATACAATACTCTCATTTGCTGTAAAATACATACTATATTTCTTTAAATTGTATTTCCAAAATAATGCAGAAAGATTTCACTAAAAATTCAAAGAGTAAGTATGGTGCATGATACATGGTTTTTAAATATACCACATTACACCTTTTTTTCCCCCTGTATTTCTTAACGAATGTACGATAGAGGTTCAACACGGCTCAGGACCAAATGTATTCAGGCACACCGCAAGTAGAATCACGCTCACAGCTCGGCCCGGGACGGAAGGGAGTCTCACGTTTAAGCCCCGGCGTGTGGCCGTAGAAGTGCTGCTGCGGACGCCCCGGGTGCTGGCCGCCGCCCGCGCTCTGCATGCTCTGGGCGGACTTGGCGAGCGCCGCGACCACCCGCACGGCCGTCGCTGCCGTCTGCGGCTGCACCGTCCTGACCGCGCTGGCGGGTGCTGGGGGCACGAGGGCGGGCACCGGCAGGGAGCTGTCTGCAGCCGTCACGTGGCGGTACTGCTGGTGGGGCGGCTGCTGAGGCTGCTGCTGCGAACAACATCCACTCAACTACAGGTGGTGCAGGATCTTAAAATTGTGTATTTGGGAGGGGTCTAGGTTAGGGAGGACTCTTAGGTACATCTATACACATTATCATTATTCTGGGTTTCAGGAATGCAGAAAGGATAGCATGCATCATTGTGCTTTGTTTGGGTATCGGCCAGCCATGGCAGCAATTGATGCCATGAGTTGGGTAAAAACCTGCATAGACACAGGAAAAACCCTGGGCTCATTCAAGTGGAGCGCAAAAATTCAAGCATGAAGCAAGCAGGTTGGTTACAGGAAAAGGATTGTCCGGGATAAATAAGTGGTCGGGTTAGAAAAATACTACCAAACAAAGGGCGGGAACTTTGACATTGCTGTCCACATTGGTTTTTGGCAGTACTGGATTTTGGGCGGCGACTTACATCATGAAATAAGAATGGAATGTTGACGGAATGAATAAGCGAGTGAGATGGGAGCACCCGAGGAAAGATACTCGCTGATGACAATGTCTACCACGTTTCCCACTTAGGAAAAATTTGGATCCAAACAAGATTTATGCTAATCCTGTTTCCTAAATTTAAATTGAATATCAAATTACTCTCGAAAGTCAAGTATTGAGAGTTTGTAACGCAGAGAATGTTGGTGAAGGCAAGTCACAAACACTGCAACAAAACTGACCTGGAAACACATTTGCTGCTGCTCGTTGACAATCGGTCGCACGGGCCGCGAAGTCGGCAACACGCACGGTGGCGGCTGGTGCTGCGAAGCATTGTGCTGTGCCGTCATCAGTCGAAGTTGTCCTGCCGCTGATCCTTCTTGGTGCTAAAAACAAATAAAATAACAAATGAAATAAAACAAAAATTCAGGAAGAAGAGTTATCCTGAAGCAACTCATGAGCAGAGATATTTGTTTTCATAATTTTAGGTACATTAATTGGTATGTAAACTCAAAAAGAGTCATGCAGACAGCTGATTTCCTATTAAAGAAAAAAATTTACTTCAATTTTTGGCTGCCATTATTCACAGCTGCTTTCAGTTCTGGCGTGTTTCATCAATAACATAAACAATAATCAAATCATAAACATTGAAAACTACGTTTATCTACATAATTAATTTTAATATAAGTACATGAATATACAAATTTGTTTTTCATGATACATAATATTAAAAATGCATCAAAAAACCACAGAGTGGTATTTCTGTGCGCTATGGGAACATTAACAAATGCATGAAGAGGGACTCAGGGTGGTTTACTGAGTCAGGTAAATAAATTCTAAGCAAAATTTTGTTATGTAAATCAAACTAAGTAATACTGAACTTTGCCTAAGTCAACAATGTACAAGAGGACCTTAATTTGCTTGTAGTGGCTAAGTATAAAATCTTGGTTTTACCAAGAATCACACTGTGTGTCAAACTTTATATTAATGACAGAGCAATAAAGTAAAACTCTTTGTTTAAAACTTTGAGATTCCTGATATAAAAATAATTACATAGGTCTCAAATTGGTACTACTACCTTTCAGCACTACCAGTTCCTTCAACACATTTAGACTGAGACCTTCTAACTACTTGCACTCAATCACAATTAAGTACTTGTTAGGATGGTAAGACTGAACATAAAATTTTTATACAATATTTATTATTTTAGAATGCTCATTTTAAAATAAAACTGATTATCTTCCAACTATTGTAATATATTTATAATACATTAAACTTATCCCAAAAGTTAATTTAAATTTTTAAAGTTCAAAATTTAACTTACCCAATAGCTCTGATAAAGGAATGCAAGAAAAAAATAATAAATTGGCCAAGTTAGTTCAATGCATTTGAAGTATCCGACAGTTTTAATGGAACAAAACCAATAATATTCCTACAGGGTTTACTTTAATAAACAATTCTCACTTATCTTACAGTCTAAAAAAACTGTTTAAAAACTTTAAAAAAAGTAAAATCTAAATAAAAACTTTTTTTTAATTTTAGTAATTAATGTAATTTAGGTTTTCTTGTTTTAATCACTACAATAATTTTTATATTTACATGTTTTTGTTCCCTAATTAGTCTTTATTTTTAAGACTTTAAGATTTTCAAAACAACTACAATCAATGAAAAAACTGAGACCGCAACAGAAAGTACAGGTGACGACAAAACATGAATGTTGCAAATTATACAAATTTCACATGAACAAAGTCTTAATAGGTTTATTTCAACAAATTAGCCAGCCTGTGCTGAAAAACACAGCTATTGACATTAGGTTTAAAATATACTCAACAAATTAATCTAAATAAGATCAAAAGTTTTATCTATCATTATTCAAATTTTACTTGATTACTGATCACCTGGTTAGTGTATCCAAACATATTGAATGAAAATAGAACCATTAAAATATTTTTTTTTAGATAAATATAAGGGATAAATAACATGAGGTCACGGTTTTTAATATCATTTGTCTATCATACTAAATTTAAAAATTAATAAAATTTAAACTGCATCACTGCAAAAGATACATTAATACTTTCTCCTGATGAGCTGAACTGTTTAGTTGTCTCGGTTGAGCAGTTAATGCATCTAGTGTAAACATCTGGAGTTTCAGCGTAAATAATCTGTTACTTTTTGTCCTTATGCATCTTATCTCAGAATCTTACCCAAGTGTGTTTATGAAACTGGTGAATAATAGATTAATGTATCTATTGTGACTTGGACACCATGTTGTCCTCTTGAAATTTCCACAGTCTGACTTGAAGATGAAACTATTTTTGTCAACTTTCCTCTACCACCACCCAGCTCCCCTCCCCTCCTAACCAACAACTGAGGCTAGCTTTAAGAAAAGTGGTTATTGAATGCATGGCTGAACGAGGGAATGGAAGGGTGCAACGTACGCCTCAGCTGCAGACGAGGGAATGTCATAGCAATGCCACCCGAAGTGGCCATACATGATTTCGGGGGTTTTTTTTTTCTGCCTGTAGCTGCTACTTGACAAGAGCAGGGCGGTTCTCTATCATGTATATCATTCTGTTACACTATATTCCGTGATTGTATCAAATTAAATAAAATCAAGATGCAGTAAAATTATTTATATAGCTCCGAGTACATGCAGCTTCAAAAACGGAAGTCCAATCGAAGACTAAATGAAAATTCACAAATTTACAAAAAATCATTTAAGCAAAGAATACAGAAAATTACCTATTTAATCATGTTTGTTTGCAGACATAACTAACACATGACATAACTAACACATGTGGTGTCAGTTAATGCATTTTACGAGGAAGATAACCAGTCCAGTTGTTAAAAATATATTAGATCTGTCAGCACTCTGATACAGCTTAATGTGTGTCTGTAACAGCGCACAATGCGGTGGAAATGTTTTTCTTCAAAACTTTTCAAACCAGATTGGGAAATATTAATTTTATGTAATTTATTTTTATTTTTATTTTTTATTTCATATATATTTTTCTTTGTATGTTCATTCAACATAAACACAGTATTCAGACTCATTTGTAAGCATGTTAGCAAACCCTACACAGTAAACTAAACTAATGTTTAGATCAGGGGTCGGTAGACCACGGCTCGCAAGCCACATGCGGCTCTTTTCATACAAGCAAAATCAAACGGCCCCATCACAAGGCATGTCCTCAACGTACGTGCTGGCACCTACCATCGCACCGCCTGCCACTGCTCTCGCCCAGCAACTTTTTTTTTATTTTAATTATTAATTAATTTAAGTAATTTAGGTTAATAATTGTTTTATCACTACAGTATTTTTTTTATTTTTCCCTAAGTAGTCTTTATTTTTAAGATATAAAATATTTCGATTTTATCTCGTCATTTTAATTGTCTTAAAATTCCATGTAGATATAGAGAAAATACATGTTCCGGCTCCGGAAAAAAATTGGAGAAACTGGCTCATCTCACTCGAAAGTCTGCCGGCCCCTGGTTTAGTTCAAACCTTAATGAAGAGAATAAAACTTGTATAAAGCTAATGTAAAATATGTGGCAAAATTGCCCCCACACACGCACAGCATTAGGACTCAGTAACTATGAAATTTATTCATGTGTTTTTCTGGTAGATAACACAGCATGACCAACCACAAGCATGCCCACTCCCACCCCCCTCCAGTATTACATTCCACTGACAATGTTTAAACAAATTCGGAAATGATCAAGAAATGAATGTTCTAAGTTTCTACTACCTTCTATTTTCTTACACTTCAGTTAAATTTAAAAAAAAAAATAAAGCTTAGTTAAGGGTGTATGTCACACTCCAGGTCCATATTTTATTTTTATGTTTAAGACGGTTAAACTGTTAGACTTTTTGAATGGCAAAAATTAAACAAACAGAAGAAAAATATATACTGCATACTTTTTGCATAATTAGCTGGCAAAGTTTAATTTTTAACATTTTTGTGCAGTACAGATACGGAGAACCAAAAGGAATAAATAACTGAAAATGTTTGTGTTTGAAGGCAATTCTGGTGGCTACTGCATGGCATGGTTTAAAATTACATCAGAAAAACTTATCTAATTTTATTTAAACTTTTGAACTCATAAAAATTCTAATTATTTTATAAGGCCAGGAAAAATAAAATACTTCTTACTGAAAGAAATTAAACCAAATCACAGAGCAACCAGTAAAATAGACTTTAAACCTAAAACGTTCCAGTTTTATATTCCATTTCATTCTCAACCAAACTGCATTAATAAATAAATAAATATATATATATATATATATATATATAGAGAGAGAGAGAGAGAGAAAAGGGGGGGGGGGGGGCCGTCAGCAACTCAAAAAGTCGGCAAGTTTAACTGTGTGGAAAACCAATATAAAATAATAATATGGAATGTGACAAACACCCTTAATATTGTACTTGCATAATAAACTTACTTTAATGTCTCCTATTTTCATTCTATCATCTACAGAATAAGTTTTACCTTCCTGCTACCGGACAATAGGACAAGATGTAAATCAATTCCTAACTACCTACTGCTGTAAAAAAACTGTTCTTCCCAACTACAGACAGTGCTATTTTTTTTTCTCCCTCCCAATCAGATGCCTATTCTAAGGAAGAAAGAGGGCTATTAACACAATACACCTTATAACACCAAAATTTAAGTTAATATATCACAAAGTACTGAAGTACAATAAAATCATGAAACTAATCAGGATTTTCAACCAAAACTTAACTATATTGACAAATACCTAATCTTTAAAATATTAAATTCAATGAAAGTAATTTATTTAGCACGATGTTTGTACCACAACTTAATAAATAAAGAATGGAAAAGTTTCTGACCTTAGAGCAATTTTCAAACACAGAAATATTTAACAGATTTATTTCCTTTGTTCTAAAAAGTTATACATGCTTATTACACATCATTATATTAAAAATAAGCATAAAATTTCAGTCAAAATTACACTGTTTTGGAGACGACAGTAACATGGAACGTTTATGTACCATATTTGTTAAGTAATATCTAATATGCTATCATGTTTTTATAAACATACTTCATAAAAAATTTAAAAAAATAACACCCAAGTATCATGTTTTAGAAAGAAATTGGCCAGAAAATAAAACCATAAAAGCTTGTCTCTACACATAACTGATAAGATAGCTTTGTTCATTTAAGCTATATACACATATACATAAAATTGGAGGGAGACAGCAAAATTCTTCAAACCAAATTTTAAGACTGCTTACATTTATTTTATGCTGTATACTTACACATTCAACAAAGACAAAGTAAAATTCCTGACTTGGCATTTTAAAATTTGCACAATCACTTGTTGTCGAGCTTTTCAAAAGACTTTAATCTGGAATTCTATGGTTCGGCACTTTCTGTAATTCAGCACCAATCAAGCCGTTCACATTCAGTTTGTTCGGGTGGATTCCGGTTGTGGGCCTTGGCCACCAGGTTGCATTTCTGCGTTGCTAGCATACTTAGTGTGTAAGGTTGCATGAGCTCTACCCACCACACACTATTTGTAAATGAATGTTGGGCTGCTAGAGCAGGTATTATATTGTTTTGATAATCATGTTTAATCTAGTATCATGCATAAGCATTTAAAGCGTTTTGTTTATTCTAAAATATCTTAACTTTCAAGTTAAACGGATAGGTTAACATAAGATTTGATGTACTTTTTTAAATTTTATTCTACTGTATTTCACTTTTTTCCAGTATTAGTACTGTATAAAAAGCAAAATTAAAATTTTTGAAAAACCCCAGACTAAAAGGAAGTAAGTAACTAAAGATAAAAATAAAAAAGCATTTTAAAAAAGGTTGATTTGTCATGAATTCACCTATAAAAACAACTAATTATAACTTTTCTCTTAGTGCTTCCTACCTTTATGTGCCTATTTGTTTCTCGTAGATAGACACAGCAATAATATAAAATACAGGTACCACACATATTCACCTAACTATTAGTATAATGACAAATCCAAGAAAATCAGTTGGGGCTGCCATTGCCATCTCTGTTCCCAATTTCAATTAAAATATAGAAGTATAGTAAAGCTATTATGTGTCTCGTAGAGATGCAGCAATTTATAAAAATTAAAAACCACATTAATTACGTACCCAACACAATTTAAATTAGTCACAAACTCATAAAACTGCAAAATTTTAGTTCATTTAAAAATGTGCAACAAGACTTTGTATATGTTTACTATTATTGAACGAGAATTCCAATACCATCTTAACATGTGCGGGGGCGAAAATTTACAGTAACAAGCATTTATACAGAAATGTGTTTCATGTAGTCACTTTGCAAGGGAAACAGTAAAAGTCATTTACATTATGTAAAGTCCTATATTATTTGGATGATACTTTTTTATTCAATTTTAATTAAAGTATAATTTTTATTTATTTTATTTATTTGAAGAGCTCAAACATGGTTTACTAGCTACGTGCCTCCATATATTTTCCGACAATGTTCTTCTGCTCTATCATCAGACCCTCCAGCAGTTCATGTACAGAAGCAAGAAGAAAAATGTTTTTTTACAGCGCCCTTTGGCGAGTTAACACTTTAACACCTATCTAAGAACCATCGCAGATGACTTACAAACCTTTGACAGAAAACCGTATCTAAATTGGTCAAACTGTTTTGGAGATAACATTCTTTTTTTTGCACACTAAAACAACGTCTCATTCTAAACGCATAAAAAAAATCCCGCAGTGAAATTGATTTTCAACTGTTTCTAATAATTTTTTTTTCTTGATAACCCAGCTATTCCCATGTGACTTTGCAGCAATGTAGAAGTGTGTTCACATTAAAGTATTTCTGTAGTCAATCAGAATAAACCACATCTTTGTGTAGGATTTCAACTCTCGAAACTCAAGGAATTTCAGTCATATATACTAGCCTTGTGAAGCTGGCCTCAACAAGGTACTGTGCTGTCGGTTGGACTAGACGACAGCCTCAGTGAAGGTAGTCACATCATTCAACTAGTTCCCCATTTGATAAGCTATGGATCAGTTGCGCCTGACGAGGATTCAACAAATAAACTGAAGTCAATATCAAGGAGGGCAATTTAACATCTGCTGGTCGGGGACAGGTTGCATATAACCTTTTTCATTCAGACTTATTGATTGTGAAATTTTGTGACCCTAGGTGTTTGAATAATCATCCCACAAAGATGGGATGCCAATGTCAATACCTAGTTGGAAAATTCAACTTCTAATATTTTTTCTTAGTGCAACTGGACAGTAAATATCTATTTTCATGCAAAGAAATTACTTGTCTTTTGTATTCTGTATACAACTGTACGGACAGTGATTCATTATGATTTTCTATGATTGGCAATGAATATAATTTGAAAAGTTTTACAAGTCTTTTCTTAAATCAGCAACTAATTGTAACATTCATGTGTGTGTGTGTGTGTGTGTGTGTTTTTTTGGTTTTGTTATATGTAGGGTGAAGTCTGACCATGCAATAAGTTTGCTCAGAATTTTTTATTACTGGTTTTCACTTCAGTACAGTTTTTTTTCAGGTTACATTTCAAATGTCAAGTGTACATTTTAATAATAATTTTTAAAGTAGAGCGCTGAATTTTTAGATGTTATGTGATATCAGATGTCTTTTAAAAGTAATGCTCAGTTTTCTTTAAGTAGCAAAAAATCTTAATATTCAACAGACTTAAACCTTCTTCAACTATAATTTGAATTAAAAAATTAGTCTTTGCAAACCCCTGTTATTTACAATTTTCCGTGCACCAGGAAAATGAAGTAAGATGAAGGAAAGCACATGAAAGAGAAAATTGTACCATATTAGCATTATAAGAAATAGTGAATAGTGTAAGTTACAAGAAATATAAAGTTTGGTGATTAAAAAATATTTTATATCAAGAAATAAAAACATTTAAATTTTTTTCCAGACATTTTTGCCATTTTTTTTTTTCCAGAAAAATTATGGTAAAGTAAGTGCAGCTATGTCCATAGTAAATATGGTAGTAACTTTTAGTCTAAAACAAATATATGGCAATTAAAAAAAACTACAGCCCTTACCATTACGTGTTACTGTTCTATGAACACCGATTAAAAAAAAAAAAAATTCAAGTCAGTAGATAATAATCCCTATTTCATTATTCTGTGACCAAATGTTTTATGAATAAAAACATCTGATACATACTTTTAAAAGAAATTTAAGACACACTTAAAACTAAGGTACTGAAAACACACATTTGCAGTTCTTAAGTTCATGGCAAGTATACAAATAGTTTCAACATAATACAGTGACATGTGGACAAGTACATACATACTTTGGAGTAAAACAAAACAGAAGATACACAAATAATTTTGGATAATTATTTAACAACAGTTACAGGATCAAAAGAAAACAATTCAATGCCATATCAGTTCAACACACGCACACAAACCATTCTAATTAAAAGCATACAAGCTTCCTTAGCAACCATTTATGCAATCATAGATAAAAAAATTATGGAATGCTATTAGATAAAAAATGAATTGCATGCATATTCATTGCTGGAAATAAAAATCTTTGAAAAAATTTACATGAATTTAGGAAGCCTGCATGCATTATGGACCTCACATACAGTAGACAGACTGACTTATGGTGGCTCGGCAAAGTGTTCAAAGAACTAATTGACAGAGTTTATACAATTCAAGCCAAACTGGAATCACTCATGAACTTCATGCACTTTCCAAATTTAACTATTCTGGTAGCCAGTACTTTTAGAATACATACTAAAAATTATGATTCAGATTTAAACAAATAATGATTACCCATGTCCTCCAATCCAAATACATTAACAATAAAATAAACAGTTACTGAACATGTGCATGAAAATTTTATGTGTGCGCTTTCAAAACTTGCTCTTTATCTTGAAATTTCATGGTATTTGGTCACTGTGTATCCTACTATTAACTTTAACATAAATTTTCAATAAAATAATACTAGTCTGTGTTAAAGGACACATCAAACTATAGTGTACCCCAAAACTGAATCAGTCCAAAGTTTGTTCTGGAAATACAATAAAGAATTCTTGGACTTTATCAATTATAGCAGTGTTTTACTGTTATATCCGTAATATGATTAAGGTATGAAATAGATTAGTCAGAATAGGTATTGAGTCTAGTACCATCAAATATGTAAATGACGACAAAAACACCAGGGCAGATAATAATACTTTTATATGTATATCTTATTAATGAAACGTTTTATGCATACAAACCACCATAATATGAATTAAATATTGTACTGATGACATGTACAATAGATTTTTTTTATTTAACAGAACAATTTCCGGCTACTTCTGTTTCCTTCAACATCAAATACTAGCTTTTTAAGTAGTGGCAGTATTTTTGTTTATTTTTAATATGGAAAATCCCCAGAAAATGTAATTTGTCCTAGCGACTTAGCCCATGTTATTTAAATATCTAGAAAAAAACATTTAGCTATATATATGTATATATGTTTATACATTATATATGTAAATATATTATATAATTCTAAAATAAATTAGCTTTTCATTCTGCTACTGAAGCACTATTTTTCATGAACTGTTTTATTATCATTTTTTGATTGCTCTGTTTTAATATTGCAGATTAGTTTAAGAATCCCATATAAAAATAATAGAACAAATGACACTTTCCATATAAGTCAACAGAATAGCTTAATAAATAGGCGTGTTAAAACTATAATACTGTCACAAACTAGAACCTTTCACCAGAAAGAAAATTTAATGCAAAGATGTTTTTAAACTATTATAATATATTACTTATTTTTGTTTTTGTCATTACAATTTAAAAAAAATATATATGTTTGTTTTTGTCTTAATATTGGGAAAGCTGTAAAAAATAATCTTAAAAATACTAAATATGAAGACTTTTAAAACCATTATAATAATAATGATTTTAGTTTGATTTTGCTGAACATTATTTTTTAAATTGTCATAATTTCAAAGGAAAAAAACTGTAAAACAATTTGCTTTTATGAACTTGTCTCACATTTATGTGTCTGTCTGTGTTGTGTTGTCACATGTGTTGTCACTTTATGTATATATTTAATTATATGTTTGTTTGTATTAACAGTTTTTTTTGTATAACTGTGTGTTTGATTGTTAATGTATGTCTTATTTCTTAAAATTTTGTGTCATTCTGTAAATGGTTTCCAGCTTTTGGATGGCACACAGAACCAAACCAAATAAATAAATGTGTTTAAAATTTTACAAAATTTTATTTTGGTGCCATTTTATTTATCAATCTATTATAAGTTGGAAATATCAAAATTTTGAACCCTGCCATAAACATTGAATATGACTTGCTATTTATTGTATGTTGAGTACATGACCTCTTTGAACTTGCCGGTTAAAAAATCGTTCTAGCATTGGCCAACAAAAATTATAATGAGCTGTAAAAATTGGTTGTATGTGAATCTTAAACCAAAGTCAAACATACTTTGGTAATATAATTCTAGTACCTGTAAGTAGTGAGTTATATTGTGATTTAAAAATTCACTGGCTATGAACTGAAAGGAAAGGTAGATCACTGTATAAAATCACTGTTTCTGTATATTTAAAATCTGATGTGTGTGTGTGTGACTTGAAAAAATTGTAATTTAAGCATTTGTAATAATTAATTGTATGCTTTATAAGCTTTAAAACAATTGTGTCTTGAAATTAAAATATATTTAATTATTCTTCAGTAATTTTACCAAACTATAATTCTTCTGCAAATATTTCATATGTAATGTTAGTGTGTTGCAAATCCTCTTCTATAATTCAGCCATGCTAAGCTAAGTGCCATATTATAACACTTTGTATCCAATGTTAAAAGGACTTTCTGTGCAAACAACTCTGCACAATATACAACTTATGCATATACATTTACTAAGCTAGTGCCCTTCCGAAATTATAGAACCAAACAAATTTACAGGACAAACAACTCACTACTTTGGTTAGACTCACGTGTAAAAATGTTAGCAGACATCATTACAACAAATCACACGTCTATTTTTTTCATGCTAAAACTGTACTCTCTTTAGATGTGATCTTAAAAAATAATATAAAGGATGGACCAAAAATTTACTTCTGTGTATTGTACAGAACAATTATTACCTAGCCAACAAAAATTTTGGCTGTTTCAAAGACAGAACTTACAACAAACCCTCCACAATTGTCTGAAACACATTATTGAACATCCTAAAATATGTGTTATCAGTACTGTTTAAATGTTTATTTTGGCTAAGACCAAGCTTTAATGAGGCAATAAAATGTAAAAGCAATGAATGTATGTCACACAAAAATCTTCCTACACAACTTTCAATGGTTTCCATAATACTGACTGTACTTTTACAGACAATTTTTAATTCTATATTTGGAATTTTAAAATATGTTATATCAGCAGACTGATTTAACTAGACTGATTTACTCTATTCTGGTTTAGTTCATTTTACATTTTACCAATGACCCAAGACGGAAGATGTAAGTCAGAGCAAGAACTACATTAACAATAAGTATTACTTTTGTATGTACACTTCCCCATACAATATTTAATTTTATTTATTGTGTTTTACAGGCATATTTTAAAAAAAAAAAAAAAAAAGGAAACCTTATCCAGGTTCATACAGCTCAATTCACAATGCTGCAATAAATGGTGCCCTGTGAAAGCACAATGAAAGATCTCTCTAGAATCTGGTTCCTAACCATTCCTTTATCGCAATCACCATTGCGAACAGTGATTGCCAGAAATGTAACAGTAGATTGTGATACATCTTGGAAAACATGCACTTGAAAATGTGTATAGGTTTGTTATTGTTCTGTATTCATGTGTTGATATGCCCCGGAAATTGGGTTGAAAGCCTACTTAATAGAGAAACATAATACAGCAAAAACCAAAAAGTAATTTTTTAAAAACCTTACTTTTCAATATTATTATGCTCAGGTCATTTGACAACTTTTCTATTTCCTCTCGACTGTAGACTATTATATACAATACACCACTTTCAAAACCACTTTCCGATACCAAGGATTATTTGGGGCATATATGTCCCATCCATGAATCCACACACAGTAGTATCTTTATTTTTAATGTTTACAATCCTTAGTCTAGTCTATATCAGAACAATGCCTGCTCTCATCCGTCTATTATTTATCTTTAATCTCTTTGTCTACTCAAATCTTCTCTCCCTTACATTTTCCCACAAGTCTTTTCATTCAAACGCCTAATAAGTCTCCTATACCCATTTTCCACTTTCAGACTCCTCTTCATCAATCTTCTTTTACAACATTGTCATCACATGAAAATGCAACTTCAATCAAAAACTTATTTTCAGCAAATCTTGAAAGAGTTTAAGTCTTTATATCAAACAGCATCATTCCTAGTCCTACTATACATCTCAGAATTTCATCATTCCAGCCATATTCAACCATTCTCTCTTTACTTTATAATTTAGTACCCTTGTTTGTGCTGTATGATGCATTATTCATGCTAAGTATGACCCATATGCATATCATAAACATGTCTGTGGCAATTCATTACTCAACATTCAATTACCAACCTCGGCATGGCACACTTTAAAATGTCGAGATATTAGTGGCTGTGAACCAACCGTCCGGAGGTCCTGTCATCAACATAGAACCCTTCCTTATCCTTTTTTTTTTTTTTTTTTTTGCTCTATATCAATAAAATACATCCTCCTGCATTTCTGCAACTCTAAACTTCATTCTTGCTTCCTCCTCCATTTCACTCTAACAGTCTTGTATTAGAGTCATCATATTTTTGTCCCAATTATCTTCTCTTGCATCTGCTTTGGTACTTCTTCTCTTCTATACTTCCTTCCTCTTCACATCACAATGTCACCACAGATACTACTCTCTTAACACTTCCTTCTGCAAGACCTCTCAAAAATACTTCCAATATTACCACAAAGTGAAGTGGCTATAAGAACACAAAATCTTTCGTTTTGTTTAAGCCACTCTGTCTTCTTCCCCACCTATATTCTCTTCTAGTGCTTCATAACACTGTTTGCCTCTATTTAGTCATGCATTCCTCTTAACCCCTTCACTCTACATTAGTTACAGCAAGGTGTTTTGACCATATGAATAGATCTAAAATATAACAATTATTTAACAAGTACTTTAAAATACAAGAAAACCAATTTGATAAATTCACTATTTTAACTGAGTTGCTACAATCCATCATACACAACTACATGCAATACTCATGCTAGTTTAGAACTAAAATTTTCACTAAGTTATGATTTTATAAACCCATTTTTTAAAAAAAGCAGGATCATTAGTAAATACTACATAGTTATACACAGCATTCACAAATACTTTTAACTAATTCTTAACTTCCCTTCAAGAAGTAACAAAAAGGTAGTTTTTATTTATTAACACACTATTAGACTACCACTACACATGCAACTGTCAAAAAACAAAGTCATGAACATTATTTTGTGCTACACACAAGTTAATTAAGTTGCACTTATCATACATAGGTGACATTAAAACTTACAAAACCAAAAAAATACTCACCACAAAAGTGATTAAACAAAAATGATAATTTACACAATTGGTTTTTTTTTATAACACAGCAATCATTAGTTATAACAACAGTATATCTATTTAGAGTCCATATAAAACAAAAACTTTTAATGAAGATACCGAATTCACTATATTTTAAATTGTATATTATTTGTGACTTTTTGTACTCTGAATAACAATTGCTGATGTCCATTTGCCAAATTTACTCAGTTCTAAGGTGTACCTTTGTTGTGACTTTTAAATTTTAGAGGATAGGAAAGTTTGCATCGTGCATGAATGACGAGAATATAAAAACAATAATATAATCTGAATGACTTAACAGAATTTGATGGGTTGGTTTTGTCAGCTAGATACCGGTATTTTCATTATAGAGATCTGAATGTACAGATATAGTTAATACATTGTAAAGTTAAAAAAAAAAAAAATGCATCCTTTTTTTATATATAAAATAACAGCTTGAAACAAAAAAAAAGGAAAAATTAAATAAATTTGGCTGTAAACTTATTAAAATGAAGTAAAATAAGAAAATCTTAGAAACTAAATATTTTTCAATTTTAAGCTTTTTTTTTTACTTATGCAATTGTCAAATAAATTCATTAAAATACAATTTTGTACTAAGATTTGGTTATTATAGAGGCTTTTCTAATGTTATTTTAATTATTTTACAGCCACTTTTTTTTTTTTTTTTCATATTTTTTGTTTGTTTCAAGCCCTTATTTTATGAAAAAATTTTTGTGGCTATTTCTGTACGTTTAAGTCTTTGTAAATATATAGCTGGCAAAACCAACCCCATTAAATTCTGTCAAGTATTTCAGATTCTATTATTGTTTTTACATATGTACCAGAAAATAATGCGACTCTGAATATATTGTGACCCCAAACTTTTTGATGATAAGCTTACGAGAAAAATAGACTGAAAATGGCAATTAAAATACACATCACTAAAAATTATTTTACCAATTAAATTCAATCCATATTTACTAGACCCTTTCTGGTGCCACTTTCGTCAGTAGAGTGATTTACACAGTCTTTGAAACACCAAGGGCAGCTGTTCATAAAGCAAATAATGTGGTGATAGACAGTGGTCAGTGGTCGTCTGGGAGGTGAAAGAGGAGGGGAAGGGGATGTCTTCCCCAGAAGCTACAGCAGAGAGAACCTAGTGACAAACTCCATTTGCACCCTCTCCATCTTGCATCTCTCATCACGCCTGTGCAGAGGTTAAGGAAGCCCCAGACTAAAGTGGTATAAGTGAGGCAGTTTACAGGCAGAGCGCATAGTTTTTCAACTAAGTGGAGGTTCAGGAAGCATAATTAACAGCAGTCTAAAGTGGCTTAAGTGACACATGTAAGAGACAGAGCCTGTAGTTTTTCAAATAAGCTGTTCCTTATTAACAAGACACAAGTTTGCGATTATAATACGACCCACACTTTTAATTTCCACAGTTTTGGTAAAAATCATAGCATTTAGGCAAACATGTATTCTCGTCATTCATGCACACTGTGAACTTTCCTATCCTATTAAGTGCATCTTCATGTAATACACAATTTTTGTTTAGAGGAACTAAGGACCCAAAGAGGAGAGTACATTAAAATTAATGCCATTTTAAATTTCAGTAAATAGGGTATACTCTGTTAAACCCTGTCATTACAAACTACTAAGTGTAGAATAGAAATTTCTAGAAATGCAAAATATATATATTTTTTTAAATAACCTTTCAGAAAGAGAGAAACACTACCAAATGAACAAGAATACAGTAAAGCTTGTCTAAAGACTCATTCACCAGATGGTGCAAACTGTCCAAGCAACTACTACTTCATTACAGAATAAACAAACTTGACAAACAGCACAGCACGTCAAGTAACAAACGATGCTACCACAACAAAACAGCTATCAAACGTTACAGTTAGTGTCACGCATGTTAATGTTAGCATAGTGTGCGGAGACTGCAAGATGGGCGGCACCTGTGGCGACAGATGAACTCCCGCTTGAAGTCGATTGCTCAGCATGTTGGCCAGAGCTGTTTTAGTCTTCGGGTTCACCACGAAGGGCTGTTGTTGCTGTTGTTGCTGCACCAATTCTTGCTGCGGAGTGATCGCATCAATGCTAGCCACCTACAAACCACACGCGCACACACACCTAGGAGATGCAGTCGCCTCGTGCGGCTCACACGTCAGGCAACACATCCTGGTTCTTGATGCCACGCACCTACGTTACTCTGCAAACACTGGTACTGCCCAGATGGTTCGCGGGCGAAGCAGAGAAACATAATGAAACCATCATAGTCAACATTCTTTTACATTGTGATCCATTATGTAAACATTATCAGCATTTTGCTTAGTGTACAAATTATTGTTTGAGAGCATTCATTTAACCACAGCATGTTAAGAGAACAAATATTAACACAGTTTTCTTGATCTTGACTCCAGCAGGAAAAAACTTGCTTCATCATTTCCCAATTAAAAACTTTACTGCTCCAAACAAGTATGTATTTTTTGGGGGCCACTATGACTATATGAAGTGAGAAACATTTGTGAAATCCATAATTTACAGAATAAATCAGCCCAGATCTCGCTCAGTTACAAATTACAAGTTCCTCTGCTCATAGCTGAACATATATTTCAATAAATGTTCGGGAAAATATAAGCTTTTTCACAACCCACAGATAAACTGAATGCTTCACATGTAAAAAATGTGAAGTGTATGTAGTGTACACTATTAGAGTAGGCATCTGCAAGTGTGTGTACATATGTCTGTTTGTAGTATAACCCTGTTATAATGTTTTTCAAGGGAGCACAAGAAAAAAACATTATAAGCAGGAAATCTCAATTTAGCACTTAACAATGTTCGAGCTTTGTACCAATGGACTCACCAAACTATGTAAACCAAAGATAGTATACTTGATACATGAACTTTCTGAAACAAGCCAACAATATTTCAACTTCGTCTTGTTCCCTGGTTAAATTTTGTTTGTCTTTAAAGATACAATGCCTATTTTTATGTAAAATTATCTCACAATTCATGATGACAACATTAAGAGTGAGAACGTCTACTCCTTTGCCACCTGAAAATGTTTAATTTTGGGATTCCTATGTATAAATGAAAAAAAAAAATTATTTGTAGGCAATAGAAAACACTTTTAGTTATGCCCTCGCTCAATGGTTGGCAACTTAAATATCGTAGGACTATGTACGTGCATCTGAATAGTGAATACCCACTGGAATGGCAAGGAAGAGAAGAGTTGACTAAGGGTGCCAACTGACACGTAACTATGAACATGGTGTACCTTCAGTATATTGCATAAAATTGTATTTTAACAAACTTCATGTATTGTATGGCAGTGATTCTAAACATAAACATACATAAAGGAAACTTTTTATCGTAAGTGTTGGAATAATTTGGTTTTAAAACAATTTTTCCCCATTTATTGAATGTTAGAAAGCAAACATTATAAGCAGGAAATTACACTATTTATGAACGTTATATGCAGGAAATAAATACATTGTCCTTATGGGGGAAATATTGGGACTTTAAACATATGACATTATAAGCAGGAAAACATTATATGCAGGAAAATTATAACAGGGTTCTACTGTAATAAGTGACTGTGTGTTATGTGTGTTTCCATGGTTCTGTTGTGTCTCAACTACAGACTGCACGTCTGCTAGTGAGACTGCTAAAATGGTGTAAGACAGGCCTGAGTTGCGTAATTGTGTAGCAAAATTCTCTGTGAAAATCACTCCGAAATAATGAAATAATAATGGTTCCTTGAATTTTTTTTTTAAAGTTATATTTCTTACAGTATTTTCCAGTTGTATACTGGTCATTTTATGCCAATGTGAAGAGCTTACGTGATGGGTCGAATTACGTGACAATACTTATGACGCTGTTGCATGGAGTTTGTACAATCAGCAGTACTTAGGTATGCTGCTGTTGCATGCCGACCAAGCCCTGAATAAAGTTTGGTGGTGACATTGAAGGGAAAGGAGGATAAGGATGATGGCAGCTTAAGCTGGTTTTTTTTAACCCTTTTATCTACACTTACAGCTGCCAGCCAACTTTAATAATTTGTTAAAGTCTTCTGTTTTTCTTCTGCATAACTTGAAAGCGTAGTAGTCAAAAATCAGCTTCTCCCTTTTAACTGTAAAAATGTAGGTTGACAGGTTCCAGGCACCTATCCCTTACTTTTGTCTTTCAGCACATTCACGCACATTTTTCACTATATAGAAACTTACATTGTAAGAATAGTTAATGATGTGATAAATTTCAAGCCTTGTACATACTTTGTGAGGCTTACCCATAAGACAATAATGACTTAAGATTTGCTTGAACACATGATGTTAAACTCTCCCGACCGCAATGGAATACAACTGGTGAATGGCAGAAGTCTAGTAGTTTTGGAATGGCTAGTAGCACAGCTGCCCCGCTGCCCTGTGGTGCATGTCAAGCAAGGCAGAGGGAGTGCTGCTCCAAACTTCATGCTTCCCCAAAACCTTAACCATCTCGTCAGCTCTTAGGGATGCTTGTTCAAACAAATAGATTTTTAACAGCTGATGATTACAAATGGAGGATAGGTATTGTTTTAATCAGAAAAATATTACCTTTCAAAAATCTGCAACAAAATATCTTACACCATTCCAGAGGTAAAGTGTTTAAAAAAATATGTCAAAAATCTTGTGGGGGAAAAGGTTCCCTGGGTCTGTATCTTGAGTCAAGAATTTTTTGAACAATACTAAAAAAAATACAAGTTTCTTACTTTTACCTGAATTTTAACATATATTAAATTCAAAAATATCCCAGATTTAGATGGTAATCCCCTGGCTGAATTGATATGGACTATGCCAAATGCATTGTCGCACACACACTTAATTTGTATGGCACAATCAACATTTATACTTATTAGCCTAAGCCTGAGCGAATACTAGTTTTCTGTGCGAAGCGAATATTAAATTTAATGTTTAAAATATTTGCAAAGTCAAATTGAATTGTGGATATATTTTTCTTAGCATGGTTGTATTACAATCATTTCTATAAAATACTGAAATGAAGTAATAATAATATTAATAATAATTTAACAGTTGTAATGTTTGTTCTTATTATAAAACCATTTTGGCCCCATATTTAACACCATTCAATAGAAATGATATAATAAACACACATAAAATTAATTTTTTGTGCATTGATATGAGCAGACCTAAGCTTCGTCACAAATGCGAAGCTAAACATCAGATGCAAAGATTTGCATCAAATTCAAAGCTTCAAAAAAAAAAAGCATATTCCCTGACAAAGTCAAGCAGAATATTAAAAAGAGCTTTGATTTGATTCACTTAATCAAAGCTTCGCATAGGGCTAATTGGCCTCATGTACTATTTTATGGTATGATTTTATTCCCGAGATACCTATCTACTGAATATTCAGATTTTCTTTGCCAAATATTATTAAGAGCTTTCCTTAAAACACAATGCCAAAACACACGTCATGATAAGGTAGAAACAACAAAATAAACCATTACTGTTGTTCATTTACTTAATAGTCTAGTGTTGGGTCTGTTCCAAAAATATACTGTTAATGACTACAGTATTGATTCTCGTATTTGAAATCTGACTCAATGAATTAAATTCCGATTTGATACTCTTTACTATAATGCGTGACAAAATTGTTCTGATTTATATACTTGGATACAAAAAATGGTTTTGTTATTTATTAATGAATGTAGTTGCAAATTATAATAGTTATTATTTATTTAAAATTATTACTATTAACAAACTACATATATAGAAATTTAAGTACCTGAGTCCACCCAAATAAATATGTAAAGTGCTGCAGTTGGACATTAAATCTTAAATCACTGTAGTTTATTGAAAATATATATATTTAAAAAATAATACTCACTATAGTACATAAAACTCTTGTTTTGTTTTTTTAAAATATAATATGACAATATTATATTTATTAACTGAATTGAAAAGAGAGAAAAATCTTTTCAACAATAAAATTAATGGAATTTTGTGGTAATGACACTTTTAGTAAAAAAACTTTGTTTAAATAATGCTCGTTACTACAAAATTGGGCTGTAAGTACAAACAAATAAGTGTTTATTAACTTAGGAATTACAGATTTGACTGAAATACATTTAAATGAAGTCCAACAAAAGACATTCCTAATTGGTAATTTAATGTGAAAGAATGATGATTAAAAGATATTTCCATATAATTTTATAGATACTAGGGTTCTGCGAATATTCAAAATTTCCGAATTCGAGTTCGAATTTTTTGATATTCGATTCGTCAATTTGAATCGAATTCATTTTACAATAATTCAACTTGCAAAATCTGGCCCGGATACACTAATATAAGACATCCCCCTCCCCCATTTTTAAAAGAAATGTAAATGGACGAATACATCTTCCACTTACAAAAAATTATACAGCGAAACCCCTTATTTACGTTACAGTTATTTACGTTTTCACGTTATTTTAACCATTTTATTTCTGTCCCGTTTTAACCTCATTTGATGTAATGCAATAAATTCCCGTTGTTTACAACACGTCTATTGCTTACGCAGTTTACGCCGGTCGTTCTGATAAAACTGCTTACTAACTTATTTAATCCTATTACAAAGTAATCTGATGTGTAAATCGTGTTTTAAAGACGTTTTTAAAACTTATAAACTTCACTTCATCTTTAACATCTCGGGAGTCACTTTATACCGCTTATAAAAACGTAAGCAGCGCCAGTTTGGTTGTGTTGATTCCTGTATTCCTGTATAGAGCGCGCGCACGTAGTCGAAAACTGATATCGATAGCTCGCAGATTGCATGCACGCACGCGCTCTGTCAGGAACCGAGTTAACCCGCCCGATCGTTATGCATATAGTTACAAATCACGTTCTTGTTACGGGTTTATTTTTTTTTACGTTGAATAAAATTGTTTTATTGCATCACTCATTAATTTAAATTATTTGGCGTGCGTTCACAAAGTCTACTTTTTAAATAAACGTACTTTCCATGAATAGGTTTTGTTTTTATGGATTACATTACTTTTTTTTTTTGCATAATAGTATTCTCCATTCACTCTTACCTGAGTTTTGGAATAAACAAAGCCTCTTGTAAACAAACATTTTCATTGGCTGCCGGCCGCCACGCACATTATTCGTGTGCAAGAAATAGTCCCTTGATTACGTACCATTTGTAAGTATTTTTACACTGCCTTTTTTTATAACAATTGTTATATAGCATTATAGCATTTCACAATTAATATCTAATACAGTTTAATGTGTCATCAAGTATTTACTTACAATTATGTTAGCAGACGCCGTGTATAGTGTACAGTTGATGCCCGGCGCAACAGTTGTATTTTGGATTCACGCGCACACGGTTTGTTATGGCTGACGCCGGACCGAGTTTTGTAAAGCACAGAACGGCAGTGACGTAGCTAAGGTGACTGGCGCCACTGGCCAGAATAGAAAATGGCGCCCCCTTTTGGATTAAAAGAAAGGGGGGGAGGGGGTTTCAGTAATTCGAAACCGTCACGGTGGCACCCCTTTTTGTTCCGGTGCCCCTGGTGGGGGCCATCCCTGCCACCCGCTTGTTACGCCACTGCAGAACGGGAAAGCCTTTGAAAAGTGCACCGAAAACTATTGTGTTGAATGTTTTTAAAACATTTTCAGACAAATATCCGGATTGTCGTGTGAACGATATCGCGAGTTTAACTGCGGAATTTATGAGTGTTTTGAAGAGCAGTGTGCTTCATGCAAGGAAAGTATTACAGGACACTGGGACATTAACAACTCCCGGGAAGAAAAGGAAACTTGAATATCCTGTTATCAAAATTTGTGATGATTTTGTGAAGACTGCTAATAGGCGTAAAGTGCACAGTTTTTTTCTTCGCAAATGAACCACCTACGCTGAACAAAGTGCTACGGAGCTTCCTGTTATATTACTTCTCCGTTATTTTATTAGCACCCACTGTACTGAAGTGTGTGTGTTGTAACTAGTAGTGCTTGGCGCGCAAGATGAATTCAGCCTATCACTTGCTGACGCGGCGCAGTGATACGACGGTGTTTGTTTATTTCAAAACTCAGCTAAGAGTGAACCCTCGGTCTCAACCCTAATTATAAACTTGATTTTAGAATAAAATGTGCGATGTTAAGCGATAAAAATGGTAAATTTGTTATATTTTTTTTGTACCACTTCCTTATGCTGTGATATTTTTATTAATTGTTTTATACTTGAAAGTCAAACATGCTTAATAATGTGGCAAGTGAGAGAGTTTTCTCTACAGCAGGCAACATAGTTACCAGCCGCAGATAATTGTTGTTGCCGTACCATGTCGATGAACTCACCTTTCTCATGACAATTTGAAATGATTTGCAAAGTATTTATGTTAGTGCTACTAACATATATATATATATATATATATATATATATATATATATATATATATATATTTTTTTTTTTTTTTTTTTTGAGAATCTGGTTGTTCTTTTTCAATATAGCCTCACTTTAATTTTAGTTACTTGATTTAAACTGTGAATTATGTGACAATTTTTTAAAAGGTGGAGTGTTAAAAATTTGTAATGATCTATGTTATTTTAATAAATATTCTCAAATTCGATTCAAAAAAAATTCGTAACTCGTGAATTTTTTTAAAATTCGATTCGAATTCGATTCGAACTGAAAAATCATAATTCGCAGATGTCTAAAGATACATGATTCATAAACTGATCACAACCTTAATTAACTAAGAAAACCCCTTATTTATTATCTAACTGAACAAAATAAAAAAACTGAACAGTACCCTGGTAAATAGCCTAAAAACCTTGAAAAAATAGGTGATTACACAGATAAAACGAAAAAATTACTTGATCAAATCTGATATCATGGTTAATCAGACCAAGTAAATTAATTGGGACTCACATAAGTGAAGAATTGTCCTAATTCAGAAATTGCACAATAAGTGGGGAATCACTAGATTGGAATCGAATTGCCCAATTATTCTGTAACTACCTAATTAATAAGTAATTGTCAGATGAGTCTATAACTGGTCGATTTGGAAGTCACCAGATTAATTAGAAGAAAAGTCTTACTTATGATAAAGAGTGATGTACCTATTGAAATAACAAGAACTCCTAACCTCAAGATATTGCTGTACCTTTGATTCTAAAACCACTGAATTCTGAATTCTTTGGAATCAATGTGATCTGCCTGTTTTTAGAATCAGAATTAACAGAAAAATATAATAGTGATACAAGATTTTGCAAGGCAAGACTTATTGTGGAGTATTGTTAACATGATTTTTCCAGTTAGTTTATATGTATTCTTATCTACATACAACCCAAAGTATTTAGTGTATGGGAATTTTTTTAAATTCATTATTCTTTGATAATATTTAACTCATAATTCATTCTATTTCATGTGAGAAAATGTAAGACATGTGTTTTTTTTAGATCAATAAAAAACATTTTTAGTTTAATAAATGATTCCTCAGTTGCAGATCATGCATTTCATTTTCTAATTAAGTGTTATAGCAAGCTGATTAAAATCCTATGGTTACTTACCACACTTATGTTATGAAAGACTAAACAAAGAATATGAGAATCAATGGAAACAATCACAGAATAAGATCAGAAACAATAAAATACTTAAATCAACCCATCCATTGAAATAATTTTAGAATTTACTACATTTCCTCCAAATATTTTTCTTCTGATCTTTTTCCCTCAAACATAAAAATTTACCAAATACAGTAGACTCCCGATTATCCAGATGTGGGTTACCCGATTCTGCATATTAACCATGCCATATTTCACTTTCATAAACCATAAAAACAAAAATTATTTTTCACGTTTTATTTCCATGCACGCACAATGGTAACAGTACTTTACTTGTGTAGCATTAAAAATACAATGCAATGAATTAGTAATGCAACATATTACTAATAATGTGACGAATCAACAAACAATATTTTGCTTTTCCTAAATAGCTATTTTCTTCCTTCATTGCATAATTATTTCCGATGACACCCAAGTGTTCAGCAAATGTTTATATTCCCCATCTTGCATGTCAACAGCAGCTCTGGAGAGAAAAGTCAGAAGCTTTCAGGGCTAGTTTACCTTGTGCCACTAGGATGCGCTGGTGGTAAATGTGCTAGTGGTGAATCATGGCAGACACGCATTTAGCAAACAACAGAGTCGGGAATAAAGTTAAGAGGTTATATAATCTTTCGAATAATAGAAAATGTTAAGTTCATTTTTTTTAAATTCTTTTTAGAACTGAAACATATCTCCTATATCAAAAAATTATCTTGGTAGTGCCGACATAGGAAAAAAAAATGTCATGCTCAAGCCCTATTATGTAAACAATGCAGTACGTTAACTTTTTATTTAATTCTACGTTTTTTAATCTCTAAATTTTATTTAAAATTTATTTTGATGTACTTCAAATGAAGTTAGATACATATCAGAATTGTAAATTAATTTTAACGGGAGTAGTGTCTTGATTAAAATGGTAGTCAGTAATCAAACTTACTTATTTGGAAAACAAATTATTTTGATTAAAATACTCTCTTGTGGAAAAAACTATGTGATGCGCTGTTTTGATTAGCGCACTGTATGCTGGAATGAATTAGGGCATTACTTTGACAAACGGGTGTTACAGTGTTTGTCTAGATAGTCTGGATAAAAAAAAGTTCTGTTTTTTTTTTACATTGCTTTAATAGTGTTTTTCGGATATCCGTGGACCCCTTACCGGTCATTACCCCGGATAATCTGGAAGTCTACTGTACTGGAAAAATTTGCTGATACTCGAGGGAACAAATAATCAACTGGTCTATCTTCTAACAACAATAAAAGCAATCAATTTCCATCAAGTTGGAATCATCACGTGCTGAGTTTCATGTCAGAATCAGTTGCAGAGCAGACATTGAGGACTTATAGAGTTTAACTTGGACGCTCACCCGAAACTGGTCCTGGCAGAGCTCGCCGACCTGCTGCTGCAAGGGCACCGCCGGGAGGGCGCGCGGCTGGTGGTGGGGGTGAGGGTGTGGGCGGGGCACCAGCGGGGGCTGGGCCATGTGCAGCGGGGGAGGGGCCTGCTGGGGCGGCAGGTGGGGCTCCCCTGGCTGCAACCGTGAGACACATCACACGACACCGTCTCCCAGGTGCTTCCAACTTGGTCAGTGAATACCATTTTACAACACATGCTACATTTATGCCTGTTTCGCACCAAGTCCGTGTTCAGACATTTCTGGTATGAAAGTGACTAGTTTTAAAAATTAAAATAAAAATTTATTTTAATAGCAGATGTCTTCTAAAAATCAAAAATAGCCAAAAAGAACACAATGGACCATCATAATAATGTCACCAGAAAGAAAATGAACACGGCACAACAGTATCTTTTAATGAGCGCTGAGTCCAACAGACACTCATTTCATAAGGAAAAAATAAAAGGAAATTTAATTAAAATGTTAATTTACTGGCAATGAACTGTAACTATACACCATGCCAGAGGTCAAAAAGATTAAGCACCGACACACAAAAAAAATATATATTACCTAAGTTCCCTTATATTTTTTATTACAAATTACTGCCTTTCTTCTGTACTCCATTAACACTTTATTTCATTTTCAAAACCGTCAAGAGAGTCGACTTCAGGATCCATGCTGCCAGGACTTCCTGGATAATTTCGTACTTTTAAATGAGGGACTAACTGACTCGTTTTCTACTCATTTTACACAAATTAGAAATATATATATTATTTATAAAAAAAACACGCATGCATTATTATTAACAGTTCAAAAAATTAAACTTAAAGAGCAAACAATTCCGAGTACAAAAAAAGTGTGGATCGCTTCCAATAATTAACAAAATCAAACCAAAAACATTACTAAATTATAGTAAAAAAAAATGTGTAGTAAGTCATCAACAGACAGTAATGAAAACCAAGACAAATCCAAGTTGTGATAACAGAAGCTAACAGAGAAGGTAGCATGTCTGAGAGCAAGCTACATACCGTATTTACTCGCATATAGGTCGCCATCGCAGATAGGTCGCACCCATAATTTGAGGTCTTGAATTTGGTATTTAAGATTCCCCCTATATAGGTCGCACCGGTAATTCATTACCGCGCCGTGCGCCGTGCGCGGAGAAAGGTCATTGTACTCGATCAGCTGCTGTTACGGCGCGGCGTAGCCGCCGGCTGGCTCTCTTTGTTCAGTGAGCTGCGCATGCGCAGTATATCTCACTCAACGCTCCGCCCAGACTCGTGACCTTGCATCAGCAGCCAGCCAATAGATGCGAGCTTAGCGGAAAAAAAATAAGCTCCACCTCCCGTGTACCAATTTTGTCCAGTTCTAATACCAGTTTATTGGTACACGCACCAGTTTTCTCGCTGCCGTGACATGTTCAAGTTTACGTCCATCTTGATGACTTGATACCAATAATTAATTAATTACGATCCCCAGAAATAAATTGTTAGTTTAAAAATATGTGTCAACTGTACAATACTTCCGAAATTATAAAATACGTATAAAACAGTTACCAAGACTCCACTCATTTTATCTTGTGAAGTTTGTCTCGTACCAGTATTTCGGCTAAGTTGCTTAAATTATTACATGTTTAGAAATAAAAGCAACTTTTCATGTTATAAAATATGTATATTTTGCGATTTAAAATGTTTATTGCCGACTATAAACGTTACGTTTTTCAGGATGTTTTTAGGCCTACTAGCTAATCTTATCTACTCTTAAAGAACCCACGGTATTTTCTGGTTGTTTATGGTTGTTACGTGACGTAAATAGCGGGATGGATTCGATTTTTGAGTCGTAATTTGCGTGAAAGTATTGTATTGGACTAAATGGGAACTAAACGTGACCTGAAGAATATAGTGCAAATATAACGGGAAAACGTAAATAACGGTAACGTAAATAAGGGTTTTGCTGTATGTGTACATTGCAAATAAATTTGCCTATACCTATATAAACATCTTTTTTGCATTTTAAAGCAAAATATTGCAAAAAAAATTCCTCAAAAATTTTAAAAAAATTTTTCTTCACATATACAGTTTCAGAAAAATGTTTAAGACCACTCCTCACAAACAGTTTAAGTGCTGTGGGTCTTACATTATTTTATATCATGCCATTCTGTTAATTCTCCTGAAATATACATAATAAAGGGAATATTTTGGTATATCTGGAGTTAATGTATTTGTAATGGTTCAATAGTTACAGATTATTAAAGGTTTTATAAAATAATCTAAAATTTAACAATTCTTTAAGATAAAAAATTCATAGTTAAAAATTGGGTTTAGATATGGATATGATTTGGTTTCGCCATAGAGAAAATACCAAGGAGCATTAAATGCAAGTCTTAGAAAAAAATTTAAAAAATTATTAACTTAAAATTTTTGTTGCTTTATCATTTTGAAGTTAGGTCTAAAATTGTGTAATTTGGTTTTTAATTTTTAGTAACCTTATAAGTTCCTGTTTTTAATTTCTGTTCATACCTTCTTAATCTATGTGAAAAGTAGAAGATTTTGGTACCAATAGAATCAATGTAGCTAAAATAGTTAATAGTTACATAGATTTTTAAGTTTTATTAAATAACAAGAAATGCCAAAATCTTTTAATGAAAAAAAATCATAGTTTCAAAATGGGTTAAGATACAGGCATGAGATTGTTTCACCAAAGCAAACATACCAAAGGAAAATGTATGCAAGGCTTGGAAAAAATTGAAAAAAATTATCAACTTAAAAAACATGAAGAAGGAAAAACAAAGAAAAAATTGAATTTCTGTTGTCATTTTATAGTCACCATGATGTTGGCAACACACTTGTCCTTAGGATGGCAACATGTGTTCTTTTTTATGTGATGTAAGGGTAGGGTGTAGGCTGGCACACTTGCTTTGTAAGTTCCCGCCATTCAGTTGTTTCTTTCTTCATTATTTGGAGGTTATGTTTGTTTAACAGAGTTGGAGACAAAAAGTTCACTATGGGAAAAAAGTCTGTGGCTGAAGCAACTAAATGGCAAATTATTGGTTTACTAAAGGTTGGAAAAACACAGAGACAAATTGCAGAGGTTTTGAAAGTGTCAAAGACTTGTGTGCAATAAACAATTAGGCGATACAATGAGTTTGGAACAGTTGTTGACAGGCCAAGGTCTGGCTGCCCGAGGAAAACATCACCTAGACAAGACCGCAAGTTATTGCAACTGTGTAGGAAAGACAGGAATGCTAGTTGTAGTGATCTTCTGAGAGATCTAAGGGCCTCCTATGGCAATGTTGCCATAACAGATCGCACTGTATGCAACAGATTAAATGAGGCAGGCCTAAGATCATTTTTTGCAATCAGGAAACCACTTCTCAATGACTGTCACAAAAGGAAGCGACGCGAGTTTTGTAGACAGCGTTTGGGATGGTGTAAAAAAGCTTGGGAGAGAGTAATGTTTTCTGATGAATGCCGTTTTGAACTATTCCCCCGATGTAAGGTTCGGGTTCGCAGAACAATAACTGAAAAATTTCTGCCAGCTTGTGTTGCCCCAGCAGTGCAAAAAGGAGGCGATGCAATCATGATCTGGGCATGCATCACCCCAGAGGGTCCTGGAGAGTGTAAGGTGGTGAAAGATACGATGAATAGTACCAGATACTGTGAAGCTATGGAGGAAGTAATGATTCCTTCAGCACAGAGGCTACTAGGTGAAAATTTCATTTATCAGCAGGATAATGCCCCATGCCACCGATCCATGCAAACAAAGCGATGGTTTGAAACCAAAGACATTGAGCTGCTACCCTGGCCTCTTCGTAGTCCAGATTTAAATCTTATCGAGAACTTGTGGAACACAATGGCATACCGGCTGGCAAAACAGAAACCCAAGAATGGTGCAGAATTAAGACTGGCAGTGCACTCACTATGGCAGCGAGTGACACATGAAGAGTGTAGGAAGCTAATACAATCTATGCCTGACAGAATCAAAGCATGCTACAAGGCCAGAGGTGGTCCCACTAAGTTTTGAACTTTACAGTGTTACTGTTTTTTTAGTTGGTCTTTGATTTTTTAAGGTTTTCTTAACATAATATAATACAAATGGATGAATACTAAAATGAAATGTGATTTATTTGTGTGGTCTTAAACATTTTTCTGAAACTGTAGGGTTGCACTTCACTTTTTCCCCATCAAATCTGGTAAAATTGCCGCGACCTATATGCGAGTAAATACGGTATATCACAATGGTTGGTTGCCGGGTGCCAGGCAGCTTTCAACGGGAAGACATGATTGTGGGGCGCGACAGAACAGTAGGTGAAGAGAATCAGCCAGGAAGAAGGGGTGTCTACTGCGCCCCGTGCAATACAGCGCTCGTGATTGCCAAGAAGAATGTGACACAAAGAACTTTAAATGATTTTCAGGCAGCTATCTTTAAATTTTTTGAATTTTAACATAATTTTTTACAGTTACATAAAAAGGGGTTGTAACAGAGAACTGGTGGTAACAACAATGTTTTACTATGAAAATATATTTATATGTACTAATGATGGGTCTATTCCATGTTTTCTCAAATCCAAATCTTGAATTTAATTTTTAAAAGAATTTCTTGAATCTGAATAAATATCTTAAGAAACATTAATAAATACATGAGAAACAGAAACTTTTATTTTTGAAATTAAAAAAAAAGAGCATATTAACATGTTTAGCATGTAAACATTTCTTTTGTACAAAAGGTGTTCACTACAAATCTAAACAAGTATTCTCAGAGATATGACAGATACAAACATTTCTTTGACACTTCAGTAAAAAAATTAATAATATAGTCCTGGTCCCAAATTTTCCTTCATCAAATTTTTTTTCTATGAATCTTTTATCTTTTTCTTTCAAATTCTAAAGTTTTTTTTTGAGGGTATGTACATACTTAATATTTATTATTATTTTCAATTGCAGTGTGATTGAAAATGTATTGATAAAATGTTACTAAAAAACACCACTGATTTACTAAATATAAAGAGCTTGGTATTGGTCTTAACTTTGTTACTCTCAACAATTAGAATAAAATATCAGAAGGAACCCAACTTAAAGAGATGTGGAGAGACCTGCGTACAAGTTGCCGCCACGATGTGGCCAGTGTTTCGCACTGACGTCTGGACTCACAGACGTACCTGGGCAGTGAACTGTTGCTGCCCTGACACCAGGGTGTCGAGGTGGTGGTGTTGCTGCTGCTGAGACTGGTGCTGCAGCTGCTGATGCTGACCGTGCAGGAGTGGTTGCTGCTGTTGCTGCGGCAGAGGCTTCTGCGTGGCTGGAGGTACTTCGCAATGCAAGTGGAGCTGTTGCTGTTGCTGTTGGTGGTGTTGTTGTTGTTGTTGCTGCTGTAACTGCTGTTGCTGAAGCTGCTGTTGCTGCTGGAGGCGCAGCTGCTGCTGTCTCTGAAGGTGCAGCTGAACCAGATGTTGCTGCTGTTGTTGCTGGCGATTCCCATGTTGCACGTCTTTAACATAGAAACAAGGTTGGCATAAGCAATAATTATGTAGGTCAAAAAACTTTTCTTGTAAATTTTTTTAAAAAAAAATGTAAACATATTATTAGTGGTGCACCGATGCGGATATCGATTAATCGTAATCAGCGATTATGGGTACTTTCCGATTAATCGTAATCGGCGATTATCTTAATGATTACTTTGCCGATTTTCTACGTCCCGGCGTAATTAAGTAGGTTTTTACAGTGTAATATTTTGTTACACATTTTAGGACGAAATACGGTAATATTTGTATACATTACAAAATTCATCTAACCCCGTCAGAACTTGATTACAAATATTTCGTTAAGTTTAATAAATCTCATTGCCTCAAACAATAAAAAATACATTTTTCCTACACGTTTATTTACGTTTCGTCTTTTGTTTAGTAGCCTTGTACATTACCTATAACCAGAGACGTAAAATAGATGGCACGCAATCAAAATACCACAAGTGGATTCTATGACAATCGATCTTTTCGAGTCATAGTAGCGGTTCAAAATAGCGCTTCCGATACCTTCTAGAGTTTATCACTGTGTTTTATCAACTCGTTATGGACGTCTTTGGTAACATTATCCGTTGTGTTATTTGTATTATAACGGTTCGTTATATACAAAATAAATAGTTCAACGCCGATTGTAATTTTTGTTGTTTTTTATTTTTTTTCAAATAGAATGCACCGACGATTCCAAACACTTCAAAAAGAGGCTGCTCATTCATTCCACATACATATGCCCGTCGAACAGATGCTCGTAGTTCGCGTGATGAGAATTTACCGGAAAAAAATATCGTCCTTCAGTAATGTTTTACTGCAAGTACGCGAAGATGGTGCGACCTGGAACAGGGCCGCACCCAGCGAAAACGAATCTCGCCCCGAGCCAAAACGCCTACGAAGGTGGCCGCAATTTCTAGTTAAGTTATACCCGAAACGAAATATATAAAAAATTAGGTTGATTTAATAATAGGCCTGGCTCCGACCACCAACGTGAAATTATCTCTTCATAAATTACATTATAATTTAGCGAGAAGCCATCGAACGCGACCTACTCGTCCAGCGTTCGACAGACGACTGGTGAAGTCCTGCCACACTCTTCTCCACGCAGGGAGTAGACGTCACATGACCTCACCGACCAATCACACGCACTCTTCATTCACGCTTACAGATACAAGCCAATCAGAGAACAAGTTACACTACATGAAAAAAACTTTTACACACAGAAGTCTGGGCTTCCCCTGATCAGTCTCTTTTCAATTTCACATCGAAATCGGGGACTTCCATTCTCGTAATCTCTCCCACACCGTGAGACAGCAGTTATCACTCGGTTCCCATGCAGTGGGGGAATTACCGTCTTTATCTCGGTTGGCGGGGAAGCACTGTTCCTTTCTCACTTACACTTACAGGCCTCTCATGCCTCTCTTTCTAACCATCACACCAGCCCAGACACAGTCCCGTGATTTATAATTATATTACAACACGTTAATAAAAATTAAGAACAATAATCATAATACGAATTTCTTTACAAAATTAAACTTATTGAGAAAAACCTGAAAAAGTAGGCCTAAATAGGTAACAATCTATAACAGCGGCTCATTTGTGAAAAGTTACATAAAAAATAGTACTGATTGAAAATGTCTAATAAAATAATCAATACCTTCTTAAAAACATAGCAAGTGAAAAATATCAACCCTAAAATATATAACAAACGGTAAAATATCATTAGAAAGACTTTTTAAGAAATATTTACATTCATGAAAATAGTTTAAAAGAAAAATTATTTAATTAGGAGGGCAGGGTCTCGCAACATTACAGTATGTGACGTGAAAAGTGAAAAAGTATTTATAATTTTATAATTTCAGTCAACATAAATAAAATCACATGTGCTAGAATTGGTTTTGTGTGATTTTTATATAATTATAGTGAGATGGCGAGTAGGGAGAAAAAAAGTGAAGTGTGGAAACATTTTTCTATAAACTCAAGTTAACAAAATAAAGCAACATGTTTACATTGTTAAACTGTAATTACTCGTGGTGGTGGTAGTGGACTGACCAATCAGCAGGGATACACTACTACTAACCTGTGGAACCACATCAAGCAAATGCATCCTGATAAATTAGTGGAGAAGTGTGCTAATGTAACCACAGATGATTGTGATACAGATGGGGTTCCAAGAAAAGTAATGAAATTGGCTCAACAAAAATAACAGACATTATGGAAAAGAAAATACTGTATGATGTGAATGACCCAAGAGCATTAGAACTGACACAGTTTATAGCTGAAATGATTTGTGAATATATGCAACCTTGTAGCATTGCAAAATGAGGATTTGTTATATACATATATATTTTTTTGGGTCATAAGAATATTGATTAAGAATAATGTTGATATGAAAGATAGTAATTAACTAATTATTTAATATGTAGATAAGGATAGTTCAGAGTTGTTAAGAATTGTTATTAATTACTTTGGTTAAATTTCATGGAAAGCCTTAAAATACTTATTTCCTTGAGATAATTAATTATTAACTTGAGGGTTAACTCCAGTTCATAATAATTGATTTTGATATTCGATAATTAATGTCAGTAATTGTTTTGTTTAAAGCAGTATCGATTATAATTTTACAGGACATCATTTTTAAACAAAAGTTTTTAATATGAATTTCAACTTTGTTTACTAAATTTTGAACATTGTATTTGAATTTGTTGGGTAATTTTAAATTCTATTGGATATTGCTAGTGTAATATTTTGAGAATAGTCTGGAAGGTACAGAAGGAAGAGCGGAAAGGCGCGACACTCTGGCGCCAGAAAGCTATTTTTCACTTTGTAAATGCGTGTTTGAGATTTACGCATCACGTACGCACAGCTGGAGCGACCGTCTGGAAGGGTCTCTGGAGGCTACCACTAGCCAGCCAATCAGGGCAAGCCCTGGCGTCAAGTGATGTGCCTGTACGAATTTCCTTATATGGTCATGTTTTGGAATTATGTGCGCTGATTGGTCAGTTGGCCCACGGGGTTGTCTCCCTTGTTTTCACCTTTACAAGGGAAGGTAATCTCGTCGACCAAGACACTTGTTGCTCATTCGTCGCCGAACTCGGTCGCGTCGTCGGCAAGTCGCAAGACAAATGGAAAATCACTAAGAGATAATTTAACGCCTAGGGGCTGGGGCCAGGCCGTAATTTTTCAACCTAAGTTCATTTTTTTCGGACAAATTCACTAGAAATTTAGGCCCTAGGCATCGGCATCAGCCCGACTTCGTGAGATTACGGTCCGCGATCGACGGTACCTTGAGTTAGGTAATTAACCAAGGGACATTACTAAGTTTTTTTTTTCTCTGGCGAGTGACTAGACTCCTCGACCATCAACGGCAAGATGTATGGTGCTGTGGTATGTATTTGGAACTCATTCTATCAAAATTCAAAGACATCGTTAAAATTTGTATAAGAAAAGACAAAAACTGTGCAAGTAACGAAGTTTTTCTAACTAAATTCATTTGTAAAATTGTGTATTGAGGCCATGTAACAATGAGAAAAAACGTTTTTTTTAAAGAAATAAACAAAGATAATTTAATAAACTCTTTTATTTCCAAATAACGCAGAACCATCGTAATGAAAAATTCCTCAGGAACATTGTTTGTTTTGTTTTGTTACGTTTCTCTGTGTGCTTAGCCAGGCAAAAACATACAACGTAACAACATGGCTGCCCTGTCGTGGGGCACGAATTTAGACACTGCCTGATGATAATAAAATAAACATTCGGAAAAACAGTAAAAACTTATCAAGTAAAAGCCAATCATGACGAAATAAACTGGCAAAACCTTTTAGAACATCGGAAAAATTATAACTTGTGAACGAGTGATTCGTGTGTGGATCGTGTGAACTTTTATCTCCGCGTCGCACTTGTAAACATCGACAGATGAAGACGAGCGTGAGAAGCCAGCATTCACTGTTTAACAGCGCGGGACATCGTGGGAAAGGAATGCAACGAGAACTACATTTTAGAACATCGTAGAACAGCGCTTCGCAGAACATCGTGGGACACGATTCCAGCAACATAGATCATCTCGGTACTTCACAGGACAACGAGGGATGAATCGGTACTTCGCGGGACAACGAGGGATGAATCGCCGGAAACAGCAAGTCTAAATTGGACAGAAACTTACATTCTTATGGTCTAAATTTTGTATTTGTGGTTATCATTGTTTAAAGTTTTTTTTAAATGTGTTTTTAAAGGGTTGTTTACGTTTTCTGGTCATTTATAATAGTAAAAACAAAAGAAAAATGAGTACAGACAGTCAGAATGACCTTGCGGGTTTTCCTGAAACTTCAGGAATGTCCGATCCTAATTTTAATATTGAATTAGTGCAGGAGCAGTCGGAAAACATGGAACAGCCTGCAAATGGTAGTCCAGTAGAGGTTATGGGGGGTTTAGGTATGTCTAATCAAATGTTAGAAAAATTAATGATAATGATGGATAACATGTCACAAGGGATGCATAACATGTCACAAGGTCAGACTGAATTCAGGTATATAATGGAACAAAAATTTGATGCCACTAAACAAAAATTAGTTGCCACTGAACAAAAATTAGATGCCACTGAACAAAAATTAATCAATAC
The DNA here is from genome assembly GCF_032445375.1 of Bacillus rossius redtenbacheri. Taxonomy (NCBI): domain Eukaryota; kingdom Metazoa; phylum Arthropoda; class Insecta; order Phasmatodea; family Bacillidae; genus Bacillus; species Bacillus rossius. Next base: position 75,190,673 of record NC_086332.1, read on the forward strand.
ATTTGAGAGCCGATTTGATGCACTTAGGAATGATCTTAATGAACAGATCTCTTCTTATATATGCAAAGTAAATAATTGTGAAGTGCAGATAGAGGCGGTACAGTCTAGGTTAAACACTTGTGAAAATATAGTGGGCCAAGTTCAGGAAAATTTGATGCAAACAGGTAAAACAGTTCAGGAGCATAGTAAAAAATTTTCTGAGTTGGTACAACATAGTGAGGGTGTACAAAACAAAATTGCCGAAAATCAAGATGATGTCACAGATTTACAGTTGAAAGTGGTTCAGGAAGTTGAGGGGAATTTTGAAGCTAATGTTGAAGGGACGTTTACCGAAAGTTCAAAGGTGGGTGGCCAGTGGGAGAATTTTAGGTATGATGTGGGTAGAGAATGTTTACAGGAAATCAAGGAAAGGCTGAGTAAGATTAGAGGGGATGGACAGGGTAGCATTGGAGGTTCAGTTTTGACTGTAGATGAAATGAACACTTTTGGAGGGACAGTGCCCAAATTATTTGGTGATGACCGAGGGGTCACTCCGATACAATTTGTAACCAAATGTGAGAAAGTAGTAGGCTATTTTAGTGGTTCGGATGAGCAACAGGTAGAATTGTTTATCACTAAATTGGATGGTGTTACATTGCAATGGGCAATACATAAGAAGAATGAATGGAAAACATTTAAAAAAAAAAAAAAAAAAAATTTGCCAGTAGTGTATGTACTTTTTTAGGATAATTCAATGAAACATTATTATGGACAATCAACTGTGCAAGATATTTGATTATTGTGTAAAGTATGTTTATGTTGATATTGTAAACAAATAAATGTGATCAAGAATTTTATCATGTTGGACTAAAGACACTTAACTATAATGAACATTTAGCATATTTTTTAAATAACAAATGAACATGAAATACCAATGAAATGTTTGGTAGTGCCGAGGTATAACCTGTTGAAGGTTATATTTGTTCTATAATCAAGTGTTAACTGTGTTCTTTGTGCAAGTTTGATTTGTCACTTTTTAATTTGGTATGGAGAATGGAAATGATTTTGTTTATGTAATTTTTCAATATGTGGGTAATAATTTGGTTTTAAGGATTTATAATATGAAAAGTAATGGTATGTTCTTATGGTGTTAAAAAGATATTGTAATACTCATATTCAGGTTAATTTGTTGCAATTGTTTGCACATTGTTGATTTGTTATGGTATTTCTTTTGTATTCAAGTGACAATTGTGTACTTTTTGATTTAATTTTGTATAAATTCAATCAAAAAGTAGGGGGGGTTATGTAGCATTGCAAAATGAGGATTTGTTATATACATATATATTTTTTTGGGTCATAAGAATATTGATTAAGAATAATGTTGATATGAAAGATAGTAATTAACTAATTATTTAATATGTAGATAAGGATAGTTCAGAGTTGTTAAGAATTGTTATTAATTACTTTGGTTAAATTTCATGGAAAGCCTTAAAATACTTATTTCCTTGAGATAATTAATTATTAACTTGAGGGTTAACTCCAGTTCATAATAATTGATTTTGATATTCGATAATTAATGTCATTAATTGTTTTGTTTAAAGCAGTATCGATTATAATTTTACAGGACATCATTTTTAAACAAAAGTTTTTAATATGAATTTCAACTTTGTTTACTAAATTTTGAACATTGTATTTGAATTTGTTGGGTAATTTTAAATTCTATTGGATATTGCTAGTGTAATATTTTGAGAATAGTCTGGAAGGTACAGAAGGAAGAGCGGAAAGGCGCGACACTCTGGCGCCAGAAAGCTATTTTTCACTTTGTAAATGCGTGTTTGAGATTTACGCGTCACGTACGCACAGCTGGAGCGACCGTCTGGAAGGGTCTCTGGAGGCTACCACTAGCCAGCCAATCAGGGCGAGCCCTGGCGTCAAGTGATGTGCCTGTACGAATTTCCTTATATGGTCATGTTTTGGAATTATGTGCGCTGATTGGTCAGTTGGCCCACAGGGTTACCTCCCTTGTTTTCACCTTTACAAGGGAAGGTAATCTCGTCGACCAAGTCACTTGTTGCTCGATCGTCGCCGAACTCGGTAGCGTCGTCGGCAAGTCGCAAGACAAATGGAAAATCACTAAGAGATAATTTAACGCCTAGGGGCTGGGGCCAGGCCGTAATTTTTCAACCTAAGTTCATTTTTTTCGGACAAATTCACTAGAAATTTAGGCCCTAGGCATCGGCATCAGCCCGACTTCGTGAGATTACGGTCCGCGATCGACGGTACCTTGAGTTAGGTAATTAACCAAGGGACATTACTAAGTTTTTTTTTCTTTGGCGAGTGACAAGACTCCTCGACCATCAACGGCAAGATGTATGGTGCTGTGGTATGTATTTGGAACTCATCCTATCAAAATTCAAAGACATCGTTAAAATTTGTATAAGAAAAGACAAAAACTGTGCAAGTAACGAAGTTTTTCTAACTAAATTCATTTGTAAAATTGTGTATTGAGGCCATGTAACAATGAGAAAAAACATTTTTTTTAAAGAAATAAACAAAGATAATTTAATAAACTCTTTTAATTCCAAATAACGCAGAACCATCGTAATGAAAAATTCCCCAGGAACATTGTTTGTTTTGTTTTGTTACGTTTCTCTGTGTGCTTAGCCGGGCAAAAAAATAAAACGTAACAACCTTATGTGATAGTCAATAATGCTAGTTTTCCGCAACAAAAACTTACCCATTGTAAATTACAATTATTAGACTGTAGTTCAAGTTGTTTACAATAACAAATATAAATAGAAGTTAATTCAATTTATACTTTGCAATGACTTAAATAGTGTATTTTATATATTTTTATACTGTTATTATAACTGTATTCTCAATTTTACCTAATCTTGTTATTAAATTCACATGGGAATAAAAAATTTTGTGTGCATTATTACACTTAAAAAAATTTGTTCATTATAATCGGTAACTGAATCGGTATCTGCCGATTATTGCTCTCATAATCGGTAACTGAATCGATCTGCCGATTGTTGCTCTCATAATCGGTAATCGAATCTGTAATCGGTAAAGTCATATCAGTGCACCACTACATATTATAATTACATATAATACTATGATAATCAAATTGCAATCACCTACTAAATTTTTATGGCATTTAAATTTTTTAACAAGAGACTTTAGCGGTGGGCACAACAAATAGAATACATACACATATAAACAAATAATAGTAAATAACAAAATCACAGGCTAAGACATACAAACAGACAGCACAAGGACAGCTCTAATACATAAAATAAAACACATAACACAGACTAGACACAATAACTCAGTAGGTCAGGAATGAACACAAAACAACAAAAATCATCAGAACAATAACCAGTAGAACTAATACTACAATCGTTAAGCAACAGAATTGTAAAAGGTTGTATATTTGATAAAATAGACTAAGTTATTTAATCTAAATAATTAAATAGCTATTAATTTTTTTAATACATTATATTAAATTTTCAATATTATTATAGTTAGAAATCAGTCTAAAAATTAAATAATACCTCATGTGAGATGTGTACAAAGTAGATGTTCATCAACTATTAAATTGTCCTGTATTATCCAGTATATACTTGCAGTTAAGTTTTAAGCAATAGCAATTTTTAATGAAAATAGCATCGAGATACACTCGGGTCATTCCAAATCAAATCATCCAGAGAAAACAAAATTTTGCACCCCACCCTCTCCGATTGTTATGAATTTTTTTTAAAAGCATCTATGAACAAATATAACAACGCGTGTTTTTTTTATTTTGGACAAATTCGCTTTAGTTATTATTTTATAATTTTTTTTAGAAAATGGTGCAATTTAACCAATCTGTTATTTGAGGTGCAAGGCACTTTTCAGTAAAAAAATCTAATTGTGACATTATTTAATACTAACTAATGAATTTTACAATTCTTACTTGAAATTTCATCAGGGTTCCAAAAATAAGGTTGAAAATAACATTTGACTCATATTAAACCCTGTTTTCACTCTTTAAAGTTGGAGCTCTGTAATTTTTTTCATCTGTACAGCGATTTCCGTAAATGTTCATAACTTTCTTCTGGCTGATCCAATGAGGCTGAGAAATGTCTCATTTGAAAGAGGATGAAAAGTACTATAATAATATAAAACAAAATTCATGGGTATATGCATTAGAATTTTATAAAATGACCGGTAGAAGTCACGTTTACAAAGTTTACACTTAGTTAATAAAAGCGTTAGTAGAGATTACTCTCTGGGCAAGGAAGATTGTCCACTGAACGGCAGAGATGGCACTTGAACGGTAGCAGTTCGTTGTAGATGGTTGAGACGGAGGGTGGGAGGTATTAAGAGCGAGTGTAAGGGAGGCGGTGGTGAGACACTCCCCCGGTTCCTCAAGTGTGAGGCGGGATGAGACAACATCCTGCTTCCTCAAATGTGAGGTGGGACAACTGCCCTGCAATATGGTTCAATCACTCTATGACGGGAAACCAGTCCTTCACCAGGAGTCGGCTTAAGTAATTTAAAAGAAATAGAAATTTTTAAGACGAATCCGAGTTGTTAGGTTTTCAAGATGAACTAACCTAAGTTTTTCATAAAATTTACCCTTCCAAAAAAAGGGGGACTAACAACAAATTCGCCGGTGTAAATAGATGATTGGTTGATTTAAGAAGAGGGCACTGTGAGGAGCTGAATCAATTGATACAATTGATAAATCACTAAAGTAAACTTGACTGAAATATAATCTTAGTGTAGTTGCAACAGAGACCCAGTGTGTTAGCGGACGAGAGAATTGAGAGCAATTTCAGGTAGAAATTCTCTGTGAATCAGTTGAGTTATTTGTTTATTATATTGTACTATATTTATATTTTATTTTAGCTGAATTTATTAATGGGCGAGTAAATGGTTGAATAGCACTTTGTTTAAGTGTGAGGCCCAGCCAAGAGAGTTCATGTTCTCAGCTCTTTCGCTGAAACGAGGCAAGGCCGAATGTTACGATGACAGAGAGTTTATTGTAACACAGATAACGCACCAGCACACTGCCTTGGTCTCCGGAGAGAGACGGCGAGTGTCCAGCACTATTGTGCGAGGTTCAACGGTTGGGTGACGAATTCGTTATCACGCCCGCCACTGCAATGAGCATGCAGGCCTACATTACAGCAGGCTCATCCAGAGGAGTGGGGTTAGGAATCGAGGCTCAAGGAGGATGCTATAAAAGCTGATGAGCGAGGAGAGTAGGGAGATCAGATAAGAGAGATAAGTCAGTCCACGGGAGATCGTTCGTCAAGATGTGGAGGTTCCAGGTCTTCATTCGTCTATTATACAGTCATGTAGTCTCAATGGCGATGCAAAACTGTATAGTAATTTGTAGTTAATTTTAACCTTTTGCCTTAGCAGATGGTAATTTTGATATTTGTTATTTTGGCATAATATGAAAAAGAGGTTCAGTCGTCGAGCACCAAGTCACCCGTGATGCCCAGTATGTCACCAAACGGAAATGTTACACGAACACTGCAACAGACTAGGTAGTAGAACAGAGAGGCGACAACAGAGTTTTAACTACCATTTTAGGATACTGCAGATACCTTTATAGTGGAGTGATGGGTTCAATCACAGTTACATAAGCAGCAAGCCAAGGGAATCATGAAATAGAGTTAAATTATTTGTATTTAATCATGAAATAATTATTTTGTAGTATGTCAAATCCAGGTAGAGCGGGCCATGTATGGGAGTTCATACTAACAAGTAACAGACTGACCATTGTCATGACTGATATATTATAAGTATGCTTATTTGTTATTCATTGTGTTGATATTGTAATTTATATGTAATCAGGGATAACTTGTTGCATTTGTACTTTGATTAATTCTTGGTAGTAGATAAAAGAGAATGAATCACAGTCGGGGCATTATTAATCATAGAATTTGTAGTATTTGCCATAAGAAATGCAGTCTGTTTTCTAAATGGTTCATCGACGAAGACTCGCATATTAACAGAGGCGCAGATATCGACATCCTAAAATTACAACTACGCTTCCGAAATAAATATTTCCATGTGCATTGTAAAACTTACACTAAGGCAGTTCCGGTAAAGGTTCTAGACCATCGTCTTAGAATAAGGAGTGACAATAGCTGAGTCACCCAGAAATCAATGTCCTGTATCCTTCACTGTATTCAATTGGAAGTCTGGGTGTATGCGCACCACGTATACACCATTCATCCAAAGAGAACGCCTGTCCTTAATGAACATCTAGGACGACGAAGCCACACACGCCCAACACCTACTTCAGTATGTGTTCACAGGGGTGTCAGTTACCCTTTACACAACTGGCTGATGGCAGCCCTATCTGTACAGCTAGTCTATACGTCCTGGTGAATCCCTAGGGACCCATCTCGCTCGCCGACCAAAGGGCACACTACCCGCATCTGGAAGAGTTATGGGCAGTTGGATGGAACTGTGCGAATATCAGTTTTAAGTTTGAATCGAGTATGGATACAAATACCAAATTATTCGCGAATATGAATAACAAATTCAAATAGTAAGAATCACAAAAAAAAAATTTTCACATCATGTAACAACTTCTGGAAATAGACAAATAATACAAAGTGAAAGGTTGGTTAGGTTAAATCAGCTACATTAATTATATTGAAAATGTTTGTAAAATTATTTAAATTATGAAATAAAACATTGAGTTTTTAATTATGCAGCTAACCTATCTTAACCTAACCTAATCAACCAAGCTTTCATTTCAGTTCCGATTAGCCTTTTTTCCAGAACCTGCTACTCTACATATTGATACAGAAAATTTTTCTTACATGCTGTATTCCCTAATGAAATGAGCTCATATTTACATAGTTAAAACCTAGTTATTCACAAGTTTTTTGTTTTTAACACAGTCAAGTAAATTGTTTTTTGGTTCAGCATTATTATAAATACAGTTTCTGCTAATTTTATCTTCAATTTTAAACCATTATTTACATATTTTTATACCTATATTCGAGTTGCATCTGCTTCATCATAGATACATACAGCAAGGAAGCTGCTATTGTGTAAGATGGTGTTAGATCAATTGTAACTATTGATTGATATGCCATTAAAACTATGAGGTTTATTTTTTTTAATGGCCAACAAATTGGAGTGTCCATGTTTTGTTATATTGTAGTCCACAGTTGTTGACGTTAATTAAATTTTTTTTTTTCCACTTCTGGTGCGTGTGACCACAATATTTGGTGCGATGAAATAAATACAAATAATATTTTGTTTTCCAGTTATAAATGACAAATATGAATTAAATGTTCACTCGAATTATCCGTTGCTGTTTAGCAAGACAGTAGTGAACAAAACTTTGAATAATTGTTGCATCTTTAAAAGTCACATATTGTTCAAGTTTTTTTATTAAGAGGTCCCAGTAGAAAATCAAAAAAAGAGTATTCATAGCAGACAAATGACAACCTCAACAGTGAATATTAGTATATGACAAACTCATGACCATGAGGTATGTATGCTATGTGAAATATTCATTATGTCGAAGTGTTAGTATTCGAAGTAGAATGAAATTCAAATAGTTTAATATTCGTACAGTATTTGTATTCCAAGATTCGAATATTCACACCGGCCTACAGTTGGGTGTTGTGTGAGCCCTGCCTCCCCATGTGGGAAACGTAATACGTATAACAGTAAAACTCGCTTAAGACGTTCCCGCGTAACACGTTTTCCCGTTTATTAAGTTCAAAAAATTATTCCCTTGATCTATTCCTAGAGCCACGATTATATGGTAATGCGCGATAAAACGAAATAACACCGAAAACCGCTCGAAAACACGAAATAAAACGAAATTGTGCGAAATCCGCGATATGTCACGAAAGTTCGTCTATCCTGATTATTTACGTTTTTTTTTCCCCCATTCTGTAAGGACAATTCACATCTTCAGCACAATCAAATATTTCTTACAGTAACTAGCAGCCATATATATTATATGCGACGGTGATTCATTATAGATTTTAAAATGAAGTCTCGGAATTAACGTAATATTTTCTTTAAACGGTAATCTTGTGTACCATAATAATTTAAGATGTTGATAACTATGATACAATGGCCGCCGTTCACTTTCTGTAAATAACAAAATAACAAACGTCCAAAATATGTTTTTCTACGATTACATTTTTAATCATTAAAATATTACACACTAAACCGCATTGCTTTTACTGTTTATTTAAAATAAAGTACGTAGGCTACGAAAATAAAATTAACCCTGCTTAACGTAACGATTGTAAATAATAAATAGTACATGTTTATGTCGGTATTAATTTTCACGTACGTATGTTGGTATTCGGTATGCGTTTGTATTCACATCTATTCTCCATTGTTTTGATCTTTCCAGCACGGCAAGTTTTTGCGTATTGAGAGGTTAAATTCTTCCTAAGTGATTAAAATTTTTTTGATAATGCCTAAAACGAAGGTTTCTGCCAGTAACCGATCGAAAGAATTTTCCAGCGAAGGATTTTATATCAGTGATAAAATTTTAATGTGCAAATTCTGTAACTGCAGGCTAGACTATGAGAGACGCGATACGCTTGTGAAACATGTCGCGAGTGAGAAACATAAGCGTTTGAGGCAAAACTCATCTGTTAAACGACATCCTTGTCTAAGAGTCTTTAATGCCATTAATTTGCTGTTCAACCCAAGAAATGTGAGTAGGGTTAGCATAGAAGATGCAAACCTACAGATGTCTCTGCATAACTTGCCTTCTGTTTCCCATCTTCCCATTGATACATTCATACATGGCTATGTTGCTTTCAAAAAAAATTGAGGATGAACTTTCATTGCCAGAAACAAGCCAAATTGATGTTGCAAATGTACATTGCTCCCTTAAAGGGGACTACAGTGAATTTGCTCAAGCCAGTTTAAGGGCAATCTGGTTCCCAACATCAAATGTTGATGCAGAACGTTCATTTTCCAGGTACTCACTGGTAGTTAGTGACAGAAGACAACGTCTCACTCCAGAAAATGCGGAAAATTTAACTATGATAGCATTTCAATAAAACCGTCTTAATAGTAACTTTGGAAGTGCTTAATTGTGTAATTTTGTAGTGTATGTGATTGTAATTTAAGTCGTGAAATTTTTAGTATCTATGAATTTGCAAATGAACTTAATTGTAATTAGATCATGAGATTTTAGTGTTTATTAATATTTGTTTTAATAAATTTGCATGTCGTACAGAAAAGCAAGAAAATTTTGCCGTGGGTATTTTGAGCAAAAAAATAAAACCATATAACACCGAAATCTTTATTTCTTTACACCGAAATTTGTCTTAAAATAACACCACAAAATCTTGACTCTATCTATTCCATATATCCCTATGTTAATATTTCCCTTTCATAGATCGTCGAAACCTGCGCCGCACGCCACACGCTGTTACTTGTGTGTATTTCGACGAATCATATGCCTGCGTTTGGTTGGACTGAGAGGCTGTTCCACCTGCAGACTATTTTCCCCATTCGTGGCTTAACTGACGAATGATAAACGCCAACGATCTTCAAAACCTGTGCCGCACGCCGCACGACCAATCACCTGCTTGCATTCTCAGGGACTAGAAGCTGTTCCATCAGTACACCAATTTTCCAATTCAAGTCATGTGACGAAAACAAAGTAAACCATATACCGCCAGCTATTACTTTCTTTGAATTATTTGTGTAGGTATATTTTTTAAAACAATAAATGTTAGTTACAGTCAAACCTCTATCTATCGAACTCGCATGTATCGATTTTCCGTGTTTATCGTATACTTTCTACGGTCCCGGCAAAATTGCCATACAACTAAGGTTAAAAAAGTCCGCTTGTACCGATGTTCGAATTATCGTTTTGTCCGCATTGATCGTACAAAATATGTGGTCCCGTCACTATCAATTATAATAGATGATCGTTTAAATTTAAAGATTTTGCAGAAATAACCATTTCTTAGAAAGAAACCGTCATAAAAACAGTAACGATAGTATACAGTAGTAAAAATCAACTTAAATCTGCAGCCAAGTAATGGAGCACGTAAATATAGAAAAATGAACAACAACTTACGAAGAAATATGGATGATGAACCATAACTACAGTACAAACCCAATTGTTATCCTAAAATAATTACCATAAAAAGAACTAAAGATTCTTTGTCGATACCATAATTACTACAGAAGCACGATAGCTACCACATTTGCACTACAGTTATCGTAACAACCGAGATGTATATTTACCGTGACGGTAATGTATTTATTTATGACATATTAAAAATAAAGAACATTATTGAAAAATAGGATGTTAAATTTTTATATGTACGTTTGGCACATGTTGCGAAGAAATAATGCGATCTGAAAAAATGCAGTACTACTACGAAAAGCGAAAAGGGTAATCGTGGCTTTTTAGGTTATGGCAGTCTCTCTCGTTTTTCAGTAATATCGGCCGAAAATTAACAAGCGTATCGGAAGTCGGCAGAAATGCCGATTCAACTAAATATTGGCAAAATCGGCTTCTTCAGTACAGCTCTACATTTGATGACATGAGTAAACATATTTCAGACTTCAGGATATTGATAAAGACTTTAATTTCCATGTAGATTTATTGTGCATATGTTTTTTTTTGCAAGTGTAAATTGAATTAAGTAAAATACTTCCATTTTTATTTATTTTTCAACTGACTTAACTTTAATGACAAGTAACTGATATATTTCTGACACTAATTTTGAGGTTGAAATATTTTTTAAAAATTCTTAGAGTGAAGTCCACATCTATTGAATGTCCGCATCTACTGAATTTTTTTGTTGGTCCCCTGAAAAACGATACAGTCAAACCTCCATCTATCGAACTCGCATGTATCGATTGTCCGTGTTTATCGTATACTTTCTACGGTCCCGGCAAAATTGCCATACAACTAAGGTTAAAAAAGTCCGCTTGTACCGATGTTCGAATTATCGTTTTGTCCGCATTCATCGTACAAAATATGTGGTCCCGTCACTATAAATTATAATAGATGATCGTTTAACCTTAAAGATTTTGCAGAAATAACCATTTCTTAGAAAGAAACCGTCATAAAAACAGTAACGATAGTATACAATGGTAAATATCACCTTGAATCTGCAGCCAAGTAATGGAGCACGTAAATATGAAGAAAAGACAAATGAACAACTTACGAAGAAATATGGATGATGTACCATAACTACAGTACAAACCCAATTGTTATCCTAAGATAATTACCATAAAATGAACTAAAGATTCTTTGTCTATACCATAATTACTACAGAAGCACGATAGCTACCACATTTGCACTACAGTTACCGTAACAACCGAGATGTCTATTTACCGTGACGGTGATGTATTTATTTATGACATATTAAAATTAAAGAACATTATTGAAAAAAGGGATGTTAAATTTAAATATGTACGTTTGGCACATGTTGCGAAGAAATAATGCGATCTGAAAGAATGCAGTACTACTACGAAAACTGAAAAGGGTACTCGTGGATTTTTAGGTTATGGCAGTCTCTCTCGTTTTTCAGTAATATCGGCCGAAAATTAACAAGCGTATCGGAAGTCGGCAGAAATGCTGATTCAATTAAATATTGGCAAAATCGGCTTCTTCAGTACAGCTCTACATTTGATGACATGAGTAAACATATTTCAGACTTCAGGATATTGAAAATGACTAATTTCCATGTAGATTTATTATGCTTATGTTTTTTTTTTTGCAAGTGTAAATTGAATTAAGTAAAATACCTCCATTTTTATTTATTTTTCAACTGATTTAACTTTAAAGACAAGTAACTGATATATTTCTGACACTAATTTTGAGGTTGAAATATTTTTTAAAAATTCTTAGGTTGAAGTCCACATCTATTGAATGTCCGCATCTACTGAATTTTTTTGTTGGTCCCCTGAAAAACGATAGATAGAGGTTTGACTGTAGATAGAGGTTTGACTGTATTGCTTTTTTTTACTAGTGTTTTGATAATACTAATTTAAATGTGCTTATTAAATTAAATACAGTTTTAATAATTCAATTTACTGATAAAAAAATATGTTATTAGTTATTCCGTTATTCCAGCATGCCAATGATAGTAAGTGTATTTTTGTGTGAATACAGCACATGTCATTTGAGTAAAATCAATTTTTACGTTGGAAATTACTTTTCCCTTTTAAGAAGTTTTCCCTGTTAAGAAGTTTTAAGCATCCTGTCCCTTGAAAAACTTCTTAACAGGCTTTTACTGTAACTTCTTTTGTTGTACTTCCCTACTTGCTGTCTACAATCCCTGGGAACCAGGATATACCGTATTTACCCATGTACCACCCGCCCCCATGTATGACCCGCACCCCAAATTTTCAACATACTCTCTGGAAAAAAATTTTTTTCACTGTAATGTCTATTTACATGTGCCTGCATAAATAGGGAAAAAGAGTCTGTCATTGTAACAACAAAGAAAACTCTTTATAACTGCAGCACAGAATTTTACTAACACAAATGCATGAAATATTAAGAAAAAAAAAACCAGTAATATTCATTGTCAAAATAGTAGATCAATTTTGCTAAACAACAGACGTAAATTTGGTGAAATAAATTTTAAAATGTTTGTATGCAATAACCACAATCGTCAACTGTTCAGTCCGTTGCAACATCCTGCAAATAAAAATAAAGCTCGTAGTGCCAAATAATTAAAAATAATGAGTGATGCCATAAAACCATTTTATTCAACGTAAAAAAACCCGTAGCAAAAACGTGAGTTGTATTGATACGCATAAAATGGCGCGGGTTGCCAGTTATAGTTAACTCGGTTGTAAACAGAGCGCGCGCGTAGCAAGAAGTTTGCGAGCTATCGCTATCGATCTTCGACTACGTGCGCGCGCTCTATACCGAATGATGCCAACTGGCGCTGTTTACGTTTTATAGGTGGATTACAGCGACTCCCGACATGTTACGGATAAAGTTTAATACTTTTAAAAACGTCTTGAAAACACATCAGAATACGTCGTATTACGATTATTTAAATTAGAAAGCGTTAATCTCAGAATAAATCGCGTAAATTGCGGGAAGCAGTTTATACGCGCGTTGTAAACAACGGCAATTTATTGCATTGCATCATATGAGGTTAAAACGGGACCGAAATAAAATGGTGCAAATATCGGGAAAAAGTAGTGATGGGTCGAGACTCGAAAAATCGAGCGAGTCGAGTCGAGCCGGCGAAACTAAACTCAACTCGAAAACCGAGTTGATTAAGATCGTGTCCTCGAGTCTCGTCAAAGTTTAGTTTTTGGCTCGACTATAATGTTGCACAATTTCCAATAGTGAAGGTAGGTACTTATCCGAAACCATGCACTTTAAAATAAAATATAATGTATTATTTAGGCCTACCTAGTGGAAAACCTCTGATCCAACACTGAAAACCTTGAAAACGAAGTCGGAAGATTATTTATTTTTGATCGTGTGTAACCGCAAACAGTGTATCCCATCCTTCAATATGCACTTAATATTTATAACTGCAACAAAATACCTTTATTTAACTATAACGGAATTTAAAAAATGTTCTCTAGATTCAGTCATGAACAAGACCACGTTAATATTTGGGCAGCTTTGGAAGTAAATAATATTTACTACTAAACACTAGATAGCCGCCATTTTAACTCCGGGCCAATGGCCTACGTAAGTCATCATACAGCCAGGGAATGTTGCCACTTTGGCAAATTGTTATCAACAATAATTGAAATCTCCAACCAGTTTTCCATGGCCGAACGGAAAATTGAGGCTGCTGAAGTTTATGTTTACACTTGAGTTTGCTTCGCCGGCGTCGTATTAATCATAAACGGTTTAGTATTAGTGGAATAGATATGTTTGTACGGCCTGGGACGTCAAAAAGTGACGAATAGAAATCAAAAGCAGAGATTTGGGAATTTTTTGAAAAATTTGATCATCAGACAGCTAAATGCAAGTGCTGCAAAAAATACAAGACTCAGTCATCATCAAATTCACGTCTGATTCATCACTTGGATGTGCATTTTCACTTAAAGCGTTAGTATGAAGATTAAAAAAAAAATACAAAAATCAAAATGTGTAGGGAAACCTTCAATAATTCAAAGTTTTCATATTTAATTACATATATTATATTGAGAAATATTTAACTTATATTTATTTCGCTCATCATTCTGCCACTTGAACCTCGCTAAGTTTGACTCATCTCAACAAATTTCCATGAGTTCGGCTCGAGTTCGACTCGAAGACAAATTTCTATGAGTTCGACTCGAGCTCGACTCGAAGATAAATTTCTTTGTTTAACTCGAACTCGACTCGATGCTGAAATAGGGTGACTCGACCCATCACTAGGAAAAAGTAAATAACGGTAACGTAAATAAGGGGTTTCGCTGTATTTTCATTGTAATAAATGCGTCCAGCATTCGGTAATGTACTATAAATCCAATTTTTTCAGTCTTCATTGTTGTCCAAAACCTCAAATTTCGTGTATGACCCGCACCCCGACTTTTGAATGTTGTTTTTCAGAAAAAATGTGCGGGTGGTACATGGGTAAATACGGTAATACGGTGAACACAACAGGTTTAGACTAAACAACTTCACTCCACATGGGTAACTAACCTCCTGCAGCATTCTCTCCCTGCACTGGTATCCACGTCGACGTGGTAGTGGCGGCCCCAGATCCTGCGTTTACATTATTAGGCAGTCCTACTTGCTGGGGGACCAACACCTGAAACAAAAGTATCTTCCTCCACATCAAATTTATTACAGGAAAAATTTAATGCACTGATCACCAGGTCCAATCCAACAGAGATCATGCCCGCTGATCTAAATACTAGAAACCTCCACTTCTAAAATCCATCTATGCTCATGAACACACAAAAATTTAACTTGAAAAATAGACTGGCAATTTGGCATAAAGCTTTGTAGTCATACAAGGACAGATTTTAACATCTTATGAGTGAAATAAAACCCTATACAGACATTTAACAACCGAAAACCAGCTATGACTACAAGTGTTTGTTTACAGACTCGAGACTATGCCATGAAATGACATCTCTTAAATTCCAGTAAATAACTGGTTTTAGAAAAAGACTTCTCTGGTCTAATAACTGCAGATTTTTAACATTTAACTGAACATATATTAAAAATTATATGACTACATAATATACAATGTTTTTGCTGCATGTGGTCAGAACCATATTTTCAATCACAAAAAAAAAGTATTTCTGCCCAGTTGGAATCCTTAACAATGCCAAAAAAGGAACACTTATATCAAAAATAGAAGAATAATACTTATTACATTGAGCTGAAAATTCCTTGGGTTGGATATATATTTTGACTAGGACTTTCGATACAGTTCGTAATTAAGGAGGTTTATGGTTATTATATAATAAAGTGCTTACTATATAAAGATTTTACTGCATCTATTTTGACAGCCATTTAGACTACCTCCTACATTAATTGCCTAAAAATTTGTTGATAAACAGCCATTGGTTTCTTTATTGAAGCATCAAGCAGCCTTCTACGAGAACTCTCTGGCCAAATGGGTTTTGTTAGTGTATCTCATTGAAACTTACATGTGTGCACCAGTTAGTACACAGATGCTGTCTGAGTTCAGACGAGATAAACCCACTGACACTAGTCTGTGCTTGAAGTGCTGATACCGTGGTCACACCTGCTGCTGCCGACTGATGACTGACTGCCTGTCACGCAGCTGGCTGACCCATTGCAGCTGCTGGGGGGTCAGGCCGTGAGGCAGTTGGCCGCGCAGCAGCACTTGCTGTTGCTGCTGTCGCTGCTGCTGCTGCTGCTGCTGCTGCTGCTGCTGTTGCTGCTGCTGCTGCTGCTGTTGTTGCTGTTGCTGCTGCTGTCTCTGGTGTTGTATCATCTGCTGAGCCTGAAGTGACACAAAAGGTTCACGCGTGGCCCAAGCCTAATAGTACAAACTACAAGACTACACACCAGACTACAAGATTCTTCATCTGCAGGCAACAAGTGCAATGAAACTTGTGTACTGCATTTTAAATACATGAGCCAAATATAGGCATCTTAACTTGCAATAAATGCCCAATAATCAATTGAAAGTTTGGCCTTCAGTGCCTTTTACCAGAATTTAAAGAAAAAGAATTGCAATAATTATGCATTAACCCCAAACAAAATTGGTGTTAGGTGCTTACTAATTTTAATAGGGATGATTCCTAGAAAAAAAAAATTATGTTAGTAATGTAATTTAAGAAGTTACCTTGTAAAGTACAGCCATTAAATATTTTATATTTGTGCACACTTTAGTTTGCATTATATTATTTGTTAAAAATGTAATATTTTTCAACTCTACCATAAACCACAATGGCGACTTTCTACTATTTGCTACGAAATTGTGACATCATAGAACTTCCACCGTTGTTATTAAGTGTGAGAAATGAAAGTGTAAAGATATATCAGTTGCAGTAAATTCATAATAAGAGGTTAAAACTAATTGCCTGTAGATTCTAAATTAAAAGGATGCTTTGGTAATATAGGTACTTCTCATACACATTGGATAGTTGAGTTATATTGCAAATAACAAAACTCACACCAGTTTTAAATGTTAAGCAAAGGTACGTCAAAAGATAAAATTTCACTTTTTTTTTTTACTTTGAGTATGTTAGTAGTCTGTATCATAAAAAAAACTTTGTACTAGTAATTTATCTGTTATTATTGTAGGTTTCATAAAGTTTTTATTAATCAACTGTTGTTTACAACTGAAGTTGAGTATATATCTATATGATATGTTAGCATGTATTTAAATTAAATGAAATACTGTTCATTTTATTGTTAAAACAAATGAACACACAAATACACTTAAAAATTGTAGGATCATGTATTTTGTTCATAATACATGTTTAAATATGAAGAACATAAATAAAAATAGCAATGCATGTGCTGCTATCTAGGATTGAATATAGAAACTAGCAGTATGTGTGCTGCTGCCAGAAAATAAATTTATTACCAAAGCTCACATGTTGCTTTGCTTTGCTTTGCTGTTTATCCAATAAAATAATTTTTTTTATGTTGTGGAGTGATATTTTACGCTCCATTTGTGGAGCGAAGAATGGATTAACTGGATTAATAAAATTACTTATTTTACACTTCATGAAGAGCTTGCATGAGCATATTAGTTAGAGGCATACATGTATTTTTCATGTATTAATTGATTATAATAAAGTGTTAGAAACATAATGTGTGGCTCTTAAATATTTTCAGCTTCAATTAAAAATATTTTTCTCAGTTCCCTTTGATATTCACATCCATCAAAGTAATTTCCTGCACTAATTGCATTGTTTCAAATCACCAAGTATTTATTCATGTTAAATGCCACACATTTTGTGACAAGAACTTATTCAGGGTTCCCATATTCTTACTTAAATCAAATTCCCCGAGTTTTCCTTGTTTCTCTTGTTCTACCTAAACTTTTTCCAGTCCTATCGGTCCATAGATACCAACAATACCTAGAAATTATTTTCAAAACACACTTCAATATATAAATGCCATGGAAACCTGACTTTAAAATGTCCTACACTGAGATAGAAGGAAAAGAAAAAAAAACTTATATTTCTTTTATCAGACTTTTAAACAACACATTGTTGGTTGTGGTCAGGCAATAGACTATACATAATGGATTGTGCTCCAAAATAGTACTCAGTTGTTTGTAGCCTAAGTTTAATTTAGTTAGTTATACAGATTATGAAAACACAATTTTTAATTAAAATGCATGTCATATTTAATTCATCAAGATCTACATGGTATACAACCCTAATATATTACTGAAATTCTTTGTTAACAGATATTTATAATTTCCCTGAGTTTTCCCAGTTTCCAAGACAACTAATAGGTTCCCTGAGTTTTCATTGTTTGTCAGTGGTAGACCGTTCATTTATACGTAGACATCTAGGCCAGTATCCCTAGCCTACAAATTGCAGAACCAAATGGTGCCAACAGGAAAAACACTTAGAAAATCCAGCTAGACCAAATTGTACAGAATATAATCTGAAACTCAGGCAACAAATTACGTGGGAGTCCATTTTTCCCATTCAAAACAGTTCCCCTTCTTCGGTTCTATTCACACGTAAACGAAAAGAATTGTGCCCTGATTCTCACCAATTACCAGATTTAAATAGGACAAAAAGATAAAAAGAGACAAAACTATCTCTATTAAAGATACCAAAGCAGAGTAAAATAAAAATAAGTGCATTAAAAAGAAAAATAGATACATTAACTGCCTAAATGCCAACAGAATATCATGCTAAAAATAGTCTGAAATTCGTACTTACCTGGAGTTGTCTTTGGAATATAAGCTGTCCTTGTTTCTGCATTTTATGTAGGAACATAGCTCTTTGCTGAGAATCCATCTGCTGTATCTGAGCATGGGTTTGAGGGTCAACCACAAACTGACGTGGCATAGCCTGAAATGAATAAATACACAGAGAATGCACTAACAATCCACCTTGTAATATAATACAGCAATAAAGCTTCTAGATCATTTTAAAATGGCAAATAGAGAGACATGTCTTTAGTAAGATTATAGAATGTTAATACAGTTTTAACAGGAATACCAAGTGTAAAAATGGTGGAATGTGAAATAAACCATGCAAGAAAAAAGGAAAAACTGGCATGAAATTAAAACAGACAAACTAAAATCGCTGGCAGCACTGTAATGCAACCTGGCAGCCGTAGTCAACAGCCAGAATACACCCGAAAAGTCTGAATATGTGCAGCTCAATCGGTGCCAGATAACAGAATGTTTCAAACCATAAAATGCCACATTAAAGACGCATCACTGTACCTACTATATGCTATATTCAAGTGAATTTCATGCAAAAAAATTAACATATGCATGTAACATTTAAATAAATTAATCTTTGCAGAAAACCATTTCATGGAATGTATGTATAATGTTACTACCGTCATTCATCTGAACTAAGTTAATAAATATTTTAATTTATGTTATTACTTAAATTTTCAAAGGAAAAATATCATGGGCAAATATGACTAAAATACATAACTGTGGTACCTTGAAAACATTTATTCTCAACTATTGTTGAAATACTTAATATTTTTTCTTCAAAAACAATTTAAATATTGAGGATGACATACAGCTCCAGAAAAAAATATTTTCATGCAGATACGGTTTCACCCGACATTGAAGACATGGAATCTGCACATGAGATGAGACCAGATTTTCAGTAATGAAAATTGAAACATAAATTGCACCTTCATAAAGGATATTAGTTAGTGTTGTGCGAGATCTCGAACCTCGAGAAAAATTTCGAGAAATATTGCATTCTCGAACAGCGAACGAGAAAAATAATTTCTCGAAAAAAAAAAAAAAACGAGAATTTTTTTTGGTACCGGTAACAACTCAATTTGGAATGGGAACTAAATTTGATATTGATAGTTGTATTTTTATATTTTCAACATTACACACACACTGCCATTATTTTAGTTTAAATGTTTTAAAAATACCAAACGTGTCTGCCTGTTTGAACGAAAAATGATTTGGCGGAACACAAAGCAAACATGATGCAATCATTAAGAGATATTAGACTAGCCGATAGTCAACCATCCAAAACCTTTATCAATAACCGAAACTGTGAATAAAAACTGTCATATGAAATTCCAATTTATCCTGAAAGAAAAACTGCCGTATTTAATTTTTAAATTACGTAAGCGTAATACATAATAAAATACGTTCGAACCTAACCTACAAAATCGGTTATGTTTACATACACATTATTACGGTAAAGTTATTAAAAGCATTACCTTTAATGTACTCATAATATTTTGTTCGGTAATGTTTAATAGCATACTGAAATGTTGATTATTACGGCAAAATACAAAATTTACTTTTTAACGAACAAAAGGGAATGGTGGTCATGCTGCCAGATCGAGTCTGCTTCGCTGTTCCGTTTCTTATTTCATTTCCAATAAAAGACTGTGCAAGTCAAGTGATTTTAAATGAACTGGAATGTAAAGGAATGGATTGAACACGCAGAACAATTCACGCCCTTGTATTACGTAAAATTACGTGAATGTGTGTGTTCAAACCCGTTGAAAAGGCAAAATAAATAGTATGTTCATCCCATTTCCTTTTCCACCTTTGTTTCACTCAGTCGTAAGACGTCACGAGTAATGAATCCCGCCAAAGCCTCCCTAGTAGCAATTTCTTTGTTTTCATTACAGAACCAGAGTTTCCCGTTTACGCGAGCTACTCTGCGGGTATGAATAAATAATGTGACGCCTGTAAAATGTTATTAGGAATATGAGAATAATTTCCTAATACTGCTTTATCTCTAACTGCGGTGTAACCAAGTGGAAAAAAAAGTGTTGCAGGAATATAACAGTTTAACAGAAGTAAACTTTGTTGTCAAATTAAACTTTGATTTTACGGTAAAATGGAAGATGTGGACATATCAGTGTGGCAGTATTACACAAAAAGTGGCGATAAGTCAACGGGAACCACAATTAACATGTTAACTACTAGAATTTTACCTAATTGAGTGAATGTTTATTTATAATTTAGTGTAGGCTTACATAACGTGTGGTGCATGTCAGTTGTACACACGCAACTAAATTGACATTCTATATGATAAACAACAGTTTTATGTACAGAACAATATATTTTGAACGTGATATCTACAGTAAATCTTGATTATTTAAAAATTTCTCATTCTCGCGAGAAAAATATTTTCTTTCTCGAAAATTTCTCGAGGCCTTAAATCTCATTCTCGCACAACCCTAATATTAGTGTTAAGTACAGACGGAAACTCTGTGTCCATGTTCGTAGAGGAAGTAGGCCATCAAGCTATAAGAACAGACTGTTTTTATTTGTCTTTGCACATCTTACCCTACCTTCCTCTGGCTGTTTCAGAGCAAGGAAAGGCAGGGAAGGTGACCACAAAACCAAGTTGTTGACATATTCAAAGTTTTAATCTCCCAGCTGCTAACTAACTTAAGCCAGTCACTAACGAACAACTAGGATTGGATTCCAGATGCTGTGTAACAACCATGACAAAAAGGAAAACAAGGTGGAAAGAACAAGGTGATGTTTTGTTTTTGTCATTCTACATGCTAATGGCCATATATCACAAGATAAAAATCATGTTGATAATCTCCGTATTTGGATTCCTTACTACAGAATAATATGTAATGCCAGATACGTGGACTCTAATGCAACCGTACCATAAGAACAGTTACAGAAGATGATTTGTCACAAAATAAATAGTAGCTTTAAGCTCTTCAAACTAGTATAAAATTCCCACCTCATGTACTAGAATATGATTTTATTTATTTTTTAAAAATTTGAGACCAGTCCTACCTGAAGCCAACACTCGCTGCAAGCACCAATCTATTTTCAATTTTAACTCATACAAGGTAAAAAATTGTGGCCTAATCTGCATATTAATACCAAAACGGAAAGGAAAATAACCTAAGGCCATAAAACTTTAAAGACAGGCAGAACATAAACAACAAGATAAAGTATGTTTTGTTTCTATTCATATATATAAATATAATTATATGTATTTTATATATATTATTGTGACATTACCAAAATTCATAAATTTAATTTCCTATATACATATAAAATTTATCCTTCTTTACAAATATTCAGATACATAAATTTTACAGGTAAAGTTCCGGTATATGGAGAGCTTGAGTATTTTCCTGAAACTAAAATGGCCACCAAACAAGTAGCATTCATTAGCACAAAAGATGCAGAAAAGTGGACAAAGGTGCAACAAGGAAGAAACTAACTTTATGAGCACCCATAATGAAAAACAGGTGCATCACACAAAAAAAAGTCCATAGAGATATTACCATACTCCAAAGCAAAATACATTAAAGACAACTATCATGACACAAAAACAAAATCCCAGACTCTGAAAAAATTAATGGTCATTACAGAAAATAACAAATAACTACCATTATTAACCCTCCAAATATGCCATCCTTTCATGGCGCCTCTATTTCTCTTAGCGCAGTCAAAGTTGTGTTGGCATTGTGGTTTTCCTCTCTGTCTCCTAATCTGCTCAAAGTATATATGTAAATGTATACACTAAAAATTCCCTCCTATTGCCCCTCAATCCTCTAGGAATACAAAACATAGAAGCATTCATATCCTTCTAGTATATTCTTCACTATTCTGTACATATTATAGTCCACACAATAAATATATAGACAAGGCTTCTGAATTAATTTTTTTTCTTGCTAAGCTCTTGACCTGTCCGGGTGGTACCCCTGAGTTTGTTTGGTTATGTTGACAAGAAGATTGTTCACTCAACCCTCTACTCTATCACTGAGTGTTTACCATTTTTGCAGCACACAGCAGAACCCTACTTATGAGTTGTTGATGACAACACATGTTTTGTTTTCTCCACTCTAAGTCTCAGGTAAGGTTAATTATAATATTTATCAAGTCCTTAACTGTTTGTAGTGTAGAAATATAGAAACAAAAAACAAAATATTTGAAATGTCTCATGGCCCTACACACGGCCACAAATTTTGGTAAAAAAAAATATATTCTATGAATAAAATATCAAGACTTTCCTGAGAAAAGTATTTCCAAAAGGTTTTTATTAAAATTTTTATTGATTTTTACACATCCCCAACCCACACACATCACATTTTTCACACTGAGTTTGCACTCAGCCTTCTCTAACACAATAATGAAACACTATTTTATTGAACAATTAATTTATATTTGTATACATATGTCTTGTGAAAAAAATTACATTTTATAAATGTATGTAGGAGCTACTTTCACCCCCAAAACTAGCGTTTGCATAGTGCACACATTGTAGTTTAGTTGAAGTGAATAAATTTAATTAATAAAGGCTTTTTGTAGCAAAAAAAAATTGTGAATTTACTGAATGAAAATTAGTGTTTTATTTCACATTCACTGAACTGTATTTGCAGCATCAATATTTATGTGACACACGAGTGGAGAAGAGTGAATTCCACAGTGCACAAAGTGAATTCAAAGTCTTAACTAGGAAAGCAGCCAGTTTACCCTCTTTCCAACCACGCAAAGCTTATGATAAAAAACTCATCAGCATTTATTATTGTAGGGTTGATAACCCAAATACATGGTTCATTATTTCACATCACGTTATCTCACATGTCATGTGCATGACAGTCGCCGTATTGTGCACTTAACCGTGCCGGCAATGATTTATTACAATACAGATAATACAAGTTAAAATGTTAAAATGGCAATTAGCAGTCTACTTTTTTCAGAAGTTATTCATGGATGTTTAAAATAAATATAGGCTGCAAAAATTATACGGTTTACTAAAAGCACTGCACAATATATTATTATATTTTACTTATTCACTTGACACCGGGAACATAAAATTGTTCACAAAAATTTCTGTAATTGTGTGCCGTTAATTAGTAATTTCGACACGATATATTTTAAATTTTTACATATTATGATTTTAAATTTTTTTTGTGTGGAAATTTTATTTGCTCTACTATAGTGTGATTTTACTTTGTTAGTCTGGTGTACTCCTCTGAGTCAAACTTTGTCTCAGTGCTCTGAAGCCCCTTTCCCATCGGCGTATCGGATATTTTGCTGG
The DNA here is from genome assembly GCF_032445375.1 of Bacillus rossius redtenbacheri. Classification (NCBI taxonomy): domain Eukaryota; kingdom Metazoa; phylum Arthropoda; class Insecta; order Phasmatodea; family Bacillidae; genus Bacillus; species Bacillus rossius. Next base: position 75,214,286 of record NC_086332.1, read on the forward strand.
CCTAATCCCTGACTGGCAGACAGCTTACCATTTCCCCCGCCTTCAGTCACGCCTCAAGCCTGTAATATCATTTCTCTTCGAGACCCAAACTGCATAGACAAGCCTGTAGCTTGCAGGCGACCAGTTCTCAGAGACGAGCTGAGATTGGCCTTTTTCATCACGTATTAGTGTTAAGTTCGCTCCTCTGCAGGCACGACGGGACGTAGATTCCCAGCAGCGTTGCATTTTACCCTCACCCCCCCCCCCCCCCTTCACAGTTCCAAGTAAGACCAATGACCGGTCATAACCCCCTGGGCAACCGTGACCGTCCTCAAGGTCTCCTCGCAAAAAACGAGTGCGCCAAAACTGATCGCAAGCGCTACCTAGCGACCAAGTCGCGAACTTCTCCGCTAGCCTACCCTCTAGGGCGCCAGAGAGCAGCACCTGCTTTCCCTTGAGTTATATGGACGCCGTGGGCGAGTCGATTGTTTTCAACTCAGACCCCTCCGACAGAGTTCTCTACTGTCGCCTAGTGATGCCAACTTCAAAACTCCTGCCAGAGTTTTTTTTCGCCCGCATTCGGGCAAGTTCGGAATCTTTCAGCGGCCCAGACCCCCTCCACCTGTAAGAGCCGGCGCCCCTTTTTAATTACGAGACGCGGTTTGCCGCGAGACAGATCAGCGCGCGTCACGTTTGCAGACAGATCTCCGGCGAGCTCAGAAGACTCTGGAAGACTTCATCCGACCGCTAGCGACTATGTAATCGTCCTAAATAAGGGATGCTATCCCTCAACTAAATTCAAGTAGATTAGCCTGTCTGCATAGTGTTAGCAATTTTTTTGTTTTGAAATTTTCCCTTTTAATTTTTTTAACTATGAAGAAATCATCCGCGCCCAGCCGCGCAAATCGCAAGCTACGGACCATGGCTGACTCCGCGATGGCAGCTTGAAGGCAACTCCCCTGTTTTGGTGAGTGATAATTCGCGACCTCCCCTACCTCCCCTTAGATTTTTCCGGGCATTTCTTGCCCCATGTACTGTCTGTATTCAAGTCCTAATCAGTCTTGATTTGGCTTGTTACAGTCAGGGGTTCGACCTCCCAGCGATGCACATATTCAGCTAGATCCGAGATCCAGCAACTACTGGTGGACGAATTGTCGACCAGTATGTTTTTCGGCAGTCCGAGATCCATCCATTAGAAGAAGCAGCTTTCTTCCATTCTACAGTTCGGCATTTTTAACTCCACACCTGGAAGACTCGGGTGATATGGTTTCTATTTCTATTCACCCCCCTTTTTTAAAGACAAACCAGCGATAAGTGACTATCCACTTAATCCACTGATATGGTAAACTAATCAGAGACAAATTTAATGTAGTAGAACATTGCAAGTTGTAATAATGTATCAATACAATGTACTTTGTTTTAAATAATCGCGGGCCGGCCCCTTTTCGTTTTTCTTTTGTTTTTTTTTTAAATCTTTGAAACTTGTTAAAACCTTTTGTATGTAAAGTAATGGAAACAAAATAATTCATCAGGGCAAATAAAACAGGGAAACTATAGATCAAGTTAATCGTGTAGTTTTTATTTATTGATTTTAACGATCCACCAACTTCCTCCTTGCTTGTTACAGGAAGTTCCTAAATTTTGTTTGTTCCCCACCTCGTGCCGCCTCTGGTAAATCAATTTATTTAACTTATTTTTTTTATCCCGCAAGTTTCCAAGGCTCTTTTTAATTAATTCAAAATAATTCAATTTTGAGGCACGAGGGGTGTAACAATTGCTTAACTTTATTTTTAAAGACTAGACTTAATCGTATTATTACTGAACTTCGTTCGCCTAAACTCAACCCAAAAGTTTGCAATCTCATTCATGACTATTTTTTTTCCCAAAAAATGTTTTTTCTGATCACATTCCCATTCCCGTGGAAAATAATCATGTTTCGCCCAAAAACTTCCCGAAATGAAAAATCCCTCCCCACACAGCCCTACAAACATATCAATGTCAGAGGCAACTATGTCGAAAATAGCCAATCAATTTTTTTTAGGTTATGTAAAAATAAATACTGTTTGAATAAAGCTGGACTCCCAATCATCCGTTTCATCCGTCCGTCACCCGTCCGTCCGTCAATTTCGGTCCGTTATTTCTCTCGGCAATTATTACCGACTCTCAACCATCCGCCATCCGTCCGTCCGTCACTATTCTAAAATATCAGTACAACAACTTTCCGCCACATACTTTCTCAATTAAAGGTAAACTTTTGGTGAAAATAATTTACTTGGGATAATTAACTTTTGTTTTTATGAATGTGATAATAAGTTGACAGGTGGGAACCGTGCTTTGACAAGTGGATTAAACGGGTGCCGTCTTAAAAATAACATTAGTCATGCCAGCAATAAATAAAATTATGCTTCTTTTATTACTGCGTCAAAGGAAACAGAAAGAAGCTATTTCTATGCAGGCTTTTTCCCTCAGTTGCTTATACCGATAGTCTTTGCTATATATATTATACAAATGCTCCCTTTCCCGGACGTAATTTATCAGAATTTCTTCCGAAAAGCTCATTCTCATAAGCAATCTTTACCGTTATTATGACAATAATAATAGGTCAATACGACACAGCCTTCTATAAAATGCAAATTAAAAAAATCAAACACTGGTTTTCGGAAAGTCGTATTGAAGACGATCGACTTAACAAGGCGGTGGATCATCCGTTGGTCCGTCAAAAGCTAAAGCTTGGCAAGGTTTTGACGGACGGACGGATGGAATTTTTCGAGCCATCTGATTGGCTGCAGGTCACGTGATTGACGGACGGACAGGTGACGGACGGATGAAACGGATGATTGGGAGTCCAGCTTAACACTTTAAAGCCCAAGCCCGAGTATGTATCGGGCTTAGGTTAAGTAATGAACGGCCCAAGCCCGAGGCACGCTCGGGCTTACACATTTAAATGAACTGATTTGAACTGCCGAATGATTATCGAGCAAAAGCTTTTCGTACTTTTCCTTGGGTCTCTACTGTATATTTTCTTTATATAAGTGCTGCTATCTGTTGGATTTTTAGGAACTTATTGGCCGTAACATATTCCATTTCTTCGTAACTCGTTTTTCTTTCTCTAATTACGTGTTTTGTTCGCTACTGCTATCTGGTATTCCTTTTTGTAACTAAATAGCGGGTGTTTTTTTACTTGCGCTGTAAAATGATTTTCCCACGAATTTTAGTTGTATTGGCAAGTGGCGGAATATTTCTGTGATGAAAAATGGATGAATATAATAGTGGAGATAAGACAGTTGAATTTATTTACGATTCTGCTTCGGATGGCGAAGTGGAAGAGGACGATTCAGATGCAGACCCAGATTTTCATCCTAGCAGCACTGATGAAGGTAAGATAAATTATTTATTTCATTTCTGCTCTGTAAAGAGTGTAAGCATTTGTACAAAATGTTATTTGTTTAGGAATTGTACGAAATGAGTTCTCAAAAGTTAGTAAGTAAATAATTTGCATCATATAAAATAAATGTAATGTAATAAAATAATTCCAGCAACATAGCTGAACTCTCAATTTTTTTCTCTGATGCAGTGTCATAGCGTTTGAGCCTATGCCAATATACGCTATGTAATTGGTATTTTGGAAGAAACAATTATTTCACATTATTATAATTACTACAATTTTGTTTCAAGCCTTGATTGAATTAGTGTTAGGAATAATTATTATTTCCAAAAGTATAGGCATATTTCAGTAGCAATATTTCTTTATTCATATCTTTACTTTAGGCTACATTTATAAAATAAATAACTCCTGCCGATAATTTCTGTTGTAGAAAATGAAAACGACACCATTGTTCACCCGGATATTCCAGGCACATCTGGCACAAACCGGAGTAAAAGAAAACGCAGTAAAGAACCAGGAATGGTCACTGATGCTGAGTTGGGGTGGTCACCTATTGATACTCCCCCACCACTGCCATCATTTCAGGAACACAGTGGTGTCTCAGCACCCCTTGACGAAACATCCACACCCCTTGACTGCTTTTTGATTTTCTTTCCAGCACCCGTAGTAAAACTAATCGAGACAAACAAGTATGCAGCTTCAATTGTTGAAAGACAAAGACATGCAAATAAATTGAAGAAAAATAGCATGTGGAGTTCTTGGGTACCAGCGAAACTGCAAGAAATATATTTATTTTTTGCCATCGTAATTCATATGTGTCTCGTCAAAAAGCCAAGACTACGAGACTACTGGTCAAAATCTGCATTCATATCCACACAGTTTGCACCATCCATCATGAGCCGCAACCATTTTAGTTCTATTTTGGCAAATCTTCACATAAATGACAATAGAACTTGTGTACCCCGGAACGAAATTGGCCATGATCCCTTACACAAAATTCGGCCTTATTTTGATCACCTTTGTACAGCCTTCTCGTCCAGTTTCATTCCGTATGCCAACCTTACAGTGGATGAAGGCATGTGTGGATTTAGAGGACGCATCATATTCTGCGTGTAGATGAAAAACAAACCCGAAAAATATGGTATCAAATTATTTGTGGTATGTGATTCATCAACAGGCTATGTGCTAAAAATGGAAGTCTACACTGGGAAAGGTGCTGCAGATAATAGCATTCTTGAACTTTTGAAAAGAATATTAGCTGATTATTTTGACAAGGGATACACTGTCTATATGGATAGATTTTACAGTTCGCCTGTTGTTTTTGACTATCTCTGGCAACGTAAAACTAAAGCTGTAGGCACATGCATGCCAAATCGCAAAGAACTGCCAAAAGATGCTATTGTAAGGAAAAAAATAAAGAAACAAGAAATGGTTTATATGACAAGAAATCATCTCCTTTGTATAAAATGGAAAGACACGAGAGATGTTTTAGTTTTGTCAACAGCTCATCAAGCAACATGCACTGAGAAAGTTGTTCAAACAAAGGAAGGCCAACATACTAAATCAAAGCCCGATGCCATACTGGACTACAATCTTCACAAAACTGGAGTAGACAGAAATCATCAGCTAATAGCATATTACCCATTCAAGCGAAAACAGCTAAAGTGGTGGAAAAAATTGTTCTTCCACCTCTTTGTAATGTCTATTGTGAATGCTTTCATCTTGTTCAAGGAGACACGAAGAGCAGATGACAAAAAGCGCTGCCATCTTGCAACATTCATGCAAGAGTTGGGAGAAGAATTGGTCAAAAAAGGTGGAGCGGAAAATGAAAATGAAGATGTGGGCAGTGCTTCGAACGCAAACAGGCTTACAGGAAGGCACTTCCCTGACAAAATTCCTCCTACAGAAAAAAAATCTCAGCCGACACGGATTTGTAAAGTATGTTCAGAAAAAGGAAAAGCAGAAACAGGAAAAGCATCACGAAGAGAAACATGCTGGTGGTGCTCTCAGTGTCAGGTGGCATTGTGTATCCCAGGTTGCTTTAGGCTATACCACACTAAGGGAAATTATGTGAAATTAAAAAAAAAAACATGTCTTTTTGGACACGTGAAATTCAGAAGGCATGCAAACAGATGTTGGATCATTGCATGTGTTTTATTATCATCATTCTCGAAGTGTGTTTTGCTGTAAACAGTATTTATAACCCTCCAAGCAGTAATTGATTTTTTTATTGATAGTATCAGTGTTTGAGAGTTTTATTCCACTATATAAATAGGTGTTTTTTACAGTGTAGAAAATTACATGTAAAATAATTGTATTTGGTGTGAGTTTGATACACTCAAATAGTATTCATTACCCTACAAGTAGTAACTGATAAGGTTTTATATCGAGAACAAAATGTTTCTAGATTATAACATAGTCATGTAAATACATTTTTACAGTGTACAAATTTATGATACATGTAAAATTATTTTTTTTTTGAAATTATTATACTTGATCTAAACAGTGTTTGCAATTCGCTAGGCAATTATTTATTTTTATTTTAGAAAGTATCAATTCTAAAGCATTTGATATCTGATGATATCATTTTCTTACAGTGTAAAAAAATGGCCAATGTAAAATATTTATGTAAGATTTAATTTTTTACAATGTAATAACTGTCTAATTCATATTTATAAGAAAAAGATGTAAATACATTGATATAAATAATTTATTTTAATCTTATATAATAATGTCTGAGTTTTCTATAAATACATAAAAAAGCATTTTTTCAAAATAAAATAAAAATATTTTACTATCAAAATACGAGATAAAATCCTTTTTTCATGAAGTATATACTCTCAAAGATTTGATAGCTGTAAAGATATTTCAATTCTTTCTCAAAATAAAATTTTAAAATTTTAATGAAAATAACAAAAAATGGCTGGGATGTCAGGCCAAAACAATAACATGATAGCTGGGCTTGAAAGTGTTAAGGTTCATTCATAAGGTTTTCTCGTTTTATGCTTGCAAAAAGTAAACAATGATAATATAATGGGGTTTGCAAAGCTTCGAAAAAACGAAGTCGAATCAAAGACTAATTTTCTTCGTCTTTGTAAAAATTAAAAAACTTAGAAGATTTCAAAGCTTTTTTCTTAGAGCAGAATTCTGTGAAAGATGGATTTAATGGCGCTGCAGCGAGAGCACAAGAGAATACTGTCCTGGCCGGAGGGGGGTGTAGGACGAGCTGTGGCAAAAGAAAGATGAAGGGCTTCGGCGGTGGTCAGCACGCCTCAGGTAGGCTCAGCTCACCCTTCTTTACAAGGCTATGTAGGGGTGGCGAGTAGCCGGTGGTCCTGTGCGCATGTAGGCGTTACAGTGGGGGTACTGACATCAGGGCCCTTTGATAGTGGTGTAGGCACACGATAAAGTTAAGGAGCCTGCCTAGTCAGGGGTGTATCTATGTTAGTGAGGCGGAATGATAAACGCGACACTCACTGGTGCTTCTAGGACAGTATCTCCCTAAGCGCAAGGCTCTGAACTGGCACACACAAGACAACTATGAAATTTGAGTAGTAACCCATAATATTAGATGGTGGAGAAATGATGATTAAGGCATAATGCAAGTTTATTAGGTGCTTTAAGGAATATTTACCGGGTGTTCCACATCTAAAAATTATTTTGAAAACACACATTTTAGGAAATTGCAATACTTAGCACCCAAAACAAAACCACAAACTTCACCCCCTGTGTCCTTGAAATTTTCTACCTTTTCCAGTGTTTTGTTCAAGGTTCCCACAAAAGGGATTGTTCTTAAAAGGGGATCGCCGTAAAACTAGCGGTGGACGAGCGAATCACCTGCGTGGCGATGCGCTGCGGCCAGGCGGCCTGGGGCTGGTGCTCGTCGATCATCTGCCTGGTGGACTGGATCTGGTACTGCTGCTGGGAGCCCCACGCCTGGGTGACGACAGGCCCTTCCTTCGGGGGCGCCTGTAGGGGACCCGGCTCCCCGCGGAACACAAACTGCTGCTTCTGCAGCGGCACTTGCTGGATCTGCAGCGGCACCGGCTGCTGGTGCTGCGTCGACAGCTAGAGGCATCGCGCACATCCCGCACACTTGCGGCCGGCTGGTAGGGTTCGCGAGTACTACGGATTTTGAATTTAAATTGAATGATTCTATATTCATTTTGAAATTTCAATTGAAATTATTTTTTGAATTATTCATTATCGATTTATAAAATAGTGGGACTTTACAGCATATTAAAATGAAAAGAGTGTAACATGTATGAAGCCAGGAAGACATTCAGAATTTTTTTTTTTTAATGAAACATAGTAGTTATATGCTTTTTATAAGTAACAAATAATTGTAATTGTGACAAATTTTATTTATACATCTCTTTTTTTTTATTATAATGTATTTTGTATCTATTTTCCTTTGACTCATGTGAAGTGTGAAAGGCATAGTTTCACTTTATGTTTTTATTCATTCAAAAAATATTATATGCTAATGGATAATTTTATATTTGATTAAAAATTTGTTTCAATTTAAAAAAAAATAACAGGATTCCCAAATCCTGGCTGGGATATCTGTGTTTCACATTTGAGCTGGCATGGGCTGGTTATGTCTTCACACACTAATACCATCTAAATATCTGATACCAGTGGAAAAAAATTCCCAGAAATATATTGAAGAAATAAAATTTGAGAAATTTAAATACAACACCTACAAACCACTGTTAACAGATGTCTAAACATTTTCTCTTCAGACTCAGAGATAACAGCATAGAACAAAAGAAGAAAGCTAAAAGATCTGTAATGACACCAGTGAATCTTCAACTACCTACATATAACATTTGATTAAGATTTTCATTTTCTACAAAACATTTGTTAAAACTTAAAACTACGTACGTATACATACAATACGCATACAAATTAGTGCCCTATATTGTTTGAATTTTCTTGTGTGTTACACCTTAACAATATGAATTGTATAAACCTTCCTAGTATGTTGCCTCATAATGAAAGCTCGTAGACATCTACATCTTAATGGCGCGGTTCAGGCATTTAAAAAATTTTCTCTCATGGTGATAGTTCAGAGTTAATCTATTTCAAAATGTGAAAATCTTCTATTGCTGCTTATTCGAAGACTTTATCTTTGCTCTTGTAAATAAAGCTGACACAAATTTGCTAAACTAATTTTTAACACTAAAAAGAGGAACTATAGTATGAGTCAAAACTGCAGTGAGTTTTATTCATGCATGAAAATAAAAATATTTAATCGCACTAGTTTTCTCAAGTATTTCCCCTAAGGGTGTTACGTTGTATGTTTTTCCCGGCTAAGCACACATAGAAACGTAACAAAACAAAGACGAACAATGTTCCTTAGGGATTTTTCATTACGATGGTTCTACGTTATTTGGAAATAAAAAAAATTATTAAACTATCTTTGTTTATTTCTTTTTTAAAAAAATGTTTTTTTTTTCTCATAGTTACATGGCTGGTACACAATTTTACAAATGAATTTAGTTAGAAAACTTTGTTACTTGCACAGTTTTTCGTCTTTTCTTATACAAATTTTAACGATGTCTTTGAATTTTGATAGGATAAGGTCCAAATACATACCACAGCACCATACATCTTGCCGTTGATGGTCGAGGAGTCTTATCACTCGCCAAAGAAAAAAAAATTTAGTAATGTCCCTTGGTTAATTACATAACTCAAGGTACCGTCGATCGCGGACCGAAATCACACGAAGTCGGGCCAATGCCGACGCCTAGGGCCTAAATTTCTAGTACATTTGTCCAAAAAATCAAGAACTTAAGTTAAAAAAATACGGCCTGGCCCCAGCCCCTAGACGTTTAATTGTCCCTTAGTTAATTCCCACATTGTGTCGACAATGCAACCGGCTTCGGCGACGATCGAGCAACAAGTGACTTGGTCGACGAGATTACCTTCCCTTGTAAAGGTGAAAACAAGGGAGGCAACCCCGTGGGCCAACTGACCAATCAGCGCACATAATTCCAAAACATGACCATATAAGGAAATTCGTACGGGCACATCACTTGACGCCAGGGCTCGCCCTGATTGGCTGGCTAGTGGTAGCCTCCAGAGACCCTTCCAGACGGTCGCTACAGCTGTGCGTACAACGTGACGCGTAAATCCCAAACACGCATTTACAAAGTGAAAAATAACTTTCTGGCGCCAGAGTGTCGCGCCTGTCCGCTCTTCCTTCTGTACCTTCCAGACTATTCTCAAAATATTACACTAGCAATATCCAATAGAATATAAAATTACCCAAAAAATTCAAATACTACAATGTTCAAAATTTAGTAAACAAAGTTGAAATTCATATTAAAAACTTTTGTTTAAAAATGATGTCCTGTAAAATTATAATCTATACTGCTTTAAACAAAACAATTACTGAAATTAATTATCAAATATCAAAATTAATTATTATGAACTGGAGTTAAGCCTCAAATTAATAATTAAGTATCTCAAGGAAATAAGTATTTTAAGGCTTTCCATGCAATTTAACCAAAGTAATTAATAATTCTTAACAGATCTGAACAATACTTATCTACATATTAAATTATTATTATCTTTCATATCAAAGTTATTCTTAATCAATATTCTTATGACCCAAAAAAATATATGTATATAACAAATCCTCATTTTGCAATGCTACAAGGGTTCCCAAGAATATTGAATGTTTTAGTTGCAGTGTATTTTATCCTAATTTCATCCAAATATGTAGTATTGTTTTATGTACACATTTTAAGTTTGTGACCATGAATTGTTGAAGCAGATGATACATGTAATTATGCTTGATATGTATTTAATATTACATGTGTTTTAACTCTAAGTGATGATGAAAATAAAATTCATTAATATTAATGATGAAACTTGCTTTTTATACCATAAAATCTTGATTCTAGTAATGGAACACACCCTGATTCAATAAACTTTTTTTTTCTATCTAGGTGTATAATCTGGAACAAAATATTCTATTTACTTTACTTCCCGTTTGTAGACAAAGGAAAAAAATAAGCACATACAGAAATTGATTTTATTAAAATATATTAAATAATGGTGATGAAGATACATGGTAACTCAATGTAAGAAATTATTTTAATGCTGTTTTATGAAGGTTCAAACATGTTTACGCAATTTTGATTTTAAAGTTCTATTTGTATTTCTATTGGAGTGCAATCGTGGCCACATGTGTATTTGTGAGTAGTTTTGATGAATAAAATCCCTCAGCCTATATTGAGATTTCTACCATACAACTTGGTTTGATATACTGCAAACATTGAGACATGTTTAAATGTTTATACTCATTTACGTCTTAGTTATATGTTTACTTTGTCATTTAAATAAGAATAATTATTTTTTCTTCCATGAACTGAGTTGTGCATAGTGCGACGACCCAGACTTATTCCATAGCATTTCAGCTGATATTCATGTTTGGGATTCTATTCTTCTTTGCTGAATATTTATTTGAGATTTATTATTCCATTTTTTACTGATTTCGCTTCACCGTACTCGTTAACTATGGTCTTCGAATATTAATTCTCTCTCTCGCCAAGTAGGAAGCGGGGTTGCTTAGTCATTCTTCCTGGCCTAGATGCTCGCTGGCCGGCGATTTTTAAAGAACGATTACTTGAGTGTTGGGCTTCGGATTGAGAAGACGTCCTCTGTGCATGGGGCGGTCACTCGGTCTAGGGATCCCGCGCAGAGAACGAGAAGATGCGTGGCTACCGCGAATTTATGTAGCTTTGCGTGTATCAAGTCGAGGAAGTACGGGTTTTTATGATACGGACCATAGGTAGTCGTGTTTCGCAGTCATTTACACTACTGCGTCGGGCGAACATTCGCCATTGTGCTGCAAGACTTCCAATCAATTCTATGGCTACAATTCCTGTCTTCATTGGTGAGACACAACCATTTTAAGGAATTTTCAACCAGGCCTGTCTGGAGTCAAGCTGAGTCGCTGTAATCAATAGTTTTGCTGGGTCGTAGTTCTAGACTTTCTTTCGCAGCAAGCCTGAACCGGCTGGGGACAAGTCCAGTGGTCCTCGAAGAACGGAGTTATTCTAATTGCCCTCCCCTGAACTTAGTTGAGTCTATTTAATCAAATTATCGTGGGTCGAATCATGAGGCTGAACCATCTTCTCTAGACTGAACAAAACATTATCTTCAATCAGTTTCAATGGGTCGCTGTACACTAAAGAAAATTGCTTAAATATTTTCCACAGAGATAGCAGATATTTGGTTTTAAATTATATTGTTTCATTTAAGTACCTTAACTTTAAATATTAGTAATGTGTAACGATGTAAGATACTTACAAATTCATATGAGCCATATCAAAATATAGTATAATAGTTGAAAAATAATAATTTGATTTTTTTATTTCAATACTTCTGTGGATTTGTTACATCAGAGCCATAGTTATAGTAAGAATAAACGAGAATAAGTGTTTATTATGGAACATAGTCGTTAACAGCCTTAAGATCTGGCAAACACATTTCTAACACATTAATAGGATAAGGTTTCAAACAAAACAGATACATGTGTGCATGTGTGTATGTATTATGTATGTGTGTATGTATGTATATATGTATGTATATATATGTGTGTATATATATATGTATGTATATACACACACACTTGTACATGTACATACATCCAATTATATATCTGTAGATGTAATACAACACACACCAGTTCCAAATACAAAACCAACACAATACATTAATTTTTCTTTGAAATTTCCATTAAAACTATATCAACATTTCATGATATGGCATAATCGCTAGCCTGATATGGCTGTGGTCCAAAAGCACCAGCTAAAAGATCTTTCACTGCATTACCTTCAGCTGCTGGCCTGCAACAGCTACTTGGGCACCGCACAATTCGTTTCCCAAGGTCATTGCTTGCTGAACTCCACTTCGATTCACAACAGCAGGATGTCTGGGCACTCCAGGGCCCTGGAACAAGACAGCATTCACTTTATGTTGGAAAAAGACAGCGTGGAAACTAAAAATCCAACTAAATGTACACTTGGAAATCAAAATATTCAAACAGCGCACCAGAGCCAAGAATGGCTGTGATCAGCTGACACTGGGTTCCTGAATGTCAGAAGTGCTGACATATTACAACCTTATAGTTTGTTGCTATTGAGAGAAAGCAACAAGAGATAAAAGTCATGCCTCATGTTACAGGAAAATGTGAAAGCAAATCACATTTCTTTCTTTTAAAACACCAAAAAAAAAAAACTTTTAGGGTGTTATTCTACACCAACCTCAGTATAAAAAACTTCTTAATGAGAATTACATAAACGAATCAGCAAATCCTCTTTATTGAAGACACGCAAGTAGGCCACACATACTGTAGTTCCAATATACAACTTACCGTATTGGTCCGAATATAAGGCGACCATTTTTACATAAACGAGAGATGCAAAAATTGGAAGTCGCCTTATTTTCGCACCCAAGACGTCAGAACCGCAAACATTAGTTCCAAGCTGAAAGCTACAGTAGAAACGTTGTTTAACAAAACGTTCACGATTTTTTATATTAACTAAAACTTTGTTACCTCACACGGGGAAAAACGATAAATCCACCAAATATTGCAGTAATTCACAATTGTTTGAAGTTGAAAATTAAAATATTTGTTCTTGAGTAAAAACGTGAATGTTGAAGCATCTCAAAATGGCAACCTTTTATTTCACAATTCATATTTGTACTTTGTGTACAATCGCGTGTTAACATTTACGGTAATTTATCTTCAGATTTGTAACGGAAATATTTGTACTAAAATATCACAGTTATTTTCAGAACGATTGTTTACATTTACAAACATTTAGGATGTAATGTTTGGAAATTCACGGCTGCCAACTGTCTTTCCACAATATTTCTTTGTTGTAAAACGAACATTGCCGAACACGCACGAAGACGCCATATTAACATGAATTTGGTACGTTGCTTCAAAAGCTATTTTAATAATCCACTCTTTATTTATGTAAAAACCTTTCATAATTATAATAGATTATTCTTTCAAATTCACAGAACAGACTCTCTCTGTCAGAGAGTAATATGGACAAATATACGCGGTCACGTAACCGAAGTTATTCATGGCCGTATGCTTCATCATGTCAGCTAGCCACTTAATTTGTTCCGGCAAGATGCATTCTTTGTTTGCTTTTTTTTACGTTAAACACACTACTAAATAGTAATACACCTTGTTCTGTGGTAATACGTAGCTTAAGTCAAACGGAAAGTTAAATGCTGTATTTTAAGAGTGATTAATAGCCATTGTAAAAATTTTAAATTCGTAGATACAGTAAACTGTGAAAAATGAACAATCACACATCGGTGGAACGGCGGTGAACGAGCTCTAGACAAATAAACAGCTCTGAAGATGACAATTATGCAGCTTCATTAGAGTAAACATACGAAAAAATTTCTAGTGTAATATTTAAAAATGTAAATATTTTCTAATTGGTTTCTTTTGACTTTTAGGGTAGGCCATTCAAACTTATTTTAAATAAGTAATGTGATAAATATAAATTAATTGTTATACATAAATGCAAAAACGATTTATCAACACAAAATGTCTAATGAATTTTCACATTAATTTCTACCAAAAATTATTTTTACATTTGTTTGGCCTCCTGAAACTGCAGGTCGCCTTATATTCGGGGTCGCCTTATATTCGGGCCAATACACTTAAAAAAAATTGTCTTTTTCAAACCCTTTTAAACATTTTTGTACAGATAATTTGTAACAAAGAATAAACAAACTTTAATCTGTTGTCCTGTTGACACCTAGACAAAACCAGCTTCTGTGCTTAAAACAGGTGACATTCCATAGACGTAATTAAAAAATAACAGGGAAAAAAAAAGTCCATAATACTGCATCTCTACCTTATCTACCCAAGTTATATGAGAATAATGTTCACAATAAACTGTTTAAAATATTACCAAAAAAAATGTAAGATATTTGGAATAGTTTCACTCAATGAAATGGTATGGTCATGTGAAGAGAATGGGTAAAGAGAGGCTGCCTGGGAAAATGATGGAGCTGAAGTACACAGGAAGAAGGCCCGAAGGAAGACCGAAAAGGAGGTAGGAAAAGCAGATAGTTAAAGGAGTGCAGGAGAGAGGAAAAGAATGAGTGCTGGAGGAGGAATGATGGCATGACAGAAGAAGATGGAAGCATTTTACTTTGCTGACTTGGCCACAAGCTAAAAGTAGTTGAGGATAATGATGATGATGACTTTACAAACAAATATTAAATATTTGTACTGGTAAAACATCTTGTAGGGAACTTAAATTATTAACCTTAAAGTGAGAAATTCTTTAAAGTGAAGTACTATGGTGTGGTTTTATTATTATTGTATTCTAAAAAAGAGAATAAATAAATGTAATCCAACCAATACTAAACTAATAATGGTTGAAAACACTTTTTCTCAAGTCCCAAACTCAAATTTTTTTTATAAATAGTGTCTTGAATTTGAATCTGTGTCTCAAGAGTCTGGAGTAAAATAATACATGAGCAAAAACACTAAAATTAATTTTATTTTTAAGTTTAAAAAAATGCATATAAACTAGACATCTGTGAATTGTGATTTTTCAGTTCGAATCGAATTTGAATCGAATTAAAAAAAAATTCACGAGTTTCAAATTTTTTTCGAATCGAATTTGAGAATATTTATTAAAATAACATAGATCATTAAAAATTGTTAACATACCACCTTTGAAAAACTTGTCACATAATTCACAGTTTAAATCAAGTAACTAAAATTAAAGTAGAGCTATTTTGAAGAAGCACAAACCATTTCTCAAAAATTAAAAAAAAAAACTTAAATTTATATGTCTGTAGCACTAACATAAATCACTTCGCAAATCATTTCAAATTGTCATGGCGAAAGGTGAGTTCATAGACATGGTGCGGCAACAACAATTATCTGCGGCTGGTAACTATGTTGCCTGCTGTAGAGAAAACTCTCTCACTT
The DNA here is from genome assembly GCF_032445375.1 of Bacillus rossius redtenbacheri. Taxonomy (NCBI): domain Eukaryota; kingdom Metazoa; phylum Arthropoda; class Insecta; order Phasmatodea; family Bacillidae; genus Bacillus; species Bacillus rossius. Next base: position 75,229,645 of record NC_086332.1, read on the forward strand.
GCCACCTCATTTAGCATAATAGATTTTAAACGATAAAAATATTAATAAAAATATCACAGCATAAGGAAGTGGTACAAAAACAATTACAAATTTACCGTTTTTATCGCTTAAGCAACGCACATTTTATTCTAAAATCAAATTTATAATTAGGGGTGAGACCGTGGGTTCACTCTTAGCTGAGTTTTGAAATAAACAAACACCGTCGTATCACTGCGCCACGTCAGCAAGTGATAGGCTGAATTCATCTTGCGCGCCAAGCACTAGTTGCAACACACACACTTCAGTACAGTCGGTGCTAATAAAATAACGGAGAAGTAATACAACAGGAAGCACCATAGCACTATGTTCAGCGTAGGTGGTTCATTTGCGAAGAAAAAACTATTAGTCCATTGAAATGTTACAATTTAAGTACCGAATATTGCATTTTTTAGAGGACGCAGTTTTATTTTTGAGACATGTTTGGGGGGTCAATAGAAGCTTAACCTCAAGTTTGTGGGGTCGCCACCCTTGACCCCCGGCCGCCATCTTGGAAAAAGGGGTGTAAACACCTTTTTCGCGATATCTCGGAAACTATGCGTCCTACAAAGAATTTGTAAAGACATAATTTGTAGCAAATTGCTTTGCCTACAAATATGTTTATATAACCTGTTTCCCTAAATTTAAAATTAAAGAAGTTATAATCAAAAAAGTAAGAAAATTTCTATAAAAATTTTCTTTTTAGCTCTATAACTTTTTTTTCATACATTTTACAAAAAATTATCTCAGACCAATATTGTAGATCGTCTTTTGAGGAAAATCTCTCTCTATAATTTTTTTAATTTCACTCATTTAAAACGCTGTTACAGCGCTACAAAGTTGAAAGGGTTCGTCAATGCTCATGAGAATCCGGTCAAAACGAAATGTTTAACTAAGTTTGATGAATACATTTTTTTAAATTTTTTGTTAAATCTGTACAACTTTCCAAAAAAAGCAATTCCGAAAAAACACTTTCTTTTTATTTTCTTCCGACAACGATATCTCTCGAACGAATCAACCAATTTCGGCCAGATTAGCGGCGATTGACGTTGTTTTTTAAAGTTAAGAGTTGATTAGTTTTTTGAGTCGATCGGTAAAGCTGTTTAAAAGTTATTCCAAAAAAATCAGTTTTTTTTTTAATTCTTTTAACGACGATAACTCACAAACAAATTAACCGATTTTGACCCTGTTTGGAGCGGTCAACATAGTTTTTTAAGCTTTAGAGCTGATTAGTTAAGCAGTTAAAAAGTTATTCCAAAAAAACAGTGATTCAACTTTTTTATTTTTGGTGATTTTTCAAAATCTACTGGTCCGAATCGGTTCAAATTTTTAGGAAATCTAAATTTAGTAGAATTCTTGGGAACCCCACTTAGTTCATTCCAATTGGTCAAGCCGTTCAAAAGTTATAAGAGGGTTACATGCAGGGAAACGAGGAAAAACATTCAGGGAAGCTTCTTAAGGGCCTCAAAACGTCGAGATCAGATAACAACTCGATTTTCGAAAAACTGGGTAAAACCAATAACTTCCCGATTTTTTAAAATTTTCAATTTTCTTAGCGGAAAGTTAAAAAACGCGCCAACAGACTCTGTCTCATAGGTGGCGGGGAAAAGAGTTAGCAATGAATAAGTAAAGTTGTAGGTAGGGATTTAACAAAAATTTGTTAAGAATATATTTATAATAAAAAAAAGATCATCAAACTAAGTTAAACATTTCATTTTGACCGGATTCTCATGAGCATTGACGAACCCTATCAACTTTGGAGCGCTGTAACAGCGTTTTAAATGAATGAAATTAAAAAAAATTATAGAGAAAATTTTTCCTCAAAAGACGATCTACAAGATTGGTCTGAGGGAATTTTTTTGTAAAATGTATGAAAAAAAAGTTATAGAGCTAAAAAGAAAATTTTTATAGAAATTTCCTTACTTTTTTGATTATAACTTCTTTAATTTTAAATTTAGGGCAAAAGGTTATATAAACATAATTGTAGGCAAAGCAATTTGCTACAAATTATGTCTTTACAAATTCTTTGTAGGACGCATAGTTTCCGAGATATCGCGAAAAAGGTGTTTGCACCCCTTTTTCCAAGATGGCGGCCGGGATGACAAGGGTGTCGACCCCACAAACTTGAGGTTAAGCTTCTATTGACCCCCCAAACATGTCCCAAAAATAAAATTGCGTCCTCTAAAAAATGCAAAGCTCATGTAAAATTTCAATGGACAATATGCATTTTACGCCTAATAGCCGTCTTCACAAAATCATCACAAGTTTTGATAACAGGACACTCAAGTTTCCTTTTCTTCCCAAGAGTTGTTAATGTCCCAGAGTCCTGAAATTCTTTTCTTGCACGAAGCACACCGCTCTTCGAAACACCCGTAAATTCCACAGTTAAACTCGCGATATCGTTCACACACAATCCAGATATTTGTCTGAAAATGTTTTAAACATTCAACAAAATAGTTTTCTGTGCACTTTTCAAAGGATTTCCCATTCTGTGCTTTACAAATCACGGTCCAGCGTCAGCCATAACAAACCGTATGCGCGCGAATCCAAAATACAACTGTTGCGCGGGCATCAACTGTACACTGTAACATGGCATCTGCTAACATAATTGTAAGTAAATACTTGCTGACACATTAAACTGTATTGTATATTAATGGTGAAACGCTATAATGCTATCTAACAATTGTTATAAAAAAGGCAGTGTAAAAATACTTACAAATGATACGTAACCAAGGGACTATTTCTTGCGCACGAATAATGTGTGCGGCGGCCGGCAGCCAATGAAAATGTTCGTTTCCATGAGGCTTTGTTTATTCCAAAACTCAGGTAAGAGTAAACGGAGAATACTATTATGCAAAAAAAAAAAAAGTAATCCATAAAAACAAAACCTATTCATGGAAAGTACGTTTATTTAAAAAGTAGACTGCGAAAGCACGCCAAATAATTTAAATTAATGAGTGATGAAATAAAACAATTTTATTCAACATAAAAAAAAAGAAACCAGCAACATGAACGTGATTATAACTATACGCAGACTTGCCAACTTTTGAAACCCTCAATTAGTAAAATACATAAAAAATAATATAACACGCGTAAACTGCTCGTGGCAATTGAAGAATTAATAAACTTTCATGATATCACATTTTTTCTAGTAATAGAAATTATGTAATCGTTTTAAAATACATTAACATTGCAGACCAACAATAATTCTCATTATTTACCATTATGGAAACATTTTTGCTTAGTATCACATCAAAGAAAAAAACTAGGTTCCTTGTGGTACCCTACAAATCAACAGAGTGTACCTTTGTTACAATATACACTGATATCAGTTAGTAGAATCTCCCTGGAGTACTGGTAATGAAAGAAACCTTGACACTATCATTTTCAAACTTGCATCACAAAATGTTACTACTAGTGGATATAAATTGCTGCCGTCGATCGCGACTGAAAATGCCACAGTTTGTAAATTACAAACAATTTTATAGTTACATCTGTTGCCATTTCTTTCACGATAGCCGTTGACTTTGTTCTTGCCCAACCAAATTGTTTTGCTACTTCAGAAATTGAAAACATTTTTCTGAATAACGGGCCGGCGTGATCAGAAACATTTAAAGGAATATTATGTTCAACCAAAAAGTTTGTAAGCATAAATTCTGCACGTATTACAGCATTGTCTGTGCTGTTATTTTTAGCGAACTAATCAATAACCTTTGAAATGACTGCGACACTTTTAACATTTGCGAGATGCTTTGAATAGTTCACGTGGAGATTGATGTTATATCTTCCCCCGTGCCCAATATTGATGTCGCATCTACACACTGAAACAAATGCGAACTGTGTTCTCTTGCTTAATTTAAGAATACACGGAAAATCCCGCATGTATCTATGTATCACGAAATGCCTGAGAATAATGCGTATCACGTTTCGGGGGCATTTTCTTCTTCACTTGATTCCACTTCCGTTAATTGTGCACATAACACGTTTTTATTAAAAACATGCAATAAATTTGTTTCCTAACCTGTAATAAACAAAAAAACAAAATCAAAATTGGCTCAACTTTAACTGAAGAATCACAACATACGTTTATGCACGACACCATCTTGCCAAACTAAAAATGCTATTTAAACTGGTTCGCGATTGGTTGGAAGCGCATCAATGTAATTCAGGCGGCCAATAAGGAAAGATATACAAGCGAACAACAAATTACGTGGTTCGCTGGCCTACGACCAATAATATAATTCAATTACCGCACTCGTTTCCACAGCAACAACACATGGCAACAGCTTTCACAAACCATACAATAAAACATTTAAGGCAGACGGAAAATACATGTTTTAATAAACGTCTCGTACTTAAAATTCGTAAAAAATGCAGACATCCTCGTACAATCGTAAAACGGACGTGATTTTCGTACATTTTACGAAAAAATCGTAAAGGTTGGCAAGTCTGTATACGCATAATGATCGGGCGGGTTAACTCGGTTCCTGACAGAGCGCGTGCGTGCATGCAATCTGCGAGCTATCGATATCAGTTTTCGACTACGTGCGCGCGCTCATTACAGGAATACAGGAATCAACACAACCAAACTGGCACTGCTTACGTTTTTATAAGCGGTATAAAGCGACTCCCGAGACGTTAAAGATGAAGTTTATAAGTTTTAAAAACGTCTTTAAAACACGATTTACACATCAGATTACTTTGTAATACGATTGATTAAGTTAGTAAGCAGTTTTATCAGAACAAACGGCGTAAACTGCGTAAAGCAATAGGCGCGTTGTAAACAACGGGAATTTATTGCATTACATCAAATGAAGTTAAAACGGGACAGAAATAAAATGGTTCAAATAACGTGAAAACGTAAATAACGGTAACGTAAATAAGGGGTTTCGCTGTATAATATTTTGTAAGTGGAAGATGTAATCGTCCATTTACATTTCTTTTAAAAATAGAGGGGGGAGGGGGGGATGTCTTATATTAGTGTATCCGGGCCAGATTTTGCAAGTCGAATTATTGTAAAATGAATTCAATTTGATGTGATGAATAGAATATCAAAAAATTTGAACTCGAATACGGAAATTTCGAATATTCGCAAAACCCTAATATAAACATGTTTAGAAAGCCAACAACATATTCCACAGGCATTCCTTGCAGTACTAAACAAACTTCCTTAGAACACATTTCTTTGATAGCTTCTGTAGGGATGAACATTGTAGTATTTGTCAATTACAAAGATTTTGTGTTTCAATTTCTACTGAATTTTCCTTCCTTGAATATTGTTCTTCAAATTGTCTTTCTGTAAATATAAAATGTTTTGAATACTAAAGATTTGAAGTGTCTGATTGGCTCATACCCAAATTTCACCAATTTTGGCTGTATTTCTAAGTCACCATAATTAGAGTCAAGATTTTGTGGTGTTATTTTAAGACAAATTTCGGTGTAAAGAAATAAAGATTTCGGTGTTATATGGTTTTATTTTTTTGCTCAAAATACCCACGGCAAAATTTTCTTGCTTTTCTGTACGACATGCAAATTTATTAAAACAAATATTAATAAACACTAAAACCTCATGATCTAATTACAATTAAGTTCATTTGCAAATTCATAAATTCAAACTTTTAAATAACTACTAAAAATTTCAAAACTTAATTACAATCACATACACTACAAAATTACACAATTAAGCACTTCCAAAGTTACTATTAAGACGGTTTTATTGAAATGCTATCATAGTTAAATTTTCCGCATTTTCTGGAGTGAGACGTTGTCTTCTGTCACTAACTACCAGTGAGTACCTGGAAAATGAACGTTCTGCATCAACATTTGATGTTGGGAACCAGATTGCCCTTAAACTGGCTTGAGCAAATTCACTCTAGTCCCCTTTAAGGGAGCAAAGTACCTTTGCAACACCAATTTGGCTTGCTTCTGGCAATGAAAGTTCATCCTCAATTTTTTTTGAAAGCAACATAGCCATGTATGAATGTATCAATGGGAAGATGGGAAACAGAAGGCAAGTTATGCAGAGACATCTGTAGGTTTGCATCTTCTATGCTAATCCTACTCACATTTCTTGGGTTGAACAGCAAATTAATGGCATTAAAGACTCTTAGACAAGGATGTCGTTTAACAGATGAGTTTTGCCTCAAACGCTTATGTTTCTCACTCGCGACATGTTTCACAAGCGTATCGCGTCTCTCATAGTCTAGCCTGCAGTTACAGAATTTGCACATTAAAATTTTATCACTGATATAAAATCCTTCGCTGGAAAATTCTTTCGATCGGTTACTGGCAGAAACCTTCGTTTTAGGCATTATCAAAAAAATTTTAATCACTTAGGAAGAATTTAACCTCTCAATACGCAAAAACTTGCCGTGCTGGAAAGATCAAAACAATGGAGAATAGATGTGAATACAAACGCATACCGAATACCAACATACGTACGTGAAAATTAATACCGACATAAATATGTACTATTTATTATTTACAATCGTTACATTAAGCAGGGTTAATTTTATTTTCGTAGCCTACGTACTTTATTTTAAATAAACAGTAAAAGCAATGCGGTTTAGTGTGTAATATTTTAATGATTAAAAACGTAATCGTAGAAAAACATATTTTGGACGTTTGTTATTTTGGTATTTACAGAAAGTGAACGGCGGCCATTGTATCATAGTTATCAACATCTTAAATTATTATGGTACACAAGATTACCGTTTAAAGAAAATATTACGTTAATTCCGAGACTCCATTTTAAAATCTATAATGAATCACCGTCGCATATAATATATATGGCTGCTAGTTACTGTAAGAAATATTTGATTGTGCTGAAGATGTGAATTGTCCTTACAGAATGGGAAAAAAAAAATGTAAATAATCAGGATAGACGAACTTTCGTGACATATCGCGGATTTCGCACAATTTCATTTTATTTCGTGTTTTCAAGCAGTTTTCGGTGTTATTTCGTTTTATCGCGCATTACCATATAATCGTGGCTCTAACCATAATTAATCTGAGTTCTGGTGGTAAAATTTCTGTACCAAGCAATTTTACTGTACAAGCTGTTTGGGACTTTTGGTTACGGCAGGAAAATTTTTGTTACAAACATTGTATGGTCATACTGGATGGAAGTGTAAAACATTGGTAAAACATCAGTGTCTCAAGATGGCCACAAAGTAATGGTCGAATTGTGCGTGGTCCTCAGGTAATTTTGTGTGATTGGAACCTGATTGTGTAACACTCACCATAGCTGGCCTCCACGCGGGACCTCGGACGTGGTGTATCACCCTCTGTTGCTGTTGCACCACTGGAACTGGCCTGAACTTCTGGTGCTGCCCTGCAGACACACGTTTTTGCTCAAAACACTTGACCAACCAGCAAAACACTAAACCACCCGGGTAGGATCTATGCAATTAGGGAAAAGTAGAGGGGGAGAATGGCGGAGATATATCATCTAACATTCCCACCAACAAAAAAAAGAATTTGATAGCAAACAGCAGGCAAAGTAGTTCATCACCCTCTCCACCCGCTCCCACCACCAGGTTTTTTCTATAAATTCTGTTTAATTTATTAAGATGGTGCAATATTTTATTTACAAAATTTTTAATGTTCACTTAATTTTCTGTTAGAAAACACTTTCGCTGAACATCATGGATGGATATCAGGTTCACAAGAAAGTTCTCTCTTAAAAAATAATTTTTACACCAACAGATCAAAAATTTAATTTCTTGACTTAGCTCAAATCAAAGATGTTTTTGCGGAAGTGCTGTGGTAGGTATATGGATATTAATTGGCAAAAGTTTGTGTGTTTCAAGTAACATATGTACCTACACATCAGGAGTTTTAAGGTATATGTGAGGTACATAGAGCGCACTATAAATTGGGACACATTATATTAGTTGGTACAGTTCAATTTAATCTGAATATTTTGCGATAAACTAAATGGTAAAATCAATAATAAATAAATTTTCTTTTAAGTGATTGGATAAAAGTTTTGGTATGAAATGGTGTATACTTGTATTTCAGTGTTATATGGTGTATTGAAACAAAATTTTAGAATTATTTCAGTTCTATTGCAATAATAAATAATAATAAATCTTCTCCTTATTAATGACAATAACACATCCTGCCCCAGAGAGAAGACTATTCAGGGAAAAGACAATTTGTGATGAACTGAAATGAGGTGAAAAAGGAGTTGACATACATATATACACACATACATAAATACACACAATTTAAATTGAATAAGTTAATACTAGGGCTGTGCGAATATCAGTATTTTAAATAGAATATATGAATACCAAATAATTCTTGGTTATTAATTAGACTTTGAATAGTACGAAACTGAATAATTAGTAAGCTGTTACTGTGGGACTAGGTGGTGGCTCAAAAGTTACTATTGATTTATACACTGTTGTAACTATCGCTTTCACTTCTTTTAATGGCCATCGTAAAGGAGTGACTGCGTTTTCTTTTGTAGTCCATGGTTATAGACCATAATGTATATTTCCGACTACTATGACATGCCACACACGTCTGTAATCACGAAGCCGTTAGACCTTCTCTTCCTAAACAAATGTGCGACCCGCAGCAGAGGGCCGAAATAGCTGTCATTGCCCAGCCACTCTAGTGCTGTCCATTGCAAGGCCATTACTCCCGCGTCTCCAGGGTGATCACGCTCGCGTCTCCGGTTGCCCGAGGCAACCCCACAGAGCGCCGGCGAAGCCGGCCGACCCTCCCAAACAAGCCGCGACCCACTGCCTTCCCCTTATCACATCAGGCCAGCCGAGTGTGCACAACACTATTGCCGGCTGGAATTACTGGAAGTGGCCAGCGATTCCCAGAATCCCTTCCCTTACCTACGTCACTCCCGGGCCCTCAGGACAGGTATAAAAGGACCAGCCTATAGCAAAAAAAAATTTCCGACAGCAGTCAGTACTTGAGGCACCACTGGCAGCCGAGCCTAGCTCAACGTGCCTCCTCAACAGTCGAGTTTGTTCACCGCGCTGATCTCTTTCTCTCTCTCTCCAGTCTCAGGAGTTATTGTGCTCGTCGCACTGGACGAGAGTGCCGCCCGCCTTTAGTCGTGACACCAGTGTTCGACCCACGCCCATACGTGTCAAATTATTGAGAAAGAGTCACGTAGTTGATGTTGTAGTGGAACGACAGTAAAGTCCAGGACCTGCCTACCTACAGGCTGTAGAGTAGGGAGAGTCAACTCTTTCTAGGCCATGTTGTAAGGGAAGGCTGTAACCCCTGTTTGTGTATCCTTCGTAAATAAACTGCTATACCGAGATAACGTATATATACTTTCGGGAAAAAAGGGAACCCTCGAGGAAGTCTTAACAGCTCATTTCAGCCCAGCAGCCTCCAGAGTACCCAGACGCCCGCGAGTAAAGACGTCGCCAGGAAGACCCCCCTCCCCTCAGTCAGAGCCAGGTGCTTTTGCACCAATCCATCAAACCCAGAAGGCAAGACATTTTTGAGAAATTGATAAGCGTAAGGCACATAAACAGAAAAGTACACAAAGCGTCATACAACAACTGGTATACATGTCGAAATCAATACCAATAAGAGTTTGTTTTTAAGTTTAAAGAGATCAAAAACAGTCAAAAGTTTCCAATTGTCTACAATGTGTCGGACTGAAGACCTTCACTACAGTCGATAATTGAATAAATATAGTGACAATATAAGAGAGGTAGCGGGGTGAAGGTGGGACTGCCTCACCGGGAGCGACCGGCACGACCCCCAGCTGCCCCGGCAGCATCTCCTGCTGCAGCTCCTGCAAGGACGGCGGAGGGACGGACGAACCAGCAGGCGGCAGGGCCCTCACCAGCTGCTGCATCTGCTGGGGCGGGTGGTGCATCTGCGGGGGCTGGTGGTGGAAACTGGGTTGCTGCTGATAGCACAACAATACCATGTTTCATCACTGCTTATGAACATTACAACTGAGCCACTAACAGTCAGGTCGATATTATGTTGAAGAGGAAGGTGTTGTACAATACCTACTGTGTGCCCACAGTCACTTATGGAGCATTAAACTTGGGACTGCAGATAAATAGATGCTGGCAAGTTCAAAGCAATACGAAGGAGATGAAGGAATGAGATGATGCATGCAAGAGCAGAAGAACCGGAAATTAATGAGATCATGGAAAAACCAAGAATGACATGGTATGGTATGGTCATATGCAGACAATGGGAAAAAAAGAGGATGCCTAGGAAAATGATGGAGTTGAAGTACACAGGAAGAAGGTTCCAAGGAAGACCAGGAAGGAAGTGGGAAAAGCAGATCATTACAAGAGTGCTGGAGAGAGGAGACGAATGGGACACACTGATTACACAATTTGGTAGAATAATTAATAAGAAACAGAATTTATAAAAATAAAAATAATTAATTAAACTTTTTTTTTAACAAAATTGGACTAAAAAATGAAATAATAATATATTGCCTGTATCATTAGACTTCTCTTAATAAGTGGCCATCTTTGAAAAATAAACTAAAAACCAGTTCAATTAATTTTATCAAGACTACTGTGCAGCCACAAAAACAAGTCCTGTAGTTTATCATGTCATAGGTTACCTGCACAAAAATGAATATGTATGATAAATTTAAACAAAATTGGTTTTCCAGGAACATTTACCATTCACTTTGGCATACTCTAGCAGTCTGAGGCACGGAAGAGCCAAATGTAAGATAAACTCAAGGCTATTTGTATTTTTTTATACATCCATATATAGACCTAGTATACTTCTGGTTTTAGTCAAAGTAGAAATACACGTCCTGCCTTCATGGCTACTGAAAAAAAGCTGAGATATTAACACTTTATTGAGAAGTTTCTCCGAAGACTCAAAGATTTAGTCCTATCGACCACAAAAACATCTTATGAAAGGGTCAGGGTCCTCAATGGCTGTGTTCAATAAAACGTAATGCTCATGTCATGTGGCAGCGGTTGCGGGTTCTATCCCGGCATCCCAGCATCACTCAAATTTATGAGCACTGAGTCATCCATGGTTCGTACATATTTACATAAGTAAGAAATATGGAGTTTTAAAGGGACCCGTTCAGTATTTAAATATCTCAGCCATACATAAATATTAATATACTAAATATTTTTTATTCATATTGCAACGGAGTCGCAACGAACCTTCACCATCTCGCCGCCCGCAGCGCTCCTTTCCCCGCTTCCCCTCTTCCTCCCCTCCATTTTTCATTTTTTGTTCAGCTCCCCTCCACTCCACCCTCATACCCCTCCTCTCGTCCCTCCCCTCTTTTCCGCCGCGACTTCAGCGCCTCTATCGGCGCACCTTTTTCGGGCTATATAAACCCCGGGTTTACGAGGGTTCATCACTGTCTGAGCTCACTAGGAGTGATGACGGTCCACCGGGCAGCAGTAGAATAATTCTGGAGACACTCTGCGAAGCTATGCCCGAATTCATAGCGATAGTTTGGGGTTTCGGTCTTTATTACGATTAAATCTGGTTAGGTGTCTTTAACGTCAGTCTATTTCTATTACCCTCTTCGAGTGTCTCGCAGTTGTCATTTTTATAACCAAGCTTAACTTAGGTTTTCTAATGTTCTATGCGCGCGGCTCGACGACCATAGTAGATGTTTGTTAAACTGATGTTGATATTCTGTGTTACATGTTTTGTTAGCTTATTCAGAGCCATCTGCTCACTATGCTCGAGGACTTTACCTTTTTAGCTTTTCTTGATTGCTGCCTGGTATTTGTTACCTAATTTATAGTTTATGCGCCATGGCGCGCCGTATCTAACTACCTATTTAAAGACTTACATACGTTATTCTTGGGTGCATTCGGGCGCAATTACCTCGGTAGCTACCCAGGAGTTCGACTTAGTAAATGTTCAAACTAATGATACCAATGTGTCTGTATTACAGTACCGACTCACTTACATCTGTTGGTCATTTTATTAATTCTATCTAGCTATTAAATTCTGTTAACACAAACCTTGACGGAAATGCTACTTAAAGGTGCTAACACGTAAAGAACTTTATTTAATAATTGTAGTAAAATGTGATTGAACTATGTATTATTGAACTATTATTTGTATTAGAGCGTGCTTAGGAACATGTATCTATCTATTCAAACCATACGCGCATTTATTGTGAATTGTTATGATGTTTACCCACAGTTATGTGTAATAAAAAATTCTATTTTTTCTTAAGTTCTTATATCATTACGACACACCTCTCTTTCGCTATTGGGTTATCTCAGAGTACGTTTCTTAATTCTTATTTTTTATAATTTACATCAAATTCTTTCCCTTGTATGATTATTCTGAGTGTTCTCATTGGAGTGAGGTTGGGAGTACAGTAGATTTTGCTCCAACCTCGCTTCAATATTTCACCATAAGTCTAACTATTATTACTATCCGAAAATTAAATTAACGAAAATTCTCATCTTCACCATTACTAAAAGAAAAGCAGCCACAAAAAGTATACTAGGAGCTAAACAGCATTGTTAAACTCTAAACACTAACAAAGTGAAAATGCGGAACATTGCTTTGCTGCCAGAGTCAAAAACTAAATTATAAATAATGCACACAACACAATGTGTTTGTAATTTTGATGTAATTTGAATAACAAGTTTAGTAATGAGTTTAATAGGATATATTTAAGGTTCCTTAAGCAATAATTTATCATTATTAAGGACGTTTTAAGGATATTAAAGATGCGTGGAATCCCTATCTTACCCAAGTGGTTCGGGGTCTTTGAGGAACCACACCCAGTGGTTCCATGTATTACCATGCAAAGTAAAACTCTATAAACCAATTGAAAAAAGGGTTTAAATTATTATGTTTTCAAGTCAAGAGCAAAATTATTCAAAAACCCAATTAAATCAAGTCCTTGAAACTGTAAGAGAGAGGTGTGGTGCAACTCGACACCTGCAGAGTGTTGGAACTGCACAAAGGACCCTACTGTTGACAATCACCTCACCTATGTAACCTGTAATGCCCTCAATGGATTTACAGTTCTCAGTGCAGGTTATACTGACAAGGGCTGAAACAAGACCGACACATAACTATGCTGGAGTAAAATCATCTTCTAGTCTGCTGAAAACTTGGTGACCCATGCACTATGAATGATCTTTTTTAAGCTGATGAAAAAGCCACTAAAACTGCTTAATTTTTGGCCACTTGTTGCACATTAATTTTTATTGCTTTATAAACCATAAGACCATAACTAATTATTCTATGGCTTCCGAAATAATTTAATTTATTAAGCATGAAAAATTTCAAAAAGCACTGTCACAATATCAAATTTTAGTCTTCAGTTATATTTTATCACAAAGTTTGAGTGATATTGGACAAACTAAGGCTTTCTATTTTACATTCCAATTCAGGAATTCTGTGATGTTACATCTATTTAATAATCACATATTTTCAAACATGTTTTCAATCTTGTCACAGTATTTAAATTTATTATTGCACAGAGCTAGTTCAAACATTTTAACATTAATCTTATTTTAAAATTTAAATAATGTTCAAAAGAAAATTTGAACTTTTGTTACTTTTTGTGCATTAACTTTGAAAAAAACTTTAATTTTAAGATTTATCAACGCTCGTTGCATAATGAAATGAAAACTCTATGACCTTTGAAAGTTAGAAACATATAACTTGATTTTTATAGATAAATAATTTACCACTTAAAAATTAACATTATTTTAATTATTTTGCCTTCATAACCTAAAAATTATCATGTGTTCATCGCCATTTTAAAAATTTGTGGATAAGGATAGGCAAGCCACTTTCATTTTCCCTTGGCTCAATACTGATTGGCTGAGTCATTCAAACAACCAACATATTTTATAATGAGTTCTATATACAAAATATTTTATGGAAGCTAAGTCATCAACTAGTCAAACAAACATGGCTCCGTCAATGACATTTATGGTGTCGTCATACACAATTCTTACTGGAAGGAGTTTGGAGACAAACGTTTGAAAGTGTGACGGGGCCTTAAGCAGACACAATGCAGCATGTCCAGTGGACAGCACACAGCGAACGTGGCTGTACCTGCTGGAAGGGGGGCGCAGCCCCGGCCAAAGTGACCGCCACAGTCTTTGGCTGCGTGAAGGTGGGCTGGTTCCAGGGCATCCTCTGTTTCAGCTGCTCCAAGATCGAGGCCTTACTCGTAGACGCCGGTGGGGGCAGACTGCTCTCCACCGCGTCATCCGTGAATCCCAGGATCTGCGCCGTTGACAAAGTTGCCCCGGAGCTCCTCACCAGGGCTGCTGCAAACAGTAAAACATTTTTAGTAATGTGCTGAATTACTTTTTTTACAATCTATTGTTCAACTAAAGTCTGAAACATCTTTTATGCTTACAAACAGATACCTTTCAGCTTGAAACCAAAAGCTGATAAATTCATGAACATAGTTTACAAATGATTTTAAACATAATTTTAACTATTCATAACTATTTATATTAATAGTATTGAATTTTAAACTCTCTATTCAGAAGAACTAAACATGAAAACAGTTTACTAACCAAGATTTAAATTGAATTTTAAGTACCCAAAGCTTATTTAATTAATAGTATGGAATTTGAATCTCTCCATTCAGAGGAAAAATTAATCTCAATCAAATCAAGTACTTGATATATATGATATCACTGAAAATAGGCTAAATGATATAAGAGTAATTTCTTGCTTATAATGAAAATAACACAAAACTAAATTTATTAAACCAACAGCAAGTGAGTTACAATGCCATTTTTTCATAATACAACCAACATTTTTATTCAATAATCCAATAATAAAGGTAACATGCTGGTCTGTGCAGAAATAAAATAAAAACCCAAGAGCTGAGCTCACTTGTATTTGCTGAAGGCGACGGAGCATTCTCCACATGAAGGTTCGGCACCAACAGGAGTCGAGGATGGTAAAGGGCCTCTTCGCACCTCGTCCCTTCACGGATACTGTCGGTCACCCAGTCCGGAGTCACCACACCAACTGGACCATTAAGCTTTATGGCTTGCTCATACTTTATCTACAAATAACACTCGGGTTCATAAATACACCAGCAATAATTCAGCTATTAAAAGCATAAAATTATAAAATAGTTCCTATTTCAATGTTGAATACACTTATAAACTACCTCAAAACCACATCCATGGTTTTGACCAAACAAGTGCCTGAAAAGTTTTTTAAAGCACTCAGCATGATAAAACATCAGTTCAGTTTATTGCTTAAGTACTTATGTGGCACATAACAAAAAGATTACATACAAAAAGTTAATCCAAAACCGTATACCACGTGATTTCATGCTTTCAGTACATGCTAGGACTGATATAAAATTGGTCTTAAAGTTCTTAAAAATCATTAAATTAAAACCTTTTTTGTAACAAAAATTGTTATAAACAAATAAAAATGGATATATTATGAATTTATTTAAAATCACATGCAAAAAAAAACAGAAATATTAGAAGTAAATATTTAAAATACTACCCCCTTAAATAAAATAAATCCAATATTTTTTAAAACTAGAACAATTGAAACAAACCATTCAAATGACAGCTATAAAAAGTTACCCCTCAAACCACATTGCGCATGTTATTTACAAATCACACAAAGCTGTGAAAAGCTAGTCAAAACACTTTCAGTATCAGTAGTGAAACGAGTAGTGTACACCCTAGAGCAGGAATAGCAGCACATTAACTTAAGAGTTTTCCAGATGGGACCTCCTGCTTATCTCAACATTGAATGATAAGCCAGGTTGGAAGGAACAACAATTGAATGCATGTGAGAAGAGAACAGTAACACTTTGAAAAAACACAGTGTCTAATGGTAACATTCACCACATTTCCTCAGTGCGAATTTCTGACTTAAAACCTTAAGAAAGATCTGACATAGAGGTCTCAGAGAGGCTCCACACTAGCTGTAACTTCAATAATTGTATGTGTACGATTTATTTGAGCAGTCAGGTCCTCTACAACCAATCGAACTGTGTTGAGTTCATTGTTGTTACATTATGTGAATAAAATAACATAAACACACTTTCTTTTTTTGTGAAAATGAAGTGGTGGTCTAAATGGCTACGACAAGGAAAAAAAACCATTGCAAAAATTGCGAAGACTACTAACAGAATCAACTTTTTAAACTTGATTTTAGACCATGTAATAAGTAATATAGTTATCGATTTTCTCAAGCTATCTTAGCTACTAACAAACTTTGTTTAGCCAGTCAGTTGCTATGGAGTGACGAAGTTGGCTGAAAGTTTCACGTGTGTACTGGACGGGCATGGAGAGAAATATGCTATACACATCTATCAGGACAGTTTCAATTGTGGGCAAACAATGACGAGAAAACAGCGTTACCTTGCACTACAATCAAAGCTCTTGCTACGTGTGACTCAAGACTTCTTCCCAATAATAGCTGAAGAATTTCACTTCATTGGCTACTGAGCAATATTTTTCTACATTACAACGTTTGAAAGCATGGATGGGATCAGTGATGGCTGAGGAATGACGTGTGCTTGCTGTTGATGGCTACTCACAAAGACGTTGCTGAAAGGTTCGATGAGCTTGTAACATTGCAAGACCCTGCCCTCCCCAGATTGACATGAATAATTTTGTAATTCTGGTGGATCAGCTGTCTGTTTAACTTCAAGGTCATAGTGACCTAGTCATTCATACTTGTATTTTATCATTTTTAATATCCCTGTAATTAAATGTGCTCTCTAAGTATTTCATTCAGAAAAGCCATTTAACTATGTTTTTACTGGTTTTCATTTTATTTGCTAGGTTATTATTTGTGTAAATGAAATTTTCAGTATTTTTTTTTACTTTCAATATTGCTTTTGTACCTGTATTTTACATTTGGAGTTATTTTGAAGCTATAATCGTGCTTCTAGAACACTGTGTATTGTGTTAGTAAAAGAAAGGACGAGAGACAGTTGTGAAACTCGGTGGCGCCAATTTTTATTTACACTTTAATTTTTCGGTACCGAGACTTTCTGGTATGTTCTGTATGTATTTCTTATGATGAGAAAATCAGCAGTGTTTCCCTCCCACAGGATACAGTAAAATTATCATGTTTTTGCAACAGCCAATCAGAAAAGACTTTGTGATTTTTCATGTTTTATTTTTTGCAGGAAAAGCTTCAATGCAAGGGTTAGAAAACTTGTATAATGTTGTGTTTTTGTAAGGAGTGACTAAATCAATCAATCAATCAATCAATCAATCAATCAATCAATCAATCAATCAAAGTGCTGTTTTGTGATTGGTCTGTGAGGTCACACACCTGCCTGTGTGGTGGACGCAGTTGTGTAGCCTTGGTTTTTAGTAGTCATCGAGTACTCATGGGGCCGAAAATCGCGGTCATGTGACAGCCCAAAAAGTAAAATTAAAAATTTAATAACTTGGTTTTGTCAAGACAGTTGTGTAGTAGTTTGAAGGGAGATTGCTTTACGGCAGTGAACTTGGTTTTGTGATGATTTTGTGTGATAGATAAGAACAGTGATGTAGTGTAAATATGGTGGCCATTGTGAGAAGTGGATTTTCGTGAAGTATTAATAAAAGGCAGAAAAAAATAAGTTTGTGCCCAAAGGATTTTATTTTCGCCATGAATAGTTAGAACGTTTCTACATAATTGTAACAGTATTTTCAAAATCTACTATTTCTTCAAGTGTTTTTACGAATCTGCAAGAAACAGTCACCGTCTTAGCCGGGCACGACTGTGACATGTTACAAGCTAAATGTTTTTTAAAGATATGCCACACATAAATCTCACAGACTACTTCTCTTGTGAAGCTTTAAATTTAGTTCCTATTCTGCCCTATTCAGTCTAATTTAAAACTTGAACTTTCACATGTGTGATGGAAAAGATATATATAAGTGTAAATATTTTATATTGCATATCCATAAAATAATGTGAAAACTGATGGATTCTATTTGTGCATTTTCTTTGTTTTGTACCGCTTTCAGTAAATTAAAATTAAATTTTTTTTAACAACTATTCTTCTTTTATTCTTGAAGACACACAAAATGCATAAACTTATTATGTTATAATGCCATTCATAAATACAGTACAACAAAACAAGAAACCATTATTAATTTTTTTTCTTCATAACATCGAGGGGTTATTAAATGTAGGGACAAAAGATTATATGGTGAATTGTGATAAAACAGAAATAACACCGCAAAGCATATCAATACAACACATAACACCAAAATGTAATTTAACACACCATTTGGCACTGAAATATAAATCAAAAATGAAATTAATCATCAATTTAACAAAACTTAACTTAAAAACACAAAAATGTTATCTTTTACTATGGTAAATTCACTGAATGTAATTATTTAGCACGAATTTTGTACCATAATGTATAAACCAAATGGATTGGAAAAAAAATATTGTAACATTGTTTGATCTTGAATCACTTATTACTTGCATTTTTTACATTAATCACGTTAGCACATATTTGAAACATTCAAAAAATGCTTTTTTTTTATTTTTCGGAGTAGATCTTTTCTAGGTGTGCTTGTTTCAAATTATTTTATTGTACACATGCATCATGTATCAGTAAAAATGACACCTTTTGGTGAAATAAGTATTAAGAAATATTTTAGTTTCATATTTGTTAAATAAAACACAATTTTTATGAATAAAAATTCCATCAATCCCACTTGGGAGTAAATGGGATTGATGGAATTACACTCTAACTGGAATTAATGAGAGTCTTAATAATTGATACTAAGTGCCAGAGAGGGGGAGGGTGGAAGACAGTGCACATGGTGGTGTCATAGGAGGAGGGGGTGTGAGGTAGGGTGGGGATAGGAGTCATGCACACACCAATTACGTACACTTAATCTCCTGTTTTAAAAACTGAAATCTCCTTTAAAAAAAAAAAATTGACCTAAAAATAAAACCATGAAATCTTGTTCCAACTGATTAGAGAAGACGGGTGTGAAGAGATGAGAACGGAACAGAGGAAAAGGTGAGTTAAGAACAGGTTTGACTCCACCGAGGATCGAAACCACACGGCCTCTGTAGAAGAACACTCAATCACACTGTGGCCTTACGAATATGAAACCACCTTGATGTATAATGTTACTGAAACTAACTTTACAGAGAAAAGTGAGGCCCTCAACATGAAAACTGGGTATTTTTGAAGAGCTAAGTAGTAACGTGGCTGCCCTAGTAAATGAGGCTATGTTTATTTATGAACATTACAGAAGTCAGTATTGCAATGATGACAAAATTGTTAACATTTCTAAATTTCACAATTTCACGTAATTAATATATCTATTATATTCACTAAATCCCCACAAAAATGTTAAATTTGACGAAGGGCAGAAAGTCGCAGACAGTAAATCTATCCAAGCCTTTGAAACAATTGAGAGAATGTACCTGTACAACATAGTAGAAACATAAATTGACAACTAACAAATATTTACATAAGCTAAATTTTTGTACACTATACATATTTCCACATTCAACTTATAACCTAAGAGCCCTGCTTTTCTGGATGCTTGCTTATGCATGACACACAGAATCATTGAGACTCTACAGATGACAATGACTGGCAAACTTAATGCAGTGTAAGTTGAAGTTCATGCTAATGGATGTGCATAGTTGTTACAGTGAAACACATAACTACCAAACTGCATTCTTCATGCAAGCAAACATGTTATGGCTAATATTTTAGTAATAAAAAAATTATTTCAAACAACCTACAAAACAGTTAAAGTACCAGCTGGTGGAAGCTTTTAAAACCGATTAAAGATGTTAACTAGTAAATACATAATAGCAACAATATTTTTGTTTGATAAAAAAAAATCACAAAACTTGAAAGTTCTGACACACACACACACACACACACACACACATGCATGCACTCGCACCCCCGCACATGTGTACACACACAAAAAAACACAAACACACACACAAATGCAAACAAACACACAGACAAACACACACATACACATTTTATTCTATAAATACATGCAATGGGGGAAGATTGATTTTGGACATACACCATTGTTAGTTTGCACTGTGTCATAGAAAATATCAAAAGATCTGACAAAGAAAGATGTACACACAAAAACACAGAAAAAAAAAACCAAACCTCTAAGACATACAGTGCAAACTAGCAATGGTGTATGTACAAAATAGATTTAAATCTACAGATACTAATTTGATTGTTCATGTTGGCCACACAACAGGCTGAAGAGAAAACTTACTCCTTCTGGCCTTGAAACAATGAGATGTGTGGAAAGAGGCTGCAGAAAAGACTCGACTCTGCCACCGTTGAATGTTATCATCACCCACACTCGCCTCGCGTCCGACCTGCTCAACTTGGAGACACAGGCCGTCACTCCGGAGAATATCTGTGCGTGTCCTGCGAGAAATCCCTTGGTGCTGCCCAGTTAAGTCAAGGGCTAACAAATGTGAGAGAAAGCAACCAGTGTCACTAACAATTTAGAGCATCAAACAATCTTCACAACCATGAAACAGTTCACTTACTACCTAAATACAACAACAAATGTATACCGTATAGCAATAGACAATTATGAAGTAATATTTTCTGTCATACTGATTTATCCACTTAAACTGTTCTGCAGGAGTGTATTCATAATTTCATTTTGATAGAGGAAAAGGGAGGGAGGGTCGGAACATCTTTGCCTTTTTTTTTGCATTCAATTTTTTTTTTTTTGTGGTGATGATAGACTTTTGTACGATTTCTTACGATTTCACAAACGTGAGGGGATATATAGCCCAATTCCCCCCCCCCCCCCCCCAACACAACTACAGCATTCGTCCCTGCTGTTATGAATGTAGGACGTTTCCTTTAAATTAAAGCATTAATGTTTATTTTTTGGGTCTAAAAATCGACACATGTATTAAATGACCATCAAGTAAGATTTTACCTTCACAAGTTTTAAATAATTTTCAAGTTCGTATTTTTTATAGTGTTAGGGTTCATGTAATGATGAAGATAAAATTTATTCTGACATTTACTGCAGTGTATTTTCAGCTATAAATATGGCTTATGTAAACAGCAGTGGCACAGACACTGTCCTCACGTCATCCTAAGACGTGTGGCCATACTTTCATAGTTTGCTGGCTTATGCAAAACAAGAAAATACCAACCACAAAATCACTAACAAGATATGGCACATTCACTCGCAAAAGGATACGGCAATAGTTTCTTGCATTTTGAACACAGCACTATCCATTCCATTCTAACAGCTGGAATTTCATACAATTCATTTGCGTCTGTGATGTCGTTTTCTGCAGCATTTTCTCCTACAATGCAATGTGTCACATAGTCTGAAAAATAGTTCATTTGCTGTCCTCCGCCATCACGTAACAGCTTATGGATCTGGAAACAAAAACATAGTGATAACTGCTAATAAAATTTCAAATTTAACTAACAAAATAAATTAGATTCATGCACAAACATCTATTCATTCCCAATTATTGTCTTCTACATTGCTGTTTTCTATAAAGCTGACAATGATAAGTTTTGAAGAAACCTTATCTTATATAAAGTGTGATTAAGTAGCTAATTGTAGCCATACAGTAAATAAGTTCTCCAGTCAAAAAATTAGTCACCCTAGTGTGCAGGCACAAATGGATCGTTACGCCTGTACAGATGGCGCAGCTAACAAGTCCCTTGCTCAACCGCACGCGCACTGCCTCTATGTGAGCATAAGGCAGCAGCGATCAGTGACATATTGATGTTTCAAGCAGAAAGTGTATGTCAACATGGGTAGATGTAAGGATGTGACAGAGTGGCAAAAAGGGGCAATCGTGTATGGCCGTGCCATTGGCCATACGGTGCGTGAAGTTGCTGGATTTGTTCGCAGCGGACTGTTCAACATGTCTACAAGAAGTGCTGCACTATGCATGGCCACGAAGCATGATATCAGAATTATGGTCGGAAAAATATCCTGACTGAGAGGGACCGGAGACTGGTTTCACGGCTTGTGAATCCAAATTGCTTCCAAACACGACAGGAATTGCTGCAATAAGAGAATTTAGGTCCATCCCAACCTGGTAGCGAGAGAACATTGCGATGGGAACTCCATGCAATGAACATTTGGAGTCTGTCACCTCGCAAAAGGCCACTGCTCACATAGTCACATAAAGCTGCGAGTCTTCAATGGTCTAGAACTCATCGAACGTGGACAGAAACTGACTGGCGGAACGTAATGTGGTCTGACGAATCACGTTTTTGCCTGTATTTCAATGATGCACATAGTCGAGTGCACCGTAGGCCACATGAAGCATTTCATCCTGGATGTGTGCAAGGTCAGGTTCAAGCCCGAGGTAGGTCTGTGATGTTATAGGGGTGCTTTTCGTACCATGGATTGGGCCTGCTCTCTGCAGTAACCATTAATACGAACCAGCATGTTTAATTAAACATTCTGGATTATCAGATGTTGTATTTCAGTCAACATTTACATGATGCGTATGCTACTGATACCCCGATTTTTCATGATGTCAACAGCAAAGTTCATCGAACTGGACAAATATGCGACTGGTTTTATGAACACTGCCCCACCCTATAACATCTCAATAGACCTGCAAAATCACCTGACCTGAAGCCCATTGGGACATGGAACAGGAGGTAAAATGCCGACATCATCATCCTCGCAATTTCATGGAATTGCGCAATCAAATCCTCAGCGTGTGACTTAATATGGATGCAACGTACCTGCACAACCTTTTAGACTCACTTCCTGAATCCAAGCAGTTATCAAGTCCAGAGGCAGAGTTACACTGTATTAAATTATGCATGAAATGATTTCTCCAGGGTTGACTAATTTTTTGTCCGGTCTTATATGTAATAAAGTGCATTTAAATTCTATATGGAAAATAAAACTAATCAATACAAAAATATAAAAGTTTTAGACAATATCTACTACGTGAAAATATTTTAAACATTTGACTTAGGACATCTGGAACTAATATGAAATGGTGCCAAATAATTTTTTTTACTGCCGGAGATGAAGGCCTGTTATATAGGGTTCATAAATTTTTGTGATTATTTCCAAGCTAACAAAAATTATGAATTTAACCCATGCCAAAAATAGAAATATTCCATTAATGACGATAGTCTAAAATTACTGGCTGAAAGAATTGCCAAAAAAATGTGTAATGCTCTGTTGGACAACAAATTATAATATAAAATATATGTGCTAGTCAACGTTGAATATTTTAATAATATCTTAAGTTGTTAAAACAATGCCCCTTAAATAATAAACAATTAATTTAAAAAAAAAACATTAAATTTTAATTTTTATACTTTTGAGGGTAAAAGTTCAATATCACGTACCCTATCCAAGTTTGTCCCTTGGTCCTAATGGCATCATATTGTATACATTGATTCTGTGCTTCATAATTGCTTTTTTAATTTAGTATTTCAAAAGATCCTGAACATAACAAAACTTGATACAAAACAATGGATTACATTCTTAAGTTGAATACAAAACGACCATTCCATGCCAAAAAGGACCAAATTGTGTAAAACTAAAACATAACATAAAATGTTTTTATAAGACTATAACTACCCAACATATCCTTAATTAACCAGAAATGTATACATTTTTTGATTATTTTTAATTTTTCATACATAACTTTTCATTTTAAAATGGGTACCTAATAATTACCATGTATTATGATATAAACAAGTCAAGTTGGCACCCCTTTAACATTGGCTATATATGTTTTTCTTTAACAGCTGTGTTTTGGAGGGAAAAGACCAGTTCATTTGGCTTCCATCTGTATGGTTTTTGTGGTTTAAAGTTATTTTTCAGAGGTTTCAGCTAGTGTTTTTTGAAGACCTATTTGATGGTGTCCCATCCGTAACAAAAAGTAAGAAAGTTTATTATACCCATAAAATATTAATCAAGTAACTGTTTATCATACATGACTAGATACTACAACTAGATGTTAACAGAACCTCAAAGTTTAATGTTGATTATTAATTTTCTGGACTAATAAATCACTTTTTTAAGATTTGTCCGGTCCGTAATGTTTTTAAGATTTATTATAATATGTAATAATTTTGTTGTTTTTTGTAAATTATTGCTAATTTACCTAAACATGTGCTAATAACCAACATTCACATGAGAATTTCTATAATAATATTAAGAAATTTAGAAGCATGTAATGTACAAAAATCTTTACTTTGAGAGTTGAAGCCAAGGAACAGAATTCCATATTAAAGTGTACACTGATTTGGAGACAGATGAAGAGTGTGTTGTGCAGAAGCTTAAGAACAATGTTCAAGGAGGGCAGTACCTACTCATTGAGCAAGTAGGGCAGAGTAAACATAAATATGTAGTGGTGAGCCAGGGAGGAGTAGAAGATGGCGGCATTGAGATTTTCTACATGGAGCAGGTTGTATGTGATGGATGCCAGGACATTCTTTTTAAAACTGATACGAGGAAGAAATATGTTATGATCTTTTCAGAAGTGATAGGTTTACTTCCAGAACCTGAGTTAAAACAGCTTGGAGATAGGATTTTTTACAAATTTGAAAAGATAATTCCTGCGATTATGTAGAATCACTTTTCTGAACTTAAAAAATATTTACGATACTGAAATGACTGATAATGTTAGAATTTTTGCTGTTGTGTTCATTAAGGAGTAACTTTTAAACCAAATTGTTATGTTCAGTAAGGTGGTATTGTAAATTATATTTTGACCCAGGTCATGTCCCGTCCGTAACAGGTCACTCACTAACAAACATTTTAACTGTTGCTTAAAACTTAATTTTTTATGTCAGTATATAGTAAACTTTTAACTTCTCGTTATCTAGATACTAAATAGTAAATTAATTGGATAAAAGCCACTTAATGATTTTCAGAAAATAAATAGTATACCTACTTACCTCTTTAATTCAGAGGCCAAAAATAACTTAAAAATGGATAATTAATAGAATCATATATGCTGATAATATTAAATGTAATTATGTTCTGTTCATTAAGAAAATTATTTAAGCCAAAGTACTAAATTAAGAATGTTATTGTCATTCAGACTTTTGTCCCATTCGTAACGTCCCGTCCGTAACGTGTCACTCTCTCAAAAACATTTTATTGATGGTTATTAAAACTAAGTTCTGATTTCAGGAGGTTATGCATTTTTGAACTAACTACTACTATACCATGTATTGTAATAACTGGATGTAAATCACTTCATAATTCACAGAAAATATTCGGTGAAAAACTCACCTTTGCCGTCCTGTCCAAACTGTGTCCCGTCCGTAACAATACCAAAAAGATGTATAATTCAAAGATCAAAATTAATAATTATCTCGTACATCAACAATTGGAAGTTGTATAATACGTACTAAGGGTGACTAACTGCCGATATTGATAAAATAGTTAAATAATATATTTGAGACAGTGTGCAACATTATTTTTAAAGTCTAACTGTCCCGTCCGTAACAATGGAATGACCCGAAAGGAAAAAAATTTCCAGAAGACCAGACTTAATTTGTTTGTATTGTGATGTTCCAGTTTTTGTTTGGCCAGGATGTTTCAACGAACTAAATTAAAACTGCAAACATCATGTACCACAGGATATATGTATACAGGATCATGGCTATCAGAATCAAGGAATAAATTGGATATGTGATATGGAACAATTATCATTTATTTTAATCAACATTAGAGTGGCTCTTATAAATTTCAACTAACTTGAACTCACACAACTTAACATAGTAACGTAAACTTTTCTTCATAAAATCACAAAAAAAAAAGGGGCCATTAATACACTAACTACAAGTAACAAGGTGAACATGTTTAAATAATGATGCATGCTATTTCACTACATATAAACAACTTACATTTGAAACCACCTTTCATTTGAATAAAAGATAGTGGAAGTGATTATGAATGACATCCCTTTTTTATAAGTCTCCAAGTGCTTGTGGGTAAATAATGAACAAGATATATTTAGCAAGCCCGAGAAGGTACTGAAGGGAAAATGGAGCAGAATAGTTAGGTGAATATTAAAAGGTAATGCGCAAATGTGCTAAAACATGCTTGTAAACTGGTGGATCCCAAGATGCAATACACAATTAATTACCTTCTCTGGTATTTCTCCAGTAACATAATATTTTATTCCTTGGAAAAGTTGATCCTGCCCACACGACTCCTCCAGATTATTCATTTTATCGACTTAATGATAATAAGGTTAATTTAGTCAAAAAAAAACATAAACTCTGAACAAAACCCAAACATCAACATTCTTCTCCATTCTTGAACGCCAACTTTGTTTATACACAAATTACAAAAAAAGACAAATATATAAAAAAAACATAATAAAAGTGCATATTTTCACCGTAGAGTCAATATATTCAGAGATCGCAGATGTGGCTGCGAAGCATGGAGTTAGGAATTCCTGAGAAATAGCAATTTTTTTTCAAATGTTTTTTTTTATTTTTTTTTTTCACGTTTTTTTACTATATAGAATACAATTCCATTTTCCATTTAAAAAAAATATACTTATATTTGTTGTATTTTAGGGTTTAGCAGTACATATGAAAATTTAAAAACCAAAAAAAAAATTCCAAACAATTGTATTCAGGAATTTGAGCAAAGTGCACTGTTTGAAAACAAAGATCTGTATCAACCGCTTTTAACGGGCATTACAATATTTAAAACAAAGTAAAGAAGGGTTTAGTTGTATTAGCCAATTTTTTGAAGTTTACTTTTTTCCACATGACATTTTGAGAACTTTTAAAAACTAAACCAAAATTAAACAGCAAAAATGGCGTGCTCAAGTAACCGTGGAATTGTAACTGGGCAGCCAGGGAGAACGGGGTGTGAGACTTCGCGGCCAATGCGTGCCATGTTGTAAATATTTCGCACTACGGCATTATGTGCAAACATCGGGAGTATTCTTCGAGGAGTCGCTGCCACATGTCGGTAATGTAGGCCAAAATATTTTGTGTGGCTGCATGAGCACATATTTGGAGTGAATGTATGCGAGCACAAGTAACAATTTTAATATAAAATGAGGAAGGTATTTGGCTTTTTCGGTGAACTGCAACCAACAAATTACGTAAGAATGTCGTCGCTCCACTCGCCCTCCCTCGTTGTTCAACACCCGGTTGCTCAGTTGTACTAGGTAGAGTAAGGTTCGGCCAATGTGGCCAAGGAGAGACAAGCTAAGACGTATAATTATTCACCGCCAGTCTGTGACGAACACCCGATTTATTAATACAGGACCCTGCACATGGGGACGTCCCAGCCCGGGCCTGCGACGGGTTCTTCTCCTGACTGGATACTTGGCATTACATTCAGGCTAATCTGCTCCGTACTATGTCCGATAGTTCAGAGACAACCAGAAATGTGGCGCGACACTGACACACTATGCTACAAGCTATTGTACTCAGACCTAAATGCCCTGCCAGATATTATGTACACCGTAAATGTTACTTATCCTTGCCACATAAATATGAACAAGTTGTAATTCGGATACTGACTCCTAGCTGCCGCTATGCCTGCGTCGCGACGCCGACGTCCACTCACTCCTGGTTTGCTCAAGGCTCAGCGAGCATCTCGAGGCACGACTCCTCTCGTCACACGACCGCTTCCCGTGCCTGCCTGGTCTCAACTCCCTCCCCTACGTGCTGTGGTGCGGCGCGCGACGGATCATTCCTTCCCCTACCCCGCGACCCCGCCGCCCCTCACGTGTCGCAGACGGGTGTGACGTAGTCGCTTAGTGAACATAATAACAACAGAAAATAAGCTCGCGGTTGGAGAGGTCCCAAGCTGGTATCACATCACAGGCCCATTGCAGCATAATATGCTGGTTCCTAGCTGGGATAGGGAGACTCAATTCAATAACAACACGAACTCGAGATTTATACTGTCGATGACACGTCGTGCATGGAGTGTGCGGAGTGGACGTTTATCAGGTGGACAGTTACAGTCATAATTATACTTACATTACATTTGCACGACGCACAAGGAATTTCCCTACAAAAATACACTTGGTTAAAAAATAGTGCTCGGACGCACTGTCCCTAGTTTAAGACCTCACGTCAGTCAAGATTAGGGGGGAGTTGATTGGAGACGGCCAATCCCGAAAGTTGCAAATTTGGCGGCGTCCATGTTCACCTGTGTGAGTCGCGACCCACAGTTAAATTAGATGAAAAGTTTTTTACACGTAGTTGTCGTTGGCGCCCGTGCACTCGACATTTAGTAAAAGTTCGTTGATAGGGGGAGTCGGCTCGTGCCGTAAGGTAAACTACCCCACGTAATGGCTCGTGCGGGGAGTTGAAAGTTAAGCTGCTGGGTTAAGTCCTACACTGTAAAAGAACCGTGGACCGACAAGGAGTTTACATAAAAAGAATAATACAGATTTAGGTTGATGACTATAAGTACCAGAAATACTACTCAGTGTAAAACAAAGGATGATGGCTCCCCGTGGAACAAACTTCCGCCCCGGTCCGCGAGTCGCTCGTTACTGGCGTCTAGCCTTGGCGCGAAGGAAGGTCTCGGGGTTTCTCTCGCGCCGAAGTTGCTTAAGTTCCGTTATTCGACATTTATCTTGCCGTCACCCGACCTCTGTGATAGGTCCGGGGGGTACCTGACAGGCGCTACGGGCGTCGCGATGCTCTTGTTGTCCGGAGGGGCGCCAGGCTAGCGGGCTGCTAGGCCGTTGGTGTTGGGTCGTGGGTACTCTGTCCCCGCGTACCCCGCCAGGTACACGGCTTGAATCTACCCTGAATGGCTCTCCCTTGACTGTGAAGGCCACTCGGCCGTGTGGAGGACGGGAGACTACGGAAAATTAGTGTACACGAGTTGGTGAGAATTACCTTTAATTTAGTCCCGCTACAAAATACTCTCACCAACACTTGGCGACGTCTAGCCGTTATACAAAAAAAACACAACACTATGCGACACTAATGGTTACCGCGGCAGTCTCGCGGGGCGTGGGACGATGCTCGCTGGAGACGGCCAGCGCCGAAAGTTAACTGGAGAAAAGGGGGGGGGGGGTCGATGAGCGGGCTCCTAAGTTCGGCAAAACACTTACGTGAGTGATACGATACGCAGCGCGGTATCACGATGAAGACGGTCGGGATAGGCCCGGTTCCGCAAAATACATGCCGAGTCGACGTGGGCAGCAATGAATTAATAAAATGATTAAAATTTGAAGGTGTGGTGCAGAATAAAAATAATCGATGAAACAAACATGAATGCTGCCCACAGACATACGTCTGTTCCCGGCGCGGAGTGGTTTGAGACTGCCGAACATGGCTGCCTCGCAAGGAAGAGAAACTTTCTCTTCTTTGTGAGTCGGCGTCAAAAAACTTATATTAATTGAATTTACTCTATTACCAGTTAAAACATGTTCCAGGTGCCCAATTAAAATGTAGCACCTGGTAATTGGGTGCTTAAAGCTTAACAATGGTTTTAATGTATTTAATTATATAAATTGTGACATCAAGTTGGCGACTGTAAATTTACTAACATAATGTCCCACTACGAAATGTTTTAGAGGGATTTCTCCTATTCTGACTTGATCATAGTCACGGGCATTTTAATTAAGGCCAGTGGCCGCGGTGACTGTTAATGAGGTTTGTTGTCTGCTCTGTAGTGGTGTATTCGCCCGGAGTGGCTACGACACACTTATTACATGTCGGGTAATTAGTAATTTCGTACTAATGGCTTTTCCCTTAATTGAATTATGGGTTCGAGAATCCGGGGATCCGTACCTTTAATATGTGTTTACCTCTATTGGGGTCACGTCCGAGGCGCTCGCCTGACTCATTCCGGCTGGGCAAAGGGGCGCGCTCCGAAAACGGGATATGGTACTGGCGGTGCGGAGCACGGGCTTAACGGCCATGGTCGGTACGACGTCAATCTTAATAATAATAAGCTAAGAGCAGCTCTAAATTCATACATTAATTATTCTTAATTAATCTGATTGGCAAATGGCTTTTAATAATTACGGTTAATTAATTTTTGTAAATTAAGTTTCAATGTTCAGAGTCACACCAGAGACTGTTCGTCGCTTGCTGACCGCTCCAGTGGCTAGTTACACATAAAAAAACGGGGAGGAAATATTTACGTTAACACATCACTATAATTAATTAAGGCAGAAGGCAGCAAAGCAGACACTCGCAAACTTATTATGGCCAATTCACACGTGAATGACTCGTGCACTCCTGCGTCGCACTTACCTTGGGCGAGGGTTTTAATTAATATTGAAGTTAATATTAAATTATGTTAGATTGTTAATGAACTAGGGTCGAGGTGTTTAATTTATCAGACACTGCCCTTGGTTCTTCCTTGGTATCGGAGGCTCACCTGACTCGGGTGGGCCATGGCTAGGGGTGTGTTCCGTTAGCGGGGCCAGATACTGGCGGGTGCAGGTCGGGCTTTAGGTGGCCTTCGGCCGGACGATGTCAATTTGGATACTGAAAATGACATTTACATACAGCCCGAAAAGCTGGAGCTTGACGTCGTACCGACCGTGGCCTTTAAGCCCGTGCTCTGCACCGCCAATACCGGGTCCCGTTTTCGGAGCGCACCCCTAGCCCAGCGGGAATGTGTCAAGCGAGCGCCCCGGGCGTGACCTCAA
Organism: Bacillus rossius redtenbacheri; assembly: GCF_032445375.1. NCBI lineage: Eukaryota > Metazoa > Arthropoda > Insecta > Phasmatodea > Bacillidae > Bacillus > Bacillus rossius. The sequence continues at coordinate 75,260,230 of NC_086332.1, forward strand.
TTAACTGAATTAAACATCAGGACACGAAACCTCGGGGGCTCGACTACGGAAAACAATTCCCAAACGAGGCATTAAGACAAAATTAATTAATCACAAGCAGTGAACATGTGCGTCGTAGAGACTCCGTGCGTGCGCGGAATGAACTGGACAAAAAGCAAACCTCGTTACTAGCCACAGCGCTACTGGCCTTGATTAATTGGCCTGTGATAGTAGTCTACCCAAACTAAGGGAATTCAAACCCAAACAGTGCATGTTGAGACAATTTATAGTTAAATTTACAGTCGCCAACTTGGTGCTGCTTTTTAAATTATTAAATCATTTAAAACAACTGTTAAGCCTTAGGCAACTATTTACCAGGTGCAAAGAACATGTTTTTTACTCATAGTATAACAAATTAGGTTATTATAAGTTTTTGGCGCCGACTCACAAAGGAGGTGAAAGTTGCCTCCCTTGCGAAGCGGCCATCTATCGGCAGTCTCCAACCACTCTGCGCCGGGAACAGACGTGTGTCCGTGGGTAGCATTCATGTTAGTTTAACTGATTATTTTTATTCTGCACTATACCGTCATAACTAAATTCTTTTATTAATTCACCGCTGCCCACGTCGACTCGGCGTGTATTCTGCGGAACCGCGCCTATCCCTACCATCTTCATTGTGATACCGCGCTGCGTATCGGATCACGAAACTTATGGTACTGTCCGACTCCAGCGAGAGCATTTAATTTAAGGACGCCGTGCATATGCCTGCTGGCTGCACTATCACATAAGTGTTACTTCGAACTGCCGTCACCCGACCTATGTGAAAGGCCCGGGGGGTACCTGACGGGCGCTACGGGCGTCGCGGTGCTCTTGTTGTCCGGAGGGGCGCCAGGCTAGCGGGCTGCTAGGCCGTTGGTGTTGGGTCTTGGGTACTCTGCCCCCGCGTGCCCCGCCAGGTACACGGCTTGAATCTACCCTGAATGGTTCTCCCTTGATTGTGAAGGCCGCTCGGCCGTGTGGAGGACGGGAGACTCCGGAAAATTAGTATACACGAGTTGGTGAGATTTACCTTTAATCTAGTCCCGCTACAAAACTCTCTCACCAACACTTGGCGACGTCTAGCCGTTACACAATTAACACAGAAAAAACATAACACTACGCGACACTAATGGTTACCGCGGCAGTCTCGCAGGACGCGGGTCGACGCTTGCTGGAGACGGCTAGCGCCGAACATTAACGGGTGCAGGGGGGGCTCTATGAGCGGGCTCCTAAATTCGGTGAAACACTTACGTGAGTGATACGATCTGCAGCACGGTATCACAATGAAGACGGTCGGGATAGGCCCGGTTCCGTAAAATACGCGCCGAGTCGACGTGGGCAGCTATGAATTAATGAGGTTTAAATTTAAAGATTTAGTATAGAATAAAAATTAATCAATGAAAGAAACTTGGATGCTGCCCACGGACACACGTCTGTTCCCGGCGCGGAGTGGTTCGAGACTGCCGGACATGGCCACCTCGCAAGGAAGTGAAACTTTCTCTTCTGTGTGAGTCGGCGTCAAAAAACTTATATTAACTTAATTTGCACTATTATAAGCTAAAAACACGTTCCAGGTGCTCAATTAAAAGGTAGCACCTGGTAATTGTGTGCTTAAGGCTTAACAACTGTTTTATAGTAGTATTTAATTATTTGAATTGTGGCATCAAGTTGGCGACTAAATTTATAAACATATTGTCTCACTGTGATCTGTTTTAGTTGGATTTCTTCTAATCTGACACGATCATAGTCACGGGCATTTTAATTAAGGCCAGTGGCCGCGGTGACTTTTAATGAGGTTTGTTGTCTATTGCTGTCACGCCCGGGACGCTCGCCTGACTCAATCCGGCTGGGCAAGGGGCGCGCTCCGAAAACGGGAAACGGTACTGGTGGTGCGGAGAAAGGGCTTAAAGTCCATGGTCGGTACGACGTCAGAACTTAGGAGCCTGCTAATCAAGCCCCCCCTGCACCTGTTCACTTTCGGCGCTGGCCGTCTCCAGCGAGCATTGACCCACATCCCGCGAGACTGCCGCGGTAATCTTTCAGTGTCGCGTAGTGTTGTGTTTTTTGTTTTTGATCGTTTTGTAAGTGTAACTGTGTAACTGCTAGACGTTGCCAAGTGTTGGTAAGAGTTTTTGTAGTGGGACTGAACCGCGGAGCGAATGTGTAGTGCGTACATTATACCCACGCGGACACCTGGTGTAGCTCTTAAATTTAACGTAATTCTCACCAACTTGTGTTACAATCATTTCCGTAGTCTTCTGTCCTCTACACGGCCGAGCGGCCTTCACATCCAAGGGAAAACCATTCAGGTTAGATTTCAAGCCGTGTACCTGGCAGGGCACCGGGGGCAGAGTACCCACGACCCGACATCAACGGCCTAGCAGTCCGCTAGCCTGGCGCCCCTCCGAACAACAGCATCGCAACGCCCATAGCGCCCATCAGGTACCTCCCGGGCCTTTTACAGAGGTCGGGTGACGGCAAGCTGACATGTTTCTGTGCAAGTGTTTTACTTGAAAGAGAAAACACTTGAGTCGGCAGGTCTCGTAAGCCCAGTGTCTGTCCACCTACCGACGGTGTGAAGTGGAGAAAAATGGTGAGGGTTGGTTAGCTCCCTGCTCAAAAGAATACATACTGCGAGATATGCAGTTTGAAAACAATAGGTACTTACAGAACTATTGTGTTTGTTAATCAGTCAATGCAAGCAAATTTTATTAGCTCAATGAAATTATATCTGATCTCGCTAGTAGGTTGTACAGGACTGAAGCAAATACCACAGGAACAAACTTTCAGCCTCATAGAAGAAGTAGCATCAACATGAACACTAGTTCAAATGTGAAATACCGCCAGTCTATGTTTAAATACTGTTACAGATAACCTGATTAACCCATGTCTTGATGCGTAAGTTTTGAAAGAGTATTTGCTAATAATCACTGGACTGTTCGAGTGTTGACACAGCTTTGGTGCTTTTACAGGCTGCTCTCCGACAGCGGTGGACGATGCAGACATGGGCTAGGACCTGGGTTAAATTAAGAGCCAAGGAGATAGATGTCACATGATAAGGAATCAGTTTGACGTCGTTCCTCCTCTTTATTTAACTAAAACCCAGGTCACAGTCCTGTCCGCGGCACAACATTCCGGCCATGGCCATTGTAGTGCCACCACTCGTCACCAGATGGCAGTTGTACATATAAACAGACAATGTTATATTATGACATGTTATGTTATGTTATGTTAAGACATGTTATGATTGTAATTCTCCTCTCTCCCAGCCAATCTGGGAGAATAAACTCCAACAAAGTAATAAGTGGTATTTTTGGCTTTCCTTTCTCTCCCTCACCTTCTCCCCTGCTAGCGACTCCTAGTGAGACCGCGGGCTTCCCTTCTCTCTCTATTATTTTCCCTCTTGTTTGTACTTATCCATTAGCGACTCTTTGTGTGACTGAGGACAATCGTTTGCTAGCGACTCTTCGTGAGACCACGGACATCCTTCTCTCCTACTTCCGCTAGTGACTCTTCGTGAGACCGCGGGCACCGTCCTTGTCAGCACGTCCTCGGTCAGCTGCACTGGGCCGAATGGTCCACTCCCGCCTCAGAGTGTGAGTATGCTCTACCCAAGAGCTGGCGCTGGGCAAACAACACTATAACCGAGTGACCGAGCGAAGTCCACCCCATCTCCACATCTTCACCAGAGACGAGGCCGCGACAAGTTCACAACTAGGCTGGACGGACTTTGTTAGGTATACAAACCTTTGAAATACTTCAATAATATGTTAAGTTTATAATTAAATAATAATTATTTCCTAAATAGCGATGAATAACGACGTTTATTTTCTCCTAAAATAGACTGGGAATTTTTTTTTTAGCATGTTGAACAGTCTCCAACCTAGGAGACACTAAAGCATTATTTAGGGCCGATATTATGACCTCCGGCTAAATCCTCAGGTTAGCTAGCCCACAGGTAAGGCTAGCCTCCGGTTAACGAAAGAGGGGTGTATTATGACCCATACTTAGCCAGCGGTTGGCTAACCGGAACCTGACGAAGCGTGTGGTGTAATAATGGTTGTGTTGGTAATGAAATAAAACGAAATTTGGTAACTTTTGTTGCAAGACAGTTATTTTTTCTGGTAGAATGTTTGTCAGCTGTTTGTATTGTGATTCGGAATGTTTACAGCTGCAGTAAAGAAATATGCCGCGAACTTTATCTTGCAACAGATATAATTAAATTAACCAAAAATTACTTTGACGTCTAACCTGCTTTGTATTAAACCATAAAATTACAATTTACGATTCAAAACCGTGTGTTTTCAACTTTACTCTTGTATTGAAACACATGATTTTGTTAGGTTATATATTAAGCCAAAACTAACGAAGTAATTCTATACCAACAAATAAATAGGGATGACAATTTTTGCTAGAGAACACTTATTTCTTTCATAAATTTCTTTCATAATCAAATAATATAGACCCCGTTTCGGGAAAATACTTGTCGATTTTCATTTCACTGGTGTAGGTTTCATTTTTGTACTAATAGTTTCGTATCACATATCCAAATTAATCCGATCCTGATGGAATTAGTTTGTGGTATAGGATGCTTGCTGTTTTAATTTAGTAGGTCCAGAGATCCTAGATATATTCACTGGGGAAATAATTATGATTGTAAAATGTATACGAAAGAAATATATTTTTACAAGACCTGACATTTGTTTGCATCGTGATATGTTAGGTATTTTGTGTTATGTACAGGATTTTTCAACATTCTAAATTAAAACAGCAAGTATAATGTAAAACAAGACCAACATATAAAGGGTCATGCCGATAGGATCAAGGGATAAACTTTGATACGGTAAACAGAATAATTCCAGTGCTGTTTTCGTTTTGCACTTGCGTGGCAGGTAGATAATAAGTACCTAATGGTTTGTAAGATAGGGAAGGGATAATTGGGTAACATTTATTTTCACATTCAATTGTATTCATTGAATTAGAACCACGTCTGAAGTCGTATGAAGTGCATTTCATTCCCGGCATATGTCCACTGTATTACGAATAAAAATTCACAGATACAACTTCCACGAAAACACGCATTTTATAGGTAATAATAACCCTCGTTTTGCAATTTTAAAATTCACTTATTTACACATATTCTTAAGCAGGAACATTTAAGTTTATATACATAGCATACGTTTATGTACTTCGTGATCAATTAAAGTCAAATAATAATACACGACTCGACGAGAATAGAAAAGCGTGACTACACTTTCATGCCATGTAATTTTTAATAAAACTTTGACGAATACGGCGAAGCATTTTATGTTTAGTAATAAATTATTCCATCGTATCCTGCAAATATTCAATAGAATTCCTCAAATAGTCATCATCACTATCAACAACTAACCTGGCCTGATACATCGCCATTTTATTTGCTGTTGCTTAGCCTCCGGTTAAGCAGCTAGCGGCCGGTTCATCCACCCGCTAGGTTAGCCGGAACTTTAACTGGAAGGTAGACGTTAACAGGGAGTCATAAAACCGAAATAAGAGCTAGCCTGCGGTTAAATTTTAGCCGGAACTTTAGCCGGAGGTCATAAAACCGGCCATGTTATAGACAGCAGTGCACGGCCGGGTATCTCATATAGGATTTTCGCTTACAGCCAGTTTAGTTTGAGGTCCAACCAGGTCGCTAAGTATTGGCGCTAGTGGCAAGTTTTTTCCCCTGCTATAGTTCTGGCCACCTCCTTTTGTCTTTTTTCTTCCCTCTGTATTCAGTGGTCTATGCTAGAGTTTGTTCCCTACAAGTTGTTTACTTTGGTTTTTTTTTGTGTTTGTGTCTCCAGAAATCGCTATAATCACAACTTGTAAGTGTACTTTTGTATATACATGGGTTTAAATACTTCTCGGCTTAAACTGAGCACAGTAACTTTATATTCCCTACTCAACTTGACAAGCTTTATTAAAACCGCATAAAATTTAGCGGTAATCTTTCGCCGGTTTTGACGATTGTGGCTTAAATGTCACAGGAGAGTATTTTCCGTATCAGAAATTTGAAAAATACAGAAATGATTTTTTTTCCTCTTGATACATTTTTCACAATTTTCCGTTAGTTGGAGTTAAGTTAGTTTAAGTATGTAAACATACCGTTAGGCTATATCTCGAAAATAGTTAAGGGTAAATATGTAGTTCAGCGGTATTTGCGAAAAATTTTTTTAAAAATCCGAAAATACCTTTATTAGACGCTCTTCAACTTCCTCTTTTCATTAAAAGCGGCGGAGATAAGAAATTCCAAATACTTTAGGAGATATCGCAGTTCTTATTTTGCATACAAGACCTGTGTTTATCATTCGACCGACGCCATTTTTTTTATTTTGCCGTGTGTTTGTTAATGCCTAATTAATAAAATGGTTGATTAGGTCAGGTCAGTTACATTATTAATACTTTCAAACTAAGCCGACATTAAAAATTATTTTGTGAATTAATTTTAATGGCTGTTTAGTTTTAAAATATTTATAATGTAACTGACCTGACCAAACAAACCCGGACAGAGGGTGAACAGTAAACTAAAATGGTCGATTAAGTCAGGTCAGTTACATTATAAATACTTTCAAACTAAGGTGATATTAAAAATAATGTGAATTAATTTTAATTATTCTTTAGTTTTAAATTATTTATAATGTAACTGACCTTACCTAACAAACCCGTAACAAAGGATGTACAGTAACAACTCACGTAAATTATTTTGTTACTTATTACTTGCGCAACAATATCAAAATAACAAATAAGACTTTAAAATTAGAAACGTTAAAAACTCACCTAAGTTGGAGGCGGTAATTAAACACCGTTTTAAACAATAATTGAACTAAATAATCACGTATTAGTTCATTTGAATTCTGGCCTATCATGAACAATCACGTGACATCATTATCCAATAAAAAAAATAGATACTCGTACGTAAACAAGAAACAATGGTGCACGCACGCCACAGGAATGCGCTGGTTTTGTGCTGAAATTTAAAAATTCGATATCTCCTAAAGTATTTGGAATTTCTAATCTCCGCCGCTTTTAATGAAAAGGGGAATTTGAAGAGCATATAATAAAGGTATTTTCGAATTTTTAACATTTTTTTTCGCAAATACCGCTCAACTACATATGAAGAAATTTAAAAATTCGATATCTCCTTAAGTATTTGGAATTTCTAATCTCTGCCGCTTTTAATGAAAAGAGGAAGTTGAAGAGCATAAAATAAAGGTATTTTCGGATTTTTAACATTTTTTTCCGGAAATACCGCCCAAGTAAATATTTACCTAGTTAAGTTGTGTTAGGTACATTAAAAGTACTGTGACTTTAAATTAGCTTCATTTTACATCTATATTAATCATTCAAAAAAATTAAAATAATTTAAGTAACGTTTTTTACACAGCTTTTTGCCTTAAATAATAAAATTCTTAAAAAAAATACTTTTTTTTTGAACACTTAAGACTTACCTCAATTTACCGTGAAAACAGTGTTTCCAAATTCCTGTTGGTTTCGGAAAAATCACCAATAATAGATTACATTATAATACCTGGGGATTGACAGCTGTCTCTATTTTTTGCTTTCTCATGTGGGCAACCCAAAAATTGACAACACTCGATTCTGTGGCCACATTCATGCATGTTCAGTGTAAATATGATGAATTTGTGATATCGTGAGAATGGTCTGTTAGGTTAACTACTTTTTTCAAATATTGTGGGTGATTGGTTATGTGGTAATATTCCTGCAGCATAGCTTTTCTGTGAAGAAATAATTAAATTTTGAAAATAATTTTTTTCGACTCTGAGAAATCACCATCAATAGATTACATTACAATACATGTGAATTGATACGGCCGCTGCGATTTTTTCCTTTCCTATGTGTGTCTGTGTGTGTATATGGTTTCTACAATTTGAGTTAAATTGTGAAAATAGTTGAATAGGTTAGGTTAGCTACTTTAAAAATACTTCAAAACAATGTGGACGATTAGTTGGGCTAGTATAGTGTCTTAAAAAATACTGTGAAATCATGTGAACGTTTGATTAGTTAGGATAGCTACATCTTAAATGTGAAATACCAAAATATATTTGGCACCATTATATTTTTAAGAACACATTAAGTAAACTAATAAAATTAAAACTAAGACAGGACTGAACGTTAATTTGAAAGAAAATTTTTTCTATCTTTTTTGAACTACCTATACTGTTTATGCGTACACAACATGATGCAAGATTATTAGCAGTTTGTCAGTAAATGATTTGATCGTTTGTGAGTATATTGTTAATAGCTAATGGAGTGTGCATTACAGACGCTGAGTAAATATTGTTTGTCCTAGCTTTACAGTTTGTTTTGTGCAAGATTAATTTATAAATTTTAATTCAAATTTGCTTTGTTATTTTTATTCAGGAGAAAATTTGAAGGATTATTTATTTTAAAATGTCCATTGAAATATTTATTTATTTATATATTGTTTATGATAACTTTAAAAACATCAAAGCAAATGACTAGAAACTTTATCAGAAATAAAAATTAATCACTCTAGAAAAAAGTAACAACTAGATTTTTACAATTATTTTTATTAAAACTGAGCGATTTTGGTCTAAACAATGTATTTTGCAGGAAAGTAGCTAGTGGACTGTCCCAAAGTATTGTGGCTTTTATTATAATTTATAGAAAACTTTCAAAATTACTTTGAAAGTGTACTATTTTAGTAGCTTTATTTTAGTCCAAAGCTGAAGATTTTTTCTTCTGTATGTGCAGGCAGATGATGTGGCAATGCAAGATACAGCAATTTACGTGAGTTACTTGTTAATTACTAAAGCCCACCCCACACGATGCCCATTTTCTCCTATAACTTCTGTTATACCCATGGGTATAAAAATTTTCATAAAAATTTGTATAGCAGAACCGCAGAAAGATTTCTTAACTCCATACACACAATACCTAGAATGCTAACAGAAAACCAGCCAACGCATTTGCCGACCAAAGCAAACATATCAGGGGAGGATAAACCTGTCGTAGTCAACTTATCAAAATACTGAAAAAAAAGTGAAAGTTACACCTGTTTGTGTTAAAAATTATGTAACTTGCGGAAATATTATTTGATATTTTATCTTACATTTTTCATTTGCAAATAAATAACAAAATTGGTCTAGTATTTAAAAACAAATTAAGAGCAATTTTGGAATTACAAATATATTTTTAAGTTGTAGGTTAATTTCAAAATCTAAAAATATATAAATTTTAATGATACAAGGGACATTGGGTTTACTAAATGTAGTTTATGTACAGTTTAAATTATAATATTTATTTAATTATACAGTTAATCAAGCTAATTTCATTGTAATAGTAAAAAAATGCTACCGATTCATATATGTTATATATAAGATTTATTGATTACTTATATATTTAACTACATAATTAGAGGAATTGTAACTAATATTTTTTGTAACCCAGTGAGACAAATAAACACGCACATACCGCGTAATAAATTTATATCTTAGGTGAAGAAAAACATTTTGCATGTTCTTTTTTACCCTCACAGGTGTGTCGCTATGAAGTATCAGTTTATTCATTATTAATTTATGGACACTCGTTTCTTAATAAACGTTGGCGTTTTAATTATAAAATTAACTTTTGGTTTAAATTATTTGTGAACATGTGATTTTACTTTACTTTTTTAAAAGTAAAAATAAATCTAGTTACGTAGTACAGTAAACTCTCGCAAATCCGTGGGTGTCGGGGATTTATGACCTTCGGATTTTTGAAAACTTCGGATTTTTGAAAAATTTTCATTAAAATACAAAAAAAAATTCTAAAAGATAAGATGGTAGTCAATGAACATGTAATACTACCACAGGACGTCATAATAAACAAGACACTTGAGAAGTTAACAGAATGGTACGTAAGCAATACCAGTATAGTCCATTCATAGTAAATGAAGCACCCGAGAAATTTTTTTTCCTGAAAATTTACAGCCTGGCCTGATTAAATTTAACACACCCATTTGTTCAAGTTGGTAGTAAATTGTGTAAAAAGTAATTTAAAGTCATCTTAAATTAAATTAATGGCACCCGAAGTCGCACTTTGATGTGAAAGAGCTAGGCGTAGCAATGTGGCGTGCGCTGAAACGGGAAGCCCCTTGATAAGGGGAAGTGAATTTAGGAGGGGCGGGAGAGAGAAGCGATACGTAGCTGGCAAGAGACTCAAGGCCACTCCCTCACAGACACACGGCCAGTCCAGTTAAACTAAAGAGAAACGGGAGAAATAAAAAAAAAAATCATTAGTTAATTGTACACTAGAACCATCAAAAAATCTGAAATTTTGGCACAAAACAAAAATAATCGGGGAAAAAATGGTAAAACTCACAATAAAAGCTTATACAAAGCTATTATTTAACATGCAGCATATATTTTGTGTTGGTTTATAGTGCACTTACTAATGTTCGTATAAGAAGAGAAAAAAAATTGGACAGTCCGTTTAAAAACACGGCAGCAGTAGCTTGTGCGACGTAAGTGGGAGTGCGAGAATCTCGTCTAGACAGGCTGGCGGCTGCAAAGGCAGCGGATGCATGACGTCATACGGCTTACCTCTCCCTCCCAGACAACAAACCATCTCTCTCCCTCTCTCCAGCCGTCTAGCCATTTTCTGCGTGTGAAACTGTCAACATCCTTCCTCCCCTACTCCACACTGCATGCGACGAAAGCCAGGTTGTATAGTCCATTCCCGGTAAAATGAACAATTTTTAAGGCCCCCCACGGCAGCCATTTACCGTTAATTTTTTGATACAATTTGTTTGTTAGTTACAGAACATTATTTCTGCTGGAAAATCTCTGAAACTTCAAAATTTCTTTAATGGAAAAATTTAGCAGGGCGGTTAGAGTATTTATTTTTACCGCAAATGAACTATACTCACCTTCCCTCCGGCCAGCATTCCCGGCGTGTGACGCATGACAACTACAGTCGTGTGCCGCGCACAGCTAGGAAACTTGTCACTGGCAACATGTTTCACACACTGACACACGGTGCCCAGAGCTTCAGGAAAACCTACGTGATTTCCAACCTACTCTAAATATCCGACTGGAGTCTGTTTACGAAAAGCATTTAAGAATTTGCTAATGCCCAACTGTTTTTTTTATATCGGATTAAGAGGAGTTAAAATGGCTAAAAGGCATGGTTTTGAAGTTTTAGGTGTAAAAAACCGTTAAAACATTTCTTGAAAGCACCAGAGGAAAAGGCATTACACCTTTATCTTTATTTTCCCGCCATATAATGTTACGGTCACCGCTCAAATTTCACCGTTATCTGACGGGAACGAGATGACTGCACGCCAGTTCAGAGCCTTTTACCGCGCTATAAATATCAGTGAGCGTCGCTCTTATCATCCACTGAGAATAGTGATACATACATCTAAACAGTAACGATCATGTCACTTCGGAAATACCCCGGATTTCTGAGAACTTCGGATTCTCGGGCCACGGACTGGCGAGAGTTTACTGTACTATGAATAAAATCAATGGACTGAGACACCTAAATGTAGTTAATAATATTATATCATAAATTAATTCTAATAATTTATATTTGCAGAAAGCACAGTACGTACAATTTAATGATCTGTTATTTAAAAAAAACTAAAAAAAAAATTGGACTGATGAGGATTCGAACCACATTCAAAATCACCCTTCTGCCATCGTGCCCTTCGCCACTACGCTACTGCAACTTCTACGAATGTGATAGGAGATAATGGGTAATATAGAATGCAACGTATTTTTATAACGTATTTTAAAATTTCCGATTACTTCTTTCTGTGGCAATTTCAGCTTAACAAGTATAATCCATAGTAGTTTTACTATTATAAAGTTTCATTTGGCATACCATTACATTTGTTACGTCCCTTAATGTTGACAATACAGACTATATACGGGGTTATATTGCAACACGTGGGTCTGCCATCTTGACGGCTCCAGCTCGTGGGTATAGCAGAAAAATAGAACACGTTCTATTACGGTTTTGGCTAAGACTTCGGTTATGAAAACTTTTATACCCAGAGCCAGACCCCTTGGAAGGGTGCTGAAATGTTACCCACACGGGAGCAGGCGCGCTAGCATAAAAATTACATGAAAACTGCTAAGGAAATGGGTGTCGTGTGGGGCAGGCTTAAGTACCTATACACTAATAAAAGTTTTATATATATATATATATAGTTTTGTATGCTTTATCCAATACTTTTCAATAATAATGACAGTACTAAAAGCTTTACATTATTCCGGTAAAGTTATGTTCTTATAAGTGTCATAAGTTAAAACTCCTGTGATAAGAACATACCTTACTCCCGTAGCATATAATTATTAATTGTTATTCACTCTGTACAGTAGAGATAGCAGTTATCAAAATTTAACGACAGTAGAATTTGGTAACACAAACAAGTTTTAAAACCTTTTTGAAGGGGCTGGATAATTTTCTAAGTGAACATTAGTTTGGTCACTTTTACCAATAGTAATAGGTTGCATCAAAAAGTTAAGAACAAAGATTTAGGAAGTTTTAAATTTCTTCAAATGGATTTGCTATAGGGCCTAATTATAGAATAAAAAAATTGGCTATCCAAAAACTTATATTTTTTTCCACCCCTTGAGCTATTACTTAGTTAGCATTATAACAAAACTTTTAAACAAATTTGTTTCATTACTATATTTAGAAAGGTATAATAATAACCAACATATGTCAAATTTTATATTAAAATAATTTAGTGTTTTTTCTGTTGTAAGAAATTATACCAAACTTGAAGATTTTTAATTCTTATAATAAGCCACTTGACTTGTATTCTATGATTTTTTTTTGCTATAAAATCTAATACACCTCATTCCCACTCCGTAAAGGGAACAATTTTGTAATTAATTGAAACTTAATTATGTGTTAATTCAGTATATGTTTACCTAACTCTTTATTTTAAACTGTTAAGTATCAAAAAGTTTATAGTGATTTTGGGTCTAGAAACTATTAAACTAGTAACTGCGTAAAAAATTTATGTGAGTCTCACAATGGTGACAACATGAATACTTAGGTAGTCTATGTTTTAAATCTGCCAAACATTACCTGAAAATGTTAAGCCTTTTGGTTGGTGCAATCAATCAATCAAAGCAGCATAAAACTAAGCATAGGCAACTAAATTATAGTTTCAAAGTTATTAAGAACACATCTGCTATCAAAGCACCAAACTTCGAAAAACAATTAGGTTAAATTAATGTCTGTATAGTATAAATATAAATTGAACTCATCAAAAATATTTTAGGAGTATATTTTATTTTTTAATAATTATGTATAATTGAAATAATTGAAACAAGATTTTGAAAGGAAATTTATTCAAATGTTTTACTTACATATTTTTACAATTGCACTAAGGCACCGCACTCGGTCGAACGACCGGTGGTGCGAAGTTACCACCCGTGGGATTACGCCTGAAGGTAGGTATTCTAAATGTAGGTCACAATTCTCTAATTTCTCTATCACTTAAGTCTATGAAAGATAATATTAACATCTTTCTTGTACATTTGATATAAAATGAGCTTCTCAAGTTGCACGTATGATCGGCTAACTTCGGTGAACTTCGGAACGGTGCGGGCCGTGGAATGGACTGATATGAATCTTTAAGTTGCTACGCTAAAGCACAACATGGCTATGGCTGCTTCACTGCCTAAGTGGTAATTTCTCAGAAACCAATAGGAATTTAGTGAATAGATATATACGGAAAAGCAGTAATTTAAGAATTTTACCATGATTTTAATGTTGCTAACCTAAACAGATACACACAAATAGTTAACATGGTTGTAATGATTCACTGACAATGAATACACCACTTAAAAACATTTTCCTTACACTCCTTTAGGAATATTCAAACTCTGTTTTCAGGATAAATCGAACATGTAGTACTGATAAAAAAAACACATTTTTAGAATTTTTTTCTGCGGAAAGCAGCTAGTCTAAAATTTTTACAAAAAGCCTCCTTCCAAGAAAAAAAAATAATAATTCCAAAGTGCTAATTTTTTTACTTCCTTAGGCTACATGTCTGAAATGCATATAACACATGTAAGGAAATAAAATAAATAAGCATTTAGGAATTTTCAATTTGTTTTTGGAGGGAAGCTTCTTTAGGTACATAAAAAAAAATTAATTTTTCAGTTCCTCACAATTTTTTTATAATGATTCTGTAAAATTGCAAATCTTTAATTGGTGTTTGATTTCATTAATACCTACTATATGTTTATTAGATTTTTACAAGTGTTTCTTATTCTTGTAAAAAGAATGTTTTGTTTGGTTGGATTAGCTACATTAATAAAATCTTTTAAATAATGAATATGAATATGTAACTAATGTAGCTAACCTAACCATGTGTTAACATGTTTTTACTGTATTTTACAAGTAGTGAAGCTAACAATTATCAAAACTATAATTACCGGCATAGTTGTTAAATATTGCAATAATGATTTACAGAATTATCAGAAAAATGTTATGATGTAAATAAACAATTTTTTTTTCAGATGTGCCAATCTCCTTGATTTTTACCAAGAGGTGTAAAACTCTGAAGACAGTGTGTGAACTCCACTGTTACAGAGTGGTGAGGGTTTGACATTTGAAGGTAAAAACAAATTCCTAAGGTACTTAAAAAATACATGCTTGCAACAGCGAAGGATTACAAATTTTAAATACCACAATTTTAAGTTCCATAACCCTCTCCTCTACTGCAACTCTTTTAAAATCCAATCCAATATTATTGAAAAGTCTTTAAACGTCACAAATACTTGTTTACCCTTGCATATAAAGCTTAAATTGTAATAAGTTGTGTAGTGTAGGTGATATCGGCAGGCGATGTTGCACAGCCTGTGAGAGGTCTTAGTAGTAAACAGGAGAACTAATGATAATGTATTTTAATACATGCTGTTGCATTATTTTGATAATTTGGCTAATCGGATCAAATGGTATTCCGAACAGGTCCCGATCCAAATTAGTTTAGATAAGCGGGACTTTACCTACTACATTTGATCTATTAAATTATTCTAAATATAGAATAAAATTGTAACAAACAACAATATTTTTGTTTGTTGAATAATGTTCGAAAACAGTAACTACAAGTAATTATATAGAAATTTCACTTATTGTTTGTAGACTTTCAGTAATGTCTGATGATGATGACTTCATCTACATCAAGAAGCAGAACACAGTGCATTATGGGTCCCTGGAGGAGCAGGAGAGAGCTAGATTGGCTGCGATTGCAGCCGGTGAAAAGGATGTCGATGGCCTCCCGGCCACAGTCACGTCTGGCGCTGATATGGCTGGACACATCAATATCTCGGATGGTAAGTGCCTCAGTCCCGGTTCACTCAGTGGATGTTAACTGTATCAAATCCTCCAAACTAAACATTAGAAATTTGTCATCAATTAATTTCTATTAAATTTCAGTTTTAATCAAGTATGTTTGTTTCACATGGTTTCATTCAAGACTATTTGAATTGGTTTGAAGGTGTCTCAAAATAATGTCTCACATTGTCAAAGCTATCACCACAAGAGCATTTTTAAAGAGTAAACCAATTTTAATTATTTTTTAAGTTGATTTTATTTCTATATAGCAATAAATATATGTAATATCAGCAATAAATAATATACCACAACTTTCACTAAAATTATCAGCACAGTAAACTACTCAGAAAACTTGTGACTACCAAAATTTTTACAAAGAAGTTCACCATTAAAGTTCTGGTTGAATATTTGTTTGCATACATAATAAATATTGTAGAAAAATACATAGTGTGGAATATAAATTCCATTCATACATAATATAAAATCACAATTATCTGTGCAATTCAGTTTATTTCCTTAAAAATTTATATTTCAATACATATGCAGTTGCTAGTCATGTGTATTCTGCTTGGTTGAAAAAATTCAATATTGAAGAATATTTACAGCAGTTTCTTTACTAAAACATTTGATGAAAAGCAGTTGCCATCCAATTCCATGAAGGAAGTGATGATGTTTATGTGATGTCACTTGCCATCAAATTTTCTTATAAGTTTTAAAGTTAAAAACAGAATTAGGGCACAATTATGATAAGTATAAATATAAAAACTTAAATATTAGAATTCTCGAGAAAAGGTAGAATATACACAAAGTTATTGCATAAGACTTTGACAAATTGCAAACATCATTTCCATCAAGCTCTTCGAAATTACATGATCCCAGGTTTGTCTGTTAGACCCTTACTGCACGAAGACCACTAGAGGATAGTGTAAAGCCAGAAATACCTCCATCCGTCACTCTTTCGTCCAACGCCACACAGCTAGCCAAGCAATTTACAACATGACTTCATCCGTCTGTCAAAATATTTTCCCAAATCAGTGCTACAAACAGTCCATGTTTTTCCTGTCACAGATTTATCTAGATGATTGATGGTTTGCTTTTTATGTCGTGATACGTGTACATATTTTATAAGCAAATTCTTGAAAAAATTCAGCAGAAATTGCTGCATCATGTGTTGAAATGGATAAACATGGAGTGTTTGTATGTTTTGTTGCTAATTTAAGTTATACTAATGTTTCTTTTTAAGGATTAGCAATTTTTTAAGGTGTAATTAGTTTTGGTATTGTTGCCTACTTGTACATGTTTCTTGGTTAAAATTATGTAAAAAAATAATAATAATTTTAAAATTAATTTTTAATAATGTTTTATAATGAGACTGCTATTTGCATGTGTGATCATAACATATTAAATATCATCTAAAAATTTAGGAAACAAATATTTTCTGTGTGACTAAGGTAGCTGCAAACCAGCAAAACTCTGGAAAAATAAACAAATTATGGAATCCCAGGAATAGTTAGGCGATTCTAAAAAAAAATATTGTTCTTCTTGCTTCAACGAAGGATGTGAAATGATTACACCACACACCTTGATACGCGCATGCAAGTTTAGTTTGCTTTCAAATGCCTCCCTTGCCTGGTAATGTTATTTTTTCCATAACTTTCCCATCTTATTTTTATTTTTTCAAAAAAAAATTTTTCGGGGCCTTAAGGCCCAAGTTTTCTTATATTCTCACTGAAATTTTTTTTTTTAATCTGAGTGCCAACCATGTTTTAGTGACGTGAACACTTAATATCCATTTTCATTGTCCTTTTGTGAAGACAATTAGACATTTTACTAATTAAAAATAAATTAGTTAAGTAGACCAACATCTCAAGGATGATGTGATATAAATAGAATTGCATTTGCCAATTCTTTTTGCTGCCAAAAATACATGCTTACTAAGTGCCAGTAAATTTTTAACTTCAGATGCATGCTATGTCCTTTTTCAGTTGAGTCTTGTGGCTTAATCTGATGGTTTCCTGTTATTATATTTGGTAGATCTTTATAATGAGTTGATAAATGTTGATTGTTAATACGTTTCGTTGTCTCCAAGAATGCATTAACTCCTAGCATCACCTAACATGTAACATGAGAGAGTCGCACAATTCGTGTTTTCAGTAGGGTTTTTTTTTTCTTCTTCGAAAAATTAGAGAATTTATAGTTGACTTTACATTTCACTTGACAAGCATATATGGAATAAAATGATTTTATCAAAGTGCATTTACAACTTTCCACTGTCAGTATAAAGCTGAATAATTCCAATAGCTTGCAAAGTATTACATATTCCATTTTAATGTGAACTTTATTTATTAATTTTGTGAACTATTATACTTTTAATTTTATAAACGTTTTAACCAATTTTAAATTTGAAAGCATATGTTGGGTAGTAATTCATCCATTAATAAAATGAATTTGATCTGGTATAAATGCAATACGAAAACCTAAAATCCTTTTATACAACGATAATTAGTATTTAAGCAAGACAAAATGTTAAAAAAAAAAAGGAATGGAATGAATTTGGTATTGTATTTCTAGGTAACACTTTTTTCTAGTTGATGCTATGGAAAAAAAATAGTTAGACCTGTTGCAGCATTGTTTTTAATTTTTAGGGTATGTATTTGGTCTAGCTCCCTAATTATTATTAAAATTTTAAACCGGCGCAAGAAGTCCAAGGGTAACAATGGCACACACATTAAGTGCTCCGTCAACGCTTCATGCAAAATGTATTGGGGATGTGTAGTTCTCTTTGAAGTGCTTTATGCAACTACTATAGGACTATTTCTGTAATTTTATTGTTTAAAATAGTTAAAAGCAGGGTTCTTAGTAAGTTTAATTGATTTTCTGCTAGAAGGTTTATAATTACAACAGTATAATTTTTTTCCCCTTCACTTAAATGTTTAACAGAATCACAATGTCTTGGAATTAAAGTTTTTGATAATACAGTGATCATCCCCAATTTCAGAGTATGTTAATGAATGAACATCTCCCATTGAATATCAAGAAGTTAAAATGATTTATATGTTGTTAAACTTTTATATATTATGTAGAAAGATTATTCTAAATTAAAAACATGTGTCCCATATTAACTACTGCTGGTGTAACTGGTTGCAAACCTGAATGTTCTGAAGTTTTTATAAAACTTTGCTCTAAAGAAAGTTTCTCCATACACTACACATCTATGCCTTACCAGGGTTCAAACCAGTACTGTACTTAAAAATTGTTAAAAATACTAATACAATTACTGTGCAACAATATTTTGAATTACTACAGCAAACATAACACACATACCGATCTCCAGTGCACCCCAGTGGCCGTTATTTTCTCTGTACCAAACTCGTTGATAAGATAGCAGTTTCTGGTTCAACCATACGTAGAACTAGCCTTAGTAATAGTAGTAGTGACTATTTGCTTTGTGCAACTGCAGCCAATGTTTAATTAGTTAATGTTTAGTTGAGTATTTATGTTAGAGAAGTGAAACTTCTTTGGGCACGATGGGAGTAAAATTTCAAAGCCAAATTTTAATGCAACATTTTCGTGAAACATTGTAGTGAGATGATTTCTGACGCTAGAAGAATGGAGAATATATTGCTGGTGGTGCAGAGAATTTATCAGGCCGCGATGCCTTGAGTGGGCTCCACGTGGTGACATGCGGCTCAGGTTGGACCCTGCCATGCTGCATGGATAGGCGGGTCGCAGCTTTAGGGACCTGCCTGTGCCTGACGCCACCCGACTTGCTGGCATCTAGTAAGGGAGTATTTGGGCTGGGGGAAACTCAACAGGGTTCGAGCTTATTTTGAAGTGAATAATACTATTTTAATTAATTTTTATTTAGAAAATTGTCTTTTCTCTCTCTTTCTCTCTCTCTCTCTCTCTCTCTCTCTCTCGCTCTCTATCGCTCTCTCTCGCTCTCGCTTTCTCTCTCTCTCTCGCTCACTCTCTCTCTCGCTCACTCTCGCTCTCTCTCACTCTCTCTCACACTCTCTCTCACTCTCTCTCACACACTCTCTCTCTCTCTCTCTCTCTCTCTCTCTCTCTGCAGTTTTACCTCTTACGATATAGTTACTAGTCAAGGTTTGAATTGCCAAAGAAGTTTCACTTCTATCATGTGTACTGACTTACAAGTGCTCTTAATTTTTTGAATTGCAGAATACATGGAGCTGGAGGAAGAGATGCACAGAGACAGGCAGGCCTTGCTGGAGGAGTTTGAGAGGCGCAAGCGTGCACGTCAGATAAACGTGTCCACCGATGACGAGGAGGTGAAGAAGAACCTGCGGCAGCTCGGGGAGCCAATCTGCTTGTTCGGGGAAGGACCAGCAGACAGACGCAGTCGACTCAGGGATCTGCTGGCCAAGTATGTGCTGATTCCTGTGCAATATGTGCACGTGAGGTTACGTGCACTCTTATGTTGCTTCGTTATAATTCATTCTGCAGTTTGTGGAGCCTTTGTGATGGTGAATTTCAGATTATATGTATCTGGTTGGATGTTGCTTTGTGCACTCTTTGAATAATACAGAATTGTAGTATAGTATATAAGTTATTACTGACTACCTTTGAGCTGTAGGAGACAGAATGTTTTTGTATTTGGATCCACTATAAGATAAATGGTGTTAAGTCAGCACCATTTTATTAAACAATTTTACCTCGGGAAGACATGTACAATTTGAGCTGACCTCACCACTGTCTGGATTCTGAGAGTCACCTCTGGCTTATACATGCCACGAAGCCAGTGAACCGTGTTTAGAAGCAAGCAGCGCCTGCATGCAATTACAGATAATTATAGAAATATCCAAGAGGTGCAGATGAACATTGCTGTATCAGGGTTGCTGCAGGTGTAGAAAACAGGGAAAAGTCAGGGATATCTTAAAATATTTCTGAAATTATTTCTTGTAACCGAAATATTAAATGGAAAATACAACTTCTGCAGGAATTTAGGCATCTTAAAAAATACTAAAATGTTTAATATCACAAAATTCAGTTGATTTACCTTTCCTTAAAAATCCTATGCTTTTTACTGTAAACACAAGGGATGGAAAAACTTTTTTGCGCAAGTTTGCATACAAGTTTGATAGCCTGCATTCGATAGTTTTAGGTGAGTCAATAGCAAAAACCAGGAAAAGTCTGGAAATTTAGGAATTCCAAGCTTGTAGCAATCCTGTTTATACAGTAGTATACATATATGTATTTATGTGTATAAATGTAATTATTAAAATATTAAAAAAATAATAATTAGTGATGGGTTGATTAACAATTTCCTCAAATAAATATATTTAATTTGAAAAACAAGCAGTAACTTGAATATACCTCTCAAATCCCAATCTAGGTGTCAAGGGTCAAAAATAAAATGAAGTCCAAGAAATAAAGTACACCAACAATGGTGCTGAAACATTCAACCCTTTAAATGTTCATTTCACAAACTAAGTTTCGAAAACCAATACATATATTAAATTTACTCATAAAATTACACACTTAAAGCACAAAATATAATGGGGATTGGCAATAGGACCAACTGTAAGACCTCTTTCACACGGAGAGCCGTGCGGCTCGCACTCGCGAGCGGGAGCGAGGCGCGCGAGACTGAAATGCAGAGAGTGAAACTGGAGCTTTCACACGGGGAGTGCGGGCCTTCAGGGCGCGCGAGCGAGGGCCGGCAAGGCTCGTGCATCTCGAGCCGGGTTCGCGCATCGCGAGCCGTGCGCTGTGGACGGGGGTCGCGCTTCATCCCCGAAATGCAAAGGGAGGAGTGGGGGCATTCACACGAAGGGCGACTATAGCTCTTGCTCCTCAGTCTCTTGCTTTCAAGATGGATGTTGATGTTGAGTTCTTAATTAATTCAGTGCGTATCCGGCCCACCCTTTGGTACAAAAGTACCGAGATATACAAGGACCAGATTGAAGTGGATAGAAATTGGAGGGAAGTGTGTGAAGAAATCAACGGAGAATTTGAAACATTGTCCGGGCCTGAGAAAAAGAAATACGGTAACTTGAAAGGAAAACACATATTAATTTAAATTGTATTTACGTATTTATGTAAATATATTTAATATACACATACATATTTATAAAATAAACTTTGAGTCTAAATGCACGGCAGTGCACCAGCCAAGTAAAATAAGAACTCAAATATGAAGCTACATCAATTTTTGTGTTTCTTTTTATTTAATGTACTGTTTGTTTCTGTTTACATTTTACATATCTTGTTACTGGACAGGTACCTACAAATAAAATAAAAAAATAAAAAATAATAATAAAAATGTTGCACTGCAAAGTACCACAGAAATTATTTCTGACATTTTTGCATTACAGAATTAAATTGCATTCATGTGCCATGGTACAGCACCAACAGGTGACATGAAATAATTGCAGAACGCATTTCTGACATTGTTGGCGGACAAAGTTCCTCGCACTCCTTGTTGCTGTTGTACATCCTCCAGTCCTATAATTGTCATAGTGTCTTCGAATGCAAAACCATCTCTGTCACGAACAAAATTATGGAGTACAATACAACATTTGACAATGTCTACAGCGAAATCTGGCTGCACATTGATTGCCCGATCAAGGATTCACCATTTGTTTGATAAGATTCCAAATCAGCATTCTGCAAAACGTCTTGCCCTACTTAAACGGTAGTTGAATACTCTCTTTTCAACTGAAAGATGTCGTCCTCCAAAGGGTCTCAACAATTTTCTGTGCAACCCGAAAGCTTCATCAGCGATGAAAACATGAGGTAGTTGAAGTCCCATTGCACCAGGAAGACATTTCTCGGTCGGAAGTTCAAGAGTTCCGTTTTCGATTGAGGCAAAAACACCTGTTTCATTGCGCCTTTGATTAATAGGATGTACCCAATACGTTTTGGTACATCCGTGTTTTTGTCGTCATAGACGTCGCCTACGGTAAAGAAGATACATGGTCACGGCACGTGTACGATCCATGCCAATGCTTACTTGCGACTACGCAATGGCTAGCACCCTAGCCAAAAAGGCTCCCTGTGTGAAAGAGTGGAAGGTAGGAGCGGAAAAAGCTCCCGCTCGCGAGTGCGAGCCGCACGGCTCTCCGTGTGAAAGAGCCCTAAGTATGATGTTTTAATTTAATACATTTCCTCCAATATTTTTCTTTAAAACTTTTTTCTCAAATATAAAATCTTTCAAATGTTAAATATTTTATTGGCCCATCCCTAATAATAATATGTCACTGACATAGCTTTTACTTTCTATTTCTCATCTGTTTGAAGATTAGGTGAGGATGCCATAAAGAAAAAGCAAGAAGAAGAGGAAGAGAGGATACAGCAGGAAAAAGATCAGGAGTCGACTTGGTACCACGAGGGACCAGAGTCTCTTCGTGTTTCAAGACTGTGGATAGCAAGTGAGTTAGCAAAATTGTCATTTCAATATTTCAATATCTGCATATGATGCAAAAGTAAAATTTAATTATTTCATTTTAACATGGTTACTTAAAAATAATGTGTGAAGCAAACATTTTAGTGGCCATTTAAGTGGAAGAACAAGAATTGCATTTTGTGTCCATTTTTTTTATTTATTATTGGTGTAAATTTTAATAAATAAAATTACTTGATAAATGTATTTAATGTGTGTATAAATTGTTAACTCAGCAATATTTTTAATCTTAGTGAGTAATGAAATTACACACTTCATCAAAAGCTGCCCAGGTTGCGTTCAATAGCCGGCAGTGGGTGGGTTGGCAGCCTGTTGCGAGAGTTACTCCAGCGATAGGGGTACACTGGAGTGGTGTTGCGCCTGCTGCCGCAAGGCTAAAGACCATCTGTTGCTTTGTGTACCACCTTTTACAAGGTGATGGTTATCATAGCTTTTATGCATTTTTCAGTAAACTTTCACATCTTGGAGAAAAACAAAAGAATAGTAGTGTTGCATGAGGGGTGATGGAAAAGTAAGTTTTATGTGCAACACTGTTGTTTTTAGTAGTTTGTAAATCTGAAGTGATTGTGAGTAGTGATTGAAAGAACTCTGAAAAAAA
Source organism: Bacillus rossius redtenbacheri (assembly GCF_032445375.1). Classification (NCBI taxonomy): domain Eukaryota; kingdom Metazoa; phylum Arthropoda; class Insecta; order Phasmatodea; family Bacillidae; genus Bacillus; species Bacillus rossius. Next base: position 75,283,623 of record NC_086332.1, read on the forward strand.
TATTTTTTTATATAATATAAATTATAAGGTGAAAAACCAAATTTTGCAGTGATAGATATTCTGATCTGGGAACCAGGTTTTTCAAGTGGTTTTGTCAGTTCCCAGCAATAATAATCTTTTGGATATTCAAGCAGAAAGTCAATGAACTACATTACAAGCAAATCGATCACGTGACCTCTTAGTCTGTAGGTGTATGTTTAAAATTTGGTGTGCACAACAGGCATGAAAGTACAGTAAACATTTTAATATGCCTTTTTGTAACTAGCTGACAGCTCGAAGTATTCTAAGCTTTAAATATTTTTCATCTTGTTCATTTTAACAATACCTTGTTCACATGAACTCGAGTGAAGAAAGAAAACACAAACGACGCAACTAGCATGGAACCAGTTTGGGATTTAGCGGAGGCCGCACCAGCCATATGTCTACCTGAAAGCTCGCGAGGGAATACGACCCGTGCAGACCACCTCACATCACCAAATGGTCACCCCGAGAAGCGGGTTGCATTCACTATGTTCTGGAATTCTAGACATTCACTTTATAGTTCAGATCTGAATGAATATTGTATATTTTTATGATTTACTGCGGGTTCGTAAAGGATAGCCCAATTAAAGATTTTTATCACACACAGTTTTTTTTATTGCCACTATTTATTTACATTACTAGCTAATAATCTAAAAATGCCAATTAATCAATTGCACTTAAAAATGTTGCTTCCTCCAGTCACTCGTTACTCACAATCCACACGCCTCGCTGGGCCGCACCTCTGGCACAACTCTCGCCGCAGCACCCCTCATGGTCCTCCGCCGTCGCACTTACCCTTCGCCGAGATACCACTCGATGCCTCACTCGGAACTTCGCTCGGGACTCCGCCGCACCCGCGGCACTATCGCCCCAGAAGCTCCGCCGCGGGAAGGCTGCCGCCTGAACTCTCTCTCTCTCTCTGAACTACACTGACTCCCTCGAGGCCGCCGTCCTCGTTTTATCTATCAGCCGCAATTTCCAGAACTTGCGAGCGTGGCCGGGTCCAGTCGCGTCATTCAGCGCCGACCCGACGGTAGAAATCTCTCGAAACACATGTTGGCGGCTCGCGTAACTTCGCAGCTGTCAGGTTTCAGTTACGTGTCAAAGGCAGGGCTCTGCGCGGGGAGTGGTGGGAAGGAGGGGGGAAAGCGTCAATCCTTGTTATCTTCCAGGCGCGCGCGGCTCATATCATGTTGCGGCAGTCGCCAGCCAGCTCTGCACCTGCACGTGTCCCAGCCTTGCTCTAGTTCGTAACAATATTATAGAGTAGGTAGATCATTTGTTATATAAGCACATAGTTGCAGGTATTTCATGATTGTATTAGTAATTTAGTTTTAAGTAAAATGTTATAATTTTTATTTATAAGCAAAACTTAGCCTTATTGTTTTTCAGACCTTGCACATATTTTCTTACAAAAATTTTATAAATGATGTAACTCGATAGTTTTCATATACAAAACTTTTTCCATAACAATAATTAGTTCATTTTATGTATTAGTTCATGACATTCGTACTTCAAGAGGTTATAAAAAAAACTTTAACTCACTAACTATTAAGTTTTCATTACAATTTCTTATTACGTAATACCATTTTGAAGGGAAGCAATAAAAAATCAGAAATAAACAAATTTGGGTCTTTCCCCCTTAAGAACCAAGTTTTCAGAAAACTAAAAGAAGTCCAGTATATTTTACAAAATAACTTTTTACGAATTTATTGAGCAGTAATTTTGATCAGTTGGTCAGTTTGTGTCTGTTGGTTTTCTATGACAATTTTAGTTTGAAGTCTTGTGGAAGTAATACACAAATAGAATTTATGTGAACAGCAATTGCATAGTTTTGAGAGTTTTTTAAGAAATGTCTGTTTTTGGGATTTCAAAAAAATATTCACGTTGATGTACACAAATGTGCTTGACTTCTCACAAAAAAATATGTTTTTTAATGACTGTCCATATGTGAGTTATAAAAACAGCTTGCTAGAGTGGATGAAAGCTGAAATGTTTCTGAAGCATTGTATTGATGTGGGTGGCGTAGAGTACTCGTTGCCACGGGCGAAACTCCGCTTGGAGAAGTCTCGCCTGGAGAGGCAGCAGCCAGAGGCCACGAGGACGGCCCACCGGCAGGAGCTGCAGAAGAAGCTGCAGGCCACGACCATCTTCTGCAGTCAGATCGGGGACAACAGGCCAATCTCCTTCTGCCAGTTCAGCCCAGACTCAAAGATGCTCGCCACTGCTTCTTGGTATGTTTTCCTTCCTCGTGTACCACTCTTGGCTCTTGCTTCTCAACTGATGGTTCTGTAGTAGCTCCACGCCTCCTAGGAAAAATCTCTGTAGGCTGTTTGACTGGAACTTTTTAATCTATACAACTAGCCACATACATACAGTATAAACCAAAATATTAATTTTATTATTCCTTTCGAACTACAATTTCTTTAGTAATTTTTACAGTGCAAATTGTCTACCGGGTAGTTATTTGTCTTTACTCTCTGAAATTTAAAAATACAAATAGTAACTTTTTTTTCATAAAATCCTGTATTTACCCGAGGTTATTGCGACTCTGAATATAATGCGACCCCAAACTTTTCGATTGAGAGTCTTGGAAAAAGAATGTTTGGAGAAGAGATCATAGGTAAATTACAAAATTATGCAGATGAAATCACAGTTAAAAGACAAATCACTTAATTAAAAAATAAATTAATATGTAATTAAATTTAAATAGTTAAACATACCTAGGCCAATATAAATTTTTTATTTTTGTATTTACATTAACACTTATTTTATATAGTATATTAACAGAGTTTGTTATGATGCTGGTAAGAATAATTATTCACTGTCAGTGTCTGCAATACTTCTGCTACTGCTGACACTGACTTTATCTTCATCTTGCCAGCACAGATCGTCTTCAGTGCCATTCATGGCATTTGAAAAGCAACACTTCTTAAAGCAGAGGCTGTAGAAATCCATATTGCTAGCTGTAGAACTGATGATTTCTTAATTTTCCCAGTCGGTGTCAGAGAATTAGTCACCCGTAAGCAGCCAATCACTATACTGTTTCCGAAGGTGGTCCTTAAATGGGTTGTTTACAACATCGAGAACTTGTAGCTGGCATGTCATTCCAGCTGGTATAACAACCAAGTCTGTGTTAAAATTATTTTATGTAGTTTTAACCTCAGGTGTCAGATGTCCCCAAAATGCATTAAGGATCAACATGCCTCTTTTCTTCTGAAGTTCATCTGGGCGCCGATTCCACACCATTCGTAACCATTCTTGTATTAAATCACTCGTCATCCAGCCTTTTTCTTGACAACGAATGATTACGTCCGGCAGAAACGGAAGAGTTTTCCTTTTTTTAAGATATTGAATGGTGGCAGTTTCCTGCCGTCTGCCAAAACAGATAACATCACCGTGACTCGTAGCTTCTCATTTCCAGTCGTGCGCACGGTAACAGTCATAATGCCTTTTTGTTTCAATGGTTCTGTTGCTGGGCATGTCTAAATGCACCGCCGTTTCGTCAGCGTTTCCAATTTGTCTGTAGGCTACAAATAACTGTGTTGTTTACGCAAACCAATCAGATAGTGCTGAAATTTAATAAATTTCTTTTCGAAATATTTTGGCAGGTTTTGCGCTAGTTGTGTTCTGCACTGCAAACAAAAACAGCAATGGCGCATCATTCTTATGAACCAACCAGTATTTGCCTTGAAGCTAGTCCATGAATGTTCAATTCACGAGCAATATCTTGGGCTTTTAATTTTATTACATCTCGTGAAATTAGAATTTTGTCTCCTCTCTTCTCTTTGATGAAATTTACCACCTGGGTTTAAAAGAGAACCGTCCTTTTTTAGGCCTTCTGAGTGCTTTTCTCGAACCATTTGTATTCTTGAGACAAACCAAATCCAGCCTCCAATTACGCACGTTGCTTTCAGTAACGAGCAGCTTAGTAGTTGTTGGTTTGAATTGTGTGATTTTCCACTATAATCTTAAAGTTAGCATCATAACTTTGTCTCAGTTTTTTTACATTTTAAATTGTGAACTCTCACACCTCTTTACAGTATCCATTTTATAAAAAAAATTAACTTTCCTACAAAGCACAAGCAACCAAACAAACAACAATCACTTCTAATACTAACCCAAGCGCTGACTAGTAGCACTGTTACTTCACGGTTTGGCCACATTGCTGGCTCCGGCCGTTACCTGGACACAGTTGTCTCACCGCGCCGTTTCAAAACATACTTCCAGCAGCAAAGATGTAGGTTTGCGATTATACTGCAACCCTCACTTTCAGTTTCAGCAGTTTTGATAAAAGTCATCACATTTTAGTCAGGTAAATACAGTATTATGTATTATTGTTAAAACGTTAGTTTGACTAAATACTTTGATTTTTTTCTCTCTCTGATAGTTTGTCTGAACGATAATTGGAGAAAATTTTATATTATTTTATTTATTTTTATTTTGAACATTGACGTTAATGAAACTTGCTTTTGCATTTTATACTTGTTAAAAAATGATATTACTGTGTAAATTAATTTATTTTACCTCTCAGTAAATTTAAGTGTCCTTATCTTTAGTGTGAAGTTAATTCCATAAGTGTAAAATACTTTGATGGTGGCTGATTAATGTTAGTTTGTATGATACTTAATGAGCATTCACTAACCTTCCATGACTACAATCATGAAAATACTGACAAGCCTTTTGGCTTGCTGGCAAGCATTCAGGATAGTGAAGAATATGAAAAGTTTCATTGAATGTCATGAATTTATTGGATGATATGTCTTTGTCAGGAATTTCACTTTATTATATGGACAAGAAAAATACTGTCCCAGGGGATAAAAAAAAGTTCAAATGATAATTTTTATCTTGGAGAAAAATTGATGAGGACCTATTTTATCATTGCTTAGCAACGAGATGTGTCAGGAGTTACCCCATGGTTCAGGAAATGTCAGGAATTATTAACAAACAGCGTTTTGTGAGATTCCTGTTATTTTATAGGCACTAGTTTTTTTTGTGCATACTTTTGTTTTAAAGCTAATTGCTGGTTTGTATAAATGTACTTCTATAAATCTGGTGAAAAATGTGCGTAGTAAATATGTGGGTGATACTTATGTGACAGCTTAGCAAATTATCCTTTTGTGCCTGATTTCCCAAAAAAAAGGTCACCTCTCACAAAGAACACCAACTTTGGCACAAGCACGCATGCACTGTAGACATAAAAAAGCATGCTAAGCTTTTCTTATTGCTATTGCATATGTACCTACTTTTAAATCTAAAAATAAAGCCATAAATGATAAATACAGTCAACTCCCGATTATCTGACGGCGGATTATCCGATTTGCGGCTTAACCGGCAGTTTTTTTTAAGAAAGAATAATTTTAAACAGATAGTAACTTTTTGGTCGCGCAGACTGCTGTGGCGCGCGGTGTGGCAACGCTGTTTTGTTTACGTGCTCCGATTCCTACCCCTCTCCCGTGAGTCATCTGGCTGGCGCAGCGCTGTCTTATCGGCTGTACAGTCGCAGTCACTATTGAGTTTCATCAGTCGTGCGCGCAAGATGTCTACTTCCAAACCTAAATGAGTTGTTTTAACAATTGAACAAAAACTGCAGGTGTTAAATAAACTGGAAGCTGGTACTTCGGTTAGCCAGATTTCAAAGATGTATGGTATTGGGGAATCTACAATACGGGATTTGCGAAGTAACAAAGCTAACATAATTGCCTATATAAGTGCTTCAGACTATGAGCGCGATGAAGAAGAGGAAAACTATGAAAACAGCAACGTACGAAGAACTCGATAAAGCTATGTTTGAATGGTTTAGTCAGAAAAGAGCCGAAGGTACTCAAGTGTCCGGTGTAATTTGTGCAGAACAAGCAAAGAAGTTTTTTGAAGATCTTGGGATGGAGGGAGAATTCAATGCTTCCTCGGGTTGGTTAACCAGGTTTAAACAGCGCCACGGCATATGAGAAATTGTGATTCAGGGTGAGAAGTTAAGTGCTGATACATCAGCAGCAAGAGATTTTTGTAAAGAATTTGAAGAATTTATTGAAACGGAAAATTTACAGCCTGAACAAATCTATAATGCAGACGAGACGGGTTTGTATTGGAAATGCCTTCCTTCCAGGACACTAGCTTTTGAAGCAGAGCGTAGTGCACCGGGCCACAAGTCCAGCAAAGAACAATTGACGGCCATGTGTTCCGCAAATGCTACCGGCGCTCACAAAGTAAAACTCTGTGTAATAGGCAAGGCAAAAAAAACCACGCTCTTTCAAAGGGACTGAGAAAACAAATTTGCCTGTCTCATATTTTAATCAAAAAGGTGCATGGATGGATCGACAAATTTTTAAAACTTGGTTTGATCACAGTTTTGTGCCACAAGTGCGGAAGCACTTACAATCAAAAGGCCTACCACTCAAAGCTGTGTTGCTACTAGACAATGTGCCATCACATCCTGGTGCAGAAGTTTTGAATTCAGACGATGGGCAAATATTCGTTAAATATATGACACCTAATGTGACGTCTCTCGTTCAACCCATGGATCAAGGGGTTATTGCAACAATGAAGAAACTGCACCGGGGCAGTCTTCTTAGGCGACACATCAACGAGGGTGCTGATCTCAAGACATTCTGGATGAAGTTAACTGTACTGGATGCTATTTATGAAATTTCAAAAGCATGGAATTTAATCTAGTGTATAACCATCACTAAATCATGGAAGAAAATTTTCCCTGACATTGAAATTGAAGATTTCACAGGGTTTGAGGATGACGAATATTCCGCAGAGAAGTTAGCGTCTTCTTTACGTCGCATGGAAGGGTGCGAGAATGTTGACAGTGATTGCATAACCGAATGGATTGAAGTGGACTGTACTCTGCCAGGCTACGAGATGTTGAGCAACACAGAGATAGTGCGACGCGCCCAAGGTCACACACGAGAAACAGATGACAGTGCTCCTGACGATAGTGATGGTGACCTGCTTCCACAGAAGCGTATTACACTCAGTAGCTCTGGAATGGGCTGATAATTTGCTGGATTATTTAGAGCAGGAAGATGATACACTATTGTCAGACAAACTTACCTTAACAAACATTCGTAGGGCGATTAGAAGAAAAGATAGCACATCGCAAAAACAAAAGTCTATTACAGATTTTTTAAAATCAAAGTAGGCTGTATTGTTTAGTGTACATAACAGCTGTACAGTAGAATGTACCCCTACTACACCTATATACATGCATTTATGTTTACATATTTGCCAATTGTATTTGTGTAGGTCTAAAGAATGTTTGTGTGTTTAAGATGTGTGAGTATTTTTGCGTGTTTTTTAATGCTTCAGAATGTCTATAAATTAACATTTTATCTTTCCTCAATTATTGTTTACATTACATATTCCTATGCACATACCGACATACGTATACGACTATATGCATTTGTATAAACATACTCAAGACAAACACGTGGGCTAATAGGCCGAGATTTTTTCGCCTGAAGCATTTTACTTAAATGTACTCGACTGTACCTCATTTCTTATTCCAAACGGCCGGAAAGTCAACAGAAAATTGCCATGTGTGCACCAAACTTAAGTAAAATGATTGTCTATGTAATGTTTATTTGACAGTAATGAGATGTGAAAGTGCATTATGTATCTACCCCACACAGTTTGTTTGTTTGTTTTATTGCATCTGTTATATTTTTTTCTTACATAACTACAAAGATATTGAACAATTGCATAAATTAGTACGTACAATTTCATATAATGATATACTAATACTGTACGTATGTATACTGGCACCAAATATTGTAATAGGATAATATGGGAAACTGACAAAAAAAATGCGAGACATGTTGTTCAGCGAACCTGGCGGCGTGGACTGAACCTACGCTTTGGAAACGGCGGTAAAAGGTATTGTAGTGTGTTTGGTGCTATAAGATGATGGTTATATTTGCGAATAAATAAACACATTATTATGTGAACAGTAATTCAGAATGGCCGGAAATATTTGTGTGGTGTTTGGCTGCAAAAATTACAACGTTACTAACTGCTCAAAGTCTTTTTTTTTTTCAGATTTCCAGCGGACCCAACGCAGTGTTTCGCGTTTCGCGCATTCACAATTTTAACCTCTTTGTTTTATATTTTTGTCTCTTATTATAAAGTAATTATTTATTATAATTCCTTACTATTCTTGTAACATGATTTGTTTGAAGCAGTTTCTCCCGGTTTAATTAAGGATTTTTATTTAAAATGCAGTCACATTTTCAGGTGAGAAATTAATTTCATACATACAATTTACTTCCGTTACTAAAACTAGTTGTTCTTGTTTCCTTAAAAATAAAACAGCTGGAAAACCAATTAGATACTACATAGGCCTACTACTTGTTCAGTTATTTTGATAGATTATATTTTGCACATAATTACATATCTATCTTTGACACATACCTTTAAATAAAGCCTGAGAACAGTTCTGTATGAATAATATCATTAAATGTGTTTGAATTTCTAGTTTTGGTAAAAACAGCACTTAATTGTGTAAACATGTTGCCTTTAATATGCACGTAAAATTGAATTACGCGGGGCTTTCTTCAGTCCACGCCGCTAGAATGCGCTGCAGTCTGGTGTCTCGCGCTTCGCCAATGCTAATTGGCCGGAGTTTCCCATATTATCCTATTACAATATTTGCTGGCACATAATAGTACATAAGTTACTAGTATTATTCACTGTAACACATTACCGTACTTCCGATTGCCTTCCGTTGCGGCCGTGGTCGTTTACACGATAAGGGGGTGGGGACTGACAGTTTTTGTTTACATTGCGCGGTAAAAAAATGGTTAAAGTGTATTATATGGCGTTTTGGGTTATCCGTAGCCTCGGCCCCCTTCATTACCATGGATAATCAAGAGTTGACTGTATCATCAAAAATGAATTGCTACGAGCTGCTTATCCTGTAAAGAAAGACTACTATGTCCCCTCTCTCCCTCCACTCCATATTATGTCAACAAGATGCCTCTTCTGAGGTGAATAGATCATCTGCTTGGATTTATTAAAATTAAGCTGCTTTTGCAAAATGTATACAACATATAACTGCTAAAATTGTACAGTTCACTTAAGGTCTAATTACATTAAGCAAGAGAGAGCAAAATTTTTTGTTCCAAGTTTTGGGACTGAATGCTTATACATTTAACAAATAAAATCTGTTTGCCTGACATAATGTTATCAAAATTGCACAACTACCTGTTTTCAAGTTTTTGACTTTTCATTTATAAATAATGGCATTTGGCTATCTTGCTAAATGTTATCTCACTTTTTCTCATCAAGTGTGTGGGGGTGTGTGGGTGCCACGAGAGGTCAGATGTGATATATTCGGAGACTGGTGTCGTGGCCTCGAGACAGGCCGGGGTTGGTGGCCGGCCGTTGTGAGGCTTTAAACCACCCCACAGGGTGGGCCTCAACTTAAATATTGGGTGTAGACCAGCTGTAATCTCACAAAAAGCGACCAATTAAATGCGCTGTCTACACCCATGCAAACAAGCAGAGTAAAACAAACATTAGCGGAGAATATTATAAGAATAATTCGCACAACGTTAGGCCCTACAGGGTTTAGTAACAACTTACAATTAGCCCAGGAAATGTAAGGAAAAAATGCATAAATGTCGGGAAAAATTAGAGACAAGCTGAACTTTTGGCAGGTGTTAGGACCCAAAAAGAGGTGTATTTTCCCAAAAGTCCCCACCCCTCCCCTTTGTGCTTCCCCCCCCCTACCCACCCTTAAACATCCGATTTGCAAGCATTTGGATTACCCTTCATATCTCCGTTGTTATTTATAGTAGTCAAATTTTCTATATATCGTTTTATTCCTTATATTATTATCTACAATAAAGTTATGTATAGTTTTGTTCTAAGATTAGCAGTTAAATAGATATTAGCTGAGGAATGTCAATTTTTACAATTTTATGTTAAGTTTGTTAAGAATATTTAAGTTTAAAATTTTATTTTGGGACATTTTCACGAAACACTTAAGATGAAAAGTGTAGAATGATTCTTTAGCTTTCCAACGGTATTAATTTTTCATATTTTGGATGAAGATAACATGAAGTAGAGGGCCGTAAGTAAACCAAGAACTCACCTCTCGCAACCCGGACTTAAAAGGAATCTGCCGCACCCTATTCAATCTCGCTCAGCTGGCCTTAAACGTTACTTGTAATTCTTCCTAATTATTCTAAATAAATTATATATACAATTTTAGTTCAGAATACAGAAACAAAGTTGGTTTAATTTTTATATTATTTTTGCCAGTTTTGGTTCGGGGGGGGGCTTCAACCCTAACCCACATAGGATCGTTCAATTACCCACCACCTATGGACCCGCCGTGTTCCGGACTGGCAACAACCGGCAGCTGTGAACTAAAATACATGACTGCTTATCCACAGTATGTGATAAAGAGCAATCAGTATAATCCACAGCATCACGGCCCACCCACCCACCCACTTCAAGCTGTTGTAACATTTACTGAATTATTCACTTCTTTATGTGCATTTTTCACTTCCAAACTTTGCTATTATTTACACATCATGCTATTTAATTTGTATAGAAAAATTCTACTTACAACAAAAGTACTTCAATGTATTTTACAAACAGATCTATTCATAACGTTTTTGACTCAACGCCTACATACATAATTATACATCATAAATTGCATCTTCATCTTCATCTATGGCTGTTGCATTGTTACACGAAAGACCATTGCAGTGTTCACACATAGCTGAGCAATGTAAACCTGTCTTTCGACATCCACAATAGTTCCCACATGCAGATTTACATGAACATGACACTATGTTCAACAGATTGTTTGGTGCAAAAGGTTTAGATGTGGTAATTGGCTTACGTACGTTTCTCTCGCCTCCAGCTTCTCTTACACACTTATCCAAATTTATAAATGGAAGAGCCATGACATATGTTGAGTCACTTTTTAACCTTCTGCTGTTAATGAGGTTCATGAAACCATTCCATCCTGGTTGGGCATTCATTCCAGAAAGCCAAATAGAGTTTAGAGGAAACATGGTTGCTACTGTGAAGTCTGAATTTTTCAGCTCAGCTTTTATTTCGTTGTAGTCTTTCACAGTAATGCTACTAAGTCCGTTGTGGGCTTTTTTCTTTGGGTAAGATCGTATCCTAATGCATTCTGGATTAAATGTTCCAGAAGATTTCCTTGCAACCTTTACTTGAGTTTCAAAACTAGAATCTGGGGTAATAGTTTGGACCCCGCCCATTGCATGAAACGTGTTGACGCCATCCAGTGTTCGAACATTGACATGAGCATTATCAAAATCATGCTGTATGAAAGCATCTTCATTGACATTTAGTGATCCTGAATTTATGAGAGTATTAATGTACACGGAAGCTTCGTAATTGGAAGCACAAATACCGATAGAATATAGCATGTTGATAAGATGCTTAGATCCATATAAACGATGTAGTTTCAGAGCTAAGCCAATGTGAAGTGGTAACAAAAATGATCTGAGTCTTACAGCTGATATAATAGCATGGTTTATGACTACACATTTTCTGTCTACCATTTCAAACTCTGAAACGTTTTTCTTTTTCGTAACTCTTTGTGTGAAAGCTGCTAATGTATTTGGTATTAAATGTTCTCCTCCACATGTAATGTCATTGGTACCTGGATATGTTTCATGATCATATGCCTTCTTTTGAATATCTTTTTTAATGATGTCAGCTGCAGCCAATACTATCCTAAGTTTTTCCGTTTCTAGGTTCCTATCTATTTCTTTGTACCAGGTCTCAATAATTTTATGGACAGTATCAGACAAACACACAATGTTCTTTCTACCTGAAACATTAGATACCATAATGCGGCGTTCTTTAAAGTGTTCTAGAAGAAGATTTTTCAGGTGTTTGTCGGAATATGTATATTTTCCCCCTGAAATGCATGCCATTATATCTTGCAACTCTTGAATTGAATATTGGCATTCATCGCTTTGTTCAATGTAACTGCACAACATTAAAACATATTCTTTATCCGTCATCGGTCTGCCTACAAATCCTTCACTTGGGTTTGTCTTTTAAAAAGTGTCATGACAGTTTTTATGGTGTCGTGCTTCTGGGGCTACAAGGTCACTTACATTTAAAATGAATGCTTTCACTTGATCTCCCCATTCATCACTCCGATCTTCACATCTCTGCAACAAACTATCTTTAATTTCAAATGTTGCTACCATACGAACTTTTTTCCTACGATACAAAGCAATCTTAGAATCGACAATTGCCTCTTCCCCACAAAAAAATGCAATCTTTTTTGTAGTCAAAATTATTTCCTACACTTCGCAAAACAGGCGATAATGTTGAAGGAATACATACAGCAGGACTTAGTGATGATGTAGTTGCAGCTTTAATACGTGATGGTCTGGTATAGTTTTGCCTACACGATTTGTGTACTCGAACACTTGACTTTTCTTTCAAGTTCTTGTGGAGCCCATCCTTTCGTAGAATGCTTGCTTCTGTTATTGTCTTCAACCCTTTTGTAACAACAACAGTATCTCCTTCCGTATCTTTACCGCATAGAATACAAAGTATACTTAAATGTTCCATTTCAATTTTGGTTAGTGTGAATTCTTGTTATAACATGGTAGGTAGATTCAATCCTGAAACATACGCATCACTTAGAAAGTTGTTGATTTGCAATTTTCGAATAGTAAAAAGTTACCATAGACTGACAAATGCGCATTTTAATAGTATACTTATTTACTTAAAATGTAAGTTTGGTATTCTGAAGAACCATAAAAAACATTACGATAAATAGTTACGATGTTGAATTGAATCAGTTTATAATTACATTTTTAAAAAGATTTTACTACAAATCTCACACAAATATGTAAAAATATTTAAGTTATATGATCTATTAATTTCCTGAACTTCAAAAAACAGTGTATTGACACACACATCAATAGGCCTAACGGTGTTTGATATTTGTGTTGCAATAGAAATCACATTTCCGTGACAAATTTAAAAAGTAAGAAAACTTCAATAAAGCCGACATATAGTCTTCTGTGTAAAAATATTTTATAAGATGTCCTGGTGGATCTTAAGACGTGAAGCATTTACAATCGATGCTAATATGCGAATGAAGCAGGGCCGGAGTGCTAGGGTGGAGGATAGCACAAGGCTCCGAAGAAGGGGAAAAAAATCGACAGCCGAACATGCAGTGGTACAAATGAAAAAAAAAGGTGTGGTCCTATCCGGGAACCAAACCCAAATCGTCTTGGTAGGAGAACAGCACTATAACCACTGAATAGCAACAGCCCACGGGAAGAAGTGGTTTTTTATTACAATAATACTTAGCTTTTGTTATTGAAAACATTCTTACCTTCTTAGATTTGCGAGAAGCTGTTGCAAAATTTCTTCAGTTATCAAAAATTAACACCGTACTTTCTAGTACTTCACGTTATTATGTGACGTAGAGTAAGCGGAAGTTTTAGAAAATCACGCACATACACGCTAGAACGTTACCGCACACTTCAAATCCACTCCAAGAACTAGTCTCTGGAAGACGGATTACTCAAGGCAGTAAACATGTCTTAAGAAATTTATGGTCGTTGGTGGTTAGGGACATTTCTATGACTCAACACGCCAGCTCCCTCGCTCTTGATAGTAAGCCTGTTGTTTAGCCTCCTGAGGCCACCCACTGCAGCACGCACCAAGGGTAGATCAAAATGCAGCGCCTTCCTCGCATAACCTAGTGTTATACACATGTTATCGTCATCCAAAATATGAAAAATTAATACCGTTGGAAAGCTAAAGAATCATTCTACACTTTTTATCTTAAGTGTTTCGTGAAAATGTCCCAAAATAAAATTTTAAACTTAAATATTCTTAACAAACTTAACATAAAATTGTAAAAATTGACATTCCTCAGCTAATATCTTGTTAACTGCTAATCTTAGAACAAAACTATACATAACTTTATTGTAGATAATAACATAAGTAATAAAACTGTATAAAGAAAATTTGACTGCGATAAATAACAACGGAGATATGAAGGGTAATCCAAATGCTTGCAAATCGGATGTTTAAGGGTGGGTAGGGGGGGAAGCACAAAGGGGAGGGGTGGGGACTTTTGGGAAAATATACATCTAGTTAGGTCCTAACACTTGCGAAAATATCAGCTTCTCTCTAATTTTTCCCGACATAAAACCTTCTTTTCCTGGGCTAAATGACTTGTTCTTGGATTCCGACTGCGATACCTTTATTTTCAAACAAAAGCTTGACATCATAAAAAGCAGCGGTTTTACACGCCTGATCTTACACGTCTGAATACAAAATGATTTACAACAGTTACAAAAAAAGATATTACAGTACGTTCAAAGATAGAGCCCAAGTCCGTGGGTTGCACTCGTACCAAGATTTTTTACGGAAATGCAAAGTCTGAAAGGCCTTTGATTGTCTATTGCAAGTTTAAATGGGTTGAGCTCGTTATTAACGATAAAAAGCTGAAGTGGAGAAATTAAAAGATTTAAACAAAACTTCCAGTATTTAGCATTATGAGTTCTCTTATTTTCGTTTTTCGTGAAAATTAATCTTGCAGCTAATCAACTCCGCAAAAGTTAAAGTCAATGTAGAAATATCACTAAATCATTTAAACGATCAAAGTTCGGAGACCGAATCATTCAGAGGCGACTCGTAATATTGCATGGGAGTGCGTTAAAGATGAGTCGAGGGGTGGGCAAATGGCGACGACCTTATTTGAATCTCTCGTAGTTTGCAGTTGTCGAAAGGCCCCAGCTGAGGCCCCGTTGGGTGTGCTTGCAGCCGTCTGGGTCGCGTGCGCCTCGCACACGACTCCTTCCGCTTCATCCTCAGCGACCACACACGCAGTCCGGTAACTCGCTCCCGTGCTCCCGGGCATTCACTCCCATCGCGGATCGCGCCCAAGTCTTAACTCCCGCGCGTCGGCCCACACACTCGTCTCGGTGCCCGTCATTGACGTCACAGCCGCCAGCAGCGCACTCGCGCTATGCGTCACACGACACTTACTGCCAACTCTTCCAAAAAGTACTGACCATTGCCAACTGTCATTTGTGTTCACTCAGGTACTGCAACCCAGCCCAAGTCTCTTACATGTGGTACGAGTGTAATAAATATTTTCCCACATGTCTGTGCAAATTAGATTACCCAAATGAATATGAACACAGTATAATAAAAACAGACTAAACACAAACTACTGCTCAGTAGGCATTACAACTAAGGGGCAACTAGAGCTAAAGAAAGAAATACGTATGTCCTAAATGACAGCAACAGAATTATAGCAAAACAAATTTAAACTCACGCAAGGCGGGGCACACGCCTCAGTTGAACTGGGCCTGGTTCCCTGGAAAGGCTGTAAGGGGAGGGGGGGATGGGAAATGTGCTGCTGCCAGTGGGAAATACTTTCGGCTGGGGCCCGAATCGTGCCGGGGAGGTGTTTAAGACGACCCGCGGGTGTGCCTGAAATCTCTCGTGTAAGGCTGGCTGTAATAGATTGCAGAACATAGCACTTCTTGTCACGGCTTGGAGGAGAATTACAGATGACTGATGTGCACCAAGGCACAGATAAAACGAGCGCACTTGCTGGGTCATTAGATGGTTGGCAAAAATTAGATCTCCCTCTAGGAACAGATTGGGGAGCCTGGCCTGACAAAGATTAAATGGGAGTGTACAGGAGGCGGAAAATTTTAAGTTTTTTTTTGCCGCAAAAAGACTGGTAAATTATTGTTTTAAAATTCAAATTTAAAATTGTGCCAAAATTACTAATTGGGGCACAGTACCATTGTATCAAGTATTATGAGAATCAGTAACAGAATATGAAGTATTGAAACAGGGCTCTTGTGGAGTTAATGTTTGAGGCTATGTACTCATAGTATTATTGTACTTACATAATTAGCAGTGATGTAAAAATGGCAAAATATAATGAATGTATTATCTATGTGTTATGTATGATTGTTTAATAATTGTTGAAGCAATGGTGTTAGGTCTATTTAGCTGGTTGAACAAAGCATGTTGTGTTCCCAAGGTGCTGATGAGATGTTTGTATGTGTGCGCGCTAGGAGTGGCCACTGCCGACTTTGGAACATCCCAAACTGTGACCCCGTGATGAATCTGCAGGGTCACAACTGCAACGTGGGGGCCATTGTGTGGCATCCTCATGCCATGGCGAACGAAAACGAGCGGGTTTGTGCCTTGGCCTCTTGCGCGTTCGACGGCTCTGTCAAGCTGTGGAACTTGAGCAGGTCAGTCTGCCGACGTTTCTTGTTTCGCCTGAGTCACTTTTTTGAGCTGAGTTTGTGATGTGTTTGGTACATGGGAAGGATTTCAGAACTAACCAACTTTATTGAATCTGTCACTAATTTATTCCTACATCTATATCCATTCATCACATTAACCGTGCCAGCTGCAAGTGCTGTTCGTATATAATTTACAAACGAAACTGCCCTTGTAAACAACGTAATACAGTGATACATGGTTTATAAATACCTTCCCATCACAAAACTCTCATTATACAATGTGTTTTCACAGTCCATACAGATTACACGGAATATGTAATTTTTTCCCCCGAAGTATTCGCAGCGTCTTCTTATAAACATAGAAAGAGCTTAGTGTGTTTCAGCATTAAAAATTGTATGTTTAAATAGCTTATGGGTTGTTTATTTTCCAGTAAAAACAGTTACCTACACATATTAAAAAATAAATTTCACATAATGATGGAAAGAAACAGTGGGAAATTTCAACTAAAATTAAACTGATGCCATTTTCTTCATTTATTGTAGGATGGCGAAAACATTTTCGAAAGTATTGCATATAAACATTATGTCTCTTTGTAGGTAACTTCTGACACTTCGGTGCACTTTGCTGTTGTAATTGTCAATTAGAGTAGCACAGTAAAAAAACAGTTCTTTGAATCAGATAGAATTTTAATCTGTACAAAAAATGTATGTACACTGTTGTGAATTTTCTTTAGAAATGATATAGAGATTGTGATTAAACTAATTTTGCAATACCTTATTTAATACAAAATTGTTCTAAAACAAAGTGTCAAAATTTTTGTCCCAACAGGCTTCTTTTAATTTCACATAAGTACGTATCTTTATAATTCCAGTTAATCTGAATACTTTTGAATCCTTGTTAATTGTTTTTTGTCAGTCACGAAAACAAATATTGAACTTTCTTGTTCTTACATGCTGTCAGACAGGCTATCTTTCTAAGTCAAATTTTGTGCAGTCCTTGGTAGAAATAACTGTCAGAAGTCGATTCCAAAATGTTTAGATGAGCTAGCTGAAATGTACTGTACGTAAAAACATTAATAACTTGGTGCATTCATAGGGAATAAAATGAAAATCGATATGTAGTTTCTTGCCTGAGGCAGGGTCTATATGCATGAAATAGGGCTGACACTCGTAGGAACTGACTGCCCTACCTGTGGGACAGAACTGTTGTTCCGGCCAGCCTGAAGAATGTGTGAGGTTAGACGAGATGAATATGGAGCAGCGACAGAATGAATGTGTGAGGGGAAACGGGATTACCCCAAGAAAACCCATAGACCAAGGCAACGTTCGCCACATTTTGCACTTGCGTAAACCTGGGTTCGAACCCGCTGGGAATCGAACCACGGTCACCTTGGTACGAGGCGAGTGTTCTAATCACTTGACTACCTTGCTGGGTCTGCGTGCCCCTTTCACTTGGTGGTTTCCATGCTTATAGTGAACAACCAATGATATATTTCTATGCCTGACAACCCTCCCCATGTTAGTTTGGCGATATTGAATGTAATACAACCTCAAATTTAAGTTGATAATGAACATAATACTATCTTGAATACAATATTGAATGCAAGATGACCTAACATTTATGTTAACATCAAATATAAACATCTTCAAATGTAAGCCAAACCTAGAATAAATGAGAATTTCAAGTATAAATCAATGTCAATTTTAGGATGACTTTAGATGTAAAAATTACTAAAATATGATGTGACTTTAATTGTTACATAAAAAATAAAAGGATATCTTACATATAAGACAGCAACAAATCAACATTACTTCTAAATCATCTAAAAAGTGGCCAACTTCACATGTGAAATAATGTTTACTTTTAATTTCAGTTTTGTGACAGTTCATAATTGTTTCAAAGATTTATCTTAAAAAAATTGCATCATTGACACAAATTAATAACATTTTTATTTAGATCTCATTTAATTTTTAATTTTAATTTTTTTTACATGCATTTAATCAGTTTTATATCTGTTTTAAACTAAAATTTTGTTAAACATTTATAATTCCATACAAAAACATACTGTTCAGTTATGATTATGAAAACAAACAGAGGTGAACCTTAGGGCTCTGCCATACATGCCAATCTGATTATTTACAGTTTCTCATCATTACTAATATTTTAAGGCTATTTATGTAAATCTAACATTCCTCCCTTGCATCTCTTGTTCTTTATTTAATATTTTCAACAGATATCCAACAAGTGAAATATAATGGGTGTAAAAAGTCACGCATGTGTTTGTAATTATTATCACTTCTGTAACTTTTTACACACATTATATTACACTTAGTTACTTAATATCTGTTGAGGTAATTTTAACAGAGGTACGAATGCAAGGGAGAATTATGTGAAATTTTACAGTAATAGCCCGAAAATAAAAGTGATGATAAGAAAATGAAAAACAATATCATCATGGTGTGCGAAACAGAACCAAAACAAAGATATTTTTGTTTTCATTTCATTTTAATATAAGTTGTCGAACTACATCTATTTAAACTTTCATTTCATAGGGAGCCATAGTGGTTGATTGGTTAGTCACTTGCATTCCAAGGTGATCCAGGTGTTATTCCCGGTTGAGTTGAACCTTAATTTTTTGCAAGTGGGAAACAGGGGGATTTTGTCTGAGCTGGTGGATTTTCTCTGTACTCCTGGTTCCCCCACCCATTCATCTTTTCAATGCTTCTTTCTCATCTGGTCTCATCACCTTTATTCATCTCTAAAGAGTAATGATCTTGATGTTGAGGAAACTATAAGCCTATTCATTGATTATTGTTTGTTTAAAGAATAACAGTAATCACACAATGCTAAGCCATTAGTTTAGCCCATTGCCATGCTCTTTATATTACAGGGGCCTTCTTAAAGCTTCAGTGAATGAATAGGTGTTTAGGGTAAGGAACTCTCTGTCTGTGCATTTTTTTTTTTTTTTTTTTTTTTAAATCTATTAAGTGAGCTTTACATCCCTGTAATAAATATTTTCCACCAACATTGATGGCACTATGAGATTTACATTCTTAGATGTTACTAAGTACACCAATTCCTCACTTAGCACATCTTCAAATTGCGTGAATTCATTTAGTGCAATGTTAATTTTACTGCCCCAGTCTTGAATATTATGTCTTGTAAATTTCAGTTAGCATGAAATTGCCACAGGCAAAAAAAAATGTCTGGTATGACACCACAAAGTCTGCTTCAACTTGGTAAATAACAGATGTGCCATGGCATACAGTTAGTGTTTTGTCTAGAGACTGTAAAATCCAGATAAAACGACACAATTAATGACGATGCACTTGCAAACAACTCGATTGGCAGCAAACGTGCATGGTAGCACAACTTACCGCCATGATGGTTGAACAACAACTGTTTCTTCGTTGCCGGAAGCTGCAGGGCTACCCACCTTGGCAGGCAGCCAACTTGAAAAACTTGGCGCTGCTAGCAAGCAGCACGGGAAGTTAAAAATTCAAATGTTTCAAACACTATACACTAAATTGCACACAATATTTACAAGTCCAAAAATTACCGCCCGCACTGAAATGTCCCGGTAGCGGGCAGAGCTTCACCACAGGACGCTTCAAAGTTCCACTAGAAGTCTGGATAGTAGCCACTCTGGCAACACCATCTTTCCCAGGGTAGAGCTCAACGATGTGCCCCAAGCACCACTGCAGAGGTGGGAGTCTGTCTTCTTTCAGGAGCACAAGTTGGTTGGCAGTGGGACTAACTCCCTGCTCATTCCATTTCTGCCGCTGTTGGAGCGTGTGTAAGTAATCCCTGTGCCAACGATGCCAAAAGTCCTGTTGGAGGCATTCCACAAGTTGCCAACGTTGAAGGCGGTTTAGCCGTACATCCCTCAAGTTAGGCTCTGGTAATGTGACCAGTGGCTCCAGGGTTAGAGCACTGATGTCATTGGGATCAGAACTCAAAAGGCACAGTGGTCTCGATTTCAATGTAGCTTCCACCTGCACTAGAAGGGTGTAAAGCTCTTCAAATGTGAGCACTTGCTCACCAATAACTTTACTTAAGTGAGTCTTGAATGTCTTTACCCCGGCCTCCCACAAACCACCAAAATGGGGAGCAGCAGGAGGATTGAAGTGCCACATGACACCGAGCTGGGACAACGCATCAGTGACAGCCTGCTGGTGTGGTGCCGACGACAGAAGTTGCTTAAGTTCCTTAAGACAATTGTGAGTTCCGACAAAGTTGGTCCCACAATCACTGTAGATATCAGATGTTCTCTCACGCCTGGCAAGAAAACGTTTGTAGGCTCCAATAAAGGTATCAGTGGACAGGTCTGAAGCTAGTTCTGCATGAACGGCCTTTGTAGCGCAGCAGAAAAAAAATACAAAGGTAAGCCTTCAAAACCTTTGCCCCACGGACCCGACCAAGTTTAACCATAAAAGGACCAGCATAGTCAACTCCTACTTTGGCAAATGGTTTAACCTGTTGCACTCTCATAGTGGGAAGATAGCCCATGAGAGGTGTGCTTGCTACTGGTCTTTGCTTGAAACATGAAACACAGTGACGCAAGCAGCGAGAGATGGCATCCTTATCTGCAAGAATCCAGATTTGTTCTCTAAGAATTCCTCTAAGTGTCTGAACTCCAGGATGATATTTCTTTTCATGATAGTGATTAATAATGAGATCAGTCAAATGATGAGATTTTGGAAGCAGCGCCGGTTGCTTCTGCTCAAAAGGAACACTGGAGTGAGCTAAACGACCACCTACCCTTATCAGGCCACTGTCATCAAGAAAGGGTGCTAGTTTGCGAATCTGAGGGGAAATGCACTGTCCCTTCTTCAGAGCACTTATATCCTCTTTGAAATAATGTGATTGTACCCAGAAGAGCCAAAACTGTAAAGCCTTATTCAGCTCATCAGGAGACATATTGTCAGTCTTGCGCTCTTTCAGTGACACGCGACAATTGTGGGCAAAGCGCAATAAACAGCACGTGACACGCAGAAGCCTGGTTAGTCGACTGAATCGCGTTGCCAACTGGCCAAGATCATGAGAGAACGTTACAGTGGTCAAGGTGACAGTCTTCTTCTCCATCATGGCGGGATCCACTTCCACTGCATCTGGTGACTGGGAAGGCCACTGTCCGGGTGACTCTATTAACCACGGTGGACCAGTCCACCACAAGTGATGATCCAATAGTTGAAGAGGGAAGAGACCACGAGAGGCACAGTCAGCAGGATTGAACTCAGACGGTACGTGTTTCCACCAACTGGGACAGGTAAGTTCTTGGAGTTCGGTTACCCGGTTAGCTACAAAAGTCTTCAACTGATGAGGAAAAGAGTTAATCCATGCTAAAACCACTTGTGAGTCTGTCCAGGCTGTGATGGAAGATACGGGCAAAACTTCTTGGTAAGTCTCAATCACATGGTTGAGCACACAAGCCAACAGTAGTGCTCCACAAAGCTCCAGGCGAGGTAAGGTTTGGCTTTTGACTGGTGCAACCTTGGATTTACTTATCAGCAGACGAATGATGGTTCAATCATCCGGGCACACTACGCGCAGGTACACCACGGCCGCATAACCAATCTCAGAACTATCACAGAAACCATGCAGCTGATAGGTAGAGCCTTCTGGACCCTTAATGAACCGAGAGACAGCAATGGAGGACAACCGAGGAGCTCCCGACTAAAATGATCCCACTGACAAACAAGATCAGGGGGGAGGTGATCATCCCAGTCAATGGACCTCACCCACAACAGTTGCAATAGATGCTTTGCAAACATTAAGAGTGGAGTAAGCCATCCTAGAGGATCAAATATTCTGGCTACGTTGGCAAGGATGCTCCTCTTCGTAACAAGACTCGAGTGGCCTCGGATTACATAGGAGAAGGTGTCTGAAACTGGGTTCCATTGAAGTCCTAAGACTTTGACCACAACTTGACTCTCAGGATCCAGATAAAATGATTGGGGCATACCAACATCTTCAGACGGAAGCCAGTCTATGAGCGCTGAATAGTTGCTCATGAACTTCCTCAACTTGAAGCCCCCTTTGGCAAGAAGAGCTCGAAGGTCCTTTTGGATGGCCAGAGCAGATTCAAGAGAGTGAGAACTGGTAACCACATCATCAACATACACATCGGATTGCAAAACTCTTGAGGCAGCTGGAAAGTGGTCTTTCTCATCGACCGCCAGTTGTTGAAGAGTTCGAAGGGCCAAGAACGGAGCTGAGGAGACGCCATACGTCACCGTCTTCAATCGATAATCCTGCACAGGTTCCGAATCACAGAAGCGCCAAACAATGCGTTGGTAGTCCTGGTGTTGGGGCAGAACAGATATTTGACGGTACATTTGTTTAACATCTTCCGTAAACACAAAGGCATGTAGCTGAAAGTTCAACAGTAGGTCAAAAATGTCTCTTTGCAGCTTGGAGCCGGTTAGCACTGTGTCATTCAATGAGACACCGGATGAGCTCTTAGCAGACGCATCAAACACTACCCGCAGCTTTGTGGTTGAGCTCTTCGGCTTCACGACACAATGGTAGGGGATATAATATGCTGGCGTCACATTAATCTGATCATCTGGAACCTTTTCCATGTGACCCGTGGCAAGATAGTCTTCCATGAACTCTGAGTCACCTTTCAAGCGTCTCTCTAGGCACATCAACCTATTTATAGCTTGGGGTCTAGAGGTGCCGAACTCAGGTCTCCAGTGGCGAAATGGCAGGGACACACTATATCGGCCTTCTTCATTTCGGACATGAGTTTCGGCAAACCTGGTTTCGCAACAAACATCCTCAGGAGACTTGTGTTTTACACGTGGGAATTCTTCAATTTCCCAGAACTTTCGTACGACATCATCTAATGGAGGGTAAGAAGTGAACAATGTGACAAATTACAATGCCAGGCGGGATGGTGGAAGTTTGGCAGGGACGCACCACAATGCCGAAATACCACAACGCCAAATATACAATAACGCCGAATGCCAAATTGACTACAATGCAGACAGCTAGAAAACTGCTGTGTACCACAACGCCGAATTACCACAATGCCGAAATACATTAACGCCGAAAAATGTCATTGTAGGACTGCCACAAAGGTTCGGCGTTAAGATACATTTAAGAAACACACACAAATTCATTCAGTTGTTTTTCATTTTGCTCCTGTGGCCCCCTCTTCCCGCAGCAACATTTTTCGGCGTTACTGTATTTCGGCGTTGTGGTACACAGCAGTTTTCTAGCTGTCGGCGTTGCGGTCAATTAGGCATTCGGGGTTATTGTACGTTCGGCGTTGTGGTATTCCGGCGTTGTGGTAACGACCCAAGTTTGGCTTCCACCTTCCATCCCAAAACAGACTCGAGAGCCACTGAAGACCCTTCAATCTTGCCTCCAGTCACGAGAAGAGGAAATAAGTCAGCACCAATAATTAGGTCAACAGGACCAGGGATTTCGAAAGAAGGATCAGCAAGCTTCAGATGAGGCACTGATCGACACACATCCAATGAGAGTTTGGCACTCGGCAAGTTATTGGTAATGCGCGGTAACACAAATACATCCAGGGCAAACTGATTATCTGGATTGCCCACTGGGGAGATGACAACTGATGTGGAGGATTTAGCCACATTCACAGGTGTACTGGACAATCCATGTATGGGAAGATGGGCCTGTCTGCGAACCAGCCGGAGCTTTTGTAGGCACTGTTCGGTGATAAAGCTAGCTTGACTGGCAGTGTCTAGCAAAGCACGTACAACACAAGGCACACCAGAAACGATAGAAAATCTGTACTTGAGCAGTTGACAATAATATTGTTGTTGTTGAGGTATGTTTAGCAGCAGATACTGCAACAGTGGCAGGATTAGAGTCAGATGATGGTGGTTCCTTGTCTGAGTTGGATGGGATGGAGTCTTCATCTGATCGCTGACCCCCAAAATGCAGCATGGAATGGTGACGTGCCTTACAATTATGACATGATGATTTAGAGGGGCACCAATTTGATCGATATGATGGGGAAAGACAATTCAGACACAACTTATGCTCCTTTACTATTGTATATCGTTCCTTGGGGCTACCCTGCGAGAAGATAGGGCATGACCTAACCACATGAATGTCACTACACAAGAGAAGCTATCACAGCCTCATGAGCACGACAATGTTTTTCAAGAAACGATGTGAAACTACTAAGAGTGGGAAACTCGTCTGTTAATGTAATTTCCCATTGTGTTTGTAAGGCAGTATCCAAACATTTGCATAGAATGGGCAGCAGCATCAGATCCCACTGGTCTACAGGGACAGACAAGGCCTTAAGAGCAGACACATTCTCTGTAACAGTGTTCAACAGTTGGCGCAATGCCTTGGGAGAGACAGCTCATGCAGAGGGTGCTTGAAGTAAAGCCTCCACATGCACAGACAACAGACACAATGAGCCTCTTGTTCTGGTACCTACCAACAAGAAGTTTCCAAGCCACATCAAAGTATACTTCAGACATGGGCTAGGCCTGAATCATGCTGAGGGGTTCACCAGAGAGCAGTCTTCAGATAAGCCAGTTTCTCAACAGATGAAAGGTCACTGTTGTTAGCAACAAGAGTGCAAAATAGGTTGGAGAAGTTAGGCCAATGTTTAATGTTACCCTCAAAATTGGAAGCGTAATTTTTGGTGAAGCCACCATAGAATTGCTCACCTTGGGCTTTGACGATGTCGAGCTCTCCATCGAACACCCCTCCAGAGCACTTACCGTCGCCATGACTTCAAAATATTTTTCTTTGAAGTCGTCCATACGTGCCGTCAGTTCTGAGAGATCGATGTCAGAATTTTGTGTTGCCCCAAGAACCACAAAATCCGCCTCGAACTTATCACGGACTTGGGGTGGATCACGAACTGTGGCCCGAAGCAAGCCTTGCTTAGAAGCTTCGTCAACAACACTTTGAGACAGGTCGACGGCATGTTTGAGCCGAGCCTCTGCTAGGCGGATACGCACGAGTGCCGAGCCTATATCTGCCATGGTCACTCACAGAAGCAAAGGTCGAAATAACCAAAAAGGCATGACAACAAAGAAATAAACACAACGAAGACCAATATAACCAAGGTTAGACACAGCAAATCAGAATTTATATCCAGCAAAACACCTAACGCAACGAAAAACATCAGCAGACGCCGAGAAATAATACAACATAACCCCAACACAAAATATATTCCAGGGAAACAAAGAATATGTAACAGTTTCTTAGATCACTAAATCTCTGCGAATTTCTTCTAAAACACGTTGCCGAAGAGATCTTGACCATGAAAATAATTTAAATAACGAAAGCATAGCGCACGAAATAACATGAACGAAGTGTGATTGTTTACCACGCGCACACAAAACACGTTTCAAACAACACTAGAAAAAACCGGAACTATCCGGCCCGGAGGGCCAAACGTTTTGCCTAGAGACGTACGATAAAACGACACAATTAATGACGATGCACTTGCAAACAACTTGATTGACAGCAAACGTGCACGATAGCACAACTTACTGCCCTGATGGTTGAACAACAACTGTTGCTTCGTTGCCGGAAGCTGCAGGGTTACCCATCTTGGCAGGCAGCCAACTTGAAAAACTTGGCGCTGCTAGCAAGCAGCGTGGGAAGTTAAAAATTCAAATGTTTCAAACACTATACACTAAATTGCACACAATATTTACAAGTCCAAACAGTTAGCAATACGAGGGGGGAAGAGATGCACGCGCAGGTCTGACTACGCTATCCTGTTGTACAAACATCAGCTATGGCAAGTTCAGTTGTGACTATTGACTGTAAAGGACCAAATACATATGCTGCCAGGCCGTACTGTTGTCGCTCGGCCACAGACCGAGCCATGATGAACTTAAGTCTAGTCAGTGGCAGGAACTCGCATTCACGCAACACAAAGCAATGTCTGCCTATTGTCTGCCAGTAACTGTACATGCACAATCACCTGCAGTTGGAATCATATTGGAATCATGGCATCCAAATTAGAGTGTAATACATGGTGTTCAAGTATTTGAGATAAAACTAGAAGTATTACGACGTGCAGACTGTCATGAAGGCCACACTTATGACGGTCGCACTTTAGTTTTAAGCAAGTCAACTTTGCGCACAATCGTATGAAATAAAGGACTCTATCAAACGTTCATACAAGTTTGATGCTGTTTGGTTTTACTAGCGGGAATATATTTGACATTAGATACCGGAACAGAAATGAACATATGATTCACATGGAAAAGGTTGTTAAATTAATGGTGCAATGAAAAAAAAACACACAGGCCTGACAGGATTGGTGTGAACCAAGTGGGATATGCGAATAAACACTTCAATTTTTGAAAAATTAAAATCTAATTATCTGGACAGTAATATCAGTTTCATTGCCAGCAAAGGATGGTTTGTAATGTTCTTGGAAAGGTACACTACGTGAGCTGAAGATCACGTCCGGGCGTGCAAGCCAACCAGCCGACTGAAGATAAGTATGTCTACATAACCATCTATCTCCCATTAAGCAGTGCGTATTTGTGATACAAAGTATTCAATGGTAGGTTTATAAAGATAAATGGTGTGACATTATTATTGTGAGTGTTATTCTACGCATTTATATTGCGTAAAGAATATTGCCCTGCTATTTAGAGAGACTAATGCTTCAGAATTCGTGATTTCAAAAAATACATTTTTAGGAACGCATTAGTCGTGCTAAGTGAGAGATTGGTGACGAGGTAGCACAACTTAACTAACTTGGGCTTACATTTGGGAGAACTAAGGTTCGAATCTCAGTCCATTTACTGTTGATTTTGGTTTTTGATAGTTTCCTGAAATCACTCCAGTCGAATGGTGGGATGGTTTTGTTCCGCACTATTGAATAGGGTTCAATTCCTCCTCCCATTCCCTTACTTGTGTATTTCGTTTCATAACCTCGTCGTCTTTTGACGTGAAACCACAGTAAATTACTTAACGATGCATTTCTATACAAAGTGAGAGTGAGAGAGAGCATGCATGATGTTTGTCGCGTGCACCGGACCTAAAGCAGTCGTGCACGTTCTGGTTCAGCTCCGATCCGCTGGCGGACGTGGAGGGCCACGCCCCGCACAGGGTGTCGCGGCTCGCGTTCCACCCCTCGGGCCGTTTCCTGGGAACGTGCTGCTTCGACTCCTCTTGGCGGCTGTGGGACCTGGAGCAGGGTGAGGAGGTGCTGCATCAGGAGGGGCACTGCAAGCCCGTGTACTGCATCTCCTTCCAGGACGACGGCGCCGTGTGCGCCACGGGGTGAGACGACCAGCCTGCTCGCTTGAATATCATTCAATGAGCATTTCAGATTCAAGGGAAAAGTTGACAGGGAAAGTATTGGAAGAAATGTACGTAGTTTCAACATTGACAAATCTGAAGTTCATTAAGTCTTTTGTGTTATTCTTCATAACTATCCTGTTACCGTTTCCCAAGAGATTGTACATACAGTAGAATACCGGTACAACGTACCTCATTATAAAGTATATTTCACTTTAACGTATTTTTTTTAAGTCCCCGCCAAAAATCGTATCTTCACCATGCAAAATGGTTTCAGTTTAAAGTATCATATTTTCACTATAACGTATAAATTCTACTCGTAGCGTGGCATTACTACACCAAAATTTACTTAAACTGGTAAATAAATTTCCAGCTAAATGATTAATGTTGTAGAACAAACATACACAAATACCACCACAACGTATTATCTAACCTCTAAACCCTGAAAACAAAGTTACAAACAGTTGCGCGCACTACCATAGATATACCATACGTAGTATGCGACGTGAGCAACACAACACCATTCGATACATCGAAACATGGAATTTTGAGAGTAGTATTAATTATTTAGACAATAGTGTTATGCTACGCTAATATACTGTTTGACGTCTGTGCCGGGATATTTTATTGTTATTGTTGAGTTTATTTTCAGGTTACGTTATTTAGACACCGCATTGTATTTGTGCTGCAAAATGAGATAAATGGAGATAAAAAGAAACGAAAGCAATTCACGCTTAAGGAAAAAGTGGAAATACTCAGAGAACTAGACAAAGGAAAAAAGCAAGTCGCAGTTGCGAAGACATAATATGAGATAGAACATTTAGTTCAACAGAGCATCATTCAAGCTCAAAAACAAACTGAAATAACACATTTTTTAAAAGTAACTAAACTTAAATTATACATACACACCAATGTTTAAACTGAAGTCAGATGTTGGCTAAAAAATAATGTATCTTACAATATCGCTATTTTTGTATTTTTTAATTTTTTTTTTCTCTTTGTAAAGATGATATGTATGTATGTTTCAGTACTAAGTACTTTCAGTACTAAGTACAAAAACTTGAGGTCCCTGTAAGTACTTAGTACTGAGATTCCACTGTACTTTTAATATGTAATTCTAGGCCAGCTATGGGTATGGTGTGGGCTGTATTTTTCTAATTTCTTTCAGAAATTTGCAAAATAGGAAAATTATTTTTAAAAAGTAGGCAGGAAAATTTCAACTCTTGATCAGGGACAAGTCAGAGAAATTTTATTACAGATTTTTGTGGACTTGGATTTTTGAATAATTTCTTCTTGGAATAAGATACTAGTTTAAATACATAGATTGTCAAAGGTATAGTTACAGTATTCATTCAAGAATTTATCCACACAGTATGAATCCTTTTGAAATAAATGCAAGCTGCTTGCAAAATACTGCTAAAAAATTTCTTTGCAGTAAAAATTATTTTATGCAAACTTCATATTGTAGTTTTGCTTTTGGTAAGCTTATGTAAAATCTTAAAAGTCTGAGTTTGATTTTTCATACTACACTGCAAGTAATGATTTGATTACGTATACAATTTATGAAATTTTTTAATGTGCCTTTTCGGACTACTAGTTTGATACGTAATCATTAGGGATGGGCCAGTCGAATCCTTGAATCCCACAGAATGTCCACTATTCAAAAGATTTGAGATTCGAGATAAAGATTCTAAGAAAAATATTGGAGTAAAAATAGTAAATTAAGAAATTCAACATAGGCAAACACTTAAGTTTACTAGGCTTATTTATGTTTATCTTTGTACTTAATATAACACCGTTCCTCAAAATATTCTTTTAATTTATATTTATAAGTTAATTAAATACATATAGTGTACTCATTCGTAAAACTTAGGTCATGAAATGAATATAAATGTATAGGTTGCCAATAGAGATACAAAAATACAGTGAAGCGCGAAATTTGCGGAAACCAACAATTTTTTTTTATTCAACCCCAAAATTTCTAAATTTTGTTTTTGGAAAACAAAGTTTTGCACGGAACACAGCTGTTTATGTGAGTTGATCAGTGCCATTTCTGAAAACATCATGTGGAAGGTCATAGATATGGAAACAAATTTCAGTAACAAAGTATTTAGATATATCTTGAATGAAGTAGAATTTTTTTATCTTTGAACGCCACAAGTGCGGTAAGTTGCTCTTTGTGTGGTGTTTGAACGTCTTGTATCTATTTATCTGTGGTTATTTAGAATGTGGAAAAAATAAAGGATGGCTTTGTTTACAGTAAATGCTGCAACACATTTTATATTTATACCTGGGCTTACGTTAATTTCTTCCAATATACTTAACACAAAAATTTTGTTTTTCAAATGGAAAAATACGTGGTTTCCCGGTATATGATGATCACCCACCATCTACCATATTGTTTGTTTACACTTAACTTTTTTTTTTAATGGTATAGAAGATATGTTACAAGGTATTTAACGTTTAACGTTTGCCCCGTCCCCATGTTTTCATTTACTATAGTTGTTATTACAACATATAGAAATTGTGTAGGTTCTGCCCTTTTTGTACCAAAAGATAGAGTTGGTGTACTGCTTCATTTAGTTTCTACCATGTGTTTTAATGATTCAATATTAAGTTATTTTAATTGTTTGGTTGAATTTAGAATGTCAAAGAGATGATCTTACGTATATTTTTTGAGATAGGTAGTTTCTGAAACGCAAAACTTATTTTGTAAAAACAATATGTAATTATTTTTTATTTAAGGAAGGGGACCTTGAAAGGTTTTATCTGAATTTTCTGGCATGTTTTCAAATAATGGCATTGAGATACAAGTAGTTTACCATTCTATCAAATTTAAGTTAGCTATAAATATAATGTTTTATTGTTAAATGGGTTGGTGGGTATAAGGTAGCGATATATCAAATACTGTAAAATCATTAGAAATAATGAATTTAAAATTTTGCTAACAATCTCAGCAACAAACAAGTGCTATGAAAAAGCATTTTATCTTCATTAAAAATTTTATTATTGCCCATTATTTCATTTTGACCCCTGAAACCAGGATTCAGATTCGAGGAATTGATTCGAGGCACTCTTTGCGATTGAGATTCGAGATTCAGATTCAATAAACTTGGGATTCGACCCATCACTAGTAATAATGCAATCAGTATTGGATGGAATGGATTAGTTGTGATTTAGGCAAACATTATAAAACTTTTATTTAAAAAAATTTTTCTGTTATCTATTTAAGTGAAAGTGCATAGAAAAAACTTGAATTCTTGACCCTTAGTTCATAAAGAGACAACTTCATTCAATAAAAAACTGTTTCTTTGGTAGGTGTAACTGACAGAAAAGGTGTAGTATGTGCCTAAAATGTAGTGAGAATGTCTTTGGTAATAACAGCCAGAGGAACATGCTCAAAGAAAGAATCAATTAATTTATTGAGGAACTGTTCTAATTTTGGGGGTGGTATTGTACTTTGATGGTCAACTTTTGTGTTTTTGTTGCAGTGGTTTGGATGCTTTTGCCCGTGTGTGGGACTTGCGTACTGGGCGTTGCATCATGTTCATGGAGGGCCACTTGAAGGCTGTTTATGGGGTAGATTTCTCCCCAAATGGGTAAGCTATTTTAATGATTGCATACTTCATCAAAAGAACAATTTAGAATATTGATAAGGTGAAGGAAAATTGTGTTGTAGACAATTTTAATTATTTTCATAGACCCTTAATAAAATTAAATTTTTTGTGCCAGCTTAAGGGCTGTGCTTAGTCGGGGGTGTATCTGTGTTAGTGAGGTGGGATGATGAGTGCTACACTTGCTGGGGCTTGTAGTGCAGTATCCCCTCTAAATGCAAGGCTTTGAACTTGCACGCAGTCTTCTTGTCGTGGATAAGGCAACTGAGATTTGAGCATAACCATAAAATGGTGAGGAAACGAAGATAAAGCCATAATGCAAGTCCCTTGAGTGCTTTCAAGAATCTGTACCAGGCGTTTCATGTCTAAAATTATTCTGACAACACAAGTTTTAGCCCTTTTCACTCCTGAAAATACAGTTTAAAAATGAAATATGGAAACAGAACTACTTATCCGGCCTCAAAGCATTGATAAATGGTTTTTGTAAACTGACACCACTCGGATATGTTGAGCAGTTTTCAAATCATGTTTGTATGCACACTGTATGGGTTTCCAGGTAGGTGGGGCCCAGAAGTTGTGTTCTTGTCATGAAATACACAGTTGTAATAAGACTTCAACTCTAGAGTTCAACACAACTATGTATATATCTATATCTCAAATCTTCTGAAAATTACCGGCTGGATTCTTGCTGGACCACTCTTCATTCCTTTTTAAAGTTACTAATTTTAATTTTATTCTTCTTTGTTTTATTAATTTATTTCAACCACAGTCTTCAATTTTTTTTTTTTTTTTGAAAACCTAACCAAACTCTAAAAGCAATGTCTAGCGGTGTACCTAATTTTTTAATTGCCTTGCACAATGTAGAGGCTCTCAGGCACCATATACCTCTTCCTTTTATATTTTATGCAGTAATTAATTAATTTATTTTGAATAATTGCTAGCATTGGCTGTGTGTCTTTCAGGCAAAAATAGTTTAGGATTTTAAACCAAACTGTTGTTACATGAATTTACTTTCTCAGATTGAATTTCTTAGTATCTTCTTTTCTCTTTCCAACTCTTTTCTTTTTCTTTCTTCTTCTTTCTTCTTTCTACTTCTTACTCGGTCTTGATGTGCAAAACATGGAACAAACTTTGTAACAACTCGAAACACTTGATTCAAATGAATATTGCTCATCAGCTGGGCAATAAATAAATAATTTTGAAGAAGATTGGTGTTTTATTTAGTATGAGTTGGATAACCCCCATTTGCTCGTAATTCAGACACACTTGAAATGTGTGAAGACTAGGTTGAATGTATGTGTGAGTGATGATGTCAGTGCTGTGAACCACACAAACGGTAGTGTAGTGTCATGTTGAATGTGTGCGTTACTTGCAGGTACCACATAGCCACGGGAAGTGAAGACAACATGTGCAAGATATGGGACCTGCGAAGACGGACGTGTTTGTACACAATTCCGGCTCACATGAATCTGATCTCAAATGTCAGATACCAGCGTGAGGGTGGTCATTTCATCGTCACGTCTTCGTATGACAACACAGTGAAGGTAAGGCCAGCTGTTGCTGTTTGTGTAATTTTTTGAAATTCAAACTAATATTAATATTATTTTATAGCAGGGTGACAGTTGGTTTGGGGAATTCGGGAAAACCTGGAATTACCCAGGAATATTTTGCTTCAGGAAAAATGTGGGAAGCACCCAGGAATTTATTCACCCCTCGGGATATTTGCTATTCTTCAAATATACTTTAATTATCGTCTAACAATTAACAAAGACTTTGATTATGCACGTATGAAATTGACTTCAATATGGAAAATATATTTAATAGTTATGGATTGCGATGTAAATATTTATTTTTAAGATGAAAAACATCATGATAGGGTCAGCATTTGCAGACCGAAGCATAATCAGCAATCCGACAACATTTATGTTTACATTTGTGACACTCAGACAAACGCTTTTAGAAGCTGACGCCAGAGCATAATGAATTTAGATAGTTTACTATGCAAAATCTCAATTTTCTTAATACTTATCGTTGATGATTTCTGATTTTGAAATTCTCATACAGGATATGTTTTAGCTAATAAATGTTGGTTTTATAATGCCTAATGCTTGTTTTACTGTTAACTTTAACATGTCAACAGTAGGCAACACTCATCTGATATACTACATAATATATTTTTGTGCAATATACATTTATGTGGAAAGATGTGCAATTCAGAATTTTATTTTGGTATGTTTACATAGGCAGGCTTCGAAGTGAACTGAAGTTGGATTAATTAATTTTGTTATAACGTAACTTGTTACTGCTCTACATCACAAACGTAAAACTTTTGAAGTAACAAATGGACATGTCAAGTGTGTAAAAAATATCGGGATGTTATGTTACAAGCTCAATGTTTTTGTATATCATGTTGTGATGTGTCAAGTTAATGTTTCTGTTAGATAATTTTAATTATTGATATTGATATGTTAGAAGTTCATATTCAGTGTTGGTGAATGTTTTATACCGAGACTAGCATTTGAAAATGGCCAAACCAGGTCACACAGGGAAGTCTTGCTTTCAGGATCAGTGGCTGAATTAACCTGATTTTAATGGTTGTTACACACACGGTTATGCAAGTGTTCAGATAGGATTTTCTGTAAATGCAGATTGTCTTATAGACAACATAAAAGAAGAAACTCTCATAGCTCACAGACGTGTGTATGATGCTGTCAGCTATCTAAGTGGTATTCAGTTGGTGCCACTTACAAAGCCTATCCTCCATGCAGCACACAATGCAAATGCTCGCTTTACAGAAGCCCAGCAGGAACGCAGAACAGCAGTATCAGCCCAGTTAGATGAATTTTGTCGTCGCAAGCTTAGCGATTTGGCTGTGAAGGAACTGGAAGCCAAAAAGTGTAAAATGCTTGAAGAAGCTTGTGCTGAAGCCAGTAAAATGGATGATGAACTGAAAGGTTTAAAAAACTGTGAATTTTTGAATTGAAATGCTTTTCTTGCTAACAATATATATATCTCAGTGCTCTTTATACATTCATTTTAACAGAATTGATTGGATTTTATATTATTTTACATAATTGGAACTACATAATAATTTATACTTTGTTTCTAAGTTTTTCTTTGGTTTGACAAATTATTCTAGTGTGTGTTTTTTGGAGAAAAACATTACACATTTGTGCAGGTGTAGTAATTTTTTACTTTATATTTTGAAGTGTAATGTATTATTACAAAGAATACATATAAATTGGGTAGAAAATGAGTTAAGCATTCTGGAAAATTTAAAATTACTGTATTTAATCGCATAATGTCCGCCATCGCATAATGTCTGCAAATTTCTTTTTAAATACTTGAGATGGAATGTTTTCAAATCCGCAGTAAGTCCGCACCAGACAAAGCAACCTTGGCCACCCCTGAAAGGCACAGTAACGGGATGGAAATTTACCGACGCTGTCAACAATGCTTTGACCTTGAGTTGTTCATTTCTCCGGAGTGGTCGCTGAGAGGGTTTGTAGCGTGGTGAAACGGTAAATAAAAGTCAGCAGTAACAGAATGGACAAACATAAATTCTTACATGTCAGGAAGACAATGCTCTGCTTTGTTTTTGTTAAAAATTCCTGCTCAGCCTTTTCCACGCTCTGCACTCCTTCCCCCGCCTCAGTCAAGCAGGGCAGGAGGGGACTCGCATGCACAGACGTCTGCTGGTAACTTTTTTATACACACAGTGGGCAAGGGACAGGGAGGGAGGCTCGCCGGCGCCGGCTAATGCAGACATTAGACATCTGCCCCGTGCCGTTAGTGGCCATCTCAATGAAAGATTTAAAAAATATCTTTTCACGCAAAGCGTTTATTTTGTGTAGGCTGGCTGCGGCTTCTGAACGTAAGAGCGCACACGCGAGTGAGAGAAGAAGAAAAAAAATGAGTGGTGTCTTCCACTAATCGCCGGCACCCAATTATCTCGACACCTGTCACTTTTCTCACGTCCGCTGCGGAGGGTCGCCAGTCACCAGCGCTCTGCGAAGTAGTGTGTTGCCGTTAATATTTTTTAACTGGGCCGAGGGAAGGGTGCCAATTTTACGAAGCAGCGATTTTACTAATGCAATCCGCGGAACCGTGAGCATGTGTAAAATCAGGGTACTAGTAAACTAATTATGAGAGAACAATTTTTTTACTCTACACAAAATATGTAAAATTTTGAGGAAATTTTTTTTTTTTTCGGACTTCACCTCATAATGTCCGCACCCCATTTTTTTTGTCAAAAATGTAGCCAAACTACTGCGGACGTTATGCGAGTAAATACGAATTTCTGTAAAACCTGGAAAGATCCAAGAATTTGGTTTTAGGTTTTGAGTAGTCACCCTGTTAAAGTCACTGAAATGAAAAATAAGATTTATGTATTAAAACTTTTCATTGCTATTTACTATTGTATTTTATTCCTTTATTAATTTAGGTGGGTTGTGGGTGGGAGGATGTGTGTGTGTGTGTTTGGTGGGGGGAGGGAGGGGGGGTTGTCTATAATTAATTGCAGTAATTATGAAAGATCCTCAATTAATAAATGCTCAACCAATATGGTTGTACATTTTTTTTTGCGTTCTTGTGTTTGTAATTGTCAAGACTAGATTTGTATGGAAAAAATTTTTTTTGAAAAATCCACAGAAAAACTCTGAAAAATTTGTTTAGTTTGAGAGTTCTGCTGTCACAGGTTTTCATAACAACAAATTCCACATTAAGTATTTCAGTGTTTAATCAGTGGTTATCATATCTGTGGTGCATTCAAAACCTTCACAGTTTTCATACCATAACATAACCATTAAAATGATCAAATAGGAACATTCATTTGATTACAGTTCATAGTTAATTGATATAAATGCCACAAGAGAGGCATAAAATATAGGTTGCCGTATGCGCAATGCAAGTCAACTACGTGATCGTTGAATAAATGAACTGACGAAGAGCGTGGACACTGTTTGGAAGAAAATTGAATTATAATTTCTCAAGTGCAATCCATAATGACTCCAGAACAACGGATACAGTCGAGTTCAACTGGCTCAGTTGGAGCTTACACACAAAATAATTTGGAATGGTGACAAAACAGACTGCCAAGCATGACATTACAACATAAACGTTTGGCGTTCAGATATGATCCAACAGTCAATTTCGCCACAGATGTATCGGTCGACTTTGGAACAATGAGCACTTTTTGTCAACCACAATGCTTTAAGATTTCCACATGAACCACCAGGATAATGTTGTGTGAGTGGAAAGGTCAAATTATTTATTTTACGGCAGCAAACGCAGTGCAAAGAACCGAACGACCATCAGCAACAACGCTGACAAGCTTAGTTTTTCCTTCAGCTTTAATTTATATAATTTCATTCAGAAAGGGAGTAAAATAAGGATACCTGGTAATGAGGGAAATCATGGAATTTGAATCGAAGAACCATTGCATCATCCCAGCTCTAATTTTTTTTTTCAATTCCTTTCATTTTTAAAGTTTATATCTGTATGAATTACAATTATTTCCAGCATTTATTCTTGTGTTGGAACTTAAAACCTTGTTGGTAATGTACACAAACGTGTACGTGATGAAACTAAGATTTTCCATTTTTAATTACTCAGAACGTTATTCCAGGACTTAATACTAGGGCGCCAGAGGTCATCAAGAATTAACAACAAAATAACACAAAAAACTTATTTTATTGTTTTAATCATAATGAGAAACCTCGAGTCATGGAAATAATAACCAAACAAG
This sequence comes from Bacillus rossius redtenbacheri, assembly GCF_032445375.1. Classification (NCBI taxonomy): domain Eukaryota; kingdom Metazoa; phylum Arthropoda; class Insecta; order Phasmatodea; family Bacillidae; genus Bacillus; species Bacillus rossius. Next base: position 75,320,523 of record NC_086332.1, read on the forward strand.
CAAATATTAAATAAAGTCTATGGGATGTCGTAGATAACCTGACTCTTGAATAAAATACAAAATAAATAAAGTTCCTGAAATTGTTCACTGAGTAAAAGTTTTGGGGTTTTGCTCCGGCTTGCTCGAGCATGAAACGCCTAACCAAAAGACTTCTGGACTTGTGTACATATAGTTTGTGCTAATGTGAGTAAATTTGCTGTTAATCGCCGAAAGTCAATGTTCTACTAATTTTATGATAATCCAAAGTTTATATAATTATAGTTCGCGTATGTTGACGGTAAAATTTACGCCAATTTTAATATATAGCGATGATGCAGACCATACCTTAACTCGGGATGATTAAAGTCGTTCGTAAAATACTCCGTCACTCACGTGAATTGAATGCGATTCTTCTGCATTCAATTACAGGGCGTCAATTAACATTGCCCAGTATTTTGACGTAATTTCCAGATCAATAACGCCGAAATTAGCATCGCCACGAACGAAATATTCCCAGAGGGAATACACTACCACACGCACTAAATGGCGTCATTTTCCACTCTTTCTCTTCTCTCTTGCCGAAATTAAATTGTTAATTGAAAAGGGCCAATCACGGCCGCGACACGTTAGCGTCCTTTTTAATGAAGCCAATGAAATGTCAATATCAATCAAGCATAGGCTCGTTAAAGCTGTTCCGAACGCCGCGCGATTATTTATTTTAGCAGTTGTCATGACGATACAGCACGAGATGCGCGCGCCGCCATGCGTGGAACAAAACAAAACACTGCCGAAAGTATCGGGAAGCGGTATTAACCTCGAACGTAAAACAATAATAAACAGTTTCAGTTAGTCTGATAATACAGTAGTATTACAGTGCCGCTCCCGATATAATTTTATATTTCACTGTCCAAAAAGTTAAATTCAATTTAGATCGTAAAACTAATAACTGGAACTGGTTACTTCACAAGTTGGCAACATTGCGATGAAAGTTGAAAAACGTTATTCTCTTGCCAAACGACACTACTCTTCGTAGGCTGGACAGTCGCACTGTTGTTTGTAAACATGATCTGTCTACATGTTGTGGAATATCAGTTACCTGATTAGGCGAAGCAAGGATGTAGAAGAAGGCTCACCAATCTCCATACATGGTAAGTGACAGCTGAGCTGAGAGGTCTACTGCGGTGTAAACCACAGTGCTGGGATGGCGGTTCAGCCAACAATACACTGTTGTAGGCGATCGACGTCGTGAAGACTGCTGGACCAGTGTGCTGTTCATCGATGATCGCATCACCTGATGTCACCAATGACATCACGATGGATGCTGTGGTGTCGTGCTGATGCGGACCCACCGGGTCTGCGGCGTGTTCGCTGGGGTCGTACCAACTGGTACGAGCTGCTGAGTCAAATGTCCAACACATGACTCTACATGTGCCTTGGACTACTGCTGCTGCTGCTGCTGCTGCTGCAGCTGCATCTACTGCTGCAGACGGTGTCAAAGGGGACCGCAACAAAACTCGTTCAGTTCGTCGGCAATCAGAAGACACACACACGTTAATCACACGTCCTATAACAGTTCTTATCACTTGCGCAATATGAATATACAGCGTCCTGTGATCGTGCCTCATGCTATCACTAACCCCTCTTCTCCTCTTGCTCCCCTAATCTAACATAAATTAAATGACTCGAGATTCCTCAAACTCATAAACTTAATAATTCATAACAACTTAATAATAAATATAAACATTAATTGAACACATAATAACTCTGTTAAATAATAAGGTAATGCATAAATAAACAGTATTTGCAACAATAACATTGCATAGTACTTTGCAATAACAACAACAGGTTATTGTTTACCTTTATTGTAGGTGATGAATAAATAAAATATATTTTATAGATTTACTATTTATTGATATTATCAACATAATACCATCACCTAGTAAATAATTCCATTCAATTTCTTAATTGATACTTGTCAATAATATTGGGCTTTCAATAACATATTAGCATATTTAATATGCTTCTCACATATCATATGTGAATATTTTCCTTCATCACATGTTATACAATAGCTACACTTATTTACAAGAAGAGACATTATTTGCTTCTCAGCTATGAAATAATGACAATAACCTCAAGATAAATATTATTGATTGAGTGCTAGTGTATAGTGTTTATGTTTTTAAAGCTGTTCATTAAAGACAATCTTTAAAATTCTTTATCTTTCATTTCTTCTTTTCTCAATATAAAGTGGAGTGTTTTTACATCCTATTCATAAGAGTGTGGATGAAGTTGATATCCACTTATAGTTTCGGGTGTCCTGTGGGAACCCAATTAAAGTGCATTATTAACTACTAGACGATGAAGAAGCATAGGTAGGGGCAAGGCAGTAGCCTGGATCAAACTGTAAGTACTCATACCAACAAGTGTGTTCATTTAGTAGGATATTAGTCAACTAATCTTTAGGCCATTAATTATATGTAGTATTTAGTTGTGTGTTGCATTTGTTATACATTGTAATATGTCACATAGTGTTTGTACACATCTTATGCCAAATTTTATTTAAACCTCACGTGTATATCCATTGCTAATATGGTCGAACTCGACTAATAGGGTGATAATAACTGTGTCTCAACACAGTAACTGTACACACAGTACATAATATTTGGTATGTCCCTCTAGGACAATGTACCAAACCAACGCTCAGGCAACACATATGCTCCAAGCACAAATATCAGTTGGAATAAAATCATCAACTGACAAACACCCTAATTCTTCGAATATAAATTACCATATCGAAGCAATGAGGTACCTATACACCTGGATTACCTCTATCAACTCATGAGGATATATATAATTAAATTTCCTTAGTAACATAAACAATACAATGATTTTTTAGCATAACACAAGTAATAATGGTACATATTTGGTGTTCTAATTCACCACAGGTGTTTTGTAAGGCCTAAGCTGACTCAAATTGTAATTTCCTACAATTTTTCCTGTATCAGGGTCCTGTAGAGTGTAGCAGTTACATTTCTCCACAGCTACTACTTTGTAGGGACCTGAGTACAATAAAAATAGTTTCTTCGCTAGATGTGCCCACTTGTTACTAGTTGGTGCTGTACGGCGTAGAACTAAGTCTCCTACAGTGAATTTACTGATCCTGGATGCTGGCTTCCTTTTCTTCCTAAGGTCGGCTTCTCTTGTTAATTTATCTCGTACCAGTTCTTCAATTTCTTCCTGAGTTGGCCTCTCCATGTCTTGTTCTGGTTTGTCGCATTCCGGTATTAATTTCGGTGGTAACACCTCCGATCTTACAGAGCATAGGGCTTCATGGGGGGTTATGCCAATAGACGAGTGAATTGTGTGATTCAGTACACACTCAATAAATTTAATTTGATCTCGCCATGACTGTTGCTTGTCGTGGCAATATATACGTAGCATATTGCCAATTGATCTCATCTGACGTTCCACGGGGTTTGACTGAGGGTGTCTAATGGAAGATGTTGTTGGTACAATGTTCAACTTCCTAATCCCTTCTCGCCAGATATCACTGGAGAATTGTGTACCCCTGTCAGATAGCACCACAGTAGGTTTTCCTACAGTTTCCACAAAATCCTTCATCTTTGCGAGTACGGTCTTAGCATTAGCATTTACAATAGGGTACAATTTGGTGTATTTACTGTAAATGTCTAGGATTACAAACACATATTGTACTCCTGCCTTGGATTTAGGTAAAGGACCAAACAAATCTACTGATAGCTGTGCTAGCGGTCTGCTAGGTAGTATGGCTTGTAACTCGCCATGTAGTTTCTCGGGTGCATGCTTTGCTTGTTGACATAGCAAGCACGAAGCAGTCACCTTGGCTATGCTTCTTGACATGTTGTTCCAATACAGCTGCCGACGGATAGCTCCATATACTTTACTGGATCCTGCATGTCCCAGACTTAGGTGTAGTTGCCATGTAATTTTATTCTGCAGCGACACTGGCACTATAGGCTTCCAGTGGTCTTCGAAAGTGTCTGCTTTCTCCCTATGATGGAACAGGGTACCATCAGATGATGTACAGAAGTATCTGTGTATCTTGTGCGTAAGATCACTGGATGCTAACTTCTTCCTAAGTTCTTCACAGATAGGATCTGTCTCTTGCAGTGTTTTTATGTCTTGCAGCATCTTCTTCAGTTGTTTGTTGTTTTTCCAGAGGGACTCTACACTCACAGCTGTTACCAGAAATTCCTTGTTTCTGTTGGATGTTGACACATCTGCCGCTCCATCTGGTGTAATTCTGCTAAGGTAGTCTGCTACAACATTATTAGAGCCTTTAATATGACTGATCTCAATGTCATATTCCTGCATCAGCAGGTACCATCTTGTTAATCTTTGGCCAAACATTTTTCCAGCCTTGAGGCATGTTAACGCCTGATGGTCTGTCAGGAGTTTGATTTTCTCTCCTAGCAGTAAGTCTCTAAACTTTTGTAGGGACCAAACAATTGCAAGTGCCTCCTTTTCTGTTACTGTGTAATTTTGTTCAGCAGAATTTAATGTTCGACTGGCCATGGATACTGTCTTCTCAATGCCGTCGTTGTCTAGTTGTGCCAATTTGCAGCCTAATGCTCGGTTGGATGCATCAGTGTATAACAAAAATTCACGTCCTTGAACTGGATGTGATATGACATGTTCTTTTAGAAATATTTGTTTCAGCTTTTCAAAGGTCAGTTGTTCTTCTTCGCCCCACTTCCACGTACAATCCTTCTTGAACAATGCAAACAAAGGTATGGCTACTCCTGCTACCTGGTTACTATAGTTCCTGTAGAAACCTACAACACCTAGGAAGGTTCGTAGTTGCTTCACATTGGTAGGTGCTGGAAACTCTTGAATAGCTTTCAGTTTGTCAGGTGCAGTCTTGATTCCAGTTGGTGTTAGGATATGCCCTAAGAACGGAAGTTCCTCTCTGCAAAACAAAGATTTTCTTATTTTCACTGTCATTCCAGATTCCTGTAATTTGGATAGTACAATGTTGATATGTTCTAAATGCTCTTCGAAAGTTGTTGATGTGATGAGAATGTCATCTACATATGCTTTGGCAAATGACTGGCATTCAGGTCCCAATGTGGCTGACAAGCATCTTGAAAATTCTGCCACCGCATTGCATAAACCAAATGGTAGCACCTGAAAAGTGTACTGTTGATTGCGAAAGAGAAATGCAGTGTATTGGCATGACTCAGGCTGTAGAGGTATTTGCCAATATCCAGCAGATAAGTCTAGAGTAGTCAAATATTTTACTCCTTGGTAAAGCCTTAGGATCTCGTTGGTCTGGGTAGGACTCTCTCTGTCCTTCACTGTGATTCGATTCAGTTCACGTGCATCCAGACATAGGCGCACCGATCCATCCTTCTTCCTCACGCATACCACAGGATTGGCATATGGACTGGCTTCACGCTTGATGACATTCCAATCCAGCATCAGTTGTAAATATTCCGTGGCTTCGTTCAGATACTTTGCTGGAATAGGATAAGTTTTCCTATGGAAGGGCTCCTCTTGACGTACTACTATCTTGGCTTGGTAGAATTTGTTGTACCCTGGCTTGTCGCTGAAAACATTGCGGTGTTGGCACAACAAGTTGTATAGCATCTGTATCTGCCTTGGCTGTACTGTCGAAATACCTTGAACTGCTTTAGTGAGTTCTTCGACAGATGCGATTAGGTCTTCCTTGATGTCAACATTGAAAACATGCTGGTAAAATGATTCTCTGGGCACTCGACTAGCGTAATTACACTGCAACTTCCATTGTCCAATAGTTACAGTTGTAGGTAACTTATTTTCATTGGACGAGACTGTTAGGTTATCAAAGTCCAGTGTCACACCATAGCGTGTAAGGAAATCAGTTCCTAGGATGAGTGTTTTGGCTAATCCTCTCACTATCAATGCAGTGATGTGTTTAACCTCACCTACACCCTTGATCTGCAGTAGAATCTGTCTGTTGACAACAGGACTGGAACGAGATGTGGCACCTATTATCTTAATAGCAGGAACTGGCATAATGTAAGTTTTCTGCCCTATTTGTTCTAGGTGTTTGACAAACTCTTCATTCACGCAGGATATTTCTGCTCCACTATCGAGGAGAACAGTAACTGTTTGATCATTAATGATTAGTTGTACCTCAGGACACACGGTAGAGAACTGTGTTATGGTGTCCTCACTGTACTCTTGGCTAAGGAATTCCCGTTCGCTTTCTTTCAGTAAGACTGTGGCTAACATAGATCGGTATGGCAAACAATTGTAACTTGGCATAACAATATTACCCCCTTTGCTCTGTATAGGGTCTGGTGATCGGGGTGTTACGTCACCAACCCTCTCTAGTTTGACGAGTTCGTATTGTTTTCAGTTACAGCTTGTGTGTAGCTGCAACTCGCAGTCGGCTGAGGCTGCGTTCCTGTGCAGTTGGGTGGGATCGGCTGCTGCCGAGCAAAATATCCTCGCTGCATGGGATACAATGTGGTTGGAGGATGGTTGAGTGTAGAGAAACTCGCTGGTGATTGATTCACAGGAGCGGTGTCTGCTACAGGGGGATGCAACATATGCTGTTGCATATTGTTGGGCGGCTGACGGTTAGAGTAACTCCTGTACTCCCACCTGGGTGGCCTTCCATTTGGATCTTCAGGACGGTAATGCTTTCCCCACCACTGGTTTTGGTTGTGGGTGTAGGGTTTCTTCGGCTGGCGGTTTCCTTGATGTTGAGGTTGGAATTCCCTCCTGGTCTTCCACTTCCCTGTCCGGTACTGTTTCGCAGGCTGCCATGACGTGCAGTGCACGTTGGCCTTGCCGCCGTCGTTACCACGCTGCCAGGGTGTGTAGAGTGGGGCTGCCTTCTGATGTGCTGGCTTGAGGTCTTTCTCCACCTCACTATTGTTGTTCCTGGACAGCCGCTCCAGCCGGTCGAAAGCGAGGACCTGTTCGCGGAACTCTGTGATATTGTTGAAGCTACGCCCTGTCAAATGTACTTGGTACTTGATGGGTAGCTGGGAGGTCACCATCGCCATGAACTCAATATCACCCATCTCTGGTTCGAGGTAGCGCGTCCTCTCGAACATTTGAGACAAGTGTGTCTCCAGAGTTCGGTTCTTCTTGCTATCATACCGCTCGGTATGCAGGCGTGCTCTCAATGTTCCCTGTATTTTCACATTCCAAAACTGCTGTTTGAAATGGCTTTTGAATTCTTGGTAGGAAGTGATGGTACTTTGTAATACCTCCCACCAGTAATACGCATGGTCCCTCAGTGCAGTTGCCATGCATTTCAGGCGTTCAGTATCACTTAGCCTGAACATGTCAGCGTATTCCTCGAAACGTCGAATGAATCTCATTGGATTCTCTCCTTCATGGGCAGAGAACCTAGGCATCGCCTCTGACCATTGGCGTGCCGGGTGGTGCATCACTGCAACGGGATCCAAGGTGGTGTGTGTGTTAGCGGGGTTGGAGCGTGTGATTGGGAGCTCAGGTTGCTCAACTTGCGGTGAATCACAGCTACTGAGGATTTCATTGGCATTGGTGTTCAGGGCTGGGGCCAATGCTACATGGTGACTGGAGGTGCGAGTAAGATTGTCTACCCTCAACTGCAATACCTTCTCTTGTAGCTTGCCTACCTGCTGCTCTATGTCCATTGAAAACTCTGTCTGCCTTTTCACTAATGTGTCCACATGCTCCCTCATGTCTGTGGTGTGATTGATTACCACATTTTCAATCATGGTCTGGCATGTGGATTGAATTTGTTCCAGGCCACAGCTGTTCTGAGCAGCTTGCTCAGCTAATTGATTTAACCTGTCATTCAGCTGGCTGGTCTGGGTATTTAACTCTGTTGCTAACCTAGTTGTAGTACTACTGCACTGCTGTTGTATTAGCTGCAACTGTGTATCAGTGTAGCTTTCGTGTTCTGCCAACCGCACAGAAATAGCAGCCACACTACTTTTTACTTCACCCATTTCACTTTTAAGGGTGCTATCTATGATTTCCAGTTGTTGTTTAATGCTATCTTTAGTGCTATTGAGATTTTCCTCCAACCTAGCATTCTGTTCTTCTAGCCTAGTACTCTGTTCTTGTAGCCTAGTACTCTGTTCTTGTAGCCTAGTACTCTGTTTTTCTAAACTAGCTTGTTGTTGTTTGTGGTTAGCTTTCACCTCCTGCCACATGCTCTGCAGCATGATGAGCAAGCTAGCACTTGTTTCATTACTTACTGCAGCTGGCAATGCAGGTAAGTGTGTGTGTGGTGTGGTGGTAGCTTGGGGTTGTGTCACATCCACTATAGCCGCTCCAGCCTGTGTTACTGGGGTAACAAAATCTGTGTTAGGTACTTGGCTAGGTGATGTGGGAACAGACACATCTACAGAGTGTGTAGACTCCACACTGCTGTCCCTGGAGCTGTCCTGACTGACACGTCTACTCCTTCCCCTAGTTTCCATATTTACTTATAACTTACAACATAAGAACACAATACAAATATGCACACTATCGGCCCCACAGTTCGTGCGCCAGAAAAAAAAATGTTGTGTCTCTTATTCCCTTCTGTACACAAACGTGTACGTGATGAAACTAAGATTTTCCATTTTTAATTACTCAGAACGTTATTCCAGGACTTAATACTAGGGCGCCAGAGGTCATCAAGAATTAACAACAAAATAACACAAAAAACTTATTTTATTGTTTTAATCATAATGAGAAACCTCGAGTCATGGAAATAATAACCAAACAAGCAAATATTAAATAAAGTCTATGGGATGTCGTAGATAACCTGACTCTTGAATAAAATACAAAATAAATAAAGTTCCTGAAATTGTTCACTGAGTAAAAGTTTTGGGGTTTTGCTCCGGCTTGCTCGAGCATGAAACGCCTAACCAAAAGACTTCTGGACTTGTGTACATATAGTTTGTGCTAATGTGAGTAAATTTGCTGTTAATCGCCGAAAGTCAATGTTCTACTAATTTTATGATAATCCAAAGTTTATATAATTATAGTTCGCGTATGTTGACGGTAAAATTTACGCCAATTTTAATATATAGCGATGATGCAGACCATACCTTAACTCGGGATGATTAAAGTCGTTCGTAAAATACTCCGTCACTCACGTGAATTGAATGCGATTCTTCTGCATTCAATTACAGGGCGTCAATTAACATTGCCCAGTATTTTGACGTAATTTCCAGATCAATAACGCCGAAATTAGCATTGCCACGAACGAAATATTCCCAGAGGGAATACACTACCACACGCACTAAATGGCGTCATTTTCCACTCTTTCTCTTCTCTCTTGCCGAAATTAAATTGTTAATTGAAAAGGGCCAATCACGGCCGCGACACGTTAGCGTCCTTTTTAATGAAGCCAATGAAATGTCAATATCAATCAAGCATAGGCTCGTTAAAGCTGTTCCGAACGCCGCGCGATTATTTATTTTAGCAGTTGTCATGACGATACAGCACGAGATGCGCGCGCCGCCATGCGTGGAACAAAACAAAACACTGCCGAAAGTATCGGGAAGCGGTATTAACCTCGAACGTAAAACAATAATAAACAGTTTCAGTTAGTCTGATAATACAGTAGTATTACAGTAACTATGGTATTAAATTATAATATTATTTATTTTGCCGTTAACTTTACCTAATGACAATAAGAGTAACACATGTTGTAAAGTGGTTAGGAAGCAGCAAATATGACAATTATGGTATAGAAATTCCAGAATTAAATGCAATACATGAATTTCACAATAATTATTTTCCTTCAAGAAACAACATGGTATAATATTGTTATGAACGCGAGAGACCAGACAGCGATTCCAGGTTAGAAACAAGCTGGCAGTCCCGCATGGCCACTGACATCACACACCATTCAACATTAACATAAGGCATGCCACGCATGCTTGGCCGGATTACAAGGGTCGTCCTTACTTCCCTCCCCCCTCCGACCCCAGTGCATCGTCCTGCTTCAGCGCCGTTATCTATGGCTGAGCGGCCTTGGGAATTCCGCAAGCCGCCGCATGAGTGTGAGCGTCGGGTCGGCCTGGAATAATGCAACTCATCACGGCTGCTCTCGTCGGTTCGAGAAGGGCGCCACAGATTATTTAAGTAACAGAGTGCGGCGACTGAGTGACATGCAACTGTGTGTGTAGACAGGCACGAGGTAAGGAGCGAACCACTGTTGAGCCTAGCTCCAGTGAGGAGTGCAAACTGCGGAACTGAACAGACATTGAGTGACTTAAGGATATATATTTTTTTTAAGTGCCAGTGATTTGTGATTTGACATTTTTAAGTAAAATTATTTATTATTAATGTGAATATTAGTAATTAATAAAACTGTGAAAACACCTAATAGGGCTATCCCTTACGAACTCAGTTTTCCCTACATTATAAATCGCAACAATATGTATGTGGCCGCCCACTTGGTCTTGCGGCTAGCATGTCTGGCTTATGGGCCAAGGTGTCCGGGTTCGATTCCCGGCCGGGGAGGTAATCTACAAACCTTCTCCCTGGGTTCAAGACTGGGTGTTTGTGATGTCCCTTTCATCTTCATCCCATGGAAGGCTATCGCAGTATCATGCGCCTTGGCAAACGCAGGGCCATAACGGATTTCACACCGTGGCATTGCATGTGCTCACAACACCCAGTAATGTGTAAAACAACTCATCATCATCATCATCATGTATGTAATATGCTTCATTACAAAACTTTCATTTTGTTGTGAGACCAAACCTGCCAACAGTCAAGTGTTTTGTATCTCCCATCCTGTGACCACCTTTTGGATGAGTGTGTAAATGTGTGCTTGCAGACTGAAGTGAGGGTAAAACAACCATTATGGAGAACAAAATTTGATACTCAAAAAACTTCTCAAAGAAATTTATTGTTTCAAATGACAGTCAAACACTGTCAAATAGGTTTTTGAAAAGGGTTGAATTATATAAGTTTATATATCAAAGGTATAATAATGTGATTAAGCAGGAAAAGGTTTTGACTTTAAACTTCTTACGTAAAACATTTTAAAGTTATAACAAAAAAAAATAGTATTAAGTTGATGTGTATTTTTCCCTCAAATTGAAGTAGATTAATTTTAGTGTAGCCCAGTATGATGTAATTTCAAAGCATGAATTTGGGAAATGGCAACATTTTAACGTAGGTGAACTAAATCATAACTCTGCATTCTGTATTGCAGGTGTGGTCCAACAAGACATGGCAGCCGTTGAAAACTCTATCTGGACATGATGGAAAAGTGATGTGTGTGGATATCTCTCCAGATTCTCAGTACATCGCAACATCATCGTACGACAGAACGTTCAAGCTGTGGGCTCCTGAATAAACTTTATTGAAATACTGTGAATATTTTATACAAAATAAAGTTAAGAACAACTACACGATTGATGTCAATTATTTATCCAATATATCTATCATCGTGTTTTGCTAAGCACCCAGATAAGTTGTTACACAAACTGTAGCAGTGAGATAGTTTGACTAAAATGTATCAGATTAATTATTTTGGCTGGTATATGTAATTAATTGCTGTAACATTCTGATGGTGATACTAATTAACTAATTTTTCTCTTTTGCAACAAATTAATTACCTACTAAGCATCAAGACTGCATGCTGTTATTCAAGAAATGATTACACATACACAGTCAAAATTTACAGACACTGATTTTCCTGAAACTGGAAATATATAAAAGTGGTGCACTAATTTCCCTACTGTTTTAATTTATGATGCACTACACCACTTGCTGTGGCTATCAAACATCCTGCCTTAGTGACCAAAATAAAACAAAAACTACATAACATCCTGAATGACATTACATTTATTACTCTTTCTTAAAACTCACCCTGAACTTATTATTTGTTTTTTCTTGTAGCATTTACAAAAATTATTTATATAAGCATTTGCTGCTACTGAAACAATTAAATGCACAAATTAAATACCATAACTTGTAATACGTAAAAAAAAACCCTGAAAACTGTAAACATCATTAATGTAAGTGAACTTTTGTTACACTGACATTACATCAGCTCCCCTTCATTAGTTGGTCACTACTGATGTAAATACTTGAAGAGAATTCAGTATTAGTGCTGTCATCGGAAAACTGAAATGCAGTTTTAGGAGATGGACACATAGTGGCTGGTGTATTATCTGTTCAATCAAATTTCAATATTTTTTAATGCTGTAAAAAATGATGAAGAATGATGGAGATTAAAGCTATATGGAGGCATTTTGTACAGCATTCGGCTATTGTACAATTTTTAATGTTCAAACCTATTGTAATCATCTGAAGAATTTTGAAATTACTGGCACAATAACAATAATAATATGCAAGGAATAATTCAGCAAGATTTTTTTTCCTTTTAGTTGAAAATAATTTATGTCAAATCTCCTTGTAAAAGCAAAACCTATCACAGTTTTTCTCTATGACTTAAAGAAAGAAATTTATATTGGAAATATTTTTTATTTTATTTTTGTTCTATTGACAGTTTATGCCAGAAAGAATATTTTATAGACATAAATAACCAAAAGGAAAACATGTTGGTCATCGCCTTTTTGCTGTTTGCAGCTGCAGGTAATCTTTATACAACATATATACAACTAACACAGTATATACTTCAGCACTTAGCAGTTAGTGACTTCAGCATGCTTGAGAATAAATTTTAAACAGAATATGTGTTTAATTTTTAAAAGGCAATTACGTAGTCTCATAATGAATGTTAGTAGCCGCTGAGGCTCTGATAATATCTTGCTGCCTCATGTGGCCCCTGCGTGTTTTTGCATTTTCACATGTAGTGATAATTTGCGGTCAATAATTAACTAAACATTAGGCACAATTATGTTGGTAAACCAATTAGAGTGGAAAAGTCTTGGCCCTGGCTGTAACGTACTGACATGAAACATCCCAGTCTTTTTGAAAACAGCCTTGACCCTGCTATATTCTTAAGAATCTCTAGAGAACTACAGGATCACGTTGAAGCTGTTATCAAGGTCAAATTAGGACGTTAACAACAATCAGGCCAATCTCTCGTGAAAAACAGTCTCTGCTACACTAATAAAGCACAACATGGCGACAGCTATGTACTTGCGCAGACTACCTTCTGTTTACAGTAATTGCTCAGAAACCATTAGTAATTTTCAAACTCTGTTTTCAGGGTAAATAAAGGAAGGTCGGTAATGTTCAAAAAACAATGTTTGGAATTTAATAATCTATTTAACGGAAAAGCAGACTCTCTCACAATTTACTCAAAAGATTGAAATTCTTTTCTAAGGCAAAGGTTCGAACTGTGTGTGATTAAGATCAAGGAAATAATTATATGAATTAATCTCAGCTTAGTTTTTCACTCCATGCTGGTTAATTCATTTTCTAGTAGTTTATGTTATTTAAGGGTTGATTCTGTAAATTTCACATGATGCTCTCCTGCCTTTTGGGTTTTGTCACTTAATATATACTAAGTGTACTGTTGTAGTGGCAAAAAGTCACACAACTGTTTGTAGTTATGATCACAGAAATATTTAATACACCTATCCCTCACTTAGCACGTCTTCAGATTGCGCGGATTCATTTAGCGCGATGTAAATTTTACTGCCCCAGTATTGAATAGCACGTCTGTAAACTTTAGTTAGCACGAAATCTCGGCAGGCAAAAAAAAAGTCTGGCACGACGCCACAAAGTCCGTTTAAATTTCTGTAAACAACAGAAGTGCCGTGGACTACAGTTAGCCAAACAAGGGGAGAAGAGGTGCGCGCGCAGGTCTGTCTACGCTATCGGCTGTTGTACAAACATCAGCTATGGCAAGTTAAATTGCGGCTATGGAGTGTAATGGACCAAATGTTTTTACGTTGGCGCGTATGCCACCGTACCGTACTGTGATTTAAGTCTAGCCAGTGGCAGGGAATTCACTCAAACAAAAGCAACGTCTGCCCATTCAGCTGCCGGTAACTGTATGTGCTTGATCACTCAAAATGCATCGTGTTCAAGTATTTGAGACAAAACTAGAAGTATTATGGCACGCAGATTGTCATGAATGCCATGCTTATGTTGGTCTCACTTTAGTTTTAAGCGAGTCAATTGTGTGCACAATCGTACAAAATAAGGACTCTTACCAAAATTTTATATAAGTCTGATGCTGTTGGTTGTACTAGCGGGAATATATTTGACATTAGATATAGGAACAGAAATGAACAGATAGTTTACGTGGAAAAGGTTGTTAATTGAATGTTGCAATGAAAAAAATAATCATTGGCCAGACAGGATTGGTGTGAAGCAGGTGGTGATACGCAAATAAGCACTTTAATTTTTGAAAAATTTAAATTTTAACTATCCGGACAGTAATATCGGTTTCACTGTCAGTAAAAGATAGTTTGGAAAGGTATGTGACGTGAGTTGGTTACGCCAGGGCGGGCAAGTCAGCCAGCCGACTGACGATAAAGTACATAACCATGTATCTCCCGTTACGCGGTATCGTATTTGTCATACAAAGTGTGATGGGAGGCATATAAAGATAATTGGTGTGACATATTTATAGTTGAGTGTTATTCTATGCATTTATATTACGTAAAGTATATTTTCCTTCATGATTTTGGAACACATTAACTGAATTAGCCTTGCTATTTATGGAAACTAATGCTTCAGAATACGCGATTTGAAATAACACGAGCATTTTTAGGAACGAATTAGTTGTGCTAAGTGAGGGATAGGTAGGTGTACCACTAAGTATGCTTCTGCCAATGATAGAATGTGTAGCCAACTGATTTTTCATTGTTAGGGTATGTATATATATATATATTACAAATTATATTTTTTTAATTATTTTTTTAATGAATAACTCCAAACATTTTTGTAAATAATGTTTTTATGTTTTGATTTGAAAAATAAAATTCTACTGTTTTCTCTAGGCTTTAATAATAGCTAGGTGTATCTCTATTTATTTATGTAATCTCAATTCTTTATAGTTTCATGTTTTCTCCCAAATGTGTTTTCTGGATGTTTATTGTTTAACCTCTCCACTACTTACTATGATAACTGAATTCAGCACTACATTGTGTTATAAGGACAAGATTAAAAGGTGAATTGCGATAACACTGAAAAGCATGTCAGTAGACTGTATAACACTAAAATGTAACTAAAATCATGTAATCAATAAGCTTTTTTTTCATCTAAAATGTATAGTAAATTAAATTAATGTAATTTATTTAGCAGGAAGATTGTACCTACCAAAACATGTTCACTAAATAGATTGAGAAAAAAATTTACTTTATGATTTGACATCTGTTACTGATAACTCATTTTTACATTATGGCATTGGTGCATTTTCCAAACACTTGTCAAACACTTATTCATTTATTTTTATTATTCCTAGTAGTTAGACATACTTATTACAATACTACATTGTATAAAGTGCATAATATATCAATTTAAATGAAACTGTTTTGGTGAAATAAGTATAACGAAACATCCAAGTGTCATATTAGTTTAATAATATGTAATCTTTAAGGGGATTGGTGCACCAGCATCGTATTAAAAAAAACAATATATTTGTTAATGATTCAGCTGCTAGAGAAGATTTGAACCATTCTGGTGTAAAATTTAATTTTTTATTTTTTTATTTTAATTAAGTTATTGCTGATTTTCGGGAATTTTTTTAATTCAAGCTTTATTAAAAAACTATAAAGAATTCAGTGGTAAAACTTTCGCAGATAAATTTTCAGACACGGGAGATGTGACTGTGAACATTATTTTATATGTAATCATTATTAATTTAACGTATTTACAATTTGAATTTTAATAACTGAGCTGCTACGAAATTGCGTGATATTCATTTGCGAATTTAATAACATTCGCGTTTTCATTTGTAATTCAAACGCCTACACATATGTCGGCTGAATGATTGACTTTATTTTAGTCTTTAGCTTATTGCAGTCGGAACTAAAGTAAAAACGTAGCTGTAGAAATTTGAGCCGCGTGCAAGCTCGGATACGAGGAATTATGGAGCGCGCTGGACAGTAGTGACACCTTGCGACAGTTTTCCAAACTTTTTGCAGCTCGTTCCCACTCTGCCACAGCTGTCTGCTGTTTACGAAGGGGAGACGGGATTTCGCGGGAAACTGATATGAAGGTCAACGTACTCATTTTCAGTAGATAAGAGAACGTGTTTGGTTTAGCTCGGCGTATAATTGAATGGTTATTCTCTATTGTTATTTAGCACAGTGATTTAGCTAGATGTTTTTTGTTGCAAGCGTAAGATATATTCAGGAATAAAATGCAGAAGAAACCTCCACCAAGCAGAGTACACAAAAGAACAAAACTATCGAAAGCCATTACAGCGCTTTGAAAAAAGAATAAAGAAAGATAAGAGATTATTTTATTATAGCTTTTTTTACCATATATTTATTTTTCAGAGTTGAGTATGTACAACGCGATGGACGCGATGCGACAGCAAAAAGATGTGTAAAATTGTAAACATGTTTTTTTTTCCAGCAATGCGTGAACCATTCATAAACTATACTCAACATGTATCCGTATAATTACGTTTGAATTTTTTTTTTATGGCAGGCATCAATGTTAACAAGTTTATTAAGCCACAATAGACTTTTTTTCAGAAAACTAAGTGTAGCAGAAAACACTCAACATAGTCTCACACAAAATCAGTTTACATGAATGCAGTTTTAAGCAGTAAGCAACGTAAAAAATAGTTAAACATCATTTAATATCTGCTGGTAACGTTTCCAAAGTATCAGCTTCGCCTTCATTCACGAACAATATTCGTGAGCTTATTTATGTATTTTTGCTGGCTATTCGTTGGTGACTGTTAGGACTGCAAAATTAGTAAATATTTTTCACCCTATCCTGAGTTAAATCTAAGTGTGCGCGGTTAGATGAGGACCTAGATGTGTCTCAGGCTTACGCCTTTACACTCTACTCATGCGGGGTATTAACCATGCGCGTAAGAGCGCGTTGCCATTGACCTGTAGGATAGTCTCAAAAATCCTCTACGGACTAGAAAAATGTCACCTGCTCATTGGCTACTTGACTTGTGATAACTGTTTGTTGTAATGCCTGTGATTCATCGTTGATTTGGATGAGGAGTTTTCAGTGATTCAGAGCCTCCCATTTTACTGTGGCCGAATTGAAGAAGCAGTACACATGTTACATGCTTGAATTCATAGCGAATGGAAACCACAAATATTTACTGATGTAGTGGTTGGTAAAAAAAAAAAAAATATTATTCGTATCGCGTCCATCGCTTCGCGCCATGTTGGCTCCTATATTATATGGATTTACAAAATATAACGATTCATTTACGACACTTAAGATAAGGTGTGTAGGATTTTAAGAATTCACTTGAATTATTATTTAAGAACATATTTCAGGATAACTTGTGAAGACGCTCGTACAGACGGCACCGGTTGTGATGACTCATTGTTACCAGAGCAGGGGCCATCTCGTGTACACGAAGTGGCATGCGAAACCTCAACATAACTCGAAAATCAATAAGTGTTACATTGAAATGTGTCCACTACAAATTTTCAGGAATTATAATTTTGAAATCGAGTAGAAATATTCCTGCAATTAGCATTAAGTATATTTTAATAGACATTGAAAGCGAATCATTAAGTAGCTTCAAAATCCAAATACCAGAATACAGATAGTCTGTAACAATACACACCTCACCGACTAGATATGGTCCAGATTGTTAATACTAACACATTTGAAAAAACTGACTAGTTACTGAATATGTTGAAATTTTGTAAACCTGTTACTTTAGATGATTGGTGATGTAATAATGTCTCTTGGAAACTACATAAGATTTTAACTGCTTTTATTTCTCCATAAATTCGCAAATCACCATGGCGGCCATTTTACGATCACGATTTAGTTCTTACATTTTAAATTAGTTTATTTGTTGAGAGCCTGGTACAATGTGTCCGACCACTAAAGCGATCCGAGCCGCGTAGTGTTTACTACTGCGAGGTTGTCGAAGTAGGCTCGGGTCGGGACTAATTTCGCTGTGAAGAAACAAAGGTTTTTAATACATGGAAAATTATCCCAAAGCCGAAAATTTGTACAGTAGTAGAGTGAACATTTCTTAGTAACACGTCAAAAGTTTAAGTACTGCCGCAAACCTTGTGCGTCACACCAAAAACGAGCAGTTAAGTCCAAAATGACAATTTTTTGCAACGATCCACAATAATGGATATTGCAAATGCAGTTTATGGAGTAGACCGTCAGTATGGAACCTAAAATAATCTAGAAACATTGCCCCATCTGAGGATAGTGATAAAAAGCACAAAGTTTAAACATGTTTCTATAAAATAGACCTTTTAAATCATTAAAGTTAACGAATTCACTTTCATTCAATTTTAAGGAAATATAAATACATCTTACATAAACTTAAAGAGCCCAACGTGGAAATCGCTTAGAGTAAACGTTGTTGCATATTTATTCATCTTTAAATTGGTATATTTTTTAAGTGTCTCATACAATTAGTCTGACCACTAAAGCGATCCGAGCTGCGTAGTGTATACTACTGCGAGGTTGTCGAAGTAGGCTCGGGTCGGGACGAATTTCGCTGTTAAGAAACAAAAATTTTTAATACATGGAAAATTATCCCAAAGCAAAAATTTTGTACAGTATTAGAATTAACATTTCTTAGTAACACGTCAAAAGTTTACCGATGAAACCTTGTGATCACACCAATAATGAGCAGTTGAGTCCTTAATGATAATTTCTACAATGATCCACAAAAATGTTTCGTAAATTTAATAACTTTATACTTTTTTAAGCCGGTTCTCATTATGGCACCAAAGTAATATAAAAGAATGTCCTACATGGTAACTGTGATAAACACCTCAAAGTTTAAACGTCCTATTATTAAATTGGTAATTTTAATCATAAAAGGTAAGAAATATATATATTTTTTTTATAGAAATTTGACTACATGTTACATAAATTTGTTGAGCGTAGCGTCAAAATCACTTTATAAATATTGTCTGTGTTTTTTTTGTAAAGTTTAAATGTGTATATTTTGAGTGTCTGGTACAATAGTCTGACCACTGATGTATTTCAAGCTGCGTAGTGTGTGTGCAGCAGTGTTAAAGTCGCTCGTGCTGGGACGTTTTTTGCTCCAGAAAACTAAGGTTTTTAATGTATGGTAATTCCAGACTGAATTTTACTCTGAAAGAATAAAAGTTTCCTAACTGCAAGTGATTTTTGCTGCAAACGTAGATAAAAATCTTCCAGGATGCGATTTGCTTAGGTAAAAATATTAGTATGATCGACTCTTTAATTTCTAAATTATAAATAAATAACAATAGAACTTCCCGGAAAGTTGTGATAAACTGACGATATTGCGCGAGTAGCAGACCCGTACGTGACCACAGAGAAAGGCTATTTTCCTTGACCATTAGGATTTCTGGGACGAACACCCTCTCACAGGTGGGGTCATAAAATACGGCCAAACTCTTGCAAAAACATCCACCACCGCTCTTTGCCAATAGAAATTCACCGAAGTAAGCTAGGCGCAGCACTCCAATGAATTAACTTAGAAAAAAATTACTAAATATGTAATTCTATCAATATATTTTACAACACAACTTATGTTTTATTTATTTTCTGGAAAAAAAATAATATTATCATACGAATTATGTTATAAAAGTGACAAAACTCAATAAGCACATTTACGGTGTATCGTTTTCTTCAACTGTTATGTAGTAAACTAATTTCATACAATTAAATATATATATATTTTATAATATAGGCTACATTAAAATTTTGCACAGATCTGATCTAAAATAATATACTTAATGTATTAGAAATAAAAAATAATTATATTTGTTGGTATTAAAATAATTTTTAATAATAAAATTTTTGTAACAAAATACGAACACACGTATATAAAACCAGAGGTCCTCTAGAATTTTGATTTACAAGTTCCAAGCAGAAATTGTTTATTGTTAATTTTATTGTATCAAAAATCATTCATATAAGAAAAAAGAATATGAATATCTAAATAGATGTAACATGAATACACCCTATCATATGCATTAAATATATTTTAAGTAATCCCTAAATAAGACCAAGTTTATTAAGTGTCGCAGTACGCAGCGTGTTTCAAAGCCCGCCGGCCGCAGTACACTGCAACGCTCGGGCAGCTTTAATGAGGCAACTAATTATGCTAGACTCTTTATAAATATACTATATTAAAGCTGAAAGTATAATTAAAAACATTTATTTAGACATTTTTTCGCATTGGGCTCTTCAAATCGGTGTAAATCGTATTTTTATCTGGGTGGCAAATATAAAAAAAATATATGTCGTGAATTAATCGCTTTATATCATATCTGAAATATTAAAAAAAAAAATTTCTAACATTAATGGGTGTATTACAGTTTCTAGATTATTTTGGTAAGTTTACGGACAGTCAAAATTAAAAACTGTATAAATGGGTAGCATTTTAATGGACTGATGCAAGTTGCTGTCACTAGGACTTAAATGCAAATTTTCGGTGATAACGCACAAGGTCTACAGCGGTAAACTTTCGGTATGTTATTAAGCATAGTCAACTCTACCACAGTACAAAAATTCAGCTTTGGACAAATTTTTCAAAGGTTGTCTTGGTTTACTGGAGTAACACGAAAGTCTACGCGGGGAAGGGCGGCTACCTGATCCGAGAATGAAGGATAGTGTGAAATGGGAAGCGAAGATAAGAGCTGGTTGGGTGTCCGTGTTGGAGAGAGAGAGAGAGAGAGAGAGAGAGAGAGAGAGAGAAAGGCGATATTGTGGAAGACCTTCGAAAGATTCCCGCTAGATGGCAGGCCTCAGAGCTGCAATCTTCGACAACCTCCCCCCACGGAAACTCTCTCGCCACTAACTTGCCAAATCTCACCCGCTAGCTTATATACGTGCTAGCTGGCCGTGCAGTAGTAATAAACAAGCATTTATAAAACACTTAAGCTCATTTCCAACAAATTCTGACGAATGACTGTTTTTTGTCCTGCACCAATCCCCTTAAGAATAAACTGAATACATAAAAAATAACACAATAACACCATAATCTCCGTTTTTAATAATGCAACTAGCCTAAAAATAAAGCTATTACATCTTGTCCCTAGTTATTAGTTGTCAAGTAATATCCTCTCAATACCAATTTTTTAATGTCATGTAAAAAACAAATCATAACATATGAGGTGCCGCCCGACTTTAATGAGGTCCCGAGTGTCACCGTACTTATTTGAATTGACACCGGGGGCAGAAGCACAGAGAGCACAGACGTCTTGGTCTCAGTGCGTGTCGTGTTCCTCACTGGGATGCATGCGTGTTGACAAGAGGAGAGTCCAGAGTCCACTGTTGGTTCTGGCTACTGCGTCTACTTGCTGCGACCACCCGCCAGGCGGTACATACGTGATCCACGGGTGTCGTTATGTCTGGCAAGCCATTTAATTGGCTCTGGCAGGTAATGTTGGCACCTGTCCACGGTCCCAATGTCTGAACTACTGGATAGGTTTGATGTACAGGATGCACGACACATTGAAGTACAAATTTTGTGGCCACTTAAAGTACTTTCCTTTTGAAGCCTCATATAAAAAATTTGCAAATTTATGAACTGATGGGTCATTCAGTGACTTATAGTAAAATAATTTAGTAATATATGTTATGTTTTATAAAGCAAGCAAGTACTAATGGGCCATTTAAGTGTTGAACTTATTGGACTGTAACAATTTATTTTGCTTACAATTATTGTCGGGCACATAGACATACACCCAAAATCATGCATTCCTGTAATCATTCACTTTGTTAAGCTACACTGAGAATGCCTGACTGGCAGACTTTCGTTTGGGTTGGCACCCATTGGAATTAGACCAACACCCATTCCTTCGAAAGTCATATTACATTGTTGTTTATACATGTTTGTCTTTTTTTGCGACAAAATATGTATAGCTGATGATTACAGGAGCTGCAAGTCTTGAAGGCCTGGCAGAAACCACAAACGTGTCGAGTAGAATTACTTACTACACATTTCCAGAATTTGGTGACATGTCTGTTTATGCAATTAATGTCACCAATGCCACCGAGGCTCTGAAGATGTTCATGGACAAGTGCCAACGGAATGAAACTAATTTTAACCAAGCTAAGGTATTGTGATGTATTGGAAATTCTACTTTGTTTATCATTGTTATTAAAGACTTTTTTTAGTATAAAACCACATTCTTTCATTACATTATACATATAGTAGTTTTCCTCCTGAAAACTTTTATTTTAAAATGAGTGTTTCTTAGATATTAGTTATGGTAAAACCCTCTTTAAAAAAATGCCCTTAAGAAAATCTTCTTCTAATAGCTGTTTTACATAAAATTTTCATTTTACCCTTTTAATAAGTTTAAATTTCTAAGTACCTTGATTAACTTTTTAACAGAGATTTACTGTACAGTAAGTCCTCGGTTTACGTCGGGGTTACGTTCCTGAAAACCGCAACGTAAATAGAAACGACGCAAAATGAGCCATGTTTCATGCCACCGGCCGGCCACGGCCCAAGGTCGGCCGGAAGGGGTAGGAGAAAATGCTGTGTCGTTGCGGGAAGTAGATAACACTTCTACGTGCGAGATACGTGGGTGGCCGAGCGGGCGGGCTGGTAGTATTGCATCACCGCGCGGAGAGCAGCGGAGAGCAGGAAGCGTCCCTCATGATGTATGATAAGATAAGGCGATGAACGTGTAACTTACGCTACATAGCATAAATTAACTACCGAAGGAAACAAAGAATTATAAACGAATTATATACAGTGTTTTGGTTAAAATAAAGATTTACGGTCATTGTAAACGACGTTATTGTGAATCGGCGACAACTTAAATTGAAACATGAGTACTCAAACATTAGCGACGTTAATCCGAAACGACGTAAATCGGTACGACGTAAATAGAGGACTTACTGTATTTGAATTCTACTACAATGAACAGTGACAAAATAATAATTTTTTTTATATTTTTATTTCCATGTCAACAGTACGCTAGTAGTGAACTGACGGATTGCGTCCTCTCTCACATTAATGGAACTAGGTTAATGCAACTTCAAAGCCAAGGTATTCAACGCATCGGTTCAACATTCTGCAAGTAAGTTAAACCATTTTAATATGTTGATTTACAATGAAACCCCAGTGTTTGTTTAGCAGGCAGTATACACACAACTACTACACGCCCAAGCCAACTGTGATCCCGTGGAGGGGAGTGACGGGAGCGCTAGTGTCGCAGTGAGAGAGGGGTGGGGAATGAGGAGGGGTTGGCAGTAGGGGAATACCGTTAGCTGTGGAAGCAAGGAGTATACACATGCGTTCATAAGTGTACGCAACGATGGCCATGAAGCGCAGTCGTGCAGTAAGAAATGTTGTGATAAGGTGAAGGTACAGTTGTAAGAAACAGCGAAACACAGTGTCTACGAAGATGTCACAGTGTGTACCAAAGTGTGTCACAGCATCACATTGTACCGTTTGTGTTATAATAATTATTTTACTTAGCACCATATTTAACATACATGTCGGTATACATATGCCTATAATCAAAGAAAATATTGTTTGTGTGATTAATTAATGAAAAAAGAATGCAAGAAACATTTCAACACAGTTTCGTGCATAGTGCACGTAACAAACACCCACTCAGCCATTTAGTTCTTCAATTCCTGATATGTTACCATTGGAATATGTGCTGCTGTTGTCCGAAAAGTCCCATTCACTGTCTGAGCTGGACTCGCCAAAGTTAACAACAATTTTCTCAATTTCGTGCTCTATTAGACAGTCACCTGTCCAGTACTCTGCTTTTGTATGTTTTACATGTAAAATAGCATTTTGCCATTCTTCTTTGGTGACGCTATTGATTGCTTCTGTTGTGATGTTTTCAATGGTACGTGATGATTGAGCGACATTTTTTTCAGCAACACGTGGTTTCACAATGTTCCATACGTAATAGCATTAAGCTCACAGTGGTATGGTGGTAATCTTATTACTTCATGCCCATATTCTTCTAACATCTCATCTATGCAAAACCTGGGAGGTGGACTTCGACCACGAACGAGCTGGAGGAGTTCACATTTTGTCATATCATTGTCATGCGGAATGTTGTTGTTCTGTAACCATTGGATGATATCTTGTTTTCTTGTACCGGCTGTTGGTGGCTTATTTAACTGGACGGAATGATAAGGGGCATTATCCATTACAACCAACGAATTAGCAGGCAGATTTGGAATAAGCTTGTCTTGCACCCATCTGGAAAAGTAACCGGCTATGTAACTGGCTATGTATAGTTTTTTGTTTTGTTGTACTGCCCGATGCCATTTGTCAATACATGTTATATTGACTTGATGTAAGCTTTTGGACATACGCCATTGCTTAGCACATGTATGTCTGTAGAAGAAAACTACAAAAAAACACAAATGACAAAAAACACAAATTAAGCAAAAAATTGCTGTTGTCAGGATTTAACGCCACGCAATACTCCACAACAGGAATATGGTCAACAAACAAAGAAAAACAAAGAAAAATGGACTAACAGAACGAAAAAAAAAACCACAAATGATGACAGCACAAAAATACCGAACCCAAAAAATTCAGCACAACAATTGAAACGAGACAGAAACACAAAAAACGAAAAGACGAAACAAACACAATAGTTTTCCAAAAAATAATAAACAAAATAGAAACGAAAAAACCCCCACAAATGATGACAGCACAAAATATTGAACCCAAACAATTCAGCACAACAGTCAAAATGAGACAAAAACACAACCAAACGAAAAGACGAAACAAACACAACAGTTTTCTAAAACAGAAACAAGCGACGTTTCGGGAACTGCTATCTGCTCCCGTCCTCAGGCAGAGACGCACATGGTATGGAAGCACAGGTGCGTCTCTGCCTGAGGACGGGAGCAGATAGCAGTTCCCGAAACGTCGCTAGTTTCTGTTTTAGAAAACTGTTGTTTGTTTCATCTTTTCGTTTGGTCGTGTTTTTGTCTCATTTTGACTGTTGTGCTGAATTGTTTTGGGTTCAATATTTTGTGCTGTCATCATTTGTGGTTTTTTTTTTTTCGTTTCTCTTTTGTTTATTATTTTTTGGAAAACTATTGTGTTTGTTTCGTCTTTTCGTTTTGCTGTGTTTCTGTCTCGTTTCAACTGTTGTGCTGAATTTTTCGGGTTCGGTATTTTTGTGCTGTCATCATTTGTGGTTTTTTTTCGTACTGTTAGTCCATTTTTCTTTGTTTTTCTTTGTTTGTTGACCATATTCCTGTTGTGGAGTATTGTGTGGCGTTAAATCCTGACAACAGCAATTTTTTGCTTAAATTGTGTTTTTTGTCATTTGTGTTTTTTTGTAGTTTTCTTCTACAGACATACATGTGCTAAGCAATGGCGTATGTCCAAAAGCTTACATCAAGTCATGCACTCCCATTGCACAAATCTTTCAAAAATAACACGTTAAATTACAGTCACGCACGCTTCGAAACCTTGCTCCGCTTTCAAAGGATCCGTGAAATACTTCAACAGCGATACGTATCCGCGCACTTTGTCGTGACTTATGGTGACAACTCTACTTGCCGTCCCACCCGCGACATGACGCACTTCGACCATTGAGTCGGACTAGGGAAAGGGAGGGGAAAGTGTGGCGGAAGGGTGGACGGCGGAGGGAGGGGTCCGTCTGACCTTGGGTAGTTCACATTTTTCCCGGGACCACAGTTGGCTTGGGCGTGTAGTACACTTTCTCACAAATATTTGTCGTGATTTTGATGCCAGCACCAACTACTTTTTTTAAATCTCATTTTATAGGGTTGCTGGAATGTCAAAATGCAAAATTAATTTAAACTCTTACATGAGAATCCTATACAGTTCTTATGAAGAAGAAAAAAGTATTTATGGACACTTCATTCACTGTAGCAACTCTCTCCTAGTAGAGATTTTAGCAGTAAAGAAATAATGATTCAGTAGAAGCTATTGACTTCATTGTTTTTTGTTGTACGTTTTTGGTGTGATACGTAGGTAGCTGTTGATTGCAAGGAACAGGGAATTTATTATACATGTTTTTACATTGTAACAGACCTGTTTTTCACAGGATGTCTCATAGTGCTGCTAATATGTTCATTATCTACCTCTGTGTATTGTCTACAAGACAACAGAAATAATACAATCACTTATATTCTGCTAAGGGAATGGACTTGCATTAAAATAAAGCAAATTAGTTAGCACTTAGCACCTTATGCACAAGGCAAAGCTTTGCAGGAAAGCTTTGAAAATTTCTTACGAAAACCTGCATAGTAGTGTTACGATTACGTGTTCTTACATTGTGTTATATCCTGGTGATTGCAGCTTATTTATGGAAGGAACTGTGTGATTGTTCCATGACCACACCTGTTCACATGTTAAATTGCAAGTTTTCCGCCTTATGATTTGTAATGTTTTGTGCAAACAATGTTTGTTTTTAGCATGGGCCATGCAGTACTAGACTGCGGGGAAAAATTTCTGTCGTCTGTAACACCATGCTTGGATGATGTCGAGAAGGAGAGCAAGCAGATCCTATTGAACATAAGCAAATATCTGACAAACTTACTTTGTTCTGACAGCATTTTTTCTCAAGCTACCGGTGAGTACTAAATAACTCAATACAACAGATGGAAAAACTAACTTTTTTTAAATTTTATTGATGTTTTTGTAGAAATAGTGTTTTTCTAATTGTTTCAGAAAATTTCAAAATTGGTTAGTTATTATAAAAAAGTCAGGGAAATTTTAAATTTTGGTCAGGGAGTTTCAGGGCATATTTACTAAAGATTTGTGTGGCCAGCCTGTTAAAATAACAGACTCCATGGCAAACACCCCTTACCTGGCCTGGACCTCCCCTAAGTGCCCAGAACATTCGCCGCTCCAATGCTTCCCATCATGCATAAGTACAACTCCTTCCAGACTGCTCCAGTTGATCAGATCACTCACCTCTCATCAAGCCAGTGTGTGCTTGATTGCCAGCAGGGCTGCACCAGGTTTATTCGCAAGTGGGAAACATGGTGGATATTGCGGCGTGCAGATGGGTTTTTGACATGAATTTCCAACAGGAATATGAATAAATGTTTAATCTTAAGTTGGGTGTCACTCGTAAACTGTGAAAGCTACAGAATTGAAGTAAATATATTGACGACAGTCGTCGTACCCTCCCAGATGCAGAGGCCGTACCTGGCCACCGACGTGGGCCTGAGGGAGTCTGTCCCCCCAGTGCACCATCTGTGTAGTGCGACGGCCAGGGACGCACCCGCGTGCGCCCTAGCATGCCAGTGAGCTTCTTTTGTGTTACAAATAATTCTGCTTTATGTATTTTTCAAATGGTCGCGAACATCAATAAGTGTGTAAATAATGTAATCGTAATTTATTAATTCTTGTGTAAATTTACTTTTGATTAACGTCTCGCTAAGTTGTGTAAATAATCTTGTAATTTTCTCAAATGTTTCGCAGTGCTAGTATGTAATCGCAGCCTGGCGCGTCGCAAGGGGGGGCCTCTCCCACGCCGGCCGATTTCTCCTCCCCTCCTCCGCGGCCCGCGGGCCTTGGCCCGCTGGCGGGCGGGGAAGGGCAGTGTTTCTCAGGGCTCAATCAGGCACGGACGTGCATGCCGCTCCGCGATGCTCGCGAGGCGCGTCTTCTGAGCTCGTGGTCCGACGACAGGATAACTTCACAGGTTGTCGTGGCAGCTGAGCTGCATCCGCCGAGTCGCTCACCCTGTTGAGTTTACGAGTTTTACGAGTTACATCACCAGGCGAACGTCCTAGAACGCGTAAGCGTAGTCACGAACCGCCGAACCTTCGCCGTCATCACGAGACTCTTTACGTAACGGACCGCGCACGTGTCGCGCATCTTTGTGGAGCAACTTTAATCGGGGACATTGTTACGTGGGTAAATTTGTAGTCAGTGTCGGGACGTGTTAACGGACAGGACGGTCTTCCGGGAGTCCGGGTCGTCGTGGGAAGGGCGCTCATTCCGCGACGGATCCGCCAGGCTGCGGCAGGCTCTGAAAACTACAGTAAAAGGGGCTCGTAGAACTGTTAACATTGAGTTATCCATGGTACTGCCTACCATTCTTCCTCCTCACCTCACTCTCCCTCCAGGTCCCGTATTTCCCGGTCCCGGCCACGTCGGCCTGGACCCACACCTCACCGACGAGAGCAGAACGGGCACAACAGGACTATTACGTAAACGGGGAATCGGGGACCAGAAGCCGAGGGACGTCAATAACTTAGTAGAGCAGACTTGACTCATGATCTTTATGTATTTGCAGTGATGACGTAATGAGATTGGTGCGGAGCATTAAATTTAAGTCAGTGAGAGCTGTAACTTCAAAAGTAATTTATTTGCTTTATTTAAACTTAAAGTTGCTCATAAAACAGCACTGAGTGGTGCTAGTTGAGTGAAATAACTATAACGGTACTAACTTTGGTTTTGAAGCTATTAATCACAAAATGCCTAAGCGAAAACAAGTTATCTTGGAGAAAAGAAAGAAAATAAACTAAATCGCCGGAGCAGAAGCAATTAAAAATGCAGAGAAGTGTCGTAGGTATCGAATAGGGCAAAAAGTAGCAGAGAGAAATGAGCCAATGCGGCAAAACGAGCCCCCGAACGAGGCGCGAAATTTACACTTGAGCGAGCCTCAGCCGTTACGTCGCGAGAAGCGACGGGGAATGCAGAAAATTGTTTGGTAATGGACGTGGATATGCTCTCTGATGATTCTGATGTTGATATGGAGCCAGTGATTGTGAATGATGGTTTGAGTTCGTCGTGATAAACCAGGTTTGTCGTGGTTTAGTGTCGCAATTTTTTCTGGCGTGGCCACCCAACAGTCAAATAAGACATTCATCGAATTCACTTCAAAAAGTAAAGCAACATCAATATTGTTAAATTATTTTATTTATTTCATACACAGCATTCTCGTTCAGCGTGATGGACATTCATGAAAGTAACCCCTTTTGGCTGTAGTCCAAAGTACAGCCAACCCAGAATTTTTTTTGTGTTACTCCTGTCTCTCCCACCCGTTCATTTCGTCAATGCTTCATCTCTCGTCTCGAATGACCCTGATACCGACAAGACGATACGCCGTACTTGATTCATTCGTTCATTCATTCATTCATGCTTAAGTTGGTCTCTCAGTCCCTTGATAGAACAAAGATTCCTGTGAGATAAGTTGGTTTCTGCTATCTTCAACTCACATTTTGGCTCACCATTGGTACCATTAGGATTTTCATCCTAAGGCGCATTTGTAGTTGCCTTGACTCTGTCTAGAAAGGGCATAGGGGAGTAGAGGCCACTTCCTAACTCCCACCTCGTGAGTCAGAGTAGCATACAACAAGAGTCACAAGGCTCTAGCTGTAGACGAAGCTCAATTTAAATTTCTCGTGCCCTGGACATGAAAGCTTTCATACACTCCTGATGCAAATGAAACTCCCGTTATTCAGTTGTTTCCAACACCCAGATAGCTTTTGTATGTTTTAGCTGAAGGGGTTTTCTGACTAATACTCGTTCCTTTCTTTGATGGTGGCATTTTGATAGGCATGAATTGATATTGATCTATTGGCAAGAAGAGTAGATTTTTGCTTTGTTATTGGTTACTTATTGAACACTATTATTGAAGGTTTTACACATCATAATATATTGACAGACTTTTTTTTTCCTTTGTGCTTATAGTTCATCTGTCATCTGAATGTTAACTTAGCAGAACTCACAGCCATGAGACAGATAAGTTCGACAAAAGATACTTGAATATTGCTGTGCCATATGGCTACTTGTAAAAATGTTATTATATATTACTGTTATCATTATATGATTGTTATTTGTTTTGCTAGTAAAAATATAGCGGGTGATGCCTCTGGTTGAACTGGTTGGCAAATTTTGCTAGAAAAACGCTTGTGGGACTGAATCGTTGAACAGCAGCATGGACCGCAAACTAGTGATGGATGATCAAAGTAATGTACCCTAGTTGGAAGTTCAAAAATTTGTCAACCGAAAAGTGTAAATTAATTACTGTAATGCCTGTATTTTAACAGATGTATATTCTGGAATGGAATGTCTTAGCAAGAACCATGCAACGTTTGAAAAGTGCCTGTTGCAACTCAGCTTGTTTGAGTTTCCAGAGGATGTAAAAATTGTCAGGATTTTGCCTGACTTAACAGGAAGCAAGGAGAAATGCAGGTGTGTGTGTGTTTTTTTTATCTTAAGATAAGTTTTCCATATTACATTAGCAAAAAAAAAATTACAAGGTGGACATTTCAAGATAAATAATTGGATTATTTGACATATAATGTGTCTAAACAGTTCAGGAAATGGTGTCAATGGAGATTAGATCAGGCAAGTTGTACTGCAACATGTTTGTTTTGACAGTTTAATTATTTATTATTATTTACGATTTATTTTATTTTTGTTTGCTCTATGTATAATATTATTTATTTTCAAAAACGGCAATATTTGATTATGTATGTCTATGGAAAAGTGATTCTTTGGATTTTTACCGGACTATTTGAACGAGGTATTGTTGATACCCCTCTAAGGACTAATGGACTTGAAAACTGTAAACGGTAAAATTAACGCCGTAATTTTATTATGTAAATTACTGTTTTAATATTTATGTATTTAAATTTTAAGTGAAATTTTGTTATCCGCGCAATTGTTGCGTTCGGAGTTTACGTTTTCGGTAAGAAATTAGGAGACTGAAACGGTCCTTTTGGCCAATCACGGGCCACCATTTAAAAGTGAGTCTTACTGGTTATTTTGAGGAAACTAGTAAGAAAGAGAGTTCTACAATGGCCAGCTGAATGAGCAGCAACTTCGTGATGTCGGCGATTTTAAATCCTGAAAATTAGCTATCTAGCATCAGGCATCCCGGATAGTGGATGATAATTATGAACATTAGGGAGTTCAGAACATTTAAATAGGATTTATCTAAAAAGATAAATATTATAGGAGTGAATAACGTGAGTAACAAAAGTGCCCAGATTTTTGTGCCCTAATCTTATGCACGAATCACGAAACTCCCGTTTTTACGTCACATCGTCGCCGAAATTTATTATAAACATTGATTTTATGATTTAAATTGACTTTATAGAGGATTTAAATAATACTTGGACATAAATTTTACGAATTTACACATTTAATTAACAGACTCAGTGGTACTATAGAGAGAGGCTCTGAGCTCTGCCGATGAACTTTTTGAACCTATCTAGCCGAGGTAATTTGATTTAAGTTCCCTAAAAACATTAATTAAAAACTGTGTAGTGTCAACGAACCCGAATTAAGACTTTTGAAAATATTTAAATGTGCGCAACATAACTCCTGGTAATTGAACTTTTATTGAATTACTATGATGTCACCGTTAAGTTAGGTTGTTGTTTTGGATATGAATAATAATTAAATATATTAATAAGATTGAAATTTTGAAATAGTTTTACATTGGGAATAAAATAATTCTATATATAATATTCAAAGTGTTGTGTTGTGTCATTTGTAATTTCACCTACTCCAGTGTATATTTATGTATGTTCCAAATCAATCAAGTAACCCCTAACTGTGACTTACCTTATATCAACATTACCAGTGAAGAGTCACATAATTAAGAAATCTAATTTATTACACAGTTTTATTCAGCCCAACGTTTTAGTGTGTGTGTGGAGCCTACTAAGCAGCACGAAAGTAGCCGCACATATTTATTTGGCACTCCTAGTGGGGCCTATTGATTACAAACTAAAACTACTAGAAGGTTCCTCCACATACTAATTTGGCTACCCTAGTGGGGCCTGAGTAGTAAGGAAGTTCCCCCACAGACTAATTTGGAGCCCATACGGTGGGGCCGATTTTGAGGTTAAGGGACACCTCAACATTTTTGTGTGTAAATTCTGTACCAGCCAAGTACTGAGTGCAAGTGCACTATTTGTGTAAAATATTATCTGGTCAATTGTTTCATTGCACACTATTATGGCAGACGAACAAAACAAATACTTTCTTAGAGAAAGATCACGAAGTGTAGGTGAGGAGTATGCTACTGCACAAACCTCAAGCAGTGAGTCGAATCCTTCATCATCTGCAGGGAATTCGCCTGTAGTCACCTGTGAGGAGAGGTTAGGGCGGCCCACATCTCCCCTAATCATAGAGCAGGCAAACGTGAATGACACTGTCATCCACACAGCTACACCCCAGGACAGTAATCCTACAACACCACCAGTGACACTAGAGTCACTGATGAAGATTCTGCTGCAAAACAATGCAGAAATGAAACAAAACAACACCAATCTTACTGCTGAATTGAAGACTGAGCTGGAACGTAACAATACTAATCTTACTGCTAAGTTAGATCAAACCAGTGACAGCATCAGGAATCTCGAGCATAGCATCGAGGTTAGACTCGCACAACAACACGAGGAGATCCAACAGATAGCCGAACAGGTCTCCCAGTACAACTGCAGGGTAGATGGGTTGGAATCCCACGTCACGTCCCTGAGGAACATGATGGCCAACGAGCACCGAGGGCAGGCCAACGCCAGGGAAGAGGTGCGTGAGCACATCCAACACCTGGAGAGCAGGCTCAGCGATATTGAGGTGGCCACAGCTACGCTGAGGGACAGGTTTGAAAATCTGTCTGTTCAACCAAGTCCTACAGCTGCATCAGCTGGTAGTATAGGCCAGGCCCAGGCAAGCGAGTGCCATGGACCCACTGTTCCCACACTGCCTACCACAAGCAAACGACAGGGCGGCACCGAGTGCTACACTGAGCACCAGCCCCAGGAACAGCCACACGTGACCCCCATCACTCACCGACCAGGTAGCAGGACGTTTGTGAACACGTCGAGTATGGACCCTGCCACTCTGATCCACCACCCGGCCAAGCATTGGGCAGAGGCCATGCCCACGTTTTCAGGAAGGGTTACTGAGAACCCTATACGGTTCCTGAAACGTTTTGAGGAATATGCGGCCACGTTCAATCTCAGCGAGACTGAGGTACTAAAGTGCCTCAACAGTGCTTTGAAAGGGCAGGCTTTCTACTGGTGGGAAATGCTGAGTGCAACCACCAGTAGCTACAATCACTTCCAGGCCATGTTCCGCCAGCAGTATTGGAGTCTGCGGATTCAGAGCAATCTGCGTGCCCAGCTCCATACTGAGAGGTATGACCCCAGGAAGGGCACAACGCTGGAGGCCCACCTCTCAACAATGTTTGAGAAAACTAGATACCTCGACTTGCCCATGACGGACGAGGAGTTCGTAGCGGCAATACTCACTCAGTTGCCGCTGCGCTACCAAAAGCAGTTGTCCGGCCTGACTTACCGAGACGTCACAGAGTTCAGAGAGAGGCTCCTGAACTACGACAAGCTGGAGAAAATGGACAGGACGCCAGCACCTAAGGAGGACCACGAGAGGGTGCCTCAGCAAAACCGCCAGCCACCCCTGAATAACTACTGGCAAAACAGGGACAACAAGCCAAGGGACAACCGTCAGGCAGCTGTCCACACTATGACGTGGCAACCCAAGGGCAGGGAGCAAAGCTCGTATGGCCGTTATGCTGCGAGCCAACGCAAAGGCCCCTACAACAAGAGGAAGACCTGGTGGTCAAATACGAGGAACTATCATAGCGACGAAGAGATGTACCAGCGCAAGAGGAAGGACGACCGCAACGACAACCGCCGCCGCTCCTACTCGCCTGAAGTACGGCCTCCCAGGGAGTCCCGTGACCGACGCCCAAGATCCTCGTCTGAAGACGAGAGAGAGTACGCGAGGAAGTACCGCAAGATGGAAGAACCTCGATACCAGGGCCGGCACGAAGAAACCCGAATGCCACCTCACCATTATTCCCCCCAGACGACAGAGAATCATGGCGGCAATGCCCAGAATAGCCAGTTCTCTGGAAACAAACGCTACCAGAACGCAACGTTTCCGCCACCATTCCAGGCGCAGCATCCAGGACATCAAGCTGCATACTACCAGAGAGGGGAAGTGAACCCGGTAGCAGCCGAGTTCAAGGCTGCAGTGTCCAGCGTCGCAGGACCAAGTAATTGGAACCACAACGAACAACAACAACGTGTTCCAGGTGGACGTGCCAACCAGGGCACGTTAAACTAGAACGGGTTTCAGTTGGATCGCCCCGAACAGAAACCCACTATTCAGGCTCAGGGGTACAAAACGACAAAACTCCAATTTACGGCTGCATCAGCTACGATAAATTTATATGCACTGTTATGCTAAGAGAAAGTGAAAGGGACTTTCTATATAATGAAAATGATGAAAATAGGGTTCATCAAGTTTGTACAGTTTGTCCACATGTGACATTAAAAATTGAAGAATGCAATGTGGATGCATTAATTGACAGTGGCGCTGAAGTCACGTGTATCAGTGAGGAGTTGGTGAACTACCTCGAGCACCAAGTTATAATACTACCCAAGATACCAGTACCAGCACTCAAAATAATTGGAGTGACATCAAGGGCAAGCCCTATTGTAAACAGACAGGTACTGATAACAGTACACGGCCTAGGCAGACCAAAAGACATGACTGCACTAGTTGTGAAAGGCCTAGCAAAACCGCTAATAATAGGCACCGACTTTCTATCACAATTTGGTGTAGTGATAGATTTTAAACTATGTGAAATTCATTCAAATGACTGTGAAACCCCAGTCACACTCACAGGCAAGTGGCATGTGAGAGAAAATTTTGTAGGAATATTGTACAGTGAACCTATGCACAGGCACATATACAATGCACAAGCAAGTGAGCAACTTCAGGCATCACTTGAAGACATAAGACAGTCACTACAGGAGGTGAAGAGTGTATCACCCAGTCAGCTGCAACAACTGTTTGGTGTACTGGCCAATTTTCAGTCAGTATTCTCTGACAAGCCAGGCAGAAACAGATTCTACCAAGCTAAAATTAAGATAAATGAGGAGGCACCGTACCACCGCAAATGCTATCCCATTCCGGTGAAGTACGTTCAGGAAGCCACAGCCTACCTACAACTTATGATTGATTGGAATGTAATCAGGAGAGAAGCAAGCCCCTATGCTAACCCCATTGTTTGTGTGAGTAAACGAGACGGGACAGTAAGACTGTGTCTCGACGCTAGGGAGCTCAACAAAATTACAGTCAAGGACAGGGAAAGTCCTATACAAACGGCAGAAATTTTAAGATTGTATCAAGGTGTGAAGTATCTCACAACCATGGATCTGTCGTCAGGCTATTGGCAGATACCATTAGAACCTAATTCCTGCCAATATACATCATTTCTCTTCAGGAATCAACAGTATGTATTTACAGTTATGCCATTTGGACTGTGTAACGCAGTGGCTGACTTTACGAGATGTCTAGACGCAACCTTAGGACCCGAGTGTCAGGGATTTGCAAGGGCATATGTCGACGACATATTGATAACATCATCAAGTTTTGAAGAGCACATGCAGCATGTTGCCACTGTACTGCACAAACTGCAAGAGGCAGGCATGACTGTGAAAATTAGAAAATCTGTTTTCTGCAGAGAGGAATTACCCTTTCTAGGTCACATCCTCACACCTGAAGGCATTAAGACAGCCCCAGACAAGCTGCAGAACATTCAGGAATTTCCTACACCGAGGAACGTGAAACAGCTGAGAGCGTTTCTTGGAATAATTGGGTTTTACAGGATATACTCCAACCAAGTTGCACAGTGTGCAGTTCCGCTGTTCAGCCTATTGAAGAAAGGGCAGGCATGGATGTGGAGTGAAGAGCACGAGCAAGCCTTCCTCAGCCTGAAAAACTTGTTCCTGACTGAACACGTCATCTACCATCCAACCCAAGGGAAGGAATTTCTGTTATACACAGATGCCTCTGACACAGCCCTAGGATGTAAGCTTGCACAGGAGGAAAATGGAGTTGAAAAGACTGTAGCAATGGCTAGTCGTACTCTCAACAAAGCAGAGAGAAATTACACTGTTACAGAGCGAGAGGCTCTGGCCATTATATGGGCACTCCAGAAGTACAGGGATCTGCTACTTGGAGAAACAGTGAAATTGTTAACAGATCACCAGGCGTTAACATGCCTTAAGGCAGGCAAGTTATTTGGTAGCCGCCTTACGAGATGGTTTTTGCTACTGCAGGAATATGATATTCATATACATCATATCAAGGGATCTGCCAACACCACTGCAGATTACCTAAGTCGCCTGCATGAACTACAAGAAAGTTCACCATCTACATCAAAACGACAGAAGGAATTTTTAGTGGCACCAGTATCCACAGAGATATTCAAAACCAACCCTAAACTCCGAGATATCCTGAAGGATATAAAATGTAAACAACAGGCAGATGAGTACTGCAAAAACACTATCAACCAGCTGCAGAAGCAGTCAGCTGACAATAAAATTCACCAACATTTCTGCTTGTCAGCAGAAAATGTTTTGTTTGCCCAGTCAAGGAAGAGAGGCATTTTCGAAGATCACTGGAAACCAGTGATACCAGCTGATTTGATGCAACCAATCACCTGGGAACTACATGTAGCCTTGGGACATGTAGGGAGCAAGAAGCTCATTGAAGCATTAAAGAGGCAAGTGTATTGGCCTAACATGTCACGCTATGTAAGTAAGGTCACGAGTGCCTGTGACCTATGTCAGAAGGTGAAACCACCTGGACAACACCTGCATGGAGAATTGCAGCCAATCATTCCAACAGCACCATTGGAATTATTATCAGTTGATTTATTTGGCCCCCTACCCCAGTCAAAGGGAGGTGTTAAGTATGTTTTTGTGATGCAAGATGTTTTCACAAAATTCACAAAATTATATGCAATTGTGAACCAAACTGCAAAAGCAGTTATGCAAAAATTAAAAACTTTCGTTGAAGAAATTGGTTTACCTAAAGTGGTATTGTCAGACAGAGGTACCCAGTTTACCAGTGATTTGTGGCAAACAGGAGTCAGGAAATTAGGTGCAATACCTACAACTATCAGTGTACGACATCCACAAAGTAACCCTGTGGAGAGACTCATGAAGTCAATAGGGAGTCTGTTACGTACGCTATGCCATAACTCGCAGCAATCATGGCGAGATAAGTTGCCATATGTAGAGTGCATTATTAACCATACTGTACATGGGTCTATTGGAGTTACCCCTGGAGAAGCCATGAGCCTGAATAGATCGGCGGCGATCAACCCGAAGTATTTACCCCGATGTGAACAAACCCCTAATGAAGAAAAACTACCTACAGGAGAAGAGGTAGAAGCTCTAGTGAAGAGGAAGTTGACAGCAGAAGCTGACATCAGACGCAGGAGGAAACCAGCATCAAAATTGGCAAAATTTAAAATTGGAGACCAGGTACTGAAGAAAACAACTCCAGTAAGCAAGGCCTGGGAACATGTAACCAAGAAATTGTTTTTGTTATTTGAAGGTCCTTATGTCATCACAGACATAGTACAAGAGAATTGCTATGCACTAGCAGAGCCAGCAACAGGCCGACCAGTAGGCCGTTATAATATAACGCAGCTAAGGGAATACAAGAGCCCTACTACTATGTAAGCAGTACCGACCTAAGCTGTGAATGCCTCGTGATGGTACAAGGTATAGTACCATAAACAGCTGAGAGCAGTCTATGTGTAAGTTTCAGACCAAGGATCTGAACTGTACAGAGGAGTAAGTGTATGTCACTGTGATTATGTGATCTAGTACGCCATGTGAGGCGTAATGCAGCCACTGTAAATTGTAATGTTAAGCGGAGGTGTAATTCCCGCTTGTTTCTGCGTAAAGGTGAAGTGAAATGCCACCTATGCAGATATTTACCCTGTGGTTATGCGGAAGTGTAATTCCCGCTATATTGCTGTATTTGAGGTGAAGTGAAATGCCACCCATACAGATGTTATTGTAGCCTGTGAAGCTACCAGTGAACAATGTGTATTGTATTTATGTATCAGTTGGCTTGCACAATCCCTCGTATGAGTATGAACTCAAATGTCACTAAGACATATATTTTAACATTAGACTAGCCTATACCTATGTGAAGCTGTATGTACTGTGTACTAACAAACGAGAAGAAATTAAGCTTATTTAGTGTCGATGTAACTATGTGGTATGATACCCCATCCTGCTGTGTAAACATATGTAAACACTGGCATGCAAAGCATCTCTAAAAGCACATAACACTTCGCAACTACAAGCAGAATAATATAATGCAGGTTACCTTGATTTATTGATGATGCTGAGTTATCCAATAGGCGTAGTTATGTTGATGATGAAAATAGAAAATCACTAAATTTTCTAATATTTATAGAAGAACTCACTAAAATTTTAAAACTTCACTATTTTTTTTACCATTTCTGGGATGAATTTATGGAAAAGAATGATCTTTAGGATTGCATTCTACCCAGAATGCAGATTAGAAAAGTATGCACTCATTTCGCATACAAATCCAATCAGATTTAGCTGAAACATTTAGTTTATTAAACTTTGGATGTCAAGGTACTGATGTTCTATGAAATGAAAACACTGAAATTTGAAATCGATGATTTTTAAGGATTTATTGGGAGGAGCCCCTATACAAGAAAATTACGTCGTCTCAACACTATTCACTCGCAGCACTGTCATAGTTGCTTGAGTAGTATTCTTCGAATGATGTGAAGAATAGCGAAGCATGTGGATCTGAAAAACTCAGGATCTAAGCCCTTTGTCGCGAGAAGTGAAGGTGCTCCGGCAAACAAGTGTCCACAAGCAACTTCGCCTAACAGAAGTTTTAAAATTGAAAAAGCAAGAAAATTTTCTTAAAAAGAAATGAAAAAAATATTGAACATGTGATACCATGTGTTGAAAGCTATCCTGATACAGCATGTTTGTGAAACAGCTGATTGGTAAAGGAACCTTAGCTACACTGAAGTCAGGAACCTCAGTAGATTACAAGACTCATGTTACTGATAGTAACCAAGATGAGATGAAATGTGAACACTTATTCAACCCAGCGAGACCGCTACGGGATGAAAACAACATTAATAAAAGATGAGAAGAGGAAGATAAAGCCTCTACAGCTGTTGAGTTGAGCACAGCAGACTGAAATTGAAAAAATCACTAAGTTGATAATTGTGTAAACCAACGACTTCTCTGTATAGTGAGATGATAATGTAAACAATGTGTAAAAAAACACTATGAAATTTTGATTGTACAACCTGTAAACATAATGAAATGTAAATGTTATGATGTGTAAATGTTATTATATATATAGTTATATGTAAATGATATGTTTTATGATCAATTGCTAGTATGTACTATGTAAACATAACAATGAACTATTAATTGTTAATCGGTACATGATATGATATATATTCTTTGATGAAAATGTTAACAAGTGTTTTAAAATGCAAATGTAAATTGCAAGCCAAATATGCTATAGTTAAATGCAAATATTTTTAATAATGAAATGTAAACATGTGAGTTACAAACATTGAGTAATGAATATAAATTATGTTAGCTATCAATATGTTATAATGAAAAGCAAAACATGTGATGTTTGATATTCAATAATGATATGCTATAATGATATGTTTGGTGAAATGTATGAAATCTCATGAAATGAGAACACAAACAAGCAAATGCACTGTGATGCATATTAATCAAGTACGAACTAACAATGTGATATGTTAGTAGCAAGCAAAATCCTAATATTGAATTTATTGTTTATTGATAACCATGCATTGTTATGCAAGAATTGAGATTTAATAATTAATTGTATTTTTTTTTTTTTTCTAACAATGATGTTAATAATGTGAATGTTATATGTTAAGCTAGGAATTTTAAGGTTAATTTAAGATATTTTTGTTTTAACGGTGACGTCATAGTGTTCCGCGACAAGTACACAAGTTGTATTGCCTGCAGACACTTGTATTTGCAAGAGTACAAGTACGCACATAGTGATTAAGTTATTCGGTTAAGACCCGGACACCTATACTTAAGTCAGGTGCGAAGGTTACACCAGAGTGAGCTAGACATAGTGCGGTTCGCAACGATTGTGTACCTAACAGTGATGGGAATAGACGAGTGCTTCCTTGTGGGAAGTGGTGACCTCGCCCCACGCAATCAGCACCGCAAACGCCACGACGCCGTCTCGCGCGTAGTCGTGAGGCAGGGCGGCTGGATGCTGCCACATCAGCAGTTGATGACGTCAGCTGCAGTGCCAGATGCCGTGCTGACTGGTACAGCATCATCGCCCCACGCCAGACCCCGTCGACGCGTGGTGAACCAGGCCAGGTTTGTTGGTCGTTTTGAGGACAGGCGCCGTCTCGACGCCGCTGTCCGCTGCAGGAAGGAGGAGTCGCAGCAAGGATGCAGTCATCACCGCAGGTGGACGTTGACCCACTGCCGTGACGTGACCTGGAGAACGTCCTATTGTTGACTCACGTGTACATTGCACCCCTTCGAATCCCTTTAGTGAATCATACTCACAGTAAGTAAGTCCTCCCGAGTCCTTCTCAACAGGAGCGGCTCAAGGCAGAAGCGGTCGGAGAGCAGCAGCAGTTCCAGCCTTCGAAGATTTTGCACTGCAAAATCCGTGAACTTCTTCGCGCAGGTCTGTTAGCAGCGACGACCCGATGAAAAGTGTTTAAAAAGGCGCGATTTTCAGTTGCGCAACGGTAAAAAACGAATCGAGGAGGAGAGGTAGTCTCTCTCAAGTTGTTTTTTTTGTTTGTCGTTTGGTGCGCGCGTTGCTAGGCAACGAAGAGTGTTGTGTATTGTGCGACGGAGAAAGGGAAGTGCCAATCACATTGCACCGTTTTGAACAGGTCAAAGAGCACTGTTCAATGTAATTGACAAGGGCGGCAAAATCTGTACTGCAACATGTTTGTTTTGACAGTTTAATTATTTATTATTATTTACGATTTATTTTATTTTTGTTTGCTCTATGTATAATATTATTTATTTTCAGAAACGGCAATATTTGATTATGTATGTCTATGGAAAAGTGATTCTTTGGATTTTTACCGGACTATTTGAACGAGGTATTGTTGATACCCCTCTAAGGACTAATGGACTTGAAAACTGTAAACGGTAAAATTAACGCCGTAATTTTATTATGTAAATTACTGTTTTAATATTTATGTATTTAAATTTTAAGTGAAATTTTGTTATCCGCGCAATTGTTGCGTTCGGAGTTTACGTTTTCGGTAAGAAATTAGGAGACTGAAACGGTCCTTTTGGCCAATCACGGGCCACCATTTAAAAGTGAGTCTTACTGGTTATTTTGAGGAAACTAGTAAGAAAGAGAGTTCTACAATGGCCA
Source organism: Bacillus rossius redtenbacheri (assembly GCF_032445375.1). Lineage (NCBI taxonomy): Eukaryota > Metazoa > Arthropoda > Insecta > Phasmatodea > Bacillidae > Bacillus > Bacillus rossius. The sequence continues at coordinate 75,361,774 of NC_086332.1, forward strand.
GCTGAATGAGCGGCAACTTCGTGATGTCGGCGATTTTAAATCCTGAAAATTAGCTATCTAGCATCAGGCATCCCGGATAGTGGATGATAATTATGAACATTAGGGAGTTCAGAACATTTAAATAGGATTTATCTAAAAAGATAAATATTATAGGAGTGAATAACGTGAGTAACAAAAGTGCCCAGATTTTTGTGCCCTAATCTTATGCACGAATCACGAAACTCCCGTTTTTACGTCACATCGTCGCCGAAATTTATTATAAACATTGATTTTATGATTTAAATTGACTTTATAGAGGATTTAAATAATACTTGGACATAAATTTTACGAATTTACACATTTAATTAACAGACTCAGTGGTAGTATAGAGAGAGGCTCTGAGCTCTGCCGATGAACTTTTTGAACCTATCTAGCCGAGGTAATTTGATTTAAGTTCCCTAAAAACATTAATTAAAAACTGTGTAGTGTCAACGAACCCGAATTAAGACTTTTGAAAATATTTAAATGTGCGCAACATAACTCCTGGTAATTGAACTTTTATTGAATTACTATGATGTCACCGTTAAGTTAGGTTGTTGTTTTGGATATGAATAATAATTAAATATATTAATAAGATTGAAATTTTTAAATAGTTTTACATTGGGAATAAAATAATTCTATATATAATATTCAAAGTGTTGTGTTGTGTCATTTGTAATTTCACCTACTCCAGTGTATATTTATGTATGTTCCAAATCAATCAAGTAACACCTAACTGTGACTTACCTTATATCAACATTACCAGTGAAGAGTCACATAATTAAGAAATCTAATTTATTACACAGTTTTATTCAGCCCAACGTTTTAGTGTGTGTGTGGAGCCTACTAAGCAGCACGAAAGTAGCCGCACATATTTATTTGGCACTCCTAGTGGGGCCTATTGATTACAAACTAAAACTACTAGAAGGTTCCTCCACAAAGTATTTAAAAATCCATAAATTTATTATTTTTAATGATAACTGCATAAATTATTTTATGTTATAATTTTAACAGAGTAAATAATGGTGTGGGAACAGAAAATGACCATCCATTCAAATGAACACTTCACAATGTTGTGGTGCCGCTTCCAGTAAGTGACAATTACACTTGGCTACAGACTCTAAAAATTGTTAATGTAGCACAGGTAACTTGCTGTTAGCCGGTTTAACAATGGCACAGCAACCCTGTTATTGCTGAGAGATTTTTTCACAGCCAGGCGTGGCTGGGAATGTTTTGCCATGCTCTGAGGTTCTGCTGCAACAGCCTAGGGGAGGCTTTTTCCTTGATGGCAGGAAGTGGGCTCGACTCATTGAGGAAACAAGAGGCACCCACCTCTGCAAAATGAAAAAGTGTACCTTTGATCGGCTGAGATATGTGTCATGGTGGTAGCACTAACTTAAGATGTTGAGAGGGGCAGCATGTAGATATGTTTCTGTGTCACAGTCAACTGAATCTGAATAAAATTCTGACTGGCAAATATTCTATTAACAAACATGATAAAAACTAATTATTTATCCTGGTATAGTCAATCATTGTTTTTTATGTAACACTGATAGTTTACATAGTTACACAAATGTAGTTTGTAAGGAAAAAAAGTCGCAAAATTTTTTTTTACTTCCTGACACATTTTTTCTATCATTCTCTAATAGGGCGTTGCGATACTTAAAGCATTTTAGCATTTTACCATTTTAACAAGTGGTTAGTTTCGAAACATCTTATATCTTTAGTTTAAAACATAGTAAAATTTTAGTTTGAAGGTTACACAAAATAAGACAATTAATAATAACTGGAAATGATCAAGAGGAAAACTTTGACTGAATTTAATTCAATTATCATTTTAATGTTTTCAGAATTTGGGTCACTTAGCTGGGACTTCAACTTGTATGCCAAAGTAAGACAATTAGAGGGCTTATTATAATTCTGAGTCTGTAATTTTATGTAAATACTACACAAATAAATATACAAACATAACATTGTTGATTTCTTTAGGTTCTGCCACAATACATCACGAGTGTAAGTCCATTCTTTATCAGCTGCCACGCCTGCAACAAACCCCAAACTGCCACATTGAGTATGAATTTCTTTCCAGCATGATGTTTTCATTTCCTTTGTTAAGGTACAAGAAAATGGTCCAAACAGTGTCTCCTTCTTATCTCTAATTTCTTGTAGGATAAGAATCTTATTAGTGACTGCAAAATTTTTAGACATTTTTATGATGCGAATGTACTTCTGACTATAGGTTATGTTTAAACTTGTTACCGACAACACTTGTTGCGGACAAGTCTAGTTGGTAACTAGGGATGCAAAATCGCTCTTAAAAACATCGATATCACGAACATCGATGTTCAAGCGAAAAAGCATCGATGTCAAAAAATCATCGTTCTGACAACCGATACATCGATGTTTTAACCGATGTTTTTAAATATCAGGAAAAACATGCCAAAATGATTTAAACTATAGTATGTAGCCTAAAACCATACCTACTACAGGTTCCTGACCACAATATCCACAACCCATTTACAGTCGTGTCTCATGCAGAACAAAAACATGTATTAAAAGCAAAGTCTGCTACCAAAAACTTTAAAATCCGCATGAACTACTTGACCAGCTCTCATTAAACTTCAAAGAGTTGTGTAAAAATTTAAATGACTACAACTTCACAACTTTGGCAGAAATAAAGGTAAACATTAAAAGGGCATGTCCGTAATTTAAATGTATGTAAAACTGGCCATCTGTTCGGGGTTTATGTGTGTTAGTGAGGCGGGATGATAAACGCGACGCTCGCTGGTGCTTCTAGCGCGGTGTCTCCTCTGGACTGGCGCGCAGTCTTCTCGTCGTCACAAGATAGCTGTGAAAGTTGAGCGGTGACCGTAACATTATATAGCGGAGAAATGAAGATAAAGGTGCACTGCACTGCCCTTAAGTGGTTTCAAGATTCTGTATCGGTTGTTTTATGCCTAAAAATTACTCCGAAAACACGCCTTTTAGCCATTTTCACTCTACTAAAAACACAGTTTAAAAACTTAACCCAGGGGTGCCCACAAGGGGGGGGTAACGACGCAGACTGCGTCATTAAAATTTCAGGGGGGGGGGGGGGGGGCGGTTGTCAAAAGACGAGAAAATATATATCTCATTTACATACTTATAGCTTCTAATGTGAAAATACGTTTCTGGTGCTTTGATAATTGAAGGGATCTTGTATATCAAATTGGCAACCCCGCACTTTCCTCAACAAAAGCAGTTTGGCATCTGTCGGTTCAGGATGGTCCCTATCCCCGCTTCGACAATAAGTGCACACACGCATATGACCAAAGTTATTAGAAAATTAGTTTTAATTAATGCAAAATGTGACAAAATATAATACTAAAAAAGTATAATATTATAAAATCATTGAGAAAATGGCACAAAAAATTCCGAAGGGGGGGGGGGGGGGCATCATTAAGTTAGTGGGTTAGGGGGGTGAGTCATGGTGTTTGGGGGGGGTGGGCACCTCTGCTTAATCCGAATTCAAAAGTACCTTTCGGCATTCAGCGAACACTCAAATGCTTTTCGTAAACAGACCCCACTCGGATATCTTGAGTAGTTTTCATATCACGTTTTTCCTGAAGCTCTGCGCACCGTGTGTGTGCCCGGACAGCCTTGTTTTTTTATGTTTTTAGTTATTTCATGAATATATTGTAAATAGTAAAGATCATGAGAGATCTATCTATCCAAAAACCATTGCGATACATCATCTAGTTTTCAAGAAACTTTGTTTTTTAATTTTCGATACTTATAAAACTTACATTTTTAAGTTTAAATACATGTTGTAAATGCTAAACCATTTTGGTTGGTATCCTTATCATTTTTTTCCCAGTATTTTAAGAAGTCTAAAATCATTTTAAAAATAACTATTTTTTTACACAATTTATTTTTAATTGAAAAAAAATAGGGAAAAAGCATGAAGTGTATGTGCAGGTTTAAAATGTTACATTAATTTTCTCATTAGAGCTAGCGAGACCGTATCGGTAGATACCAATAGCTTGTATGTACAACAAGCTATGAAATTGTCCATAAAGTCTCGCTGCTTTTTCCCTATATTTGTATAAATTTAAAAGAAAATTCTTGTTCAAACAAATTTTTTTAACGGTATTTATTTTTTCAAAATGGTTTTACACATCTTAAGTACTGGAAAAAAATTGATACTGAAATCAACCAAATAGTTCAGTATTTACAACATTTGTGATACTTACTTAAAAATGTAGGTTTTTATAGTAAGTATAGACAGTTAAAAAAATTGTATCTTAAAAACTAAATGTTGTATCATAATGTTTTTTATATATTCAATAAATATTCACGAAATGATAGCCAAATTATTATAAAAAACTAGGGCAATTTTAATGATGAACAATGTCGATGTTTTTGGCCTTTATCGTCGATGCATCGGCGATGTATCGCTTTTCAAAACATCGATGCTAACATCGATGTTTCATGAACGATACATCGATGTTTTCAAAACATCAATGTATCGTTTGCATCCCTATTGGTAACAAGAATTGTTACGGTTTACGGACAAGTCTTGTCACCAACAAGATTTCCAAAGATACGTGAAACACTTGTTGCTGACAACTTGTAGTAATAAGTACTTGTTACACACAATTGTTGCGAACAAGATTTGTACATTCGTGAAACGGGCCCCTGGAATCAAACATGAAGCACCAAGCAGACGATGTTGAAAAACAAGTATAGACCTAGTGGTGTCAAAAACGTGAATACTTACATTGTTTTGAATGGCACCGTTTTAATTTTTCGCTGAATACACGTGATGGTGAAAGTTTGTGCAGCTTTTGGTTGCACTAATAGATTCAGCAGTTGTGGTGGATTAACTTTCCACAGGTAAGAAACTGTTATTTTCTTTTTGTAAATGTATAATGTGTGTTCATACAGCAAGAGCTAAATTTGGCTTTTCAATTTTCCTAACCGAATTTTAAGTGCTGGTGGACGATGTAATAGTATTATAAATAGTAAATGTATTATGTAAGATATTATATTCATGAACATGTAAATTTAAGGTTCTTTAAATGGCCGTTACTTCAAATATGGCAAGTAAACGGAGTACACACGTACGATGCAAGGCAGATGCACCTAACCTTAATATTTTACATAAATTTTATTCTGTTGACTACTGTAACCAGTACAACTGTTTACAGTTATATATTATTATTTTTATTATGATTGTGATATTAATTGTATATTCCATGAGCGAATATTATGTATTTAATTGTTTTGATTGTAAAGAGGACAACCAAGGCTTAACAAATATGACACATCTTATTACCATAGACGACATACTTTCAACTTCAGGGTCTTCTAAGAATTATTCCTTGGAAACTTTATTCATTTGGTCTTAGTTCGATTCTTTTACACTCCAACATCCACGTTTTTATTTCACTATGCTGCTTATTCTGTTTACTGATATCGATAGCTCCTTGGTTGCTAGGGACGGCGAGTAAATAGATATTAGGAGGAAGAAGGGAGACGCCATCGCCATCTTGCGGAAAGAAGACGTTTCTCGGGCTGGGGCGAACCAAAGCCTTGGTTGCCGCCCGAGAAATAGAAGATTTTGCGTCATCCGCGATCGTGTCCTGCTTAGCATTCTCCTCTCTACGAGTTGAGAGAATTATATCTGGATTAAATAAATCCTAGATAGGGAGTATCGGCGACTTCGAGTGCCAACTTCCGCGTCGGTCCCGTTTTCGTCTCGTAGTGGTTCCAGACATCTGAGGGGCATCGCCAGCTGAGATTCGACCACGAAGATTGGTGAGACCAATCCAGAATTAGACCAGACTTTCCAGGACGAGAGGGATGTCGAGTCTTCAGCTGATACCCGGCGACCTCAGCACCTCTGTAGTTCGCTAATTACAGCATTACAGCATCCAGAGTTCCAGTGTAGCAGCAGACCACCTGGAGGTCCTGTGAAGAGAGCCTCAAGCCTCCGACTACGGATAGCTAGACCCGGCAGGATATTCAACGTGTTCTAGTGACGTCATTTCCGACACCTAGATTTGACACCTTGGTTGTTTCTCAATTAATCTCATTTTAAACATAACTTCGCACCAATATTTAAGAACCATTAAAATCATATGTTTTTTTAATTATTATTATTTCATTTATAAGCAAATTTCCACTATTCACGTAACACCACTAAATTTCCTTTTTATAATTACTCTCCATACAGTAACCCAGGGCAGTGACGTGCTCGCTGGACTATCAGTCTGGGCAGACCATCCAGCAGTAGCGGTCCTGGTATTTGTTGCAACGAGGGTAGGCGCCAAGAACCCCATGAGAACACATCAATACAATAGCAAGGAGGTTTATTACAGTGGCTACCACAAGCTAGGAGTAGCAGCATAAACAGAGAACTGTTTCAGTGGCACCCATTGTTGTGGGGCCTACAGCAAGCAAGAGTCTACTTTCACTACAAGCTTGTTATTGTTTTGTCTACCAATTGATAATGTAGTAAAAGTTCTATAATAACGTATCCAAGTTAATATCTTGGTTCTGATGGCATGATCCTCGCAACTGTTCATCGATTCAATATTCTGATTCGGTTGGCATCAGTATGTGTGTATACGTTACTTATGTATTGCTTTCACACTGCTAATTCATGCAGTATATGGCATTACATTGATGTGTTACAATTTTTTATACAGTTCACCTTAATTAGTGAGCAAGCCGAATGATATATAAATATTTATTGAGTAGTTTTATAGTTTTAGTAAGAATAATGGTTTAGTGATCAATATTTAAATTTCAGCCAACCAACTGTTAAAAATCATAATAATATAACTAATGTATAGGTACATTGACATTCATTAACATGGGAATGACTTGTTTTGTGCTGCGATAGAGTGCAAAAAGTATGGTTCTTTTCAGGTTTTATATTAGTGTGGTTCCACCATAGCTGTGTATCACAAATCAGTCAAATTTGACACACTTGTTGCAATGCTTCATATTTTATTTTCTATGCCTTCTCTTGCAGTAACCTGAAGAACAGTGCATCCTGCTTTCAAGAAGCAATTTCGAAGTGTCCAGCTTCGTTCTTTGGAGGAATTCTTCAGAAAATTGTTGATATTGTTTTTACTGAAATGTGCAGCAAGTATAACTGAGTGGAGAAAAATCTTTTAAATTCATTGTTCTATAAAAACTAAAATAAATTGAGAACCAATTTTATTGTGTCTGCTGTCTGATGAAATTTGTCAGTGTAAAAAATTTAAATGATAAATAGCAATATGACTTAACATTAGCTAGTCATTTGTACACTTCAGCATTACTAAATTACCTAATCAATACCATAGGCATATTACATTTAAGTCTCTACAGCTCAGTTATTTCCATTTTTCGGGTAATGACAAATTTTTGTCATTTATTAATAAGAGTTGGCTGCTGTTAGGGTAGAGAACAAACATTCATAGAATATAAAAGAGTGACTGTCAAATATGTTGGCATAAATGAGTGAAGTGAGTTAATTAGTGTATCCCTCATAGTAGGTACTATTTTTTTTTACTTTATAAACCTGTTGCTTGCCTGTGCCAGAGTCAAAGGGCTCTGATGTTGGTTTCCTCGCCCGGAAGCAGAATCATGCCAGAACCTGGAAGCTGGCAACCTGCTGCACTGGTGCAGTAGCTGTGTCACCTCACTTTGGCCTGAGAAGGGGGTTAAGCACGAAGCGTTCCCGAAGCTCTCCGAATGCATCTGAAAGAAAGCGTTTCATCCTCTCACACATACTCACCCTTCCACCATGCTTCTGGCCTCGAGGCTCCTTGGCTGTGAGTATGACAGCAGCCATAGCACTGCCTTCTACTGGTGCCCAGACACTGCCTTCATAATCCAGTTGCTAAAAGTGCAATTAGAGTATTTGGAACTACAGGGCCAGAATAGGGATTGACCGAAAATACAGTAAAGCCTGGACATTCAGAAGGATTTCTCTTATCTCATCTCTTCTGTCTCATGCCTAGGACTTTCAATGGTGTTTTGCTAAACCCAAAGCGAGGGGAGATGTTCAGGAAAAAAAAAACACCATGACAACTTGTACCCAACTGCAGCACTGCACAGCCTCTTGCACAGTGATGAGGCAGATACAGCAGTGTTAGTACTACTCTGCAGAAAACACTTCTAGGAGGCTGTCATAAATGAATCTCTGGTACAGTTTCTGTATATTGGCACCTAAATGACTTCTAGTAAACTGCACTTAGAAGTTCTGGGAATACAATATCTTTAGGTCTGCATACCTGCTGCAATCTACCACCGTCATACACTGTGCTGCATTCCAAGATCTGACAGCGAGGTGCTGATAACTACAGCAACCCATCTTGACCCTCTTGGTTACTGCTCGCTGTCATGCGTGTCCAATTGCAACTGAGAATAAGGGAAGTGATGGTCGTTAAGGCCCTTCAAGCTTCCCTTATGCTCTTATGGCTTGTGCCTATCAGCAAAGCCAAGGGTGTAAGCTCAAGACAAATGGGGCATTATCCAGCTCAAAACAAATGAGGCATTTACTGGAAACTTATCAGTAGGGTCATTTTCTGGCATTCAGCCACTTGCATAGGGGAAAAATTTCCATTGAGCCAGGGGGTGGTCATGTCTGCATGATTACATGGTTAGTGAGTGAAGCCATTTTTTCTTCAGCTATATTGTTCCACCATATTGGTTAGGTGCCCAAAATATTGACTAACCCTTTGTTGCCTGACAGCAGTAAACAGCTAAAATAATGAAAGTTTTTATGTTTTTTGTAATAAATAAGTCTTCAAATAACACATATTTTTTCAAATTTTTCAATTATGTCTATGATTACTTTTATGAAGTGGTACTCCTCATTACCGACAGGGACTATGTAACTAAAAAGTATTGTTTACCCAACATATACAAGTATGAAAAATATCTACTATAAACAAACCAATGTAATTTATAATCTAATAACAAGTAAAATAGAGCATATAACTTAATACTTTAAAAAAAAATCCACTTAGTACCGTACCATAAGAAATACAATAAAATAGATTAAAAAAAAGGATTTTTGGAAATTGAACATTCAATCAAAGGCCACATCATGGTACACAGAAAAACAGTCCTTTTTATCATTGCAACAAAGGAATACTCTGCATGCATGCAGTGCACTTAGAATAAGGCCTTGACTGGATCTGGTTTTTCGAACACACTTCACACCTTCCGCGGTTTTCAACAAATTTTACAAAGTGGCTGCCAAGATTGCCAAGACGAACATCTTTTGTCACAGAATACTCGGATTTTCTCCTCTTTGTAGTGCTGTTCTTGTTAGTTGGGTTTCTCTCTCGTGGGCTTTTGCCTGCAGTTGGCATACCAATTTTGTTCATCAGGCCAAGAGAAACACTTGGTCTGAACTCTAATAGTGTAGTTTTTTTCAAATAAACTGCAATATACTACATATGAGTTCACAAACAGAATTTCCAGCATACCCCAGAAAAGACGGTGCCACCACTTCTTAGACCTACGACCCAACCCATAAACAGAGTGAAGACGATCAGCATGATCGACTCCTCCCATATGCTTGTTGTAGTCGTCCACCAGAACAGGGCAAGTCACAGGAATACGTGATCCATCCTTCAGCTTTCTGGATACAGTTGTTACTTCGTTCCCATGGAAATTTGATGCAAGCATTACCAGTTTATTATCCTTCCACTGAAAGACTGTACTGTCTGTTGAAGAAACCCTATGATCAAAGTCACCTCTTTTCATACTACCACCATCGCCAAAGTTTTGTGGTAGTCCTTTGCGGTTTGAACGAATAGTCCCACAAGCAAGTGTGCCCTCTTCTTTCAATCTTTCGAGAAATGGCAGGGACGTAAAGAAATTGTCAAAAAACACTTTCCGGTCCGTACGCCAAAATCCCTTAGTAAGCTGTAGAACAACCCTTTCCCCGAGTCCATACCCTGCAAATTCTTCTGCTAGCACTTCATTTTTACCCTGATACATGTCAAAATTTAGAACATACGCTTTCATATCTGATATGCACCACAACTTGTAACCTCTCTTCACAGGCTACATTGGATTATATTGCTTCAGACTACTTCTGCCTTTGAATAATATCATTGACTCATCGACACTTAGTTCTCTCCTACCACTGTATGCTTCTGGAAAAGTAGAATTCAGAGTGGAAATGAGAGGCCGTATCTTGAAAAGTTTGTCAGAATTGTTTTCAGGTATTTGTGTGTTGTCATTCACATGTAAACAACTCAAAATGAAGTCGAATCGGTCCCGACTCATTGTTTTCCGCACTAAAGGGATTTCAAGGTCTTCACTTGTACTCCAATAACGTCTCCATGAAGGTAATTTGTGGTATCCCATAAAGAAATTAATTCCTACAAATTCCAAAAGCTCATGGTGGTAAATATGTACAGTCGCGGTAGATGCCAAAAAAAATGCTAAAAATCTGAAAATACTTTTATTCTGTGCCCTTTCACTTCCTCCTTTCAAATCAACCGGCGGAGGTAAAAATTCCAAATACTTTAGGAGATATCAAATTTTTAAATTTCATCATATGTAGAGTCGCGGTAGATGCCAAAAAAAAATGCTAAAAATCTGAAAATACTTTTATTCTGTGCTCTTTCACTTCCTCTTTTCAAATCAACCGGCGGAGGTAAGAAATTCCAAATACTTTAGGAGATATCGAATTTTTTAATTTTCATCACAATACCTGCGTAGTATGCGGCGATCACCATTGTTTCTTGTCATAGATAATAAGGTTTCTTGATTACGAGTATCATATTTCTTATTGGACAATTTTGTCACGTGACTGTTCCGTGATTGGCCAGTATTCAAATGAACCAATAGGTGATTATTTATTCCGTGATTGGTCAGTATTCAAATGAACCAATACTTGATTATTTATTCATTTATTGTTCAATACGATGTTTCATTAATCGGTCAACTTCTGCCGTGAAAGACTACATCATTTCCTTATAGTGGCAAAGGAAATGTACCCGCCTCCAACTTAGGTGAGTTTTTAACGTTTCTAATTTTAAAGTATTATTTTTTTATTTGTATATTGTTGCGCAAGTAATAAGTAAAAAAAAATTACGTGAGTTGTTAATGTTCATCATTTGTCCGGGTTTTGTTAGGTCAGGTCAGTTACATTATAAATAATTTAAAACTAAAGAACCATTAAATTAAATTCACATTATTTTTAATGTCCGCTTAGTTTGAAAGTATTTATAATGTAACTGACCTGACCTAATCGACCATTTTATTTATTACGCATTCACTAACACACGTCAAAATAAAAAATGGCGACGTTCGAAGGGTTAAACGGGCATTGTATTGCTAAATTAAAAAATTCGATATCTCATAAAGTATTTGGAATTTCTTATCTCCGCCGGTTGATTTGAAAAGAGGAAATGAAATAGCATAGAATAAAAGTATTTTCGGATTGTTAGCATTTTTTTCCGCATGAATACGCAGGTATTGTGATGAAAATTAAAAAATTTGATATCTCCGAAAGTAGTTGGAATGTCTTATCTCCGCCGGTTGATTTGAAAAGAGGAAGTGAAAGAGCACAGAATAAAAGTGTTTTCGGATTTTTAGCATTTTTTTTGGCATCTACCGCGACTGTACATATTTACCCTCATGGTTCTTCAAATTTAGAGTTTTGTTCTTTTGTGTAGCTAAAAGATTACTTTGAAACACTATGTTTTCCACTGCAGGTGCAAACATTTTACAAAATATATCTGTCGCTGACTTACAGTGACCAAATTTCGATTCAGAAATGTCATACAAAAGTCTGTAATCTGGAACTGTTGTGCTAAGGTCACATTTCTTCCATCTTCTGTTTTCATTTCCAAGTTATTTTTGTCCATTGCTTTGCGATGGTTCCACTTCACCATCTTCAAAACCTACTAGCATTGTCTGGCTGCTCACAAGCTATTTCGCCATGGATTTCTGAAAGATCTCTTTCAAAAACATCATCGAATGTTTCTGTACAGGGACTCAGAATAACATCCTCTTCATCATATTCTTCAATGTCAGTAATTTCACTATTGTCCAGGGGAATATCTTCTAATATTTTCAAAACTTGCTCTTAAGTGAATTTTTTTACACGTTTAATTGGTAATTCAGACATCTTAACAACTTAAAATAAACTCAGCAACATGTGTGACAAATTGACTACCCAAAACTAAAACAATAACACATAACCTGTCCAAACCATGAGGTTATGTGTCCCTGTACAATCAGAACACCTATAGCCTGTTGGTACTTGCAAGAACCAAACACATATGTGTGTCTCACAAAGTAACTATTGGTAATTTGGTGAGTAGTTGGACATGAGTCACTAAAGAAAACATATGTGCACAGGTTTACGACATTAGAACAATACCAGGTCCCTCAATTTCACCCAAAAAAAATATTTTGGATAGCATTTCAAACATTTGAAAAAATATATGCACCTTACCATAGATATACCTCTCACAAGACCATCAACTACAGCAATAGAAAATTTGCATCAAAAACATAGTACTCTGAAGTGCCACCAGGCAGGAAAATATTTCTCAACCATCAGTTATAGAGAAATTAACTGTGAAACTACTAGTACTGGAAAGTACCATCAGGCAACAAAGGGCTAAAGTTTACCTAGTGTTTGCATTGTGAAACAGTTAAAAACATTTTTGTGAAAGTAACTTTTTAAAAATACTAACCATTATTGAGCGGTATTTACACAATGTTTTGGGCAAAGAATATTGATGGCGAATATAGAAAGCGACTTCAACTACACTATGCAGATTCCTTACAATTACCAACTCCATGCATAATACTAAAATGAACAGAAAAATGTATTTTTTTTGTTTAATTTCTATGGTAAGTAGTTTGTAAGAACAATTCACAATTTTTTTAACTGCAGTGCCTTGCATCTTGTTTTATTTAGACTACTTTTTACACTTCCACATAGTCCCTTGAGTAGCCCATGTAAAATTATAAATATGTAATATCTACCTACTATGCAAATAAAGTGTATGGCTCCTGTACAGTTGCTCCTTAGTCAGTCCACAGCCCTGTGTGGTAATACTACAACTGTTGTGTATACGAATGATTACTGTAAAAATTTCTGAATGTTTTATAACATCATTGGATTTAATATCAAAATGCATCCAATACTGTAGTTGTAATCATTTAAAAAATATATATATTAAACTACAATGATTAAAAGTTTTAGCTAGTGTGTGGAGAATTTTCTCACATGTATGTGTTTATACAACTTTCTTCGTAGAAGTTCAACCTCTTCACACCTATACTGCCCGCCTGGCTATGTGGATTGTGAAAATACAACACACGGAAGTGTAGTACGAGGTAGGTGGAGAGTTGATGTTGGATCGACTTCCGGACTGACAAACATAAAAACCATTCCTCGACATGCGAGAGCTGATGCTCGAGTTTCCCGAGACAATTTCACGAAATATTTCGTTAGTAATCAGAGTCGTGTTTCGTGGCAAGATTGGTTCATTTAAATGTCCAAAAAAAATTTGTACATATAAAAAGTGTACACAAACAATGAAATACAAACGTAATATATATAGTTATGAGTTCACAAATGATTTTTAGTTATCTCAGATTCAGTAAAATACCTTATTTTAAGTAGTTGTACACCATTATGTTTATGGTCTTCAACAATGTATAATGGTTATGAACGTCAACACTGTATATTATTGCAAATAGCAATTTCTGTAATCATTATTCCATTATATATGTTTGCAAATTTATAATTGTTAAACTTTAACATGTGCACTCAACTTTATATTCGTGTATTATTCACATAATAAAATTACCTACTTACCAGCGCAAACATTTCTATTCCAGGCCTTATCTCATATCCATCTAAAATGAAAAAAAATGAATCGTAGAGAAAATAGGACGGTTTCGGTACATCTGCAGTGCCGGCACTACTGTTCTTCTTTGACAAATACTCATTGTGTACTCGGCGAAAGTACGACCGCAAGCTTTTTATTTTGTTGAGAACTGCTTTTGTTGTCGCCATTGCGTATTTGTCTTTTAGATTCTGTAGAGCATCACAACGGTTTTTCCTGTCTTTGTAATCGGCGCACGTAGACATCCACAAACACAGAAATGCATGGTAATCCTCTGCCAAATTCAAATTTGTTTCATTTTTAACACATGCAACGAAATCACTCTGAACCAAGCTATACATCGGACAACCACACAAGATGCACGACTGTTGCAAGTGTCTCCACGTCTGAAATGGGGAGACACTTGCACCTACCTGCCTCTGTGCGGGAGGGGCCGTGCGCACATATCTGTGGCATGCCTCTCCTCACATTGTTGCATGCTCCTCCTTGCGACTGCGCGCAACAGTCGAATGCCTCTGAGGCGCACGAAATGTTGCACAGGTGTAAATACGCCTTAACACTGCACCTGGGTCTCGGCTTGTCGTGGCATACTAGCATGGTTAGGGTAGAACACACATAATCGCTCATGTAATAGGGATCCTACGTGACCTTAAGGGATGTCCTGAAGGGTCGGGTTTGCTCCCCGCTGACCTTGGGGGTGCTGCCTGCGAGTTGAGTACCATAGATGGCGGCCGTGCCCTAGGGGTGGGTGTCGCCTGCGAATACCAGTCAAACAGTGTGGGGGTCGGGTCGTCGGCGATACACTCGCTTACGACCTGCTGCCTCTCTGGCTTCGGGTAGTACCCCTCCTCGTCCCTTAGATTCCTCTCGCCATCCGACAGGTTGCACTCGGAGATGTCGATGCCATTCTCAGAGATTGTATGCGGGTGGCCCTGTCCTTCCTCGGACTCCTCCCCTTTGTCCTCCGAGTCCGGCCCCACGACAATCACCCAGGACTCGTTCGTTCCTGTCCAGGGGCTCTGAAGGCGAAGAGGCACCTCAGCTACCCGCCCCTCACACTCATTGTCTCTGGGCTCTGCCACTGATGGCTCCCATTACTCCCGCCATCCCCCGTTGCTGGTAGCCCCTCCTCAACATCCCGTCTCCAGGTAGTCCAGGGTCGCTTCCAGGCCCTGCCAAAAGTCCTGGGCATGAGGCACCTGACATGCCCCCTCCCCTCTGGTCCTACTGGACACTCCCACTCCCGCAGCCGTGGATGTCGAGTCCGTTGTTGCGTCGGTTGGTGTCATATCTGGTGTGGTGTCAAATGGGGCCGCATCCGACAAGTCCATGTGTTCCGCAATGTCTATGCAAGTGGGCGACGGGTCCGTTCGGGTGTCCCCAGCCTCCCTAAGGGCATGCGGACGTCCCCCCCTACGCGATTTTGGAGTCCTGGTTTCTGCAGAATGAGATGTCGGTACAGTTGGTGGCATGTCCTCCCCTCTGTACAGCACTGTGTCCACCTCTGTGTCCGTCATGCATCGCAGGTCTTCCCGGTGTATCTTTGCCGGTCTACCGCTTGGACGTAGGTCCTGCCTGACACAGAACCAGTCAGGGCCCCGCCCATTTTGGCACCAACCCCATGCAGGACTTCTTGGTGCCTGATGACAGGGGATGTTGGCGCACATTCACCTGCTCGCCGGGCGTCAGTGCGGGCGGCGGCCTGCCCGTCTGTGGTGTGTGCTGGTGGAGGTAGGTCTCCTGCCACAGCCTGGCTTGCTCCTGTTTCCCTGCCAGCTCCACCCGCAGTGACTCGCCCCACCCGCCTGCCATAGCAGCCGCTACGATGCAGCACTCGCCCGGCAGTGCCAAGTTCTGACCTTCAACTAGTTCTGCTGGCGTGTACCCTGTGACCGTACTCGTCCGAAGTCTCAAGCAGTACAGGATGGCCGGAATATGCGTGTCCCACTTGCTGTGGTCCTCACCCAACCGGAGACGGAGCTGCGCCTTGATCTCCTGGTTCCGTCTCTCGGTTGGGTTCGCCATTGTGTGGTATGTGGGGGTAGTGTGGTGGTATACCCCTCACCTTCGACATGCCTGCATCCACCTGGCTCCTGTGAACTGGCAGCCATTGTCGCTTAAGACCACTGCCGGGTAACCAAACCGGGGGTAGACCTCCCCTTCCAACAGGGCTATCAGCATGCCTGAACGGACATTGGAGACGGGGTAGGCCTCCATCCACCTGGTGAACAGGTCTGTGACACCTACAAGGAATCTTTTCCCCTGTTTGATCCAGGGATAAGGGCCTATAAGTTCTATTGCTATGGTGTGGAAGGGGTACTGGGGTCATCTGGGATGCTACTGTTCCTCGCCATCCGACATCCTGGCCTTGCCGTGCTGACAGTGAAGACACCTCCCCACGTACTCCCTGACATTCCGGGTCACCCCCGACCAGTGGAATTTGGTGTGCAGTGCCTCGGCTATCTGCTCCGCTCCTGGGTGCCCCGCAAGCTGGTGTTTGTGGAAGTATGCGAGGATGGCAGCTCGATCCCCCTCTGGAGCATAGATTCGCCATGACTCCATGTCTGCAGGTGCCCTACTTTGCAGGATCCCGTCGACCACCCTCTGGTATGGCAACACCTGGGTGCCACACACCTCCATAGCATCCTTGGTGGCAGCATCTCCCCACTGCACCTACTGAAACGCACTGATGAGGTCGGCTAGGGTGTCTACTTCTTTGGGACTGGGGTTCTTAGGCTGATGTGTCACCGTATACAGGGCCGCACACCCGGACGACTCCCCTATGGAGGATGAATGGCCCTGAGGGGGAACCAGGTCCCCAGGACCCTTAATCCTTGTACACATTGGTCGAGTCAGGGTGTCGGGAAAGCTCATCAGCGAGCTGGTTCGCCTTCCCCAGCACATGCTCAACTTGAAAGGCGTAGTTCTGGAGGGTTATGACCCATGACCCACCTAGTAAATTTGGACTTACGCCCCTGCATGGTATTCAGCCATCTGAGATATTGGTTGTTCGTTCTCAGGGTGAACTCCTTGCATTCGAGGTAGTGCCTGTAGCGGCTGACCGCCCACATTACCACCAAGCATTCCTGCTCATTTACATCATAATTCCTCGCAGCCGGCCCGAATTTGTAGCTGGTGTACTCCAACACTCTCCACTCCCCATCGGGGCCGACCTGGTATAGCACCGCCCCCATGTCCACCTTGCTTGGTCCATCTGCAGGTACATGGGCTCCCCTGGTGCTATACGTGAGAGGACGTGACTGTCCCAGAACAGGCATTTGACGGCAGCCAGGGCGCTGCCTGCCTCTGCGGTGCACCTGTACTTCGTTTTGGGCGAGAGTATGTATGTGATAGGGGCAGTCACCGTCGCGAATTACGGGACGAAGGAGCGCAGCCAATTCAAGAGGCCCATGAGGTGCTACAATTCCTTCCTCGTGCGTGGGGCGGGTTTAGTCTCTATCAGGTCCAAGTGCTCTGGCAGCGGCCGGCAGCCCTCCGCATTGACAATATATCCCAAGTATCGGAGCTCTGCCGCCTCGATGTGGCACTTACGGGGCACACATGTTAGGCCATGCCTGGCCACCTGCTCGACGACCATGGCGAGATGTCGCGTGTGGTCCCCCCATGACTTGGACCAGACGATCACGTCGTCCAGGTAGTCCATGACGAATTCGCCCACGAACCCGTCCAGGACATGGACCATCATAATCTGAAACGATGTGGAGGCTTTCATCAGCCCGAATGGCATGGCACAGTACTGGAATCTGCGGCCATCCGGGGCGGTGAAGGCTGTTTTGGGGTGGTCCTCGGGTTTGACTGGGACCTGCCAGTAGCTGCTCTTTAGGTCCAATGATGTGAAAATGGTGGCAACCTCCATCCCCGCAAGGGCATCTGCAATGTTTATGAGGGGTGGGGGTTCAGGGATAGTTACCGAGTTAATGGGCTTAAGGTTCATACAGAAGTCGAGAGAACCGTCTTTCTTGGTGGCCATAACCACTCGGCTATTATAGGGGAATTCATCAGGCTCTATCACCCCATCCGTGAGCATCTCCGCAATCTGCTCCTGTATGGCTTTCCGCGCGACAGGTCCAAAACTATGGGGCTTCACGAAGACAGGTTGATGGTGCCGGGTCAGGATAGAGTGCTCTGCCATCGTCGTTCGTCTCAGCATGTCCGTGGCGGCAAAGACTTGGGGATGCTGCGACAGCACGTCCTCGAACAGGGTGATGTACTCAGGGGGCACGTCATTGACAATGTCTTCCAGTCCTACCGGATTGGAGGGAAGGGCGGGAACCACTCGACCCACACCATACACCATGAGACGGCCCTGGCGACCCATGTGCAACCTACCTTGCCAGATGTCGATGGTGGCATCCTCCTGGACCAACCATGGTAGGCCCAGGATATGCTCATCTCGGAGTCTTTGGACGACCAGGGCACTCGTCTGACTAGACTGGTCACATATGTCGATGGGTACCTGGGTGCACCCAGCAGTGGGTGCGCTTGTCCCCTCGGTGGCCAGTAGGATGGTCCCATTGTATGGCTCCAGGTCCCCATCCGACACCAGATTGGCGCAGATGTACGAGTGACTCGCCGCCGTGTCCACCAGGGCATTTACAGGGTGCCCGTTCAGGAGCACCGGGACTCGGTGCAGCGTGGCCTCGTCGTCACCCAGATTTTCAAGGCAGGCAGGTGCGCCTCTACTCGTCGCAGGGTCTTTTGGGGCATTGGGCGACCAGGTGGGTACGGCCGTGCCTGCAGGTGATGTGATGCAGGTGGCCGCCGGTGTTGGCACATTGCTGACGTCCGCTGGCTGGTCGTTCCTATCCTCTATGAGTCTGGATGGAGTTGCTAGTCGGCAACCTTTCCCCCGGTTCACCAGTGGTAGCTGGTGCTAGTCAGTCGGGCGGGTGTGTTGGGGACAGTGGACGGCTAGATCACTGCCCCCTACTGGAAGTTTTCCCGCAGGCATCCTTCGACCTCCATCTTCCTCCATACCTGCTCCCGTGTCGGACAGTCCGCATGCCAGTGTTATTGCTCAGAGGGGCAATAGCGACACCACAGGGCCTGATGTCACTCGTGCTTCTGTCCGCACGGCACTCGTCCTGCCGTGCCGCTTGGTCCGGTCTGGCCTCGAGTTGCGGCCTTAAGTGACGTGGGGGAGGCTGAGGCACGTAGGGCACCACTGCCAAGGTATCCTCTGGTGCCACCTGCCACTGAACATGTGCCTCGTGTCTCGGGAGTGACGGCGTCCTCACTGCCCGTATGGCACGCAAGTCGCCTTCAATCTCCCTTGCCCGCTCGACAAACTCGGACAGCTCCAATTCGGTTGCGCCCCGCAGGAATGGTCTCAAGTCCGGTGACAGCTGCTCGCAGATGAGTGACAGTATCTCGCATGGTTGCCTCCCAGTGTCCAAACGGCGATAGAGACGCAGTTTACTGTGAATAAAGGCTTCGACGCTTTGACGTCGTACCGACCATGGCCTTTGAGCCCGTGCTCCGTACCGCCAGTACCGTTTTCGGAGCGCGCCCCTTGCCCAGACGGATTGAGTCAGGCGAGCGCCCCGGGCGTGACCTCAATAGACAACAAACCTCATTAACAGTCACCGCGGCCACTGGCCTTAATTAAAATGCCCGTGACTATGATCGTGTCAGATTAGAAGAAATCCAACTAAAACAGCTAACAGTGAGACAATATGTTGATAAATTTACAGTCGCCAACTTGATGACACAATTCAAATAATTAAATACTACTATAAAACAGTTGTTAAGCCTTAAGCACACAATTACCAGGTGCTACCTTTTAATTGAGCACCTGGAACGTGTTTTTAGCTTATAATAGAGCAAATTAAGTTAATATAAGTTTTTTGACGCCAACTCACAAAGAAGAGAAAGTTTCACTTCCTTGCGAGGCGGCCATGTCCGGCAGTCTCGAACCACTCCGCGCCAGGAACAGACGTGTGTCCGTGGGCAGCATCCAAGTTTTCTTTCTGTGATCATTTTATTCTGCACTAAATATTTAAATTTAAACCTCTTATTAATTCATAAGCTGCCCACGTCGAATCGGCGCGTATTTTACGGAACCGGGCCTATCCCGACCGTCTTCATCGTGATACCGCGCTGCAGATCGTATCACTCACGTAAGTGTTTCGCCGAATTTAGGAGCCCTGCACCTGTTAATGTTCGGCGCTGGCCGTCTCCAGCGAGCATCGACCCGCGTCCCGCGAGACTGCCGCGGTAACCATTAGTGTCGCATAGTGTTATGTTTTTTCTGTGTTAATTGTGTAACGGCTAGACGTCGCCAAGTGTTGGTGAGAGTGTTTTGTAGCGGGACTAGATTAAAGGTAATTCTCACCAACTCGTGTATACTAATTTTCCGGAGTCTCCCGTCCTCCACACGGCCGAACGGCCTTCACAATCAAGGGAGAGCCATTCAGGGTAGATTCAAGCCGTGTACCTGGTGGGGCACGCGGGGGCAGAGTACCCACGACCCAACACCAACGGCCTAGCAGCCCGCTAGCCTGGCGCCCCTCCGGACAACAAGAGCACCGCGACGCCCGTAGCGCCCATCAGGTACCCCCGGGGCCTTTCACATAGGTCGGGTGACGGCAAATGGCGCCCTTGCGTTGGGCATAACTACAGCCGAAAATCAGACAAAGGGGACAGAAGACGGCCATTTTGGACGCTCGCAGTGGAATTTGGCACACAGAAGGGCAGCGACAAAGGGACCACCCTGAAGCGCGCGTCACCGCCCGCGCCGACCCTCGCCAACTTTCACTTTCACCCCCACCACTCCTCTTTGGGCCTTCAGCGAACATCCTCGCCCGCACCCCCCCCCCACCATTCATCTACCTTCACATCCTCGTGCTCCCCGCTTTGTGCGGCTGTCCGGGCGCTCTCGGCCGCTGCTACACACGGCTAACCGCATCCCCTCGTCGCAATGGCCAGTCTCGGCTCTCCCTTTTGTGCGGCTGTCCGGGCGCCTCTCGGCCAGCGGCCCGAATCAGCGCGCGCGCCAACCCCCCTCACCCCTCTTCATTCATCGGAAGGCTGTTTGTAAACAGAGCCACGTGCGCGCACGAAGCGACTGTCAACACCGACGCGCCGCGCGACGCAATGGCAGACAGACTCAAGATGAACACCTGTCAAGTCTGCTACTGGCGACAGGGCAGGGACCTGGTAACGGGGAAAGCGAACCCTCTACAGACATGAAAATGCGCACCGGATTACAACTTGCCGGCAATCAAGGTCGAAGCGCTCATAGAACCGTGGCACAACAGCACGGAGACGGAATTACAGGCACGAACACCACCGGTGGACCACACACCCCTACCGAGCCGTACCACCCCGGCCATTACCGCCCCCCCAACCACCCACGCCAGCGACTGGAGCTCGCACCCTGGCCACGCGACGCACGCGCTGGACATCACCGAGGCCAAGTGCGTGTGGCCCGGCCTGGAAGACCTGGCACGAGCCCTGCCGCCGCGCAGAGCGACTCTGCCAGAGTTCGCCGGAGCCCCGCACGAGGACCCAGGGGAATTCCTGACGCAGTGCGAGGCGCACCTGACCGGGTGCCGGACGCACCAATCGGAGTGGGCCGAGCGGGTCAGCGAGCAGCTGCGAGGGACTGCTCGGAGCTGGTGGAGCATGTGGGGCCGGTTTGCCATGCCATGGGGCGAGTTCACGGACACGTTCCGACACCGGTTCGACACAGGATCGCCCCTCGTCGAGTGTTCCGCCTCATTCTATGGGGCTCGGCAGAAGGACAGCGAGGCAGTGGAGGCGTTCATCGCCACTAAACTCCAATTGTTTCGCCGCATCTCGCCCGGCACCCCCCTGTCCGGGGCACTGCCCATTATCACGGGCTTAGTGAGGGACGAGCTGCAGCCCTTCCTGCGTCGCTGCCACACCGGCGGTGTAGCGGAGTACGTGCAGGAATCACGCGAGACGGAACGTAACTTCCAGAGAGCCTGCAAGCGCACCCGACCACGAGCACTCGAGGGGGTGACAGCCCACCAGAAGCCCGACGGAACGCCGCACTACGAAACTCACCCTCACACCAACACCGAGGACTACGAGCCATCGAGGCGCCGCCAACTTGGCGAGCGGAGCGACCGCGAGACGCCGGAGCACGGGAGCAAGTCCCCCTGTGTCGCTTGGGATGCCCACGTGGCGAACGTCACTGGCACAGCGAGTGCCCGCGGGGATTCCGGGCGGCGCAACCCGCCACACCGCCGCGCCAGGAGACGCACGAGGTACCACCTCCGCCACAGCGCACCAGCCCAGCCCAGTCGGGAAACGACCCCCGGGGGGACCGGGATTAGAGCCCCCTCCCCCCGCACAGACCATCAACCCTGCGCCTGGCGGGGTGCGCGCCCTCCCGACCTTGGGACAGCTGGGCCGCCCGCGGGACAACCTGTTCCGCATCCCTGTGGAGGTGAACGGCCGGCCAGCTGCCGCGCTCGTCGACACCAGAGCGAGCGACGTGTTCGTACGCCCCGCTTTCGTGCCCGCAGGCGCGTTGCGTCCGGGCAGCGGCGAGCTGCGCCTGGCTACCACCACACACACCGGGCGGATGCTGGGGCATGCTGAGATCGTGGTGAGTACGCAGGAATTAAACAGTAGTGTGTCCGCAGTAGTCGTGCAAGACTTGTGTGAGGAGGTGGTGCTAGGACTCCCCTGGTTGGTCCAGCAAGATGCGGTCTTGGAGCTAGGACCCCCCCGCCACAACCTGGGAAGAGCAGAGAGGTACGTGGTGTACGCGCTAGGACAGACGCCCCCCCGACAGGACGCGGTGCTGACCCTGGCGGACGTGCGCCACGACGTCCCCCCCTCCTACCAGGCTGAGGTAAATAAGGTCCTCGCCGCCCGACCCGAAGTGTTTGCCGTGGATGGAACCTTGAGGCGGACCACCGTCACCGAACACTGCATCCCCACCCTGACTGATGACCCAGTGTTCGACCCGCCCCGCGGCTACAGGTTTCGCGAGCAGCGAATCATCCAGGAGCAGGTGGACGAGATGCTGCACGACGGAGTCATCGAGCCGTCCCACAGCCGGTACATTGCGTGCATTGTGCTGGCCAACAAGAAAGACGGGACAAGCCGATTCTGTGTGGACTTCCGGCCGTTAAATGCCGTGACCGTCAGCGCCCCGCCCCCCCAGATTAGCGTCGAGGCCGCCGTAGCCGGCTTGGGAAGGGCCCAGGTCTTCAGCACCTTGGACCTGAAGTCCGGGTACTGGCAAGTGCCCATACGACGCGGGGACCGGGAGAAGACGGCGTTCACGGTGCCAGACAACCGGAGTTTCCAGTTCAGAGCCATGCTGTTCGGCCTAAAGTGCGTCCCGTCCACCTTCCAGTGCATGATGACCCGTGTGCTGGAGGGCTACATCGGGCAGTTCGCTCTAGCATACCTGGACGACGTCATAGTGTACTCAGACACCTGGGAGGACCACTGCCGCCATCTGGCCTTGGTGATTGAGCGGTTGGCCACAAACCACCTGACAGCCAACCCAGCCAAATGCCATCTCGGAGCCGCCGAGGTCGACTTCCTGGGCCACGTGGTCAACGCGGAAGGGAACCACCCCAAACTAGGTCACCTCCAGAAGATCGCGATGGCAGAAGTCCCACGCACCCGGAAGCAACTGCAGCGCTTCATCGGGCTGCTGAACTGACTCTGGAACTATATTCCGAATTTTTCACAAGTCATTGCGCCTCTGACGGACCTGTTGTCGCCCCAAGTCCGCTACCACTGGGACTCGCCCGCCCAGACGGCATTCGAGGCCGTCAAGATCGCGTTCACCTGGTGCCACACACTGGCCCGCATCGACCCCGAGTGCCCACTCGTCCTCTAGACGGACGCAAGCGCCCTGGGAACCGGAGCCATGCTGTACCAGGTGAACGACCACGGAGAACGGCAGGTGGTGGACTACGCCAGCGCGAAGTTCGGCGCGGCAGAGAGGCGGTACCACAGCAATGAACAGGAGTGCTTGGCGGTGGTGTGGGCCGTGAAGAAATATCGTCCACACCTGGAGGGCAGGCATTTCACCCTCTGCACAGACAGCCGCTGCCTCACATGGCTCCACACCATGCAGGGGAGGAAGGGGAAGCTGATTCGCTGGGCGCTGCTCCTACAGTCGTTCGACTTTACGGTCGAGCACGTGCCAGGCGCGGAAAATCAGCTCCCCGACCTGCTCTCGCGCGAGCCAGATGGCAGACGGGAGGTGCTGGACGAGGAGGAGTGGGACGAAATCCTGCCTCCATCCCACACCAGCACGACTGCCGACGGACACCCTACCTGCACCCGCCTCACGCTCGGCGTAGAAGGGACCGAAGACCCTCCCAGTACCGAGGCCGACCTGGAGCAGCGCGTCCTCACGGCCCAGCACCGCTCGCCGGACGCGACGCAGACCAGCGAGGCTGCGGGAGTTCATCCTGAACACCACCCCGGGGCGGAGCATACCCAGCCCGGCGCTGATACCCGAGCGGGAACGCCAGCCCTACGAACGGCAAGGCCCGACGAACCCCGCAGAGAGTAGCCCGCGAGAGCGCCTCCGACGGGAGCGCCGACCCCCGGCCCACCTGGCCGAGTACATCCTGGGCAGTCTCGTCACGCCACCCCACACATCACGCGTAGCGGCGCTGCCTCCCGGCCCAGCTGCCCACGCAGCGACCGAGGCGGTGTCCGCCTGCACCGACACTCCATGCGCTGCGGCGCCGCCTCCCGGCCCAGCTGCCCACGCAGCGACCGAGGCGGTGTCCGCCTGCGCCGACACCTCACGCGCAGTGGTGCCGCCTCCCGGCCCAGCTGCCCACGCAGCGCCTGAGGCGGCATCCACCTGCGCCAGCACCTCACGCGCCGCGGCGCCGCCTCCCGGCCCAGCTGCTCACGCAGCGACCAAGGCGGCGTCCGCCTGCGCCAGCACCTCACGCGCCGCAACGCCGCCTCCCGGCCCAGCTGCCCACACTGCGACTGAGGCCTTTGAGCCTGTGCTCCGCACCGCCAGTACCGTTTTCGGAGCGCGCCCCTTGCCCAGACGGATTGAGTCAGGCGAGCGCCCCGGGCGTGACCTCAATAGACAACAAACCTCATTAACAGTCACCGCGGCCACTGGCCTTAATTAAAATGCCCGTGACTATGATTGTGTCAGATTAGAAGAAATCCAACTAAAACAGCTAACAGTTAGACAATATGTTGATAAATTTACAGTCGCCAACTTGATGCCACAATTCAAATAATTAAATACTACTATAAAACAGTTGTTAAGCCTTAAGAAAACAATTACCAGGTGCTACCTTTTAATTGAGCACCTGGAACGTGTTTTTAGCTTATAATAGAGCAAATTAAGTTAATATAAGTTTTTTGACGCCGACTCACAAAGAAGAGAAAGTTTCACTTCCTTGCAAGGCGGCCATGTCCGGCAGTCTCGAACCACTCCGCGCCGGGAACAGACGTGTGTCCGTGGGCAGCATCCAAGTTTTCTTTCTGTGATCATTTTATTCTGCACTAAATATTTAAATTTAAACCTCTTATTAATTCATAAGCTGCCCACGTCGAATCGGCGCGTATTTTACGGAACCGGGCCTATCCCGACCGTCTTCATCGTGATACCGCGCTGCAGATCGTATCACTCACGTAAGTGTTTCGCCGAATTTAGGAGCCCTGCACCTGTTAATGTTCGGCGCTGGCCGTCTCCAGCGAGCATCGACCCGCGTCCCGCGAGACTGCCGCGGTAACCATTAGTGTCGCATAGTGTTATGTTTTTTCTGTGTTAATTGTGTAACGGCTAGACGTCGCCAAGTGTTGGTGAGAGTGTTTTGTAGCGGGACTAGATTAAAGGTAATTCTCACCAACTCGTGTATACTAATTTTCCGGAGTCTCCCGTCCTCCACACGGCCGAACGGCCTTCACAATCAAGGGAGAGCCATTCAGGGTAGATTCAAGCCGTGTACCTGGCGGGACACGCGGGGGCAGAGTACCCACGACGCAACACCAACGGCCTAGCAGCCCGCTAGCCTGGCGCCCCTCCGGACAACAAGAGCACCGCGACCCCTGTAGCGCCCGTCAGGTACCCCCCGGGCCTTTCACATAGGTCGGGTGACGGCAGCTTATACAGTCTTCCTGTGGCGTGCAGTACAGCTGCTGATGACAGCTGGCCGGCGACTGTGGCCCGTCGAAACGCCTCTCAAATGTCCGCTAAATTCCTCCCAGTCTGTGAGGTAATCTCCGGTGTCTGTCTACCAAGTCCGTGCGCGACCCCGCAGTTGTCCACTCACTCTGGACACCAAATTGTCCCATGGCACCCTCGCTAATCTGTCCTGACACGCACCTAGGAACGACCGTGGACACTCGTGCACTTCTCCCGAAAATTCTGGCAACAAGAATGCGCTCTCCGTCACTCGCATCACTATTCGTGAAAGACCGTGGCATTGTCCGTGACTTTCCTATGTTTGTCTGTTTCGCTGTCGTGTTTCATGGAAAGGTGCCCACTTCAATGTCCTCGGGTTTCGCGCCTTCCGGTTTCGCGGTAAAAACCAGTCCACACCACTCGCACCTGCCTTCCCCTTCCAGCCCTTTCACATCGGAGTCCATGGTGACACTCTTCACCTGATACAGCAGAGCCCATCGGCGTGCTCAAATATTATCCCCCGAGCTATAAGTTTGTACACGAAGCCTCGGCGACACTCGACACTGTTGTATGACACTCCTCCCGTGGCTCGCTATCTCGCCGCGCGATCTGATCCCGGCGTGGGACGGGACGCGTTATCGTCCGTTGTCGCGCCACCCTGCCGCGTCCACTGCCGCAACATGCCACCCTGTTTCCTGCATGGTTAACGGCCCATTCTATGACTCTGTACGCCACTGCAATTATGCACTTTTGTATGTTGCACTGGGTAAAGATTGTGTCCACACTAGTTGTGTGCCACTTTTCGTCATCCAGGCTGAGCCCCTGTGGCGTACTAGGTGCTCCGGCTATTCTGGGGTAGAGGGGTTCAAGCCATGTGGCCGTGTCCTCCCAACTCCGCCTCGCACACTCGCAAAACCACTCGCTCCGCTCGCTCGCGGCCGACTGCTGCGCCGCGCGCCCGCTCCTTGCCTGCCCCCACCCTTTCCCATGGCTACACTGCCCCGCACATGCGTAACTGTCAAGAGGGGCGTCCGCGCATCATAAAGGCCTGTAGGAAGCCAGGGCGGCACTTGGGTCGACGTCACTATTTGAAAAGCAATGGACAATATTATAAACGGAAATAGTTTATTTTTGCAAATAAAATTTAAAGAGAAATTGCTTGATGAATTATTATGATTTAAATTAATTCAGCGAGGACAGTATGTATCAAGGAAGATAACTACAAACAGGGTAAATATCAACGACTAGGGGCCGGTCTTACCATCCCTTGGCAAGGTCCGGGTAAAATTTATCTCCTTGGCAAATTACAAAATGCGTCTTACCATCTATGAGTAGGCGTACCCGGAAGATAAATAATTGTCAATTTTACCGGGAGGTTGAAGCTCTGGGTAAATCGCTACCCGGCAGATAACTATATAATCTGTGCGCCACATCGTAGCGCGTTTATTGCAATGTGTTTGTGTTCATTTGCAAAAACGTGGTGCACGGACTGTAATTTTCTTCACTCGTTTATCGAAATGGCCGAAGCAGGTGTCGTCGATGTCGTCAATAATGTTGGTGAGATTTTTGGAGACGATGACGATGAAGAGATCATTGAAGTAATCAATGCTTTAGCAAGAGGTCCACGTAATTTTAGAGAAAGACCAGACCATTTGAACCAATGGAACGATAAAGAGTTTTCAGCGAGATTCAGGCTAAGTAAAGATACAGTTCTGCACTTGTTGGAAGAGCTTGAACCACTGATTAGATCGCGAACAGACAGGTGATTGCTTTTACCAAAAGAAAAATGCATTTGTTTTTACATTACAAATATATGCTTATGCTATATACTCTGTAAAATTGAATGAAAATTATATGTTTATAGGTTATATCGGACCATAACATCTGCATAATGTTTACATTGTCAACATCGCTTCAATAAAATATTTCTGCTTTTATTTTGTAAATTACATTCAGAATGTGCTTTATTTTGGCTGTTCTGAATTTTCAAAGAGCCTTTTTGTATTCCTACCCCAGTGTCCTAACCTACATGTAAACAACAGTTTGTCATCTTGTTGCTTTTCCCCCAGAAATCATGCAGTCTCGCCACTGAACAAACTGTTGCTGACACTGCGATTTTATGCCCTGGGAACAATGCTATCCAGTGTTGGCGATTTCGTAGGTGTCAGTAAAGCAACAGCTTCTAGAATAATTAAAGAAGTGACTTTTGGAATTGCTTCATTGAGACCTGTATATATTAGGATGCCATCGACTGTGCAAGAAATAAGAAATGCTCAGACAAATTTCTACGAAATGGCCCAGTTTCCAAAAGTAATTGGTGCTATTGATTGCACACATGTAAGACTTCAGTCCCCAGGTGGGTATTTTTTAAAAATCATGTTTCACTATAATAGGGCATATGTTTGCGTATACATGAGCTTTAGTTTTTTTTGCACGTTTTGCTGCCCCCCTTTGTTGCACTTGGTAAACAGAAACTATGGTCACAGTGTGAATTACAGCGGTAGTTTCATTTGACAAGAATTGTCTTAAAGAGAAAGAAAATTCTAATTAAACTTGCATGTTATGTGAATCATAAATATGTATATCAATAACTGCATGTCAAAAAATGTTTAATGATCACGTACATGAACAAAGCCTTTTTTTAAACAAAAATCGCAGCTTTAAAAAAGCAATGTTTGGGGCAGCAATTGGTAGAATTATAGCTCATCTGTTCAGGGCGTAAGTTCTTAATGTCACTAAAATGCAGCTGGCGCACCGGTTAAAAGTAGCTTATACAGAGCCAAGAATATGTATGTTATGTCATTTGATTTTCTCTTGTAACATTCTGCAGTTAATAAATTTGTATTAATTTATGTGATCAAATTACATATATTGCTTCTTCATTCTTTGCATATCCCTTCACATGAAAATTAAAGTATCATAGCTCTCAGTGCTTATTAGTAAGAGACCGGAAAAATTTGCGGATTCCTTTTGAGACAGGCTGGAATCCAAACTCGTTTAGCTTAATGCTACGTCAGTGATTGGACCGCAATTTACCTGAAGAAGTCTGAGCCAATGCCAAACACTCAACAAAAGTAGTATCAAATCATAAGAATCGCAGTAAACAGGTGTCCCGAGTCGGTAGCCAATGACCAGGTGATAGTAGTTGCCCGAGTACATAGAGAATCGTGGAGTCTATCCTAGTGGTCATTGAAACCGCGAATTTTTCCAGTCCCTACTTATTAGGTATTGGTGTGATTGTAGTCCTACTTTTGAATAATGAAACTTTGTAATACATTTTGCATATAGTAAAATATATTTATAAATGGATGTGATTTATATTCGTTGCACTACTATTTAATTTTTTACAGGTGGTCAAAATGCTGAGTACTTCAGGAATAGGAAAGGGTATTTTTCCTTAAATGTTCAGACGGTGTCAGATGCCCACCTGAAAATCTGTGACATTGTTGCTCGTTGGCCAGGTGCAACACATGATCAGACAGTTTTCAATAATTCAAACCTCTGCCATCAGTTTGAGAATGGAAACTTTCGCAGTGGAATTCTGCTTGGAGACAGTGGTTATGAAAATAGGGTTTATTTGTTGACACCTCTTCTTCATCCAGAAACTCCTGCAGAAAACAGGTACAATGAAGCACACATTCGTACACGTAATGTTGTTGAAAGACAATATGGTGTTTTGAAGCGAAGGTTTCCCATTTTAAGTTTGGGGATGAGGTTGTCTTTGCCAGTTGCCCAAGCTGTTGTTGTGGCTGTAGCTATTCTGCACAACATTGCATTGGATGCCGCAGAAGAGCAGCCACCAGACGACCCTGATCTTGTACAGCAAGTTCCACAAGACCATCAGTGGAATGATGAAGCGGCAGTCATGGCTGGCAATGACATATTGCGCAGAAATTTGATAAATAATTTTTTTTAAAATTTACGTTAATATAAGTTGCTGGCAAATGTTAAAAGCAAGTAGGCCTATGATTCAAAAAAATAATTTGTGGTTGTTAATGTATATGATGAATGTGTAAGATAAAGATGCATGAGAATAAAAAAAATTGGTCAAGATAATTCAGTATAGTGTGTACTCATATTGTTTCAGGTGCCTTTGTAAGGAGTGATTTTAAGTTTCTTGTGCCACTAATAAGTACTTTCTGCAGGAATAAAAATACTACCAATTACAGCAATAGTTAAAGATATATTTTTTAATATAAATGTAATTTGTACTGGAGACAAAATATTTGTGCATCAATTTTGAATTGGATGTTGCTACATATCTGCATAATCACACTAAGCATTTATTTTTGCTTTTTGACAATCATTTCAACTTGACATGTAAAAACTACTTTACTTTTACTTCTATAACATATATATTTTAACAACGTTGAAAGAAATTGTATTCAAAGAATACGGTGGATTAATGTAGTGATGCTAGTTTCCTTTCTTCAACAGCCAGCTTAATTTTTAGCAATGCTATTTCCATTTCGTGCTTCTCTTTTTGATGGATTAGAGTCTGCTGTAGTACTTCCTTCTGCAATTCTACTAAGCTGGTTTTATGCTCTGCCAAATCTTCAAATTTTTTCATTGTCATGCTTCCAGAAGACTGCACTTTCTTTGTATTTCGTCTTCTCCTGTATGCTAGTTGTGCATCTCCAAGATATTTGCCTAGAAATAATGAAAACATCCTCATTACTTTAAAATACAAGATGCAAAGAATGTATTTTTAACATAAGTGTACAATCTGTAAACAAACACTCCATACAATCCATACTAAAATGTGGTTTTAATGTATAATTTTGTCACATCACAGGAGCCTTATGTATAGGCCTACCACCTATGTAGCAGCGTGTGTTATTTACTACTGCTGAGAAAACAATATCTCTGTTCCCCAGCATTTTTATTGGTTAGCAAAATCAACAAAAACATTCTTGGTAATAAATTAATTTAAAAAAAAATGAAACACTAGCTTGTAACTTTATGGATTTTAACTAGTACTATATATATCCCCACTACCAGATTTTATTACAATACATCAATGAACCTCTTTATTATTTACTGAATATCACTCTCAGCTAACAGAGTGAGCATAAACTGTATCTTTTCAATACATGTACCAGTATGCAGTTTGTCCTTGTTCTGCAATTTGTGACTGAGAAGTAATGAAGCCAACATTTATTGATAAGCAAGTATGATTTATTTTTGTGATTTGTAATGAAGATAACTTTTTAAATTTCTTTCTTTCTAGCATAGAACCACATATATTTGTTGTTAACAGTCGTAAATGTTTTCAGACAAACAAACTTTACCTGTTGAAATATCTTTATGATACATTACTTAGGACAGAAAACTGGTACCACATAGCTAAGTCTGATAAGTTACTGGTAGACAGAAATTGATAATTTTAAACAATTCAAAAAAACAATAAAATGCTACTTATTGGCAATTTACTCTGTGGAAAAATACCTTAATAACTAATTAAAAACAATTAATTTCTAGCTGGCCTTATGTAATAATTTTGTGGTGGGAGTTTGTTATATGTGTTATGCATAGCAAAGCTACTTCTTTTAGAGACCTATTATATTTCTATAAACTGACTCACATTTTGTATGTGCATTTATGAATATTACATATCTACAGACACTAAATTTTTTAATTAAATATTTAAATATGAATCCTTTTTAATAAGGTTTTTGAAGTATAATGTAAAAATTACCTTCCTGTAATTATTTAAGACAAAAGCAAAATAAATGCCGCTAGGCTATTAATTAGTATATTAAAACTAGTACTAACAGATGTGTATTATAACAAATCTTAAATCTTAATGTTTTAATGTAACTTGATGTAATTATGTTTAAGCAAATATTAAACATTCTAATTTCAGT
This sequence comes from Bacillus rossius redtenbacheri, assembly GCF_032445375.1. NCBI lineage: Eukaryota > Metazoa > Arthropoda > Insecta > Phasmatodea > Bacillidae > Bacillus > Bacillus rossius. The sequence goes on from NC_086332.1 coordinate 75,393,657, forward strand.
ATGTACTAGACAAAAAGGCTGTATGAATAAATAAATCTGTCCATTTAAAAATAACAGGCTACAAAACAATGTGTGAATTTTTTCATACAGCAGAATATCATTTTAAAAACAAAGGTTTTGATACTTGCCTTTTGATGATGTGGGAGAAGCCAATATCTCCTGTTCCTGTACAGTAACAGTTTGCATATTTTGAGTGTGAGCAGTAATGGTTGGCGGTGATGACTGCTTCTGTCTGTTTATAGCTGTTATCCACTTGTGTTCCTGTACTTTATTTTTTGGCAGCTCGCCCAACTCGGTCTGTGCAGCACCATCAGTTTCATCATCATCATCATCATCACCACCATCACCTGGCATTATTTCCTGTGACAAAAGAGATGTTTATAATGTGGGTGTTATGAAAGAAAATATTTTGTAAATATCACACACAATCAGGGGTGGGAGATATTCATCATTAAAGGGTCAAAATTTAAAATGATTTTTTGTATGCATTGCACATGATCAAAGCACAAACTGGAGTACAAAGCACGTTAGGTATGGTAAATAGTGTTTTATACACATATTTATTCTATGCGTAATGTATAATTTTGTATAAGTACCTTTTGAGAACATGACCATTTTAGCAGATTAATAGGGGGTAATACGACCTCCCTGGCACAATGGTTTCACCGCCCCAGCACATTAAGTTAAAATTAATTTTTTGTAATAACTTAGTTACATACCACAACATAGCAACTATTGTTCTCATTTTCAACAGCTGATGACTTCATACTTGGTGGTGATACACAGATCACACTTGATGGACCAGGATCTGCGACAAACATTTGCTTATATCAATAAACACACATGAAATAGGAACCAAAATATCTTAATTGCAAAATTGCAAGATAAATGAACAAGTAAACATGATAACTTGTAACAGATGAAAAAAACTACAGAAATAGGTATTTATATAGTTGAAAGTGGTGACTATGCATGCAGCCATGATTTATAGGCAACAGAGAGCAGTATGAAGCTGTAGGATAAGTGCATTGCTCAATTCTTAGTAGGCCTACCAATATTCAAAGCGGTTAGAAAGAAGACATTACAAAATGCTGCTTTTGTATTGCCTATAAATTAAAAAAAAAAAAAAAACATAGACCTACCTCTTTACTTGGATACAAGAGCTTATTTATTGATCAAATAACACATTCATACAGTGCACAGAACAATTTTTGAGGCTTTAAAATGTTATAAAAAAATAATTAAATTAATAATTTGCAGAGTCCTTATGTATTACATTTTCAAAAAATGATTATTTAGCTGGATCTTACTATTATCAATGCCTGTCTGCATATTGCCATGTTTTGCGTTTGCAAATATTTGCCACATTTTACCACTATTATTCCGGTATTGTTTTATGAATAAAACAATGTTAATATGCATCATGCAAAATGTGATATATATATATATATATATATATATATATATATATATATATATATATAGTGTGTGTATCATGTATTATAATTTGTAAGATTGACGGATTCCATAATAAGTAGGTACCAGAACAGTGCACTAATAATGTAGCCCTAGTCTAGTAGTGAAATAACGAATAGGCCTGAATACATAAAATATTACTTACCACAGTCGTTGTCGAAATTACTATCAAGTCCCACCACACTCATAGCAATAACAGCTTTCAACTTTTCTTCAGAAGGGTCGTCTTTTGTGATAGGCGTGTATGGCCCACCTCCAGTTGTCATCATTTCGCGTTTGTGAAACGCATGTTTCTTGCGAATTTCTTTTTTGGTACATTCATATTTGCTGCGAAGCGATTTCGCTGACCTTGCAGGACCATCACCACCTACAACTGCATTGAATTTTCCGGCGATTTTGTCCCAAGCTTTGACCTTATCTTTCCAGGTAACACTGTCCGTTTTTTTATTTTCTAAAATATGCTTGTAAGAAACCGCCAAGTCTATTAAATATTGTTTTTCTTCATTTGTAAAATTATTTCCTCTGCTTCTACCAGGAACGTTAACCTTGGCCATTTCTACCAAGATTCCTTCTACAAATTTAAAACTACCGTAACCTCTTCTCCTTGACAAGTGTTTGTTTATATTCCCAAATTACCGGGCGAATTTTAATCAAAATGTAAATACACTAAGCCTTCGGTACTCTAATGTTTAGCAAGATAAAATAAAAATCTGAGGGCCAATCACAATCATCGTTTCTCCAATATCTCTGTCAATAATATACCAACCTAACACACATCCTCGCTATCCACAGGGCAAGTTCCAGTTAGCTACACGGAGGTGTAAATGGGATGGTAAGACAGGACCATCGGGTAAAGAGTCCGGGTAGCTTATCCGCAGGGTAGCTACCTGGAAGTTTGCCCAGAGGATGGTAAGACCGGCCCTAGGTCGTTGGTAAATATGTACCAATTAACTTTTTTCTATGTTTTTTTTTTTAACTCAAGTAGTACTTAACAGTTGGTGGTCTTGGCTTACATGTTGGCATGCTTCCGATCTTCGATAATGTATTGTTGGTAGACCATTAAAAACATTTAATTTAACTTAAAAGTTTAACCTACAATTTAAAATCACTAATTGTTATAAATGTTTTATTATAATGTTTTCTGTTGAACATGAATCGTGATCATCAGTTGTAGTTTTATGTTATCACGAAAATTATTGTAGTGTATAGAAAATGGTACGTTGTACATTAGCTCTTATTTGAGTAATTATTGAGTCCTAAATGTTTGGTAGTTACGTCCGCATAAGGATAGATTGTACTGAGATTCTATCCTTCCATTATGGCCATGTAAAAACATAAAAGAAACGTTCTTTCGTCTCATTCATCTTGTCTGACATTTCCTTTATTAGACCTATTCCACAATAACAAAAAAAAAAAAAAATAATTCTCGGATCCGCAATATTTATATTTTGCTATCCGTCTGCGGATTCAACAACGCACTGAGACGTAACAAAACACAAACCACATCATTAAATTTTACGGTTCTGAGCAATTAAATCAACTTTAAAGTACCAGAACTGAACATGGGTCAGGATGTTCATACATAAAATTCAAATAAACCACAAAATATTACATAACTTTAGATAATCTTTGGTTTTTTGAATGTTTTTTGCATTGGGGAAGATTGATTTGAAATGTTTAATTTTAATTTATATGCACTTTTACTTGATATGTCACAGTTGCCAAGAAAAACAGTTTAGCAATGATATTTCAGAAAGTTAATTGAAAATTCAGTCAATACTCAGCATCAAAGACTTCAATAGTATTTACCAATCAATCTCAAATTTTATCATTAAAAAAAATATGTTTGTGTATGACGTACACGTGCGACAGAAGTGAAACTTCTTGTTTATTAGGTATACCCATATAATAAATTATTAGTAATTTTTTTTATTGAACAGATAATAATTGAGAAAAGTAAGTATGCAGGTATGAAAGCAAATAAAAAAAGACTAAACAAAAACTAGCATCACTGCTGCGTCATTTCTACCTCTCCCCTGCCAGCTCCTCTTCCGGCCGTTACAACCAGCATATAAAATGCTACGTTACTTACCTATCCCTCCCCTTCATGCTTTGGAGTGGCATCACAGCTGACCTTATGCACTCTACTCTTCCAGTTCCCCCACAACTATTTCCTCCATGCGATCAGAATTTTCATAACGCCTAAAATATGAAGCCCATGCAGCAAAGAAGTTTCACTTCAAAACCTAGGGAAAATTTCAAGTTTAACAGATAAAAAGCACTTTTGATGCTGATTATGAAAAAAACACAGTATCAGCATCCAGTTAAACTCTCAGAATGCGAATAATCAGTTAACAAAGAAGAGCATGATTTTATTGGCTAGACAGAACAATGATCAAAAATCAAAACAGCCAGCAATGCTGTATGCCAAAAATTCTTTTTTAAAAACGAGATATACTTTTATTTGAAATGTTTTTTGCTGTATTGCCGAGCTAAACTATACTGCTCTGTATTTGTGTGTGTGTCATTGTAGATACTACGTCATTGTGAAATGTGTCCAAGTACGATCTAACACTTCTATTTTAAGTGTTCTTCATTCAGAATACTTAAAATTTAGAGTTAAACATTCTTTTCATTCGTTGCCCACCAATGTGAATATTATCAACCTTTTTCTTTAGTGAAAACTGTATGAAATTAGTTTTTTTCAATATTTATAGTCAACATGAAAACATTGCAAAATTATAAAGTACCTTAAGTAAAAATAACCGAGATCTAGAAAGAAGTTTTTAATTATTTGGCTATCATGAGGGCATAATTTTAGTGCAGCTAAACTGTTGCAATTTGAAGCACTTATGTTTATGGGAGTAGGAACTGAACAACTTACAGCATGTAAAGACATATCTAGAATGCTTTACCTAGTTGATTATTTAAAATTTTGATATAAATTATTTAATTATTTTTACACACATTATACATATGGCTTCAACAATTAATAAAGACATATTTAAAGTATATTTAAGTATATTGCAGTATTTGTCCATGGATTTATAACAGTTACACAAGTGAATAGATTTTATTTATTTTTTATTTATTTAGGACGTGGCCGCTTTCTCCGAAGACAACTTCGAGGTAAAGGAATGGATCAACAAAACATTCAGATCTACAGAAGCACAGGAGAATCGTGATGTGAGTTAATCTCTCAGTGTTAATTAGGTATCACAGTGGGCCTTTTATCAGAATAAATTGCGTAGGTATCATTGAAAAGTTGTGTATTGGTTCTGGGATAATTATATCTAACTAAAGGTTTTGAAACATGCGAGGACTGAAATAATTTCTGAGTCGAATGAAAAATTTTGGGAATATAATTGTTATCATTTAGGTATCTCTTTGTCTTATTATGGTGCAGGAACTGCACTGTCTTCTCTACTTAGCCCGTGCTTCACTGGATCCTAGTTGGTGGGATCCCCTCCAATTCAGTATTACCATGAGGCTGTAGCGCAGACCTCTATTATCAGTAAGGACCTTTCTTCCACCATGCTAGCTTGCAGGATCGGACTAGTTTCTCAGTCTTTGGGTAATGAATCTCTCTCCGTGAAACTGTCTGTTTGTACTAGTGTCTTGGTGGACTGTGATTCTGACTCTTGTAACGTATCCACTTACATCGTTCCAAAAATCATAAGCCACATTTGGCAATGGTCTTTTTGAATACAATTACAGATGTTTTGGACATTCGCTCCAAGTCCTGCTGTATATTTTTTTAAAGGAACAATCACATGCCGCACATTTAGGTGATACGGGTTCATTTATAACCTGTATTTTTTTTTGCAAAATGGAAACATGGCAGATGTTAAGAGAGTATGCAGAATTTTATGTCGGGGGTTGGGGGGTGGGGGATTAAACAACTATACCTGCTGTTTGCTTTCAAATTCTTTCCTTTTGTTGGTGGGAATGATAGATTTTTAGGATACAATTCTGGTAGATGCATTAGCATTTTGTTTTTAGTTTCTGCTTCTCCTGCTAATACATGTAGTTTCTGTTTCATCTAATTGTTTCACCCCCTAATTATCTTGAATGATTTTGTCGACCGACATTAAAATTCAACTTCATTGTTTTCCAATATCTGCCTCTGTGTGTGTGTGTATGTGTGCTTTTGTTTTTTGTGTTCATGTATGTGTTTTTTCATGTGCGTGCATGTGTATGGTTGTGGTTTTTTTGTGTGTGCATGTGTGTTTTTTTTGTGTGTGTGCATGTGTGTGTGTTTGTTTTGTGTTTTTTTGTATTTGTGTGTATTTGTGTTTTTGTTTGTGTGTGTGTGATGTAGTATGTGTGTGCGTGGGTGTGTGTGTATGTATGTAGGCACACCACAATAGGCACTTGGTGGAGTTCATGAACTCCTTATCTTGCAGTTGGTGAACCATTTTGAATTAAACTATTATATGTAATTTCCTTTGGAAACATTTTTATTTTTTCTCTTTACTATTCATAGTTTTGATGACTTAAGATGTCAAAAATGAATTAAAATTGCAACTTCTTTAGTGGCCGTTAATTTTATTTATTAATTTGCAGTGTCTACAGTCACTAAACTGAGCGATATTAAATAAACCACTCCTCCACTCTCCAAACCCTCCGGTCATTTCGCCCTCCCAAATATTTGAAGTTGTTTTCGCCACTGGTGGTCGAGTTGTGTGGAATGGTATCTGAACACAGATGCAGCATGAGCTCCGTGGAGAGTAAAGTGTTCCCCACGTTGAGCTGGGCCGCTGGAGCAGGGTGAGCTTTGTGCTGCTGTTGTTCCAGGCCTTCGTGTCGTCGCTGGTGATGAAGCTGCAGCTGTACGTGCAGCAGGTGAACAGTGCGCTCGAGGACACCAGTCAGCAGGTTGCCAGCGTTCCAGCTCTTGTTTGGTGAACCTGCTCCGGTCGTAATCTTGCCCAGGGTTGCTACAGGTGTATGAAACCAGGTCTAGTCGGGGAAATTACCTACTGTTTCTGGGATTTTTTTTTTTTATTGTGATAAAAGTGAAAGTGAAACACAGTTTTTGCCAATCACCAGGCACAGAAAGCAGTTGGTAAAATGTTAAACAATATGAAATTTGGTAGATTTTCTTTCTTTTCGAAAAATCGCAGGCTTCTTACCCTAAACTGGAGAGTATATTACCTCTTTCACTGGGAAAAGCATAGACACCATTTGTTAACTTGTCAATTCAGGTCTGGTAAACCTGGTAAAGTCAGGAAATTTTATAATTCCAAGCGTGTAGCAACCCTCTTGGCTCCATCTCCTCTTACCCTTAGAATCTTTAAATACTCATTGGTTTTGTTATTCTGACTGTAGTGGCTTAGTTACCGAGTAAGTTGATCTACCTCATAGCAATTAATACGAAAATTGTTGTAAGACACGTGGAATGTTTTACATGACAAGTAATTTTTAATTATAGTGAGTGTAATTTGCATCCAGCATCGCTATGGTAGTCTGTACTTCCTTAGAGCTAAAGTCACTCAGACTTGTTATTATTATTAAAATAAGTAGGTACTGTCTTTCAGTACTACCGTCAGATTATAAGTTAACAGTGCACCTCAAGTGCAGTATGAAAATGATTTCATATTGTGCTGGGAGACATCGAGTACATTTAGCTTGGATGAAGATAGCTACATTGATTTTCAAGCAGAATAAAACAATTTCTTAAAAAAAAAAACTATTTATTACTGTATGTGAATGATGTGTGGTTATTTGAATCCAAATTATGTTACAATCAAAGTAGATCAATCTGTGGCACTTAAAGGTAGTGAATTATGGAGTAGAGACTCATTCACTTTTTCATTGTGTAGGAGTACTTTGAAAATAACATTTTTAACAAAAAAAAAAATGTTTTCATAATTTTAGATGTTCATTATCTTTCCTGAAATGGTAACTATATTCTTACTGAATAGTCACTGCCATGTTTCAGTAAAAATCACTTGTTCTTTCCATTTCCCATTAATAACAGAATAGCTAAAGAGTGAACATACACTTGACATGCTCTTAGGGTAGCTTTGGGAGCTGCATCATTACTAAGTTGGCTTCTCAACAAAGCAATTCATATCACTGTCAGAAATGTTTTAGACTTCATGGAATGGCAATTTTGTTTCCTTGAGGCTCACATGTTACTCCCATTAGTACTTCATTCCTTGCCTGCCTGCCCTTGGTGGTCACAAGTAAACCCCCCCCAATTCCCCCTCTTGCGCGACACAAATTACATTTGATTTGAACGTTAGTGCGCTGCAATCGTGCATCCTCTCAGTTGATAGATTAATTCCTGAAACCCTCAAATTTAAATTCGCGTGCTTTTTTTACACCTGTAAATGTATATTTCACACGGATTTTAAAGATCAAAGATAAGTGCAAATGAATAACAGGGCTTTAAGCCAGAGAAGGCTTTAACTTATTTAAATTTTTCGGCTATACAGTACCCTTCAACCAGGTACCAAGAAAGATATATTCAGCTAAAATAACACGTGTTTGTGGCCTTGGCCGTGACCACGGTTAAGAAGTAATGCATCAGTAAATACATTATGTTATTTAAAGTAAGGCAATAACAAATGATTACATGGTTGTGCCTTAAGTGACTCAGGAAAGAGATATCATTACTAATGACAACACAATGATGAATACCAATCCTAAGAAAAATCAACCAGAATGACAAGGACATTCAGGTCCTTGGACATGGTTGAATGCCGTTATCGCTGTTCAGTGAACAGAAGGGAAAGTTACATTAAAAACAAACAGGTGTACAAACAGATGCGAGTTGACGTTGGGACGTTTTGGGATGCAAAAAATGCAAAGATTAGGCAAGGGAAATTTACAAGCAGAACAGCTAAACAAAAAACCATGTTACAGCCAAACAAAATTTTAGTTGGTTAGCCAAACCAAATTTTACCAAAAAATAGAGAGGGGAGACAGGAATTACATGGTATTTTCATCCCATTTCGCATAGACATACCCATCTTCAATGTCCGCAACGTGCACATTGTCGTCTGCACATTAAATCACAAGGTAACAAATGACTATAATGAGGGTGAAACATGTCTGGCAAGGCCTTTAGTAAATTTTCGGGACTCATCCTTGTGCATACCCAGAGATACTCACTCAAGGGTAGGGAGCACATCACCGAAAACACAGCACAGCTGCAGGGTGAAAGTCGGTGCTGTACTAAAAGCGAGTGACTTTTGTCCCCACACTCGCACTAGGCGTGCGTCATTCCTCAGAGGCATCGTAAGATTTAAATTTAAAAGTAATTAAAGGCTGCCTGAGCATTAAGTAAAGCTCCGACAACAAAAGGGTGTGAGCCCAAAACAAATAATTGCTGTTCAAATCTCAAAAAGCAGATAGTTTAAGTGGCGTGATAGTAACATAAAAGATAAAAATACGGAATAACTTCCTGGGCATTTAAAAGCAATTAAAAAGTAAATAAATCTGTATGACAAAAGGCATCTACACACAAAATAAAAAATGGCAATAATGTTTCTTTTTTTGTTTAAAAAGTTATTTAAAAATTATTTTAAACTTAAATATAAGTTACAAAGATAAATACAAATAAATATAAAAATTATATTTCATGATAAATTTTCAGTTTATTTCATCACAAAAACATAAATAAAAAAATTGACTAAAACTTTTACTGTTAATTACACGTGTGAGCGTAGGCCCTAAAATGTAAGTACTTTCTTTTTCAACAAATTTGCTCTAATGATTTTTAAAAAGTATTTTAAAATTGCATCCAGTATAATAGTCTGTCATGCCCTATCACACTTTCACACCTGCAGGACTTCTTTCAAACAGCAAATTTTTGATTATTTTACCAAACTCCAAAAAAAAAAAAAAGCCCTTGAATTTCTCACTAAATAGAATTAATTGTCGTCGTAGTGTTGCGACTGCGTTCAGCTTGCCAAACAGGGAATGAGGCGAGACTAATTTGCAAGTTTGTTCAGTTGACTTGGATACTCCATTTGCGTGAGCAATTGTTACTCATGCCCAAAATTATGGGCGTTGAAAAAGGCGTAAGCACGCCCAAAACCGTTCACGTAGCTTTCGCCGAACCACTTGCCAACCGTCACAAAGCATGGCAGTTTCACTATTCCAGCGGCCAAAATTCGCATTGCTCACAACGTGAAAACTTTGTTGCACAATCACCAACACACTTCAACGCCACTGTAGTAAACATTATTACGTGTTTTTCTCATTCAGGTTTAAAGGACGTAAGTCACAGACTCACTGGAACCTCTTCGAAGTACACTTTGAGGTATTGTTCCAGTATGCGTTAAACAGCTGGCGTGCACGGCTGTGACCTTGCCTAGACTGCCTGCTGTCAAACCTTGTTCATGGTCATACATGTAAATTTATAAATAGAATTACTTTAAAGTGTCTACGCTCCCACTAATAATAAAAACAGAAACATGACAATTTAAAACTTAAATAAAAAATTTAAAATAATGACAAAAACTTTAATAAATCGTCGTTGACGTCAGAGCTTCTAGTCCATTCCAGAGTCTTTTCCAAAAGATTGCCAACCTTAAATATTCTGAACAAAATTTGCCATGAGTATAAAATATAGTTTTAAAAAATTAAATAAATAAATAAAGTTCTAAACATAATTAAATAAAACTAGTGTTGCTAAAACAACCAAATAATACTTACAATAATACATGTTATGTGTGGTTGAAATGTGTTTCGATAAGTATTTGTAATGTATTTATGTTATCTTGCAAGATTGCTAGATGAGACAGGGATAAAATGTTTTGTAGGACAGGGAAACCTGGGAAAACTTAGGGATATTTTTTAGCGTAAGAGATTGGATCCCTGTTATCATAAATTAATTGGTTATGTTAGTTATCTCTGCTTCAATAATGTTAAAAGACCAATTTTTATTTCAATACTAGTATGAACTGAGATCATGTTTGCCAATGGTTTACAGTTTTGAATTAAACTCTTATACAAAATCTTGACATAAAACTTTTTAGTTTTAGGATGTCATACATAAAACTATTAAAAATTTACATATTTACAAAATTCTGTATTCTTAAGTTTTTCCAGGTTTTAGGAAGACAAAAATTTTAGGAATTTAATCATAATATTCCAATACTAAAGACATGTACGACAAATACTAGATAAATATGGTTAATTCAAAACTGTAAATAACATGCAGTATGTTTGCGGGTTGTGGTTGTGCAAGGTGCTGGGGTAGTGATGATGGTGCTCTGCCCACGCACAGGTGCTGCAGAGCCTGCCACGCATCATGAGAGACACAGAGGTGCTCCAGCAGGAAGCCATGTTGCTGCGCGAGAAGATGCAGCTGGTGAAGAGTGAGATAGCAAAGGTCAGGAACACTTCCTCACTTTGTATCTGGTTCCTGACCTCGTTGTGTATGTGGTCCCTGTGTAGCTCAGCCCATTAACGGAGTAGTATCCTTTAATTTGAATCCGCAAAATAACTTTTGTTAAATTTTTAGTAAATAATTTTATAAAATAATGTAAGTTTTTATTTCAGTGTTTTTATGCATGTTAAATGTGATTTTATATTTCAATCCTAGCATGAACTCAAAGATTCTACCCTTGTGCTATTTATCGGCGTTTTGGTAATGAGTGGTCCTATTGCCAGGACACATATGCCAGCCCCTTTATCTATTGAATGAAAAATAAGTTGTCTCGCCGTTTCATTTTTTGGCGAAAATCCGTGTTGCTGATTAGTCAGTGGCATTTTTCGTGTTTGTAGCTGCGGAAAATGTTGGCCATGAAAATTGGGTACTGCATATCCTCGTGCACGCTCACAGAATTTTTAAGCCACGGGAGAGATGATGTCACCTGTGAGAACTGATGGGAGGTCCTAAGCTTTGTAAAATTGCAGAATTCGCCCCTTACTACCAATAATACTTGACTAAGAATGTTTTATGTTAAGGTTTTTTGATAATTTTATAATAATTTTTATTAATGTTTCTTTTATTATGCATAGGCACTTCAGAGCTGAATGTAGTGTGTTTTATTGTTATTTTGTTACTGAATTACTTAAAATTAAAATGTGTATTAATTACGTTTTGTTAAATCTTAAATATTAAAGTATCGTCTGGGTAGTAAGACTGTAACATTCGAGAATATTCTAGAAGGTTTTCAAAGAAAGGAAGAACCGGGTGCGACAAACTGTCGCCTGCAGGTTATTTTTCACGCATCAAGTTAGTGCGTTGTTGGAAAAACCCAGCATGTGGACGCATGACTGCGCAGCAGTAAAATGGAACTTTCGCTGGGCGCAGTCTCGCTAGCCAATCAGAGCGAATCTTGATGTGATGTGATGTGTCTCTTAAGACTTTTAGAGAGAAACATTTTTTTTCAGTACCTTCCCTATATTGTCAGGTATTGAATTCTGTATTGTGATTGGTCAGTTAGTCCACAGTGTTGCCTCCCTTTGTTTTGGCTTTGAAAAGTGAGGTAACTGTGTGGTGAGTCGGTTGTAGCTCGATTGTAGCAACGTGCGGCCGTAGTAGCTCACTATAAACATGAAATATATTTCCGAATAGATCATTTCATGCCTGTTGGTCGGGGCCAGGCAGAAGAGTAACTTTTTTTTATAAAGTTTGGATTTATTTACTGGAAATTTGACTACAGGCGTCGGCATCAGCCCAGGGTGACCGTCGTCACCCACCCGGGAAAGTTTCCGTGGGAAAATGTGTGCCTGGTTAAGTGAATTTAACCCAGGGACTTGTATGTTATTTTTTTAATATCGAGCGACAGGAAGCTCTGAAGAACAATTGGATCTGTGTTGGTATGTTTTGTAATGCGACCAGTATAAAAACTTTTCCGGTTTATAAACTTTGACCAGAGGACTGATTTGTGTATGGTATGGTATGCGAGTTCAATTTTTTTTAACGTTATAAATAAAAGAAGTTTAAAAACTTTTTTTTTGTTCTAAATAAAAACTTTATCAAACTTAAAAAAAAAATACTATCTTTACATATCTACAACTTTGTTATTGTTTTGGGTTGTATTGCCAGGTCAACCTGGAATGTAACAGCTTATTTGGAACAACCCTGTGGTCATGCGTGTGTTGTGATTGGCCACCAGGTGGAGCAAGACACAGGCCAGTCCATCGCGACGCTGGAGCACATTGATCAGATCAAGACAGAGTTGCAGTCTGCGAAACAAGCCCTCCATGAGGCGGACAACTGGACGGTGCTCGCGGCAGACCTGGAGGAGGTGAGCCAGACGTACTTGTCTCTGAGTGGACAAGTCATTGTTTTCATGACAAGAATGGAGGAAGAGACTTGGCTGCCTATGAACTGTTTTCTGGTCCTGATGCCCTTGCTGGTTGGAAGTTTCATGCAGCACTTTATAAGTTATCCTCACTTACAAAGTGCTGCATGAAACTTGGAAGTTGATTTCGAATAGCTTTATTCATTGGGATTGGGATTTTTCAATTTTGCGAAATATATGCGAAAAATGAAAATTCTGGTTTTTGCATGATAAAATGTGAAATCTGCACTTTTTTTGTAATAAAGCAAAATAGGGTAATTATCGGACATTGTGGCTAGAACAGAAAAAAGAAAAATTGGAAACATGGTTTTCACACACTAATTTTGTTAATGTAACATTTTAATGGAATTTACAACCTCTTTTTCCCCAAGAAAGCAACACCAAATGGGCTGTGGAATTATTAGTTTCTGGAAGGTCAGGAAAGTCTGGATTAGAGTACCATACCACTGAATGACTTTTTGTAAAATGGAAAAGTCTGGGAGTTTTTTAATTCAAAGCTTGTAGCAACCGTGGGGTGAGTATAGGTAGAAGGATCAACCCCTGCACGGAGCGTCAGTGATCCAAGGATATGTGTTGCTTGCTGCCGCCAGGTGTTTGAGTCGGGGGACATAGAGAGCATCGCCCGCAAGCTGACGAGCATGCAGCAGTCGCTGCAGATCCTCGCCAGCGTCCCGGACTACGAGGACCGCAAGCTGCAGCTGGAGGGCCTGAAGAACCGGCTGGAAGCCATGGCCAGCCCACTCCTGGTGCAAGCCTTCACCACTGGCTCTGTCGGTACGTGGCATTGTTCTTCCTGGGCCAATCAGATCCTCCGGCACCATCAAATAATATTCAAGTAGTATTCATCATCAAATAGTATTCAGAAAATTTGATATTGGAGGAAGAAGATTCTAAGAAAAATATGTGAGGCAGGAAAATTCAGAAATTCATACACTAACACCTTTTTATTTGACAATGGCTACATTATTTTATTCCTACAGAAGCTGTCAAAAAAGAGTTTGTATTTTCTGCCAGCTGCTGGCAACATTTGTGACACAAAATGAAATAGTTGATGTCCTTAAACTGAAAATAATTAAATAAAATTTTTTATTTAAAAAAAAAATTAAAAATATTTATTGGCTGAATTTTTTTTCTTTCAAAACTTAATTTTTTGTATTTTCTCTCTTATATTTTGTAATGTTTCATAACCACCCTAATGATAACCACCTCATTTAGCTGGGAATGTATGTTAAGCTGCTACTAAAGTATTCAAATTTTTTTTTGTAATCAGGTTTCATCTAATATTAAGCATACCTAGTCATTGGAGGTATTTTGTTTATTTATCCTAAAAAGTCATACTCAAAAATAATTATCCATTTTGTATGTTGGATAGGTAAAGATAATGTTTAATTTACTTTTTTTTGCATTTTTATCTTCTCTTGTTCTTTGTGTGTCAGTATTAATAATCGCTTACGATTCTTGGAATTTTGTCACTCAGAAATATTTGAAAGTACCGTATGTGCACTGTGGCATTGTTAAGAGTGAAAATTTAGCTGCAGTTTATTTTCACAGCGAATCAAGAAGAATCATTCATTTTTGTTAAATTTTCTGTCCAGAGACTCATGAAACATTGCTAGCCTTGTCAAGTTGACCCTGTAAAGGGGTGATTGGTCAGTTGGACTATGTGACTGCCTCACCCTTTGTTAAGCATAGGTCATCATGTTGTCCAACTAGTAGTTGGACTACTCAATCCCCGTACCGTCTGGTTGTGTCATTAGTAACTTGACTGGATTGTGAGATGGATATTTTAACGCCTACTGGTCAGAGTAGAGTCATTTGTTCGAATCTATTTTTTGAATTTTTGTGGTTATTTTTCAATTAGAAATTGAACACAATACATTGGCATAAGCCAGAGGTAAAGATCATCATGCATGAGACATAGGTCAAGAAATTTAGTGTACCACATTTACGAGTTAATTGTGGAATTTCACCATCGGTTTTGATCGAGTGACGAAGCTTGTGTAATAACTGGAACTGTATTTGGTATGTAGTTTGCTAGTTCTGCCAAAGGATAAATCAAAACACAGTGGAGAACTCTTTTATTTAATCAACAGCTCATATTAAATGTCGAGTGCGAAAGACACCTCAAAATTTAAAAAATGTCTCTCGTATCTGCCGATTCAAGTGTTATGAATTATTACAGAGTTGAGTTATGTTTGATCGGGTCAACTTTGCATGTAATAATTTATTTTATTCCGGCCCTTTGTTAAGATCTAGATTCAGATTCAAGGCATTCTTTTAAGAATCGTATTTGATAGTATTTGTATTTGAGAGAAAGTGTGTTGACACATCACTGCAAACAGTAGTGTCGAGTCAACTAGTATTCAACACCTTTGGGACACAGTACTGATGGGCCAAGAGTCCTATAGTCCCTTCTTGGCTGGGTCAAGCATATTACATTTGTGGAGAATTTTCCCTTAGTGTTCAGGACTGACAAACCACTATAAAAACCTTTTTTTTTTCTAACCATTAACTGTGTACCAGAATGATTAAGAAAATTTCACTGAGCTGTAATATGTAAGTACTGAGACTGCTTACATGGATTTTGGAAGAACTGCAGGATTTGCAACTGCTGTAATTCTGCACTTTTTTTATAGTTAATCTAATTACATAAAAAGTATAAGTATTTTAGTATTTTGGGTTAAACAGCAAACAAAAGGCACACTTATCTTACACATACTGGAAAAAAAAAAAGGTTTCATAATAATAAAAAGTTTAGACTGCAGTCATGGTCATGAGGTGTAACAAAGCAGGTTTCATTGAAAACTTGGGCATTTATGAGATTGTTTTTTTCTTTTTTTTTTCTTTTCATTTTTTGAAATTTATCAGTTAATGCATACAGGATTAATAAAATATTTAAAATTTTATATTTATTTCACTACATTAATAATTGTTTAACTATATTAATTAATGGAATGAATAATTTTATCTTATGTTAATTTAAAAGTTGTAGATTATTTCTTAATGGAATGAAATGTCTAAATAGTGTGTTAATTTAAAATTATAGATGTTTTAATTAGAAAATATAATTGTGATAGGCTAACGTAGCAGCCAGAGGATGAACATGGGAGTGAAGGGAATAGAAAAATCAAGGAACCAAGATGCTTGAATATGAAATAAAAGGGTGCAAGTCTATACGTATCCTGCATTTGGTAATTGTTTGATTAACTAGTTCACAGTATTGAAGTGTTTTCAGAATTACTCTATGGAGTATATTTCCTAAAATGCCAATATCTATAATGTAAAATGTGGTCTAGTTGGGCGCCGTGAAAACTCTATAAAGTACTAGTGCTGTGATTGTGTATGTAGCACAACTACTAACCTCTACAGAATATTAACTAAAATATGTCTTGTTATGTTGATAGTGAAAATAAATTATTCTCAAGTTGTATGTACTGGTGTCGTTTGACTCAGTGTGAATACCAAACAATAAAATGTCGTATAATTCCTTAGCAGTATGTCTCCTTCTCTTTGGTGTAAGTATTCTGACCTTAAAATCAACAAATATAAGTAGTGTGTTTAAAAGCATTAACTTCTCTATGACTGCTGATCTCAGTGTAATAAAAACTAATTATTCTTTCAAGACAATCCAAGCTAAATATTTCTGTCTATCTGGTTTAACATACACATGATATGTAAGTATGGTTATCAATCGGAAAAATAAAATATAATGAAAATTTAACTTTTTACTAGGGTCAAAATCATGGTTGTATGGGTGACAATACTCTTTTGCAACATATCCAACTGTAACATGAAAAGTGACAGAGTCAATGATTAGCAAGCAACATACAAATACCTTTGAGACAATTATTCATGTTTAAATAGGTTTTTCATTAAACAAAATTTCAATATCCGTTATACTTAAATGTCTTTCAGAACTAATTACGTTTTACGTAATTGTATCACTGAATAATATTTTGGTTATCAGTCAATATTTTAAATATTATTGAAACACATTTTAACTGGCAAATTAGTCTTTTCTTTGTTTTTACTAGCTCAGTCTCTTTCGGTAGATCAAACTGTCTCAAGACTTCTCAAGACTTCTGGACCTGGGGCTATTCTTTAAACATTCAAGACAATTAATGACTTTAACAGATTTTAACTTTGATATCGTACATATTACTGATCAATGTCAGTTAACCAGGTCCAGTACGTACAAGCTACAAGTCTTTACGTAGTTAAGTAGTATTAAGTTGTTTTGCGAGTTTCAAATTAGGTCTTGATCGTAAACATCATAGTTTAAGATATCTTGCCATTAAAATAGGACAGGTAACTTCTCGCTGTTCTTGTTAATTCGGGGATGGGGCAAACAAACCTCGTCGCGTCGTTACAATACCAAGAGGCTGTGGAAAACCTCTCCGAACCCCTGTCTCTCCTCCGATGTTGCTGGTTAGATCTCACTTTCCTCCGATGTCGCTGGTTGGGTCTCCGTCTCGATGCACCTCCTCTCGTGCTGCTGGTACTCCAGCAGGACTGGCGTCGGTCACCTGGAGTCGTCTAGAAGGATGATGTCCTCCGGTACACCGTCTACGATGCCGTCTACCGCTGTCGAACTCCTTCCATCTCGAAGATTGATAGTCCTTTTCTTCTTTTCTTCTTAATTCGTCGTTGATCCAGTTCTATTTATGCTGTTAGTCAAAACTTATCGTCGTCGTCGATTCTTTAGTAGATCTTCGAACATCGGTAACTACCTCTTCTTCATTGTGTAGTTCCGGTATTTATTATAAAATCATCAATTTCACGTAGATTCTAGCTATTCAGTCGTCGTACCAATGTTTTACGTGATATTCTTACATTCATTTATGACTAAATCACGGAGCTCTTTCTCTCTAATCCTTCTCCCATGATAGTAGAACAGAAACTCAAGTTCCAATTTGTTTCAAACAGTCAAAGCTTTCTCTATTGAACACTCTCCGAAATCACACTGGAAATACTAAATTCTTTAAATAAAATCTATGCGCAGTCGAGCGTCCAATCACATATACTCTTTCCTCAGTAATGACCCAAAAACAATATTAAAAGGTGTAAGCTCATTTCCTATTCGTCGCCGTTTAACAAATGTTTGCAAAGACATTTCATAAAATTATTACTTAGATAAAACATGAAAATACTTAAAGAGTAAAACCAAATTGACCTGACCATAGAGATACAATACTGGTAAATATAATTCATAACAGGACTAAGACAAAGTCATAGAGGTAAGAAGTAAAATAATAAACGTAAAATTCATTTCTATTGAGGGCTTCTCAAATACCTCTATAGAATAGTCCCCTTCAGAAATGTGACTAACGAACTATACTCTGATATAGGTCTTAGGACCATTTCTCATCATACAAACATCTCATCTATATTCTAATTATTTGCAGAAAATTTACATTTCATATTATTGACCTTATTTACATACTTACTTGCAAACATAGAGTATTGTCACCGATATATGTCTTCAAACGGACATATGTGTAACAGTGTATACTATTCTACAGGAGTGTAATATTTCCTCAACTGCGTTATATTATAGTGTCCTATTACTTGTTTCGTTTTAATGTCAGACAGTTCGTAACAGTTACTTCTAATAATCTTCGTGATCATATATGGTCCATCGAAGAGTAGAAATAGCTTCTTAGTAACGTACTTCCAAAATTGGCTTACTGGATTCGTTCTCTTGAGTACTAAATCTCCACAATTAAAACTCATCTTGCTGGAATCTTTCTGGTATTTTCTCCGAAGATCCGCCGTGGATGTCAACTTGGCTGCGACCAACTCTTCAGTTTCCTTCTGTATCTCGACTAATTCTTTATCTTCTGCGGCCAGAGCTTCATCGTGATGTCTCGGTAGTAACGATGACGGTATTATCAATGATCTTTTTCCTGTTAACGCTTCATATGGAGTAACACTGGTAGAACTGTGTACAGTATTATTCAAAATGCATTTTTCCGAAACTTCCCAATTTTCAGTAGTTTTCGTATTTTCTGTGTCATCCATAGCAGTTACCATCCAACTTGCAAAATTCAAAATTATTTTATGGCTAGTTAGAAAGTCTACCCCGAAAATTACTGGTTTGGCCAATCCTTTTACGATTAATACATTAATGTACTTGGTGCTACCTAACCCTTCTACTTCCAATAAGGTCTGACGATTAATGATGGGACTAGCCCTTGATGTAACTCCTAGAATCTTTAAACTCGGTACTGGCATTCTCGGTAATGATATTCCGGTGCTCTCTATCATGGCTACGCAGTCTTCGCTGATGCAGGATATCTCTGCGCCGCTGTCTAATAGTACAGGCACTTTAACTCCGTTTAAAGTTAACGATATCTCCGGACATAGTGCTTGTTTCGCTTGAACTTCGGTTTCTGTGGGCTCGCTGAGTAAAAATTCACGCTCGTTTTCTTTGAACATAATGGTGTGTATGCTTCGACAATTATTCTTGTCATTTGCGTCGGGATCCAATTTTATACTAGCCCCGTCTAACTTACAATTAGGGACTGACGTGCGGAGCTGGTTTTCGCCATCCCTAATTAGTTTACCGCACTGTCCTTAAATCCTCTAATTTGCTCTTGTGACAAATTAGCAAATCCATTATTTGCATTCGGTGAAATCAAAAATGTGTTACTACCTCCTTGGTTTGTGTCTGGGTTTCTGCTAGATTGCATGCGCGGCCATTCCGTGTTGCTTTGCTCGTGACTTGGCGCTATAGAATATGAATTTCTTTCTCCTTGTCGCGCGTCGAGAATGGTGGTGCTAAAGCTGTTCCCTTTTGCAGACGGTACAAACGTTTGTGCATTTATTCTGTACTGACCTCCAGAATGATTATTGTAATCTGCCGATCGTTCTTTCATTGTTCGATTTTCGCCTGAATTCTCTCTGAAATTAACTGTCCCCTCCTGACGTTTATTCTTCCACTGTGATTCATTTTCGCGTCTGTCTTGTCGCTTCTCGTTTCTACGACGATAGTACTGTGGTTTATAAAATCCGTTACCATATCGCTGACCTCGATATCCATTGTGATACCAATTACTTCCGCAGTTTTCAACGTTCAGTGTGTGAATTTGAGGTTGTTTGTGTCCGCTGTTCTGCCCTTCATTTCGGTTACGCCAGTTATTGTATAACGGTGTCTGTTGGTTCGTGTTCTTGCGCTCGTTAGTTTCTTTGTGCGTTACCGTTTTATCGAGCTTAACGAGTCGTTCATACGTTAACAGTTGTTCCTTGAAATCTACAATATTACTGTATTGCCGTCCACTAAGTTGTAATTGATAATTGAGTGGTAATTGCGAAATTATCATGGCAATAAACTCTTCGTCTTCCATACGGCAATCAAGATAACGAGTTCTCTCGTACATATCGCTGATATGCGCCTCTAAATTTTGAAATTTACGATTTTCGAATTTTTCAGAATGCAACTGTATTCGCAAATTGCTTTGGATACGAGTATTCCAAAATTGGGATATGAAAGCTTTCTGAAACGATTCGTATGCGTGTACCGAATCTTTCGCCAACTCCCACCAATAATATGCCGTGTTTTTCAAGCAGTGGCTAACGCATTTCAATTTTTCTGCGTCTGTTAACTTAAATGTGTGGCAATATTCTCCAAACTGATTTAAGAATCTTCGAGGGTTTTCATTACTTTTCCCTGAATATGTTGGAACGTCATCCAACCATTTCTTAGAAGGGTGGTGTAGTGTAAGTACCGGATCTGCTGACATAATTGCAGTACTAATATTCGCGGGATTTCGCTCGGCTTCTATCGTTATCGATTTGTTTACCGGCGTGTCTTCCTTGTCGGTATTACATTCGCTAGTGTGGTGAGTCGTTAGTTGGGGCGAGAATGTTGCGATGTGTCTGGATTCTCTTTCTATTTCCCCTATTTTCGCCTCTACCATATCTAACCTTCCTGTTAGACGCTCGCTTAAGTGTACTACTTTATCGTCAGTGCGTTTACTGAATATTTCTACACCTTCAATACGAGTGTGTACACTGGAAAACTTCTGTTGCATCTCGTGCTGTGTTTCAGTTAAGTCATGCCTGATTTCTGCTGTTTCATCTGCAATCCTGCCTAAAGTGTTATTTAAGACTTGCACTAAATTGTCTAGTCTTTCGGCGTTTTCTCGCTCCTTTTGTTCCCTTTCTAACTTCTCCTCCTGTTCTATACGCTCACGTTCTTGTTTCTCCCGTTCCCGTTCTAGTTTCTCCTCCTGTTCTTTACGCTCCCGTTCTTGTTTCTCCCGTTCCCGTTCTAGTTTCTCCTCCTGTTCTTTACGCTCCCGTTCTTGTTTCTCCCGTTCCCGTTCTAGTTTCTCCTCCTGTTCTTTACGCTCCCGTTCTAATTTCTCCTTATTCATGAACTGGAACAGTGCATCTAGGGTAACAGTTGGTGTCGGCGGCGAATGACCCAACTCCATTTCCTGCTGTGACTCCATACCAGTAGTCTCGATGTGCTGTTCTGGTACTACTTCTCTAGGTTCTCGTTCAGGACTAGAGTCAGAAGTGTCATTGCTACCTCTCAAAAAATATGACTTCCTACCTGTGTCTGTCATCTTGACAAAATAAAATTACTGTCTGTATTTTTCAAAGTGTCTTGAGTTGTTCAAAAAAAAATCATAAAATAGTCCCTAACGTTGGCTTACACGTTGTGCGCCAAAATTCTGAAGTGTTTTCAGAATTACTCTATGGAGTATATTTCCTAAAATGCCAATATCTATAATGTAAAATGTGGTCTAGTTGGGCGCCGTGAAAACTCTATAAAGTACTAGTGCTGTGATTGTGTATGTAGCACAACTACTAACCTCTACAGAATATTAACTAAAATATGTCTTGTTATGTTGATAGTGAAAATAAATTATTCTCAAGTTGTATGTACTGGTGTCGTTTGACTCAGTGTGAATACCAAACAATAAAATGTCGTATAATTCCTTAGCAGTATGTCTCCTTCTCTTTGGTGTAAGTATTCTGACCTTAAAATCAACAAATATAAGTAGTGTGTTTAAAAGCATTAACTTCTCTATGACTGCTGATCTCAGTGTAATAAAAACTAATTATTCTTTCAAGACAATCCAAGCTAAATATTTCTGTCTATCTGGTTTAACATACACATGATATGTAAGTATGGTTATCAATCGGAAAAATAAAATATAATGAAAATTTAACTTTTTACTAGGGTCAAAATCATGGTTGTATGGGTGACAATACTCTTTTGCAACATATCCAACTGTAACATGAAAAGTGACAGAGTCAATGATTAGCAAGCAACATACAAATACCTTTGAGACAATTATTCATGTTTAAATAGGTTTTTCATTAAACAAAATTTCAATATCCGTTATACTTAAATGTCTTTCAGAACTAATTACGTTTTACGTAATTGTATCACTGAATAATATTTTGGTTATCAGTCAATATTTTAAATATTATTGAAACACATTTTAACTGGCAAATTAGTCTTTTCTTTGTTTTTACTAGCTCAGTCTCTTTCGGTAGATCAAACTGTCTCAAGACTTCTCAAGACTTCTGGACCTGGGGCTATTCTTTAAACATTCAAGACAATTAATGACTTTAACAGATTTTAACTTTGATATCGTACATATTACTGATCAATGTCAGTTAACCAGGTCCAGTACGTACAAGCTACAAGTCTTTACGTAGTTAAGTAGTATTAAGTTGTTTTGCGAGTTTCAAATTAGGTCTTGATCGTAAACATCATAGTTTAAGATATCTTGCCATTAAAATAGGACAGGTAACTTCTCGCTGTTCTTGTTAATTCGGGGATGGGGCAAACAAACCTCGTCGCGTCGTTACAATACCAAGAGGCTGTGGAAAACCTCTCCGAACCCCTGTCTCTCCTCCGATGTTGCTGGTTAGATCTCACTTTCCTCCGATGTCGCTGGTTGGGTCTCCGTCTCGATGCACCTCCTCTCGTGCTGCTGGTACTCCAGCAGGACTGGCGTCGGTCACCTGGAGTCGTCTAGAAGGATGATGTCCTCCGGTACACCGTCTACGATGCCGTCTACCGCTGTCGAACTCCTTCCATCTCGAAGATTGATAGTCCTTTTCTTCTTTTCTTCTTAATTCGTCGTTGATCCAGTTCTATTTATGCTGTTAGTCAAAACTTATCGTCGTCGTCGATTCTTTAGTAGATCTTCGAACATCGGTAACTACCTCTTCTTCATTGTGTAGTTCCGGTATTTATTATAAAATCATCAATTTCACGTAGATTCTAGCTATTCAGTCGTCGTACCAATGTTTTACGTGATATTCTTACATTCATTTATGACTAAATCACGGAGCTCTTTCTCTCTAATCCTTCTCCCATGATAGTAGAACAGAAACTCAAGTTCCAATTTGTTTCAAACAGTCAAAGCTTTCTCTATTGAACACTCTCCGAAATCACACTGGAAATACTAAATTCTTTAAATAAAATCTATGCGCAGTCGAGCGTCCAATCACATATACTCTTTCCTCAGTAATGACCCAAAAACAATATTAAAAGGTGTAAGCTCATTTCCTATTCGTCGCCGTTTAACAAATGTTTGCAAAGACATTTCATAAAATTATTACTTAGATAAAACATGAAAATACTTAAAGAGTAAAACCAAATTGACCTGACCATAGAGATACAATACTGGTAAATATAATTCATAACAGGACTAAGACAAAGTCATAGAGGTAAGAAGTAAAATAATAAACGTAAAATTCATTTCTATTGAGGGCTTCTCAAATACCTCTATAGTATCTTGTCTAATTTTGAGCTGTAGTGCATTCTAACTGATCCACCCACCTGCGCCGCACTTCTGGGGCCTGATTTATAATTAAAATGTCCAAACCTTGAAGAAAAAAAAAATTTAAAACTTAGCACCCAGACATGAAATTATTTGCCCTAGGCTCTCTTGAAAAGTTTTTTGCGAGCCACTGAATGGCGTGACCTGCCGGCACAGCACTTGAACGACGACTAAAGAGGTTACATGCAACTACGTACTTACCACCCCAAGGGTGGCATCACCAACCAATCTCAACACAGCTTTCACAAGGACACAACAGTATACAAATTTCTTTACCCTCGTCCCATGAGTTTTTGTACCTAGACGAGAAGTTGCTAGGGACATCGTGAAGACACAGGACTGAGTAGCAATCTGCATCAGTGAGTGAGTTTTTTGTTTTGGACCTATTTTGTATAAGACATGTAAGTTTTCATGTGCTTTTGTTAAATTTTTTTAAAATTCAAATTAAATATCACAATATTTACAAATTTAGAATTTTTTTGTAATCAAATTTTAACATGTAGTGAAACTTTTTTTATTTCACACTTAATAGGAGATGAGAAAAACAGATTCAAAATACAGTTTAAATGAAAAAGAGAGGAATACACATGGAACCATTATAAAGAAGTTTAATAAGAAAAAGGGAAAGGGGGAACTGGCAATGCATTTTCTTAAACAAGTAAAATTGGAAGTTTGAAAATTGTTTTGTTGATCATACTGTTTATATACATAACATAGAGTATTAATATTATTTTTAAAATTTAATTATTGACTTTTGTTAAATATAATTTTTCTTTTACCCATGTACAAGTCTTTTCTTGCAAAAAAATAAAATATGAAAAATCACATACATACATCTTTCTGATTGTCTGGTGCAAAAACGTGATAATTTTACCTTTTCCCTTGGGTTTGAGCATCTGCCTATTTAACCATCATAAGAAATACATACAGAATGCACCAGAACGTCTCAGTACTGAAAAAAAGTCTAAAAAATTGACATCGCTGTGCACCGGTCTCTCAGCCTTCCTTTTATCAACACGATACGCATTGTTCTAGAAACGTAATAAAAACTTGCAAATAAATACAGACTAAACTGGCAGAGTAATTTTTGCTATAAATATTTACTTGAATATTGTAGTGTTAGAACACAAAATAATGTTGGTGGGCAGATTAACTGAATTATTTAATTTGAAGGATATATACTCCTATCCCTCACTTAGCATGGCTTCAGATGGCGCGGATTCATTTAGCATGGCTTCAGATTGCACGGATTCATTTAGCACAATGTGAATTTTACTGCCCCAGTCTTGAATAGCACGCCTGTAAATTTTAGTTAGCACAAAATCTCGGCAGGCAAAAAATAAAAAAAAAAAATAAAAAAGTTGAGCACACTACAAAGTCTGTTTCAAATTCTGTAAACAACAGAAGTGCCGTGGGATACAGGTAGCCAAACAAGGGGGGAAGAGATACGCGCGCAGGTCGGCCTGTGCTATTGGCTTTTGTACAAACATCAGCATGGCAAGTTAAATTGCTCCTATGGAGTGTAAAGGACCAAATGTTTTTACGTCCGTGCATATGCCGCCGTGCCATACCGTTGTCGCCTGGCCACAAACTGGGCCGTGAACACAGTCTAGCCAGTGGCAGGGAATTCACTCAAACAAAAGCAACATCTGCCCATTCAGCTGCCGGTAACTGTACGTGCTTGATCACTCATAATGCATTGTATTTGAGACAAAACAAGAAGTATTACGGCACGCAGATTGACATGAAGGCAACGCTTATGTTGGTCGCACTTTAGTTTTAAGCAAGTCAGCTGTGCGCACAATCGTACGAACTAAGGACTCTTACCAAAAGTTTATGTAAGTCTGATGCTGTTGGTTGTACTAGTGGGAATATATTTGTCATTATATACCGGAACAGAAATGAACTGATGACTCACGTATAAAATGTTAAATGAATGTTGCAATGAAAAAAATCATCATTGGCCTGCCAGGATTGGTGTGAACCAGGCTGTGATACGTGAATAAGCACTTTAATTAATTTTAAAAATTAAAATGTAATTTTCCGGACAGTAATATCGGTTTCACTGTCAGTAAAGGATGGTTTGGAAAGGTACGCGACATGAGTTGAAGGTCACGCCCGGGCGGGCAAGTCAGCCAGCCGACTGACGATAAAATACATAACCACGTATCTCCCGTTACGTGGTGTCGTATTTATCATACAAAGTGCAATGTCTGCTCCGCCTCGTTACTCTCACGTGATGACTGAGAGGAACGAGTGGATCTTTTAGTTCCAGAAGGTAAAACAATGATTTCGTCCAGGCGTTGGTTTCTCTGTTTTTATTTTGCTTTTGGTTATTTTTATTTGTCATAATATATAAATACAACATGTGATTTAATTCAAAGAAAGCATATACATGGGATTAAGATTACATTAATACAAGAATGAGCCGGCCCTTATTATAGAATTCACACAAATTTAAGAAAATTGGTTTCAATTAAACATTTTAAATAATCGTAGTAAAGTTCTTGATTTCAAGTAGAAAATAAGTCGTAGCTGGATGCTAGTTCAAAAAAGGTTATTAAAAAAATTGCAATGCTGGCGTTTCGGAGATTGAGGGATGATTTGGGGGCAGCTGATGAGACGTCAGAGGCCCTGGGCGATCCGCCCCATGTAGACGGATCTGGTCCTTGGCAAAGTACCCGGGTCCGGTGTTCGGTGCCTGGCACTGGTACTCTGGCACGAGTACTAGTGGCACTTGAACCCTGTTACTCGGTCCCTGTCAAACAGGGTGATGTCTTCCAGGGTCTGTCCGATGATTGACCAGGCGAGCGCGACGCAGAAAATCCATGATTCTCAAAGAAAATATATTATCTACGATGACTAATACATTACTACTTTAGCTATAATTACGTGGACTGACTAACGCCTAAACGCTACTATGTTGGGAAAAATCCCTTGGCTAATCTGATCACATCTTCAGAGGAACGACGTGGCGTCCCGATGATGTCCATTCTATGCAGTCAGTCCTGAAACGCGGCGCACAGTGCAGTAAGTTAGAGACGGCCGAGACTCGTAATTATAAGCGATGTTAATGAAAGAAAGGTGGGGAGGCTTCGGTTCCGAACATTACCGAGGTGCTTGTCGAGGAAAGGTAGACTTCGATACCTCGAAGTTGTTGGTACTGCCCGATGTCAGCGCGACCCACCGAGGTGTGGCTGAACTGAGTAAAGATCGTCTTGCGCGGGTCGCTGGTAACAGCATTGAGGCTTATGGAGAGGACTGAGCCAGCGCTCTGGTGGCTTAGAGAGAAACTACAGTATTGGTTACTGCGGGAGACGCCAGAGGGCAGGTGTTACGTGGGTTTTTCAAACTCTCAGGGGAAGAGATTCGCAAAATTACAGCTAGGTGGCATGAGTATGTACTTCATGTACTACGGCCGTGGCCTTGGGGAGAGGTGGCGCCTGGCTGGGGTTACCGGCCGATCAAAACCTTGGGGCGGTGTTCCCAGTAAAACCTGGAAGGGGAGGAGTTTAAAACTGCGATGCCAGAGGGAAAGGTAGTCTACAAGACCTGTAGGCGTGACTATACTTTGGCGAAGATGATTCGCAATCATGCCAAGAAGTGCTGGTGTCAGGCAAGGTCTAGAAACTGCCCGGTCTTGAGAGTTCGCAGGCCTTAGCAGTTCTCGTCACGAATCAGGGACGAATTACAGGAGACGTCCATGCGCCAAGGCGGGATTAATGGGATCGTCCTGCTGGGTCATTGAATAGTAGCTGCTGGGAAAATTAGGGGAGACGAGTCTGACAAAGGTTGGATGGGAGTGTACAGAAGGAGGAACAAGTTTAAGTTCATGCAGCAGAGGAATGCTTGGAGACATTATTTAAGTTGAAAAAAAAATTCAAATCTGAAATTGTGCCAAAACTACTAGTTGTCGGCACAAATGGGAGGCATATAAAGATAAATGGTGTGACATATTTATAGTTGAGTGTTATTCAACGCATTTATATTACGTAAAGTATATTTTCCTACAAAATTTTGGAACACATTAAATAAATTAGCCTTGCTATTTATGGAAACTAATGCTTCAGAATACGCAATTTCGAATAACAGGAGCAATTTTATGAATGAATTAGTCGTGCTAAGTGAGGGATAGGTGTACATGTATATTGTCAGATTGTTAAAAACAGGTATTTTTTGTATACTACCGTACTCACAGTGTGTTAAAAATGAAATGACTGCAAATAAATCTATGTTTTTACCATCTAAATGGAATAAAACATATTTATGGTAGTGGAATTAAAATGGGTAGCGATATAAGGTGTTGTCAGGAAGGAAGGTTTTTGGTTTTTTTGATTTGAAAGGAAGGGGGCTGGGGCGGCAAGATGAGTTCTTGTCTCGGGTGGAAACTAGTCTAGTTACGTCCCCATCCAGGGTTCAATGCCCGGGGCAGAACTATCTTGCTCAGTGACTGCACCCAGCGACCCGATGCTCTCGAGCACCGGGTCGTCTACGTGTCTTGATGCGGCACCTCGGGGTGATGGTGGCAGGGGGATGACCAAAAACAGCAGACCCCATTCTTGTAAAGAGTGCACGATTGTCTTACAATTTTGTGGTGCACTGCCCTGGATTGGAACTGTCGCTAGCGTGCTCGTGATACAGTCCGTAGTGTCGCTTCTTTGGCTACTAGGCTATATATAGCTTGCCCTCCTCATAACAACCAGTTAGCTGTGGCTTTGAGAGCATGTTGGTAGTTGTTGTGAGCAAGCCAGATGCTAGTACCAGAATTGACAATGACTTGGAAGTCTATGTTTAGGCCTTCGTGGTGACATATAACCTGAGGAAATCTTAAGTTTTTTTCCTTGATTTCTTTTTGTAGGAGTTTGAAATATATTAGTTTATTTATTTGTTACTTGAAAGGACTGCAAGTAATCTTGGACAATTCAAGTCACCTTAGTGGGAGCGTTTGCGATTAGCTCCATGGTTTAGTACAGACACACTGTCTATCGCATGGATGTTTTGATATGAGTCGTTAAAGTCCCCTAATTTATAATATTTGGTAGGGACAAGATTTTATGGTGAATTGCGATAAAAGTGAAATAATATAACATTGAAAAGCAAGTTACTATACCATGTGATACCAAAATGTAAGTTAATACAACTGAATTCAAATGAAACCATACTCAAAATCGCTGACATTTTAATTATTTATCATCCAAATTCTAATACTTAATTCCTTTGTTTTAATTCAGTTGAATACACACATGGTTTTTACATTACAGATTTTTGTGTATACTTAAAATATACAAATTCTTGCCTTTTTTAATTGTGTGGGTTTATTTTTAAAAAAATGTTTTTTTTTTTTTTTTCAGGAAAACTTTTTAAAGTGAAATCAGCATTGGAAAATATTTTATTGTATTATGTGTTTAATATTGCACCATATTCATAATTAAAAAAAAAGCATTCATAAATTTAATATAAAAAAAACTGAAATCCTCTATTTAAAAAACTAGATTAATCTACAAAAATCAAACCATAAAATCTTGTGTCTATTATTTGTACCTTTTGCTGGATAAACGAAGGGCAGGGCATCCAAAAGACTTTGATTAACCTCGTGAACCCGCTCCAGCCCGGTGTGCAGTGTCGTGACACGGTGCTGGTTTTTTTGGGCAGACGAGTCGCGGATGTTCGTGCGGATATTCTCGGCCATGGACCGCCTGCCGCAGCTGCTCAAGTACTACCACAAGTGCCAGAAGGGCGTGCTCGTGAAGCAGTGGCGTGGCATCGTGGAGCTCGAGCAGGACGAGGGACTCACCGACTGGATGGCCAAGCTCTACGACTCGCTGCTGTCCAACTGGCACGATCAGGTAGCGCTCGCTCGCTCCTAGCTGCCAGATCCTCAGATTGCATGTTTTTCATTGTTTATATTTACTGTACTCCGTTATTATGCTCAAGTATTGCGTACACATTGGGTGTGATAAATATAGTTACATAAATATCAGATTATGGTCTGAAGCACATTGAAAAATAAGAATTAATTAACAAATGCAAATCAATTGATGTTGAGATAGGCTTTACAAAAGCACCTAGAGAATCTAAGAATTTATAAAGACCAAGGATTTGCAGTTAAATAAATAAAAATAAAAACAACTTTATATACGTTTTACAGTGAAACCCTGATTATCCGTTTTCCAATGGACCATGAGTAAAAAACGGATAATCCAGGAAATCCTACAATGTGGGAACACACTCTAAAGTTACCAAATGCACAATGTATGTACTATTGCAAAAACTTTCAGTGAATCAGTTAGGTATTTCCATGAACTGACACCAGCAGCACACTGTATATATACTATCAATATTGGAAAATTATACTTCCTTAATTTTTTTAAATGAACAAAACAAAATAAACTTCAAATTTGTATGTTTTAAGCAAGTAATTACGTATGTATTATTCAAAATTTAAAAGGTACATACTCACCACATGTTATAAGATGCACACTTCTTTCTTATTTATAATGCAGAGAAATTATAAGATGAGTTTTTATGCAGCAAAATATTTTTGGTGTTGGTAATCACAAGTTTGTTATTACTAATACAATGTACAATAAGAAATCCACTTATTTAAATCAAATAAAAGGGGGAAATAATGTACAAATGAACTGTAACTAACACAAGTCTCACATCCTCCTTGACACTTATTTTTTAGTGAAGAAGTCTTGTATTTTTGTTTGCTTGGTATCAGAACTTCTTTTAAGACTGAACAGCAAGGTTTGCATCATTGAAATTCTGTCTTCTTCCAAATCTCCGAGCTTCTGTGCATAGCAAAATGCCTTCACTTTGTCGAAAGCAGCTAGTGCTTCCGAGAATGAGGGTACCTCTTCTCCATCATCTTCATTTGCTTCTTCTTCACTTTCTTCCTTTTGTCCTTGAGCATCGCTACACAACATCTCAATGCTCACCTCACCACACGTAGCAAGATCATCATCCAGACTGTAGTAGGTTTCGAAGCCAACATCTTCACCCAGCTTTTCCCAATCTTTTTCGAACTCCTTGTCACTCTCCGTCACAATTTCATCAACTGGTGAAATTACCTTTCCAATGCCACATTTCTGGAAGCAGTGGGAAATTGTTGTCGCTGTTATGTTTTTCCACGAAACTGACAAATAGTGGATGGCCTGGAACACATTGATTTTCAATGGTTTACCTGACTTCTCCTCTCTGGCATCTAGCAGACCCACTGCCTTCCGCACAAGCATTTTTCTGTATTGTTGCTTGAAGCACTTTATTACTCCTGCATCCAATGGCTGCAACACACTAGTGCAGTTTACAGGGTAGAAGACTACTCGCACATTTCGTAAAAAAGACATGTCCTTCGGGTGAGCTGCGCAGTTGTCCACAAACAGAATGATTTTGCGACAGTAAGTGCCCATGCTGGAGTCTAGTTCACACAAAAATGATCTAAAAATATCAGCAGTTACCCATGCCTTTTTATTGGCGTGGTATGTAACTGGCAGTGTTTTAACATTTTTAAAACACCTTGGCTTTGCTGATTTTCCCACTACAATGGGTTTCCTTTTGTCACTTCCATCACTATTTGCACATAACAACACAGTTATTCTTTCTTGCGATTGCTTTCCTCCATGGCAAGATTCACCTTTTAATGAAAGGGTTTTGTCGGGGATACAGTTGAAGAACAGCCCTGTCTCATCAGCATTGTAGATGTCCCTTGGAGAATATCCATCTAATAACTGTGGAAGTTGTTCCAGCCACTGCTCAGTAGTATCTTTATTTACTACAGCACTTTCTCCAGACAATTGTTTGTAGGCAAGCCCATGTCGTTCCTTGAATCTACAAATCCACCCATTGGAAGCTGTGAAGTTTTCAACTCCAAGTCGTAAAGCTATTTGAAGAGCCTTTTCTTTGATCAGTGTGCCATCCACTGGGATGTTTGATGCCCGAACTTGCTGGAACCAAGAAAACAAAACTTTCTCAAGCTCATTGTATTTTGACTGTCTTGCCATTTTCCGTTTTTTTGAAGACTGGCCGAACTGACTTGCTTGTTTCCGAATCTCATTTCTTCTAGCGAAGATAGAATTAAGAGTCGATGGAGGAATACCATAGCGCTTTGCCAAATCAACCCGTTTTTCGCCTGGATTTTTTTCAACAGCATTTATAATTTCTAAACGCTCTTTAATGGTTTTAACCTCTTTTGTAGGCCGATACATATCAATGAACGTTTACAAATTTCACACGTGCATTAGAGTTAAATGCGTAAAGCTAATTTACTGTAAACAAAGAAAATCTCGCGCATATACGGCCGGCCACGGAAACGCTAGGATGAACAATTTCGTCTATGTTTCTCGCAGGATTTCACTGTCGCTAAATAGAAACGTGTTTACGTTGGGCTAGTATGTACAGTATATCGACCACGGTTATATTGTTGTGTCGATTATCGCACAAAGCAAGAACTATTGTGCGAGCGTTAGCTTTCGTCTGTTGTTTTATCGAAGTTTGGTGAACCTGTAAGCAACAGCGTCATGCTCACTTTATTCGTTTTCTTTTAGTAATGGCCGCCATATGTAAATATTGGTATTGCGTGTCGTGTAGACACGCGTAAACTGGAATATTTCTCGGGAATTTGAATGTGAAATCGGTAAAAAGCCTGTAAAGTTCAACCTGTTAAACCGGGTTAAAAAATATTCGTAAACAATGGAAACGGGATTTTTTTAACATTGTTCTTGCGGGATTTTTTCGGAACCATGGACATTGAACAATAAAACTAGGAAATTCTACAATGCGGGAACGAATAAACGAGGTTTCACTGTACTATGTATTTTGCTGGTCTTTTATTTTGGGATATATTATAAGCATTTTAACACTACATTGAATTATCAACATTATCAAGCAATGAATAGAAATAAAGGGCCCTTTGTACAAAATGTACTTAAAATAAGAAAATTGTAATATAATAAATTATTGATTTTAAATATTCATAAGTATCAACTTTTCAGTGCTCCTCAGATATTTTAATATAAAAAATGTGCTTCCCTTAAACAGGAGCTCAGGAGATGTCCCGGAAGCTGTGCATTGAGAGGACTTCCTCTGGAATGCAGTAGAAAAGAGTTGAAAAACTTGAAAATCGTGAAATCTTGAAAATCGTAATATTCACGAACCCACTGCACAACAAAATAATGCAGCATATAATCATCAAATATAAAAGGCACAGAAAACAGACGCAAGTCGTTATGTTACAAAAAGGGTCGATAAAGACATTATGAAAATTGAAGTTCCACTTATCAATTATGTGGGTAGAAAACATGTCGTCAAGACATGACGGGAAGATGTTGGAACATGTTAGTGTTCAAGTTTAGAAGTGTGGTTTTACATACTTGAAGATTAAAAAAAAAAAAAGGATGCCAGCAAACTAACTACATAATAAAAATAAATAAAATTTGGGAACTTATTCCATCCTGGAATGACTACATCTTGATTCACATCCAGCACTCACACTTGTACAACAAGAGAACTCAGACGAACACGGTGGCTGCGTCTGTCTCGAAGGATTCACTCTGTATCGTCATGGCGGTGGCAGAGGGACGCGGGAAACATTGTGTATTAGTGCGCAGAAAGCCGAAAGTAGTGCGAAAGGTCGAGGCAGGTTAATCATGGACGTATTAGGGCCAGAGAAGGAAGACATACAACTTCACAAGAAGTAGTTCACGGAAGGGTAACAATGGGCAGGCCAGGACGCTGCCGAGTTGCGAAAAGGATTCAGACGCGGAGCACAGGGAAAAATGAGGCAAGGTGCTATATCTGCAAAGTTTCAGATGAGGCGCTGGGAACGACTTGGGGAACTAGCCTGACAAAGATTAAATGGGTGTGTATAGTGGGCTGAACAAGTTTAAATTCTTGCCAAAGATTAAATGGGTGTGTATAGTGGGCTGAACAAGTTTAAATTCTTGCAGCATAAAATGACTGGCAACATTATTTTTCAAAAATTCAAATCTAGAATTGAGCCAAAAAATACTAATTGGCGGCACAGCATGTTCACCTCATACAGATACTGTATAGAAGTAAGTGACTTGGCATACACAAAAATATTTAAATACATTATATTTAGTTATACATTGCATGATGTTTGTGGTGTTCTCTGGGTCAGGAGAATAAAACAGACATTGGTACTCCAATTTTTCCTTCTACTGTTCCATGTGTAGACAAGATTTTTATGTTTTTATTTTTAGCCTGATTTTTTTTTAATGGTTTATCACTAATTGGTTTTATTTTTGAAGATAGTTAAGTATTAAACATTTAAGACAATAAACTATTTCCTAATGTTGTTTTCAAGAAAGCAGTGTCATTTTAAGTACTGTCAAAACTAGATTTTTAAAATAATATATTGGATTATATACATCTAAGTTCCAGTTACTCAGATAAAAAAAATTGACAAAAATTTATGTATTTCAAGTTTATAGCAGTATCTGTAATGTAAAAATAAGGTAAAATGTGATTTATCAATTAGGGAACAAAATTGATTTTCACCATTCATGCTTTGTATGTTTTGTTACAAAACTACATGTTCTCAACCAGCATTCATTAAACATGGATGTTAAAAAATATATCAGTGCTTTGATTATAGTTTTTACTAAACACTTTTATTTCATGACTTAATTTGCATGGGTGTTAACAGGGTTAGGGACAAGATTGTATGGAGAATTGCAATAAAACAAGATAACGTCAAAAAGCATGTCAGTACACCGTAAAGCACTGAAATGGAACTAAAATTATGAACTTAATCAGCATTTTTAATCAAAATTTGATTTAAAAAAAAATTCTCTTTTAATAAAGTGAATTCAATGTACCGTATTTACTCGCGTAAAGGCCCCCCTTTTTTTCCAAAATTTTGACTCCAAAAAAGGGGAGGGGGCCTATACGCGAATTTGGAGGAAAATATAGATTTTTTTTTCAAGTTGTGCGTCTTTGTTCGAATGAGGAAGACGGGGGAGGCAGCGACGCGGCAGGAGGGAGAGAGAGGCAACGACTCCGCAGGGGGGAGAGGCAGAGGCAGCGCTTTGGCAGGAGGAGAGAGAGTCAGAGGCGTGGCTTAACCTCCCTCCTGCCAGCTAGCCAGCCAACCAGACAAAGGAGTGTTAGAATCCTTGACCCACTTCCCTTCCTCCTTCACTTCCCCTCTTCTTCTCCGACAACACAGCGGCAGCTCGCCAGTCCAGCTTTCTTTATCTTTATGTCGTTTGAGATAGGACTAACTGCTTAAGTCTGGCATGCCTCACAACGGTCCTACTGAGAACGGACAAACTATAATACCAGTCTCTGTATCACTGCCGCTTACAAAATCACCTCCCGCTGCTCACAATACATGGCTTGTTGTTTGATGCATGCCAAGCTGCCCTGCCCTCAGATAAACCCAGAAAAACACGTTTTTAAATTTTTTCTCAAAAATGTTTACAAAACAAGGAGGGGGGCTTATACGCGGGCGGGGCCTTTACGCGAGTAAAAACGGTATGTAATTTATTGAGAATTAAGATTGTAGCGAAATGTGTTTGTAAATAGATTGCATAACTCTTTCATTATTTGATTTTACAGCTTTTATTGGTAACTCATTTTTACATTATTACAGTATTGGTACATTTTTCACACACTTAAATACTTCCCAATTTATTTTTATTTCGAGTATTTATATATGCTTATTAGTTATTACATATTATTATATTGTTAAAGTGCATCATGACTCAGTCAAATTGTTACTGTTTTATTTAAATAAGATTCATGAAACATTGAAGTGTCATATCCCCTTCCGGCTTTCTTGCAGAAGGCACAGTTCCCTCATAATCTGGAGTGCCTTGTGTTTGTAAAACTATAAAGGATAATGATAACTTTTTGTAAAACTCTTGAGGAAACAGAAAAATATTTACGGGAATTGTACCTACTGTTCTAGTATTAATTTCTTCGAATGTTTCTTGAACTGAGGATGATTGATGTAAAATGTTTTTTTTTTGGACATACACCATTGCTGTTGTATGTCTTAGATTAATCTTCGTAACGGACAAAAAAGATGAATACACTAACACACAGAAAACAAACCAAAATCACCTGATGTCAAAATTTATATACATAGAATTCCGTGGAAGGAAATAGAAAAAAATGTCTCAGCACAGACAAACACAGTGGGTTGACAACAATGAGACAGTTACAACAATAACAGAAATTACAGATTAACAACCTTGGACAACACAGTGACAAACAGACACAGAGACGCACCTGCAAACCCAGCGATGTGACTAAACTGTTATTCTGGACACAACAATGATGACAGCACACACAAACACAGTAGGCTACCTAAGACACAACAATTGCTACTTTTTAGGACCTGAGATCAGTTCCCGTCATCAGGCACAAACAGACGTCAACACCTGCTAGTGACAGTTTTCCAGAATTGATTTTGGGGTAGATACATGGAGACAAGATTTTATGGTTTTATTGTTAGTCCAATTTTGTTTTTAAAACAGGAGATATTGGTGTTATTGTTTTAATTTTAATTTTTATAAATGCTGTTTTGTAATACTTACTCCACCGGAATAGTAGTAAAAATGACATGCTGCATTTTTACCATAACATCATTTTTAATAAATTGGTTAAAGAGATACCTATATTCAAATTTCAAAACATTAAAAATAAATTAGCGAGCATTTGAGGTTTAGAAGTGATTCAATAAGAGATTCACAATAAAACAAATTAAATTAATTTTTCAGATCCATGCACTTTGGTACAATTATTTGTCTAGAAATAACGATAGTCCTTGATTTTCAAACATTTAAAGATTACCTTTTTATGAATTAAAATTTAGTTAAATGCTACTTAATACCATGATATAACTGGAATCTCAATGCTATATTGTGTATTAACTTGCATGCGGTGTTATGAAATACTTTTCGGTGTTATTTCAGTTTTATCACATTTCACCATGTACCTACTAATATTGTCCCTAATTACATATGCTTACTGACAAGGGAAAGCTATGATGTCCGGATTACGGATTTTTTTCAAACTTTGTACACTTTTAGTAGTCCATTAGGACAACATAATGTGCAAGTAGTAAGGTGTACTACTTGGGCGTTTTTGAGAAAATCGAAAGAACATTGAATAAGTACCGTTGAGTTGTGACCATCAATGAAATGGCAGTGGTTGAGTTGTTAGCGTTCTAGCTCCATAATCGTTGGATTTCTGGATCGAGTCTTACTCATATGTATTTTTTAATTCATATTTTTTTCAACACTGGTGTTATTCTTTCATATATATTAAATCAAAGGTAATATTCTGGAAAAATATGTGTATTTGCATGAACTTTTATTGAATATATAATTATTTTTGTCTGTTCATTAATGCTTATTATTGTAACAAATATTATTTTATAATTATCAACAATTAAACGACTAACATAAACACAAGTTTTGCTGAAAATATATGCCTGTCGTAATTTGTGACATTTCTCATACCTGCGATCGGGTAAGGTGCCCGGAACTGCTTTGTACCTGGACACAACGACTTGCAGAAACAGATGTGAAAGGACAAGAGGAGGGATAGGCTTGCACCTGGATTCTATTCGTATAGGGCTGATGCACTTGAACAGGCCCCATTCGGCAGTTAACTCGCGTAGCGATGAGACCTTGCTCATTTAGCAAGAACGAATAGTGTACATGCAGATGCTTTGAATATCACAAAATTTAAATTTTTACTGTAAAAATGGAGGTGACACAATTATTTGACTACTGTGAATTATGAATTTTCATGAACATTCAATGCATAATGCAGTTGCAAAAGACAGTTAAAAGATGGGTTCATGTACTGTGATATTCTTCTATATATCAGTCTACCGACGTAATGTTAGGCGAAAAAATACTTATTACTGACATTCATTTCGACGAAGTAGATGAAGATGATCTATTCCATGAAGTTGAAGGAGATTTATCCAATGATGAGGAGTATAATCCAGCCGAACAGAAAACCAAAACTGGATACGTTCTGTTGGAGACAAAAATAAAAGTAGTGAGACTGGCAAAAGAACATCCCATGTGGAAGCTACAAACTCTCCAAATAAAAGAATCTCAAAGTTTAAAAAGGAAGGACAATTTGAAGAAATGGAACATAAAATCGGGTGGTGGGGGGACAACGATCTATAAATATTCCATAATTTATTCGTGGTCCTATGGCTACCTCGAGGAGGCTTGCATAAATTATCAGCAAGTGAGTCTACATTTATATTGTTTTTCATCTAACTTTTTTCTTTAAATTAAATCTTAAATAACCCTATTTGAAGAATAAATTATGATAATGACATGACACTTGGATTTTACTTTTTAGGTGACGACAAGGAACCTTCAGCAGTGGGCATGGGCTGCTGCAGGCCATTTTCAATCAAAGGAATTTATCTTTAAAGCATTATTTTCATTGTGAAAAAATTCAAACAACGGCACAGAATTCGGCAGAGAAAGATATGTGAGTAACAAGGAATCTGTGACTTTGGAAGAAACACTCAAATCCGTAAGAAAGTTTCAACTGCAGATGAAGGCAGTCATCGCAAATTTTTACAAAACATTTGTGATTAATACCGACCAGACAGGTTGCCAATACCAGTCAACCTATGACAGAACTCTAACCGAAAAAAATTCAGAAACCATGTTTGTTAAAGTTAACACACTCATACACGGCACAATAGGTGATGACACTGTCTGGTGAATTATTACCGAAAGTGTTTTTGTGTTTGCAAGAAGCCATGGGAAAGTTTGGTCCAAGGGTTAAAAAAAACTGTTGCGAATTTAATGAAAGGCCTTCCAAATGTCGGTAACATGTTCAAAATGTGGGAAACTTACTACACA
Organism: Bacillus rossius redtenbacheri; assembly: GCF_032445375.1. NCBI lineage: Eukaryota > Metazoa > Arthropoda > Insecta > Phasmatodea > Bacillidae > Bacillus > Bacillus rossius. Next base: position 75,432,090 of record NC_086332.1, read on the forward strand.
GCTCTAAAATTTGTTTTTAACAGAGTCATGCCTTAGGTGGAAAATGAAAATTTGTTGTTAATAATAAATTCTTGGGAGAGTCAAACGCGAATCCTGGTTTGTATGATGAAATATTTACTGACTACGATGGTCTTGGGACTGGCATGGTTTAAGTCATACCCCTGAAATGTACTCTGATTTGCCAACTGTGCAACGTTTATTCTATACACTAGTTGAAAACTTTATCAAGCGAATTCAAAATTGTGTATATTTGATTGAAAACGAACTAGAAATTACTTTTCGTAAAGATTATATTGAAATACATTCCATCTTACATCACCTATTATCAGCACCGATATTCACGGAAATGTTGCATTACATATGGTTTGCATCCAAATGCTCAGAGAAAAGAGAGATTTTTCAGAATATTGAGATTTGTTTTTCGAAAGAAACTCTGATGATTCCTTGTGTATGTGGGAAGATTGCATTCATTGAATGTAGCAGATGCTGTTTTAATTTATGTTTTCCTTGTCTGTATGACAAATATTATCCTGAAAATTGTAATGTCAAACGCACATCCGACGATTAATTATACTTTACCCTTATATTCTGACAAGTTGTAACTCATTGTATTATTGAAACACATTATTTATGTTAGAACTTTATTTATCGATGTTTGACTTGGGATTTCCAGGCCCATCCCTTCCCTTGTCCTTTCACATCAAATCTGTTTCTGCAGGTCGAAGCAACCAGGTACAAAGCAGTTCCAAGTACCTTACTCAATCATAGGTATAAGGAATGTTGCAAATTACTACAGGTATACATTTCCAGCAAAACTTTATGTGTTTATGTTAGTCGTTTACTTGTTGTTAAGTATAAATATATTTGTTATAATAAGCACTAGTGAACAAGACAAAAAAAAATTGTAAATTCAATAAAATTTCATGCAAATACACATATTTTTTCAATATATTACCTTTGTTGTAATATATATGAAAGAATATAACCAGTGTTGAAAAAAAATATGAATTAAAAAATACCTATGAGTAGGACTCGATCCAGAGATCCAGCAATTACGGAGCTTGAACGCCAACAACTCAACCACCGCCATTTCGCATTGATGGTCTAAACGCACCGGTACTTATTCAATGTGTATAACTTCTCTTGCGATTTTCTCAGAAACACCCAAGCTTGCTGCACATTATGTTGTCCTATTGGACTACTAAAAGAGTACAGCATTTGAATGAAATCAGTGATCCGAACGTTGTAGCTTCCCCTTGTGAGTGTGGTGAACTGTCCACAGGTGAAGTGGGGCGCACAGGTGTTCTCTGGTGTGTCTCCCATTGGCACGCTCCTCGAGCTGTACGCAGACACGCTGGGGAGCCTGGAGCCGAGCCTGAACGTCTGCATCGACGCAGCCTTGAAGCAACACGCGGACCAGCTCTTCTACTTGATCAGGCTCAAAGAGCTGACCAAGGGCTTCGCGACCAACTTGCAAGTGGCCGTAGAGTCCACGGCACAAGGTGTGTTCTTATTGTGCGTGCCTCCGTACCCCTGTGTGCATTTGCCCTTACGTGTCGGAACGTTAGAGACATGTGTTCAATGTTTATTCACATACTGGAATCAATAAGGAAAATATTTTATGGTGAATTGTGATTGAACTACAATAACACTGAAAAGAATGTCTGTACACCATATAAAACCAAAATGCAACGATAATTGTGAAGTTAATCAGTATTCAAACAAAACATAATTTAAGTTATGAAAGTGTAAACTTTTAATATTTTCAATTCAGTGAATGTCATTAATTTAGCATGAATTTTAAACCATATTATATAAACCAAAATTTACATAAAAAACAAATTTTACTTTGTTTCATCTTGTATACCTCACTAACTCCGCTTTATATTTCTGACGTTTGAATGTTTTTTAAACAAAAAAATGCTTGCCAATTAGTTTTTATTCGTCCATATAATTCTGTCCTAAACGTTTATATTACACATTATTTTATTGTAAAAAATGCATCACGTATCACAGTCAAAATTATATTCTTTTGGTGAAATATGTGTAAAGGAACATATTGGGGGTATGTATTAGTTATTGAATACTTTTTAACAATAAAAATCATAAAAATAAATACTTAAATGCAGAAATCACATGTTTTAAAAACTAAATTGGCTAAAAAGGAAAACAATAAAATGTCTTTAAATATGTTGTGTATGCGAACAGTCCAAAATAACTTGAAATGTAACATCTAATTATTAAATATATAACATTGCATTAATTCATAGCATATATATCCGGCTCTGTTTATTTTGTTAATTTCACAGTCCAAGGATTCTCTTTGGTCCCAAGTCCTGGCGAGTCTGCTATGGTTTCTTGTCAGGGTTGCCAAAATTTTGACATGTGCTTACTAAAAATTTATACTGGCTCAATAGCAATAAGTATTATTTGAATCAGGTAAATTATGATTTTTATGCTCATTTTAGCATTTACCCACTCCTTTATCTTAGGATGAGAACTTAAATAACAATTAATATGTTAAAGTTAAATTATATAATACACCAAAAAAAAGTACTGTGAAATTGAGTGAAACCTCATTAATAAAAACCCTGTTAATACAAAACTCTCGTTAATACAAAGTGTTTCAAGTGTTACTACAAATTACATAGGTGTTATAATGCTAAGAAATTTTTTTAAATACAAAAGTATGATCATTATACAATACAAAGTAGTTATTCCAAGGGTACACTGTTACAAGTAGTAAAGTATGGTTCATAAGAATTTCCCAGAATAATGTAAAGAATCAATGTGAAGTTTCATTTATAATAATACTGATACCATTACTTTGGAAAAATGCTTTGAAATTTTATTATTTGAAAATGATGCTATTATGTATGTCGTTTTATAGGTATGTATTTGTAAACCATTATTCTTCTGTCATACGTCCTTTTAAGTATGATACAGTAGAAATTTTTTTTGAGTCAGGTGTTGTCATACTAAAATTGTGTGTGTGTGTGTGTGTGTGTATACACACACACACATACACACACATATATATAAAGATGACTGTGTGTTTTTCTTACATTTTTACAGCGTTAAGAAATATAAAATGATAAATGAAAACAGTTCCATAAAGGCTCATTGATGTATAAATAAAATACCAAGCATCATTTAATGTTGTTATTTCATCATTTTTTAGCACTGAGAAAACATATGTTAGTCTCCTAGATGCGACACGTTTGCCAGAGTTTGATTGGGCTCACTTAAAAATCACTGTCGAACATGTGTAGGAGTTGTGATTTGGAGGTTTATTCGAGGTTTCCTTCTTCATCCTCATGCAGTCGCTGATACACTGCCCTCTCACCTCAGCCCATCCATTCTTCCTTGCCAGCTCCTACGTCCTAGCAAGTTTTTCATTAGACAACTTCATAAAAATTCTTAATTTTAAAGGAATAGTTAAAAATGCTGTCTTAAGAATTATTGGTTTTTGCATGAGTTTACAGTATAATAGTCGCTACATTAATATGTATTTAGTTCAGTGATTTTCCAACTGCTGTGCTGCAGCCATGCGGTTGATGTCCTTACTCCTCTCCCACACATTTTGCTCCACTTTCTTTGTCCTTGAAATGTGTGTGTTGTTGACGTCATCACATGGCCGGTGCAGCCTTCGGGAGAGGGATGTGCCCGCGGTTGTCGCAGGCAGAGCAGTCAGCCAGGAGGCGATGCTGCCCCTGGCGGAGGCCGTCTTCTTCCCGTTCATCCCGTACGTGTCCAAGTACGCTCTCCTGGAGCAGGCGGTGCTGTCGCGGCAGCTGGCCGCCCTGGAGTGTCGCAAGGAGGAGCTGGTGGACACGGTGCAGGGCCTGGGGCAGTCCATCCCGCGGGCGATGCTGCATGTCTCCGAGGCCGGCAGGAGGTGCCTCCGGTTCACGGAGGGCTGCGGCTACTCCGGCCTGCTCTACGCCGTCAAGGTGGGCTGCTCTCCGCTGAAACTCATGGACACCATGCAAATAAGATAATTTCTTAGCCAGTTACGTTGAGCACATCTGTGACATCAGCGCGACCGTATTCGCAAGGGCGACAGATTTTCGACTAAAATGATTTTCTATTTCCATTGAGTAGCATGACATTTCTGTAACAAATGTCAGAATTTTGTTTTTGAAGTATGAATGTTTAGACTGGCGTGTTGGTAATATAATCATCATTTATATGTTTACGAGGTTTGTTTTCTAAATTTATCTATGAAATCTTTGAAATGTGTTGACGTAGTGATTAATCCGAATGAACATAAATTTTTATCCAGGTGGTTACGTTCCAAAAGTTTTTCTTCCATTGGAATTAAACCTCTGGTCTACTAACATTGCAGTATAGTATGGCTCTTTTCGATCATAGCATGGAAATCCTGCTTGCAGAGCCAGAAGTACCTAATTTGCAAACTCCCATCCCTGTTTTGCATTGGTGTTGATGTAGGCCTTCAGACATTTTTTTAGAGAAAAAATGACCGGAATGACAATTGATGCTGATGGTGAACGTTGACCACAAAGTTGGGTTGTAGCATCATACAATGGTTGCAATATATTAATGTAAGAGTCAATAAGGTTCCATTCACTCAACTGCAGATTATCCATTTTCAGTGTTGGTAAGTGACGATAAAGAGGTATCTTGTTGTCAAACAATCTCTTCAGCATTAAAAACTCTGAATTACATCTTGTCTGACAGACTTGAATCAAGTTTAGTACCGGCAGATCTAGTTCTTGAATTTGATGCAACTGTTCAGTTGCTCGCGCACTGTGTTTGTATCGTCCAACAATCGAACGTGACTTTTTCAGTACCTCTTTGATCTCACATGTTACTTTAACAGCATCTTGCAATACAAGCTGCAGTGTATGTGCAAAGCACTGCAGCTGCGTAAACTTAAGTTTGCATTGTGAAAGTCCCAACTTAAGGTTTCGTCCATTATCACTCACAATGTACATGTCCACTTTGTCCCCTGCATTTTCTAAGTCCCATTCATTGAAGCACTCTACTAGTTTCTCACTAATTGCGTCACCAGTGTGTCCACCAGGAAAGCTGTAACACCCTAAACAGTACTTCTTCATGTCGAAATCTTCAATAAAATGACATGTCAGCGACATGAATGCTTCGTTGCTAGCAGATGTCCACAAATCACAAGTGAATGATAAAGAAGCAATTTTGGATAAACTTACTGCATTGGCAATATGTTTGGACATTTTTGCCATTGTTTTGTTGTACAGTTCAGGTATTACTCTTCTTGAAAAAGTGTTACGAGATGGCACTGAATAAAGTGGTTGAGCTATTTTAAGGACTTTATGAAATTTATAACTTTCCACTGTACTGTATGGCAACATAGCTTCAGCTATCCATTCCTCAATACAGTTCGTCAGCGAAATGGCCCTTTCATGTGTTGAAGGCCATTTGTAAGCTTCGTCTAAGCGAAGTTGCTTCTTTGTTGGTTCTATTGTTTTTTCCCCAATATTTCCGCCTTTCTGTGTTGCTTCTATCTGTTCAAGTTCTTTTTTCAAATTTGGATGTTGCATGAGATGTCGAAGCAACCCAGATGTGCTACCAAAATTGGTTTTTAAAACCTTTTTGCATTGTTTACACTGTGCATACACATTATCTGGCAATTTTTGGTACAAAGACCAGATTGGAGTTTTTAATTTGGTGTGACAACTTTCCATTATGAAATTCACGTACGTAAACACACACCTTATGTAAACAACTTCACACTAAAATACTCGCCAACACAGATATTATCACAATGCATTTAAAACCGGATTAAAATACATCGAATATCGTGTTCTGTAGAGAAAGGAACCTGAATCTCTGGCGCTCGGCTTTGTGTGTGGAACAGCATCTGTGACAAAATTTACGGTATGTAAATACAGTGAAACCTCTATTTAACAAATCTCAAGGGACCAAAATTTGTAGTGTTTGTTGTAAAGGGGTTTGTTAAATGGAGGTTTCGCACGATATATTTCTAGTCACCATAAAGCTTCACATAAATGGCTAGAACTGTCTTTCTGAATGTTTAATACGATATGAGGAATTAAACATGAAAAAGTACATAGAATACACTTGTTTAATGGCCAACCATTTGATGCTTGGAAATTATCAATTCCCATCCCCAGTGCTTCCTGGCATGCCTTTGTTGATGTTTGATGCCCTAGCCTCCATTAACAAGTCAAAAAGTATCTTGTCCAAATCATCATTTTTACATACTTTCACACGTTTTCGATTTGTCCCTACCAGAGAAGCGTTGTTTTCGATCTGTTCCCGGTTGGATAATATGGTCGAAAGTGTAGACGCCGGGATGTCGAAACGTTTAGCTATATCACTTTTTTTTACACTTTCATCAACTGCATTTAAAATTTCTAATTTTATTTTAACGTTAATCTGTCGCCGCTTTTTAGGATTAGAATTCATTTACAGTAGTAACGTGTTGATTTCCGTAACTACGTGTGGAAATAAATAAACAACAGTGAAAACTGAAAAAACGGAAATTGTACTACACCATAGTTAAAAATATTTGCGTGTGCGCATCTTTAACCATAGAAACGCAAAATACACTAGTTGTTCGTCTTGCCAGAGCGATGGTACGAGAGGTTTCCGCCACTAGCACTAAATGTACCCGCCATTTTGAACAAAGTGTGGCATGTATACACGATGTGTGTTATCCATGATGCTTTGTTTATTTATTATTATTATTATTACTTATTAACCTGCAATTGGGCTTTCACCCGGTGGCAAGAACTCCCACTCACTCCCCTCTCCCCCCCCCCCCTTCCATCAGCTTTCTCCTCAGCTCCCTCCCATCCCTGACCTCCACCATTTCCTCCCCCAGCCCATTCCACTCCCTCCCCGTCCTCACCAGGAAGGTGTTCCGCCCTCTCTCTGTCCGCCTCCACACCCTCTGGAGCTTACATCTGTGGTCTCTTCGTCCTCTGTACTCCCCTCTATGTACTTTGCTTCCCAATTGCCCCCATCCCCCTTCCCCCTTCAGCACCTTGAACATCCTGACCAACCTTTCCACTCTTCTTCTCCTCTGTAACGTTTCCCACCCCAACTCCTTAATCATTTCCGTTGGGCTATGCAGTTTCCCATCCTGCCCCTCCCTCCTTCTCCACATTCCCATCACCCACCTAGCCGCTCTGCGCTGCACCCCTTCCAGCTCCTTCACCTCAGTCACCAGGTAGGGGTCCCAGACCGCCGCCGCATACTCCAACATTGGCCTGACCAATGTGGAGTATGCCTTCTCCTTTGTCCTCCTCCCAGCTCCCTGCAGGGTCCTACCAAGCAACCCCAGCGCCTGCCTTCCCCTCCTGACCACCCCCTCTATGTGCTCCGCCCATCCTAGGTCATTTTTCAGTGTCACCCCCAGGTACTTATATCCTGCTGCCTCTCTTATCTCCTGCCCCTTCCAGTAATATACATTTCGTGTGACTTTCCTCCTCTTTGTAAATCTGACAACTTTTGTCTTACCAACATTCAAGGACATTCCATTTTTCTCCGTCCATTGCTCCAACCTTATCAAGTCCTCTGCTAAACATCCCCCTTCCCCCACAACCTCATACACTACACAGTCATCTGCAAATAGCCTCCATCTGGCTTTCATGCCCTCCCCCAGATCGTTTATCATAATTGTGAACAACAGAGGCCCCAGCACACTCCCCTGTGGCACCCCCGACGTCACTTCCCCCTCCTCGGAGCTTTCCTCACCCACTCTCACTCTTTGTCTTCTATTCCTCAGGAAATCACCCACCCAGTTTACCACCCTTCCATCCCTCACCAGCAACTCAACCTTTTCCATTAACCTCCTATGGGGGACCTTATCAAACGCCTTTTCAAAATCTATAAAGATTGCATCTATCTGCTTCCCCCCGTCCACCGCTTCCACCAGGTCTTCCAACAGCCCAGCCATCTGGGTCTCGCATGAAAACCCCATCCTGAATCCATGCTGCCTGTTATCCACCCACCCCAGATCTTCCATTTCCCCCTTTACGTACCTTCCTACCAACCTCTCCATCACTTTTCCTACACAGGACGTCAAACTGACCGGCCTGTAACTTCCTGGCTCCGCCTTATCATTTCCCCCCTTGTAGATGGGAACTACCACTGCCTCCTTCCATTCCATTGGTAGTTTCCCCTCCTCCAGAGACTGCTTGAAAACCTCCAACAGGTACTTCCCAATCTCCCTATCACCCAACTTCAAATGACTATTCCCTATACCATCTGGCCCAGCTGCCTTTCTCCCTTTCAACCTCCTGATCACCTTAATTACATCTGTCAGTCGCAGCTCAAAGGCCTTCCTGCCCATTAAACTGTCGTCCTCTTTACCCTCCCATGCCTCCCCCTTTGTAAATACTGCCAGATATTGCTCCTGCAGTAAGTCTGCCTTTTCCCTGTCCTCTGTATATTCCTGCCCCCCTCCTCCTCTGAGAACCCCTATTCCCTCCTCACCCTTCACTCTTCTTATGTATCTGTAGAGCTCCGTCCCATTTACTGTCCCCCCTTCCCCCATCAGCTGTTCCATGTAAGCATCCCTTGCTTCCCGCGATTTCCTCTCTAGTTCCTTCCCAAGCGCCTTCATTTCCGCCTCTATCTCCTCTCCCCCAAGCTTCCTTGCCCTCGCATGCAGCCTCCTACATTTCCTTTTCAACACTTTCAACTCCCTTCCATAGTAGGGAGGGTCACCTCCTTGGCCTACCCTCCTCTGAGGTACAAAACGTGTAGCCATCTGCAGCAGAATATTTCTTAAGGCAGCCCATCTACCTTCGAGGTCCTCTATATCTACCCATCTACTGTATTCCCCCTTCAGGAATGCCTCTGCCCCCACTCTATCAGCCTTACCCCAACAGTTTACCACGTTTCCCCTCCTTACCCTTTTCTCCCTCCAGCCCACGTCTAACTCCACTACTGGGATCCTGTGGTCACTAATGCCCTCCATTACCACACTTCCCCTGACCGCCTCCATTGGTCTCACAAGTACCACATCCAACAGGTTCCCGTCATCCTGCTCTCCTCTCCTGGCACCTTTTCTGGTGCTTTCAGTCACCACCTGCTCCAGTCCTCTGTTTGCCAGTTGAGATGCCCATCTCTGTTCCCTTGACCCCATCCCCTCTGGCCCCTTTTCCCATGCCACCCCTGGCATGTTCAGATCCCCCGCCACTATCACCCACTTGCCTTCCCCTAGCATGTCCAACCTGTCCTGCACCTCCCGTATGGCTTCATCCCCTTGCCCTGGTGGCCGGTACACCGCAATCAGCCGTACATTTTTCTCTCCTACCTGGAACTGCATCTCCATCTTCCGCGATGTTGCTTATTATTTTAAGGTTATACGCACGTATTTTTAAGCAGTGAATGCAAAAAACGGATGTCTTGTAGGAGATGTTTATTTTTGCGTGTTTTTCAATAGCGGCAGTTCGTTGTAAAGGGAATTTCGCTATTTCGGAACAAATAAAATTCGGTATTTAGAGGTTAAAACAGCATTGATCTTATGGCGGTTCGGCGGGACCAAAATTTTATTTCGTTGTATGGGGTTTTTCGTTAAATAGAATATTCGTTAATGGAGGTTTTACTGTATTTAGAAGTATCATTTCGCCACAGTTTCGCTCAACACCTATCTTTGCTTTTGCCTTCGTTTGTCCTAAACACCAAATTTATAAACGTTTAAATACATTTAGATGTAATATACATCGGTGTCGCCAACGTCTTTCTGCAATATTTCTTATTTGTTAAAACGAACATCCGAACATGCACGAAGACGCCATATTTACAAGAATTTGATACGTTCACATCACCAAACGTTTTACTCATGGCCGTATGGTACACCTTGGCAAGTGGCACAAAAAAAAATATTTACAATGGCAAACGAAGCTGAGAAATTGCCGTGGCCACAAACACACGTAGTAACGTAAACTAAATAAAGTTCACACTATTCGCTTTACTTTTATTGTTCCATCTAAACTTGTCTCACGGTTTGCTATAAAATGGAGCGCTAATGCAATGTTAATGCGGGAAATGCTTCGCATAAAACTGGATAATAATGCATTAAAACTATAGGGAAAATGACGGTGCCAGTAAAAAAATATGTTAATTATGCAAATTCGTATATCTTGGGTACATAAAAATGAGGTTCTACTGTAATCACAGAAAACTGATATGTTCCGTTACGAAGATACCTAAAGATAGGTTATGCAGTGATTTTATCGGAAAAATTATCAATATACATTTTCGGGAAATATTACTTTCCCGAATAATTATGGGAAAAATTCATTCCCGAAATTTCCCGAAAAATCGGGATCCCGCCCAGCTCTACTAATTTTCTATTTCCTCTGCAAGTGTCCAACATTTGCTTACAATCAATCAATGGAATGCTATTCTCATCATGTAATATGAAGAAAAATGTGTGAGCTTTCTATTATTTTACCTGCTTTTTTTTAATACAAATAATTTTTATAAATTTAGTACAAGAATCTTTTTGATATTATTTGAGAAGGTATATTTATTTTTTTATTTATTCCAATATTTTAGAATAATTAACTATAAATACAGTTTAACATTTATGATTACAAAATGAGGTTATGGATATAATTATAATTTTTTTTCACAAACCATTAAACTTTTTGCATGGAAACTCTTGAACATTTAAAAACTTATGAATATCATTAACTCTTTAGTTTAGTACTTATCAACTATAATTTTTTGATTATGATTTATTAAAATCAAATAACCCTGTTTTGAGATTCCTGCAGATATCTATATTCATAAACAAGTTCCTGTTTTTAACACCAATATTTTACAGTCCCAATTTTTTTTTTTTTCACGGGAAAAATACATTAATTACTTTGGTAATATTTTCACCATTTAATATATTCTGTTTTAACATTGTAAAATATGCTTTAAAATTATAAAATTATTAGATTTTAGATAAAATACAGTAGACATATAATTTCAATAGATGCATATATCTTTAACCGGCACTTTTAAGTTTTATTACATGCTGCCAATAGCATTGGAAGTTGAGTAAAAGTTAAAAAAAAAAAGTAAAAGTTAAAAAAAAATGATTATAATAAATATCAGTTATAATATTTTTAAAATTCTTTATAAATTTTTCTGCAATGTTAATATTAAACAATTTAGTAAAATAGAACAGAGATACTGAAAATATTCGAACTTATAAAATATGTATTATGTATTTAACATTTTTTCTTTCTTCCCCTTGTGATGGGTCAAATTCCAATTTTAAAATCCAAATCTTGAATTTGAATCCCAAAAATTCCAAAGAGTGCCTTGAATATATCCCTCAAATGTGAATCTAGTTCTCAAGGGTCAAAGATAAAAAAATATACAATCAATGAAAAAAATATTAACCATGGTATTGAAACATTCAATCCTTTAAATGTTTTTCTCGCAAACTAAGTTTTCAGAATCAATACATGTAATTTTATGTATATGTTACATGTTAAAAGCACTACATCTTGGAGTAGGTATGGTAACAGGATAAGTATTGTTACGATTATTAAAAAAATAATCGTTGTGGGAAAACTACTGGGTTCGTAAATGGACAGTCCAATTAAAGATTTTATTGCACAGTTTTATTGACTGCCAATATTTACATCACTAACAAATAATCTTCTAAAAATGCCTAGTAATCAATTACACTTAAAAATATTTATCCCCCAGTCACTTGGTTTTTACACACCACACACCTCACTGGGCCGCACCTCTCGCGCAACTCTCGCTGCAACACCCCTCGTGGACCTCCGTCGTGGAACTCTATCGCCGCCGTCGCACTTCCCTTCGCCGAGGATCTCCTCGAAGCTTCGCTCAGGATCTGCTCGAAGCTTCGCTCACGATCTGCTCGAAGCTTCGCTCAGGATCTGCTCGAAGCTTTGCTCAGAACTCTCGCCGCACTCGCGGCACTCTCGCCACCCAACTATCGCCGAGAAACTCTCTCGCTCCAAAAACTGTCACCCAGACCCTCACCCCGGAAAACTGTTGCGGAGGCCGGCATCTCGGTCTTATATAGGGCCTCGTGCCCTTCCAGAAGTTACGAGCATGGCTGGGGCTAGTCGTGTCATCCTGTGCCGACCCGACACTTGAAAACGTCGAGAAATGTTGACGTGACAGGCCGCGTCATCCCGGGCCGACCCGACGCCCGAAGCATCGAGAAATGCATCGGCAGCTCGTGTGATGGCAAGCGGGATTCCCAATTGGTGCCAGGTGACGGCGCCGAGGCAGGGCGCCGCACGTGGAGCGGAGGAGAGGACGGGGGGAAGCAACGACCCTTGTAATCCGCCAGGTGTACGTTGCATGTCTCACGTCAGCGGCAGCCACGTGACGTCAGTGGCCGCGCGGGGCCGCCAGCCAGCTCCGGCCCTGCTGGCGTTCGTAACAGTATTAAGAAAAAATATTGACCTAGTAAACTTCAGAGGTTATCAGTTTTGAAATATTTAATTTTCTTTTATTTCCTCTAATAATTTTCTTCAAATCTTTTTGTTTGAATATCGAAACCTTCGAATATTAAAGATTTGATGTTATTTGAGGATTTGATTGGCCCATCAGTAGTTATAACAGATTTTTACTGTAATTGTTTTGTTATGTCTTGTACTGACTTATGTTTACACTGCTAATAGTGGATAGTGGTATGTATCACAAACCTGCTTACCAATAATTTTGAGTAAATATTACTCCCAGAAATGCATATTAAAAATATTAAATTTAATAAATATACAATATAGCTCATATTGCAGTTAAAATTACACTATATTGGTATGTACTAGTGAGATATGTTTTATCTTGTTACACCAAAATTTGCCATGCTCTTGTGTATTAAACTTAAATTATGCCAAAAATAAATTGTTAAATAAAATCTTGTATTTATAAACAACTAATAACAGTTTAGTATTAGTGAATAGCCTCAATGAACTAAAAACTTGCTACAAACATCAGCTAGGTTATCTGTTAAATTATTTTAACTGTCCCATTTTGAGCATTTTAAAGATGTACTCTAATAAATAATCTTGTGAGACACATTTTTCCATAGTTGATGTAACTTTTTTTTATACCTAATTACTGCAGAAAGTGATTTTTTTTTTTTACATATCCTGCATAAACATTGTCAGGTTTAGTTTTATATTCACTGTCTTCGTCAAAATGTTTGATAAACCTGTAATGCATTTCAAGCGTTACGGAAATACCGTGCAACAAATGGATTTACATAATGTGCTCCTTGTTTTGATCTGATACAATATAGTAGATGTTGCTAAGAACCCAGACACGTTGCACGTGATGCAGGGTGGTTGCGAGTGCTGTACGGACAGCGTGCGTGCAGGTGTTCCTGGGCAGCTACCTGGACCAGTACCGTGTGACGTTGCGCCGACTGCAGCAGAGCAAGAGGCAGCAGGAGGACTGGGGGCTGTTCCAGATGTGTCTCACCCTGCTGCAGACTGTCGGTCAGTCCTCACGCCTTGCTTCCTGTCGCTGTCTGTCGTGCATCTCTGCTCATTGCAGTGGGCTGTCTGTTGAGTTCTGGCTACAGGGTGTCCGCAGGTAAAGGAAGTCATGAAATTAAACTGGAGGGCTACTCAAGAAAGTCGTGAAAATTTCCCAAAATAAGCAGTAATGCTCCAGGAAGTCATGAAACTTTAATTTCCTGCCGCATTTAGCTACTTTTTTTATTGATATATATAGACTGACACACACGGGCATATCTGCCAACTTTTACGTATTAACCATAACATTTATGGATAGAGGCGTTGTTTTACGGTTTTATGGAGCCTAGATTTTTTTTTACGGATTTCAAAACTTTTTTAATAAATTTAGAAATTCGCTGAACTGGTAATTTTGAGTTTGTAAAGACGAGGTCTGTATGAGAGAGACAACAAGCATGGACGTGGATGCCAAACAAAGAAGCATCTTTGTTCTTGACATTGTCATTCTCATTGGCTCTTTCCGACAAATCAAAAATTAATTTACCGTATTTACTTGCATAATCGTCGCAGCAATTTTACCAAATTTAATGCAAAAAAGTGAGGTGCGACCATTATGTGAGAAAAAATTAAAAAAAAATTTTTTTTAAGAAATATTTTTTAGTAAATCGTTTCAAAATGCTAAATTAAAGAAGTTAATATCTAGGTACATGGTACCTATATGCAATAGTTATTTACAATAGGTGCAAAATAAACAAAACAACTTTTGGTTACAAGAAGTTTGGCAAAATAAAAATATAGAATAAACACAAAATTGCGAAAAAATCAATAAACAAAATATATTTATAAAACACATTCAGTCTGAACACTCACCAAGTTTATCTATTCATTGTCTGAACTAGATTCTGATGCATTAGATTCATTTGCCGGGACGTCAACGTCATCTTAGTCGCCGCTGTCGTCACTTGTTATTCAAATTGTCGTTTTGTTTTCGCCAGTCACGAACAAGTTTTTTACTTACTGAAAAGTCTCTTTCCATGGCCCGATTTCCGTGCTCTTCTGCAAATGCGATTACGCGCAACTTGAAAGTGGCAGTATACGAATTGTATTTACCCATATTTTCACAAAATGAACTTTCTCAAACTCTGCAATTACCGGTACTTTCCACTCCAATGCAAATGAGATAAAACAATGGCATCACAGCATCTTATCTTCCACACACATTCCTTCCTCCCACACGGCCAATTAGGACATGCCGCTCAAGGTTGGACCAATGATAAGCGCCACACGCGAATGAAATCAGGCTGTTCCATTGTGTTTACGGCTGTTCCGATCGCGCCACACGCCACATGAAAGCAGGCTGTTCCATTGTGTTTATGGCTGTTCCATTCGCGCCTCGCGCCTCAGTCGCCGTCAATAAATTAGGGTGCGACGATTATGGGGAGAATCTTAAAATACCAAATTCATTACCTCAAACAATAGGTGCGACTGTTATGCAATGGCGACGATTATTCGAGTAAATACGGTACTTGTCCTTTTGGAAAACAAACGCCACTCAGCTCTAGTTTCAAAACATGGTGGAATGTAGCAAGTGGTAAATAATTGCGTAGAAGTATTCCGAAAAGTTTTAATTGTTATGTTCTTTTATATTTCCTATATACTAGGCTTCTGCGAGCAGAAGATTTTCACTTCGAGTCGAGCTCGAGCGAGTTTGCTAAAATACTCGCGAGTATCGAGTCGAGTTCGAGTTTTTTTTTTTTCAGTTTATTGCACATAAATTTACTGTGATGGAGTAATAAAATGTGAGAACTTTTGAGAAAAATATGGAAATAAAAAAAGAAACCATTATCATTGTTAGCCTACTAAATAGATAGACCTACATTAGAGGTCTGCGAGCCTAAGAATTTTACTTTGAGCCAAGCTCGAGCGAGCCTACTTGAAAGTTCTCGAAGCTTGAGCTTTTGTGATACAGTTACACTTTTGGGAAATTATTTTTACCTTAAACTTAGTAGGTATAATGTTTGAATAAAGTATTAAAATGAAGTGGGCTTATTAATTTTGGGTAACTATTTACAGAGTGCTTTTATAATTTGCACTGCTAGGAAAAAAAACATGTTTTCCATTGAATCTAACCTGTTTCCATTGGTTCATTAGTAACTGATATCATCCAACTAACATAACCACAGTTTACAAGTACGTATATGTTTGTGTAAATGTAACATAACTTTGGAATAATTTCATCCTTGTCAATTTTTCTGGAGTCCTTACTGAGCTTCAACTAACTGAGCACCAAAAATCATGTTGTTTGAAAAGTACATTCACATTGTTTCAACATTTCCACTTTTCGGCACAAAAATTCTGAGAGAGATTGTCATAGAGTATTAAATTCTGTTCTTCAATCTATCATGCAGAAAAATAATTTGTTCTGCACGTTCAGGAGTTAAATTAGCTCTACGATTGGAGATGGTGTTTACAGCAGATGAGAAGCATCTCTCGCTGGCAACCTGTGTGGCTGGAATGCTTTAGTAAAATTGTTGGTAAATATGTAGAGTCGCGGTATATGCGGAAAAAAAATGCTAAAATTCCGAAAATACTTTTATTCTATGCTCTTTCACTTCCTCTTTTCAAATCAACCGGCGGAGATAAGAAATTCTAAATACTTTAGGAATATCGAATTTTTTAATTTTCATCACAATACCTGGGTATTCATGCGGCGATCACCATTGTTTCTGGTTTACGAGTATCTATTATGTTTCTTATTGGACAATTTTGTCACGTGACAGTTCCGTGATTGGCCAGTATTCAAATGAACCAATACGTGATTATTTATTTATTTATTAATCCGTCGGAGGTATCGCGACGTAGGTGAACGACTACATCATTTCCTTCTAATGGCAAAGGAAATGTACCCGCCTCCAACTTAGGTGGGTTTTTAACGTTTCTAATTTTAAAGTTTTATTTTTTATTTTGATATTGTCCGGGTTTGTTAGGTCAGGTCAGTTACATTATAAATACTTTAAAACTAAAGAACCATTGAAATTAATTCACATTATTTTTTATGTCCGCTTAGTTTGAAAGTATTAATAATGTAACTGACCTGACCTAATCGACCATTTTATTTATTACGCATTCACGAACACACGGCAAAATAACAAAAATGGCGTCGGTCTAATGGTTGTACAGGTGTTGTATTGCAAAATTAAAAAATTCTATATCTCCTAAAGTATTTGGAATTTCTTATCTCCGCCGGTTGATTTGAAAAGAGGAAGTGAAAGAGCATAGAATAAAAGTATTTTCGGATTTTTAGCATTTTTTTTCGCATATACCGTTACTCTACATATTTACCAAATTGTTTAACCTCGAAATTAGTGTCAAATATCTGTAACTTGTCATTAAGTTTAATCAATTTAAAGTAATAAAAATAGAAGCATTTTACTTAATTCAATTTACACTTGCAAAAAAAACTTACGCACAATAAACCTACATGGAAATTAAAGTCTTTTTCAATGTCCTGTAGTCTGAAATATGTTTACTCATGTCATCAAATGTAGAGCTGTACTGAAGAAGCCGATTTTGCCAATATTTAGTTGAATCGGCATTTCTGCCAACTTCCAATACTCTTGTTAATTTTCGGCCGATATTACTGAAAAACGAAAGAGACTGCCATAACCTAAAAATCCACTAGTACCCTTTTCACTTTTCGTAGTAGTACTGCATTCTTTCAGATCGCATTATTTCTTAGCAACATGTGCCAACCGTACATATCAAGATTTAACATCCTTTTTTTTTAATATGTCCTAAATAAATACATTACCATCACGGTAAATACACATCTCGGTTATTACGGCAACTATAGTGCAAATGTGGTAACTATCATGCTTCTGCAGTAGTTATGGTATCCACAAAGAATCGTTAGTTCTTTTTATGGTAATTATCTTAAGATAACTATTGGAATTGTACTGTAGTTATGGTACATCATCCATATTTCTTCGTAAGTTGTTGTTCATTTGTCTTTTCTTCATATTTATAATTACGTGCGCCATTACTGGCAGGAACTTTCATAAAAATTTTAAACGGGACTTTATATCACACATTTTATGGCGTAAATGATGAGACCCCGGACAATTTAAACGCTTTTTACAGTAAAATGCGGGAAATGTTTCCGCATAAAGCGGGAAATACTTCCGCATAAAGCAGGAAAGTGATACATTAAAACTATGCGGAAAATTATTGAAGTAAAAAAAATTCATCACGGAAATTCGTAAATCCCGGGTACGTAAAAATGATGTGTTCATGTATACGGTCGATCATGTTACATTATAAAGTAAAGGATAATAGTGTTGTAAGACTTTTATTCCCTTATAATGAGAGTCTTTTTTTTTCTATAGGTAGAGTGCAAGAAAAGCTCGCTCGAATTTCGAGTTGTTGAAAAGCCACGAGCTCGAGTTCGAGTATTACTAAAAAACTCGACTCGAAACTCGAATTTCGAGTACTCGCAGGTGTCTACTATATACCTTACACAAATTCGAAAATGGACGAGTAATTAAATTTATTTTACTTGTTTAGCGGTGTTTTCCATCTATTTATTTTATTTTATTTATTTTCGTCCATGTGACCATACAGACATTTGCACAAATGGCATAGAACATGTCAAGAAATATAAGAACAACAACAACTAGGAAGTCGCACAACAATTTTAATAAATGTGTTCGTTAGCAAAGAGAAACATGTGTTCTACAGCTCAGTAAGGAAATATTTTATTACTGCATGTGATTACATGATTAATAAGTTTCCTTTTAAGAGTGAAGTTTTAAAACATGCAGAAGTGGCACGATTGAAGGGAATTGAAAATGGACAAAATTTCCTCTGTGCGTTACTTTGTGAAATTATTCCCCATCATCTTGCCTGTGAAAAAATGGGAAACTATTGATTTGGCAATAAATTAACTCCATAAACAATTTACAAATGTGCAGATTGATGATATTTCTGCTGTTGTTGATAACATAAATGTCATGTATGAAACAAGAGGGACCAGGATCATGTCATTGCTCTACAATATGCCAAGCCAGGTAGTTTAGTGTGAAACATTGGACTCACATTCATAAGTGTCTGGGATCCATTACCAGTCCAGCCATCATGGGAAGATCCAGATGATGGTCAGGAGAGGGCCAAATTAAATTTTCTAATACAATTTTAGTACGTTAAGAATTGAAATATTTAGGATATTTTATTTGTGGTTCGAAAACGTCCTGTTATTTATAGCACCACAGTAAAATAATACAAGTAAGTTTTGTAAACTATAATAAGTAATTAGAAGAAAATTTAAAAACTATTCTGTTTCCGGGGGGGGGGGGGGGGGGGGCGTGATGCCGCTATGCCCCCCTTTGGATGCACCAATGCCAGCCATTTAATTGAAGTCAGTTTTTTTTTTTATGGTTCTCTGAAATCATTCATGGATTTTTTACCGTCGCCTTATCCATAGGTCATATCTGATTCATCCTGTTACCTAATTTTGTAAAATTCTTTGGTATCCATTCCCTTCTGGTAACATTATTGTTAATGTGACGTAAGATTAAAACAAAAACAAACAACAAACTACACAATAAGAATGGAAATGTGTTGATAAATGTTGTGCCTGGCTAGGCCTAGTATAAATGATGGGTGCATGTACTTATGTACGTGTGTTAGAAGTTATACATACTTACGGTTGGTAGAGAATAAATTCAATCAAATTAAAAAATTTAAATAAATACTCAGTATTCAATAATTATATAAACATGTGTATAAAATTTATTATTTAATTTAGTTAAACCATCAAGATTATTTTTAATTAATTATGAAAATGAATATGCTGAATGTGTATTCTAATTTATTAATATTAATAATAATTATTTAAAAAATATATTAATTTATAATGCAAATAAATTATGCATATGGGAACATATTCTCACTTCTACACAATGTAAATATTTATAAACACAATTTCTTTCACTAATATTCACAATAATAAAAGTTTTTAATTATATGGACCAAAATTTAATATCAATCCACTAAAGTATAAGATTTCATAGCACATATTTAATTTTTATTTATATGTATGTAGCTTTTTTTCATCCTGTGAAAATTTCGTTGCATGGTGTACACGCATCTTGAAAATTCACTCTCACAAGCTTAAAAAAATATAACTTCAAAAAAAAAATTCAAATATATAATTTTACAGTATTTTACAACTTAATGGGTGAGTTAGTTCATATTTTCTGTAAGGACTAATACTGTTATTTATTTTTAAGGGTATCTCTTAACTTATGTTTAAATATTGGTGGTTCAGGTGTTGTATTCACATAGTGATATGTAATAAACTAAGATACAAGGCAAGCAGGTATGGAATAACTAAACTACAAGTGTAAAATTTTCAAAGCTAATACCCGTTCACCTCTGCCGTGAGTGTCTCATTTTTGATCAGTCAATCCTAGTTTTTTTTTTTTAAAAAATAAAGGTGAGTTGTGAGTCAGTAGGCTTATTTATTCTGTTTAATGCCTCGTTGACAGCAAGGTTGTGAGATAAAAATCTCACATTATAAATCAAGGATTTTGGGAGAGACCACGACCTGTTTGGCATAAGGAACTGTCCCGGCATTGCCTGGAGTGATTTAGAGAAATCAGTTTGTTATCTTATGTCTTATCACTAGAGACAACATTTTATGGTTTTATTTTCAGGCCAATTTCGTTTTTAAAACAGTATATTTTGGTGTAATGGTTTCTTTTTATGAAATATGTTTATTAAAAAAGATAGCAATTTACTAAACAAATATGACACTTAATTGTTCCATGATACTAATTACTCCAAAACAGTGTAATTATGACTGATACATAATGCACTTATAGAATATAATGATATGTAATAAGCATTTTTAACTATTCGAAACACATAAAATAAATTGTTAATTATTTTTGTGTTTGAAAAATGTACCAATGTCGTTGTGTAAAAATTAATAGTTGCAAGATTAAAAAGAAGTAAACATTTTTCAATTTTTTTCTTATAAAATGGGGCACAAACTTCATGCTAAATAAATTATTTTATTGAATTTAATATTTAAAAGATTGGATATTTATCAATTGAGTTAAGTTTCCGTTTAAAATGTTGATAAGTTTATTAATTTTAATTGCATCTCAGTGCTTTGTGGTTTATTAACTTGAGTTTCAGTGTTATATGCATTGACATGCTTTTTGGTGTTATTTACATTTTATCGCAATTCACAATATAATCTTGTCCCTACTTATCATTAGAAGCTAGATTACTTGGTGAATAGCGATGAAACCAAAATAAAACAGAAATGGAAGTCAATACACTGCTTAGCATCAAAATACAAAGGAAAACACAAAATTAGCAAAATTCACATCAAATCCATAGTTTTCAAAGGACTCAATACACCTATCCCTCACTTAGAACAACTAATTTGTTCCTAAAAATGCTTGTGTTATTTCAAATCATGTATTCTGAAGCATCAGTTTCATTTCAATAAATAGCAAGGCTAATTTATTCACCGGTATTGTGTTCCAAAATTGTGTAGGAAAATATATTTTACTTAATATAAATGCGTAGAATAACACTCAACTATAAATATGCCACACCATTAATCTTTATATGCCTACCATCACACTTTGTATGAAAAATACGACACCGCATAACGATACGTGGTTATGTACTTTATCGTCAGTCGGCTGGCTGACTTGCCCGCCCGGGCGTGACCTTCAAATCACGTTGTGTACCTTTCCAAAAATCCTTTACTGACAGTGAAACCGATATTACTGTCCGGATGGTTACATTTTATTTTTCAAAAATTAAAGTGCTTATTCGCGTATCACCACCTGGTTCACACCAATCCTGTCAGGCCAATGATGATTTTTTTTCATGTCATCATTAATTTAACAATCTTTTCCATGTGTATCATCTGTTAATTTCTGTTCGGATATCTAATGTCAAATATATTCCCGCTAGTACAACCAACAGCATCAGACTTATATAAACTTTTGATAAGAAAATAAGAATCATTTCGTACGATTGTTCGCACAGTTGACTTGCTTAAAACTAAAGTGCGACCAACATAAGTGTTGCCTTCATGTCAATCTGCGTGCCGTAATACTTCTAGTTTTGTCTCTAATACTTGAACACGATGCATTTATGAGTGATCAAGCACATACAGTTACCGGCATCTGAATGGGTAGACTTTTCTTTTGTTTGAGTGAATTCCCTACCACTGGCTAGACTGAGTTCAGCAAGGCCAGGTCTGTGGCCTGGCGACAACGGTACAGCACGGCGGCATACACACGGACGTAAAAACATTTGGTCCTTTACACTCCATAGCCGCAATTTAACTTGCCATAGCTGTTGTTTGTACAACAGTTGATAGCGTAGTCAGACCTGCGTGCACATCTCTTCTCCCCTTGTTTGGCTGACTGTATCCCACGGCACATCTGTTGTTTACAGAAGTTGAAACAGACTTCGTGGCATCGTGCCGGAATTTTTTTTCTTTTGCCTGCGGAGATTTCGTGTTAACTGAAATTTAGAGACGTGCTATTCAAGACTGGGGCAGTAAAATTAACATCGCGCTAAATGAATCTGCGCAATCTGAAGACGTGCTAAGTGAGGGATAGGTGTATTCGTTATTTGAGGAAAAAGATTCATACAAAAATATTAGAGGAAATAAAGTAAATTAAAAAATTCATCACTGATAACCTCTAAATTTTAATAGGTCAATTTTTTTTCTTCATACTTATCCTGTTACCGTTCCCCAAGATGATATGCTTTTAACATGTAATATATGAATAAAATTTCAATATATATTAATTTGGGAAACTTTAATTTGCAAGAAAAACATTTAAAGGGTTGGATATTTCAATACCATAGTTAATATTTTTAATTATCTTGTATATTATTTTTGACCCTTGAGAACTATATTCGGATTTGAGAGGTGTATTCAAGGTACTTTTTGGTATTAAATTCATGATTTGGATTCTTGAAAATTGGGATTTGACCCAATACTGGTTTTTATATTGTATCTTACTGATTTTTTTACTCATATAAATAGAATTGAAATAATAAGACAGTCACAAAAAGTAATATTTTTAAATTGGAAAATGTGTGAGTGGTATCAAAAATTAAAATTAAATCTTACCATCAGTCAATATTTTTTAACTGCTTAAAATGTTACTCGAGTCTTGTGGTTCCAATAACACCATTTATTGTTTTGATATTTGTGTAATTTTTAATATTAATGCACAATAATTGAAAAATAAAAATTACATAACTTGTCAAAATATAAAACCATGAAATCTTGGCTCTTGAAGTTACATTAAAAAAAATTTTAAGCTTTACTTTTTATTTTCATATTTGTAAATTTCTCATGGTCTAAGAAACTTTACAAATTAATATTGAGTATTTTTGAAGTAATTTATTGTTTATTTTACTCTCATCAATATAATATGTATATAGCAGATTTTTTTTTATTTACACATTTTTAAGTGTCTTACCATGAATTGTTGAAGCATTATTAACAAAAGATTGTTTAAAATACTTGTGAAGTGAATCAAATTGCTATTATTTTTCTTGACGAAGCTGTATTACACTAATTTAAAAAATTCAGGATTGAAGTATAAAAATTATCATAAAACATGTGTAATGTTTGAAATGTTTATGTTATTAATCAATTGGAACCTATACATATCATCATTCAATAAAATTATGAAATAGCAATGAGTAATATTAATAGTGAGCATTCGTAAAAGCAAACTGAGCGCCTTCTTTTTATTGTTTCAAGCAAAACTTGTACAACACAAAATAAAACCAAATATGTATTTTCATGAGAAAATCTTATGTTTCAATTGTTGTAAAGCTTTGCAACAAATGCAAAGCTTTGCATCAGACACGAAGCTTTGCATCACAACGAAGCGTAAAATAAAATTAATAGCAAATTTCCTGATATAGTCATATTGAAATATTAAAAAAGCTGCAATTGATTCGCTTAGTAGAAGCTAGAAGCTTCACACAGGAATTTATTCTTATTATTACATGTGTTTTTAATTTTTAATGACAATAAAGATTAAATCCACTATTTTTAGTGACAAAATTGGCTTTTTTTAACACCATAAAATCTGGGCTCTAATCATCACTGTGTCACATCACTCAATATTTCTATCTATATAGAAAAAAATAAAAGGAGTTTCTGTGGATTGGTTTTTTTTTTTACAAATCTACAATATTATACTCTGAGCTTAAAGAAATTTTGCATGCTTGACATTCAAAATAAGAAGAAATTTACTGTCAACATCTTCTTATGCTCTGAACAGACAAGCGAAAAACATTATAGGTATACCCTGAAGCTTATAAATACATATAATATGAATAATAATGTTAGTTTGGTTGAATGTTTTCCATCCAAATAAAATGTGTGGTTTTATTCGAGCTGGGTAAAATTTTGCACCATTGACCTTGGAGCGAACAAAGAGGAGATTCTGAAAAAGAATAACCTAATGCTTACCCTTAAAAGAAACCCTACACCCTGCATGAAGCGTGGGCAACGGGGAGTTCTCCAGCTAGTAGCGCAGGTGTCGGATGGAAATGCGTGAAGACGAGTGTGCCTGCCTGCAGGGGAGCTCCTGGGGCGAGTCAAGCAGCTGGAGGCTGAGCTGGCCCACAGCATCCTCGACTCGTCCCGCAAGTTGCAGCAGGAGAGGAACCCCTTCACGCGCTACAAGTGCCTGCTGCTGAGCCCGGCCGGCCGCAAGGAGTTCGAGTCCTTCGTCGCCACCGTGCAGGAAGGTCGCTGGCCCTCGGACTGCTAGTCTCCCCGCCGCTTACACTAGGATCAGGGGCGCAACAACTACATTTCCAAAGGGGGGGCAATATGCCTTTTTATAAAGAATCATCGATCCCCCCTTTTGAAGCGGGGGGTTCCCCCCCCCCTCCCCGGGAAAATTTGTTTTTCAAGGTGGAAAATGGTGCTATTTAAACAGTTGTATTATCTAAAAATTGATTACACAGCACTTTCTTTGCCACCGTTTGCCCCCACTTCAAGGTTTCAGATGGGGGGCAAAATACCCTTGCATCCCCCCTGTTGTTGCACCCCTGACTAGGATTGGAGTATCCTACATTCTCTGTCCCTTAACATTTTATTTTTCCACCCCTTCTTCAGTACCATCTTTACTGGGGGTTCAGTGGTCGGATCACTTGCCTCCCACCTAGGCGATCTGGCTTTGTCTCCTGGCAGCTTTAAACATGGATTTTCTCTAAGTGAGAAACACGGAGGACATTTTTGTGATGTTTTCTCAAGGTGCCAGTTTTCCCCCACCCGTCAACGCTCCATTCTTATCTTATTTCTTTTCATAATTTCTAAATGACCTTGATGTAACAAGACGTTCGATGTAAACAAAACATTAAGACTAGATCTGTGCAGCTTCCCGATTTAATTTTGAAATCACAAACTGCAAAGAAACAGAAACGTACAAAAATGACAGAAACAGAAAATTTTCAAAGTCAGTTTCTGTTCGTGAATTTCAAAGAAACCGAAACTGGAAATGAAAAATCGGGAAGCTGCACAGGTATAGTCTTAATGTTTCGTTTTCACTGAACGTCTTGTTATATCAAGGTCATTAGACATTATGAAAAGAAACAAGATAAGAATGGAGCGTTAAAAGGTGGGAGAAAACGTGTACCTTGAGAAAAGTCATAAAAATGTCTATATAAAGAAAACATGCAATCATGCTTTATAAAACAAAGTATTTTACAGCTGTATACTATAAAGAACAAACTACATAATAATTGTAATAATAATATACAAGTTAGTGCAGATAGCCTTAAAAGTAAAACATGAGAATGTATCTTTTACTGTCAGGATTTGGAAGCCAGAAATGATTGGCGTATTCAATGGTTTGAGGTTAGCTTAAAAATACTTAAAAGCTAAAATTTTTTAAGCTGGTGCCAAGAGTGTACTGTTCTTTTCTATGTTATTGAATTATTTTTAACTACCATTTAATGACCCAAGAAAATCTACAAACCCCATCTATATTTTTAGTTTAGCACCTAAGAATAACTTGAATTCGAATAAAAAACTGAGGGTTTTGATCTTAAACAAAACCGTAACCAAACTGATTGATAAAACCCAGATGAAATTCATTCATTCCTTCATTCGTTCTCACACACCATCTGTAAAGTATTAAACTTAAGGAGTTAGCTGTAAAAATTCACAGTATGACAAGCACTGTATGCTGAATTATTTTGGACATCAGTTCTGCAGTGAAATTGGATAGCTCTGATATACAAGATTCCTTAAACTAATTCAAATGTGCAGACGTACTAAGTGCAGGATTAGTAAGTGGTTCGAATCGGTGAAAGTTGCACAAATACTATGCTACAATTATGCTACTTAAATTGTGAAGAGTTAATTGATGAACATTATACATTACAAATATTTTCATCGCCGTAAATAATCCGCCCATTCAATTTTGATAAAAAATTATTAATAAGAATGGATATAAGTTGGAAAAAAAAATCATAATGTTTCTTATTACAGTACACCATTCGGAAATATGGATCAGCTTTCAGATTTCTCTGTTTATTTTATCAAGAACATACTTAAAAAGTTTTCCACTATATTCCTTTCATCAAATACAATCATTAATTTTAAATCATTTATTGTGTAGTGTAGATGTTGCTGCTGTTTTGAGGCAGGGGGAATCCAGCCTGCAAGCAAACCTGCCATTTTTTTTATCTCTGAGCATATACGTATTTAGTATTTAAATTATACTTATGTATAGCCTATATACAGTTAAGTCAACTGTTGGAAAATAAAACACTGCCTATAAACTGAAAATGTTGGAACATGCCCATGCTTTGGTATAATGAGACAAAAAATAAAAAAAAGGGTCTTAGATTTCCCTGTGCATATCGACTACCTTCCCATCCCGTGGCAAGCCAGGAGAGGGGTGGGAACCAACTGTTGAGATTGAGTCAGTTTCACATAACTCAGGAACTTATTTGATCACCTGTTAGGTAACTTTGTCACATTTGAGCATTTTAAGATTCCTGTTGAAAAATGTTATGTATCTCAGGGTTTCATGTAGTTTATTATTTTAATGTTTTACATAATGATATGGCAGGAAACTAAATATATGTTTCAATTCATTTTCTAACCCACAAACATGTATACAAAGTATAATTAATGGCAAAGCTTAAAAATTATAACTCCATCAATATTTTACCGAAGTGCTTAAGTATCCAAGTATCCATATATACCACTTCGAAACTGTACGTGAACAATAAAAATTATAACAAACAAATTTTTTGTTTGTACACTTTATAGTTAAAACAAAAAAATTTATATTCATTATTGTTGGTAGTCAAACAGTTTTGAATGCCTTGTTTAGGTATGATGCTTTAGGTTTTTGTTCAACTGAACACTATAACATTTTTTTCCCCACAGAAATTTGGCAGTAATGGTTTTTGTCATGTCATTTTCCATGTTTGAGTGCTGACAAGATATATCGCTGCGTGAACATGAATTTGTCAACATAACTACATTTCCACCAGTCTTACGAAATCCATGTATTTGTATTTTTTCGAGATAATCTCTCTCCTAACAACTAAACCAGGCTTTGAACCAAAATATTTCTCTTTGCTTTGAAATTTTTCCCTGCGAAAACCTAGCATCCAATTACTCAAGTATTTTTCTGCAGATTAAATCGCTTTCTTCTTGTAAAGCCTTACATAACTTTTTTAATTTTGGGACTGATTCTTTTAGAGAATAAAACTTACCAATTTTTCTCTGAGATCTTTAATTTACTTTCCTGTGTTCTGTTTTCTTCTTTACCTGAGGTTGTCAAAACTGGTTTTGCTCATTCCCTTTTCCCTCTGTCAGATTTCATTCTATTGTTGATATTGAACCCTTGTTGAAGCACTAGTTGTTTCAGTGACACAGTACGTCAAAATTTCTCTGAGATGTGTCACAGCATTGTAAACTACATCTCCCATGCTTGCCCCCGCAGTGGTGTATTCTTTTTAATACCAGATTTAAAGTTGTGACGTAGAAGCTATTCCATAAATTGGATCGTGTAACTCGGACCCCCAGACAACTGAGCAGGAACAATATCAGCCAAGAGGCAACTTCTTGACTAACCCCTTCTCCTGTCTTGATGTGCTCATCACATGAACATTTAGTGGCATTGGAGTTTGTGCAGGTTTTTTTGGCTTCCTATCACTCTTTATACACACAGTTACATTTACAGCATATTGAGAACAATACCATTTTTTTTTCAGCTAAACGTTAAATAAACAAAAAAAAATTGAAATTGGTGGCTGCCAAAATTAGTTGGTTTGTATTAATTTACATACATAAGAATAATATTTAATATGTTAGCAAATTTTTTTTAATTTTTACGAAGTAATATCTTTGCCTTGCTCAATGCATGCCTACTAGTCACTTTTTTACGTAATGCATTTAGGCTTATGATAGTTATAATGAAATAAAAAGTACGTTCCAAGCATGGCTCCTGAAAATATTTGTTATTCGTAGGTACCATTGCTGGCAGTGTGATGTATGAATATTTGGGTTTATTATCGAAAATATTGAAAAAAAAAAAAAAATGTTGCCTGTAAAGTTGGTTTACAGACAATATTTTAACATGATGTCATAACAAAACATTGATGAAATGATTGATCCAGAAGAAAATGAAATATCCTATTGGGCCTGAGACTGAGCCATAATAGGTTTTTGCAACCAAACAATTTAGGCATTAAAAATATGTTATTCTTTGAGGAAGTATTTTTTTTTTAATTTTTCTATTTTTTGTATGATAAAATCTACCTCTGCATACTTTTGTGAATAAAATTGAATAATTTTTATTGAATTATCACTATTTTGTATGGATACAAAGAAGGAGTGAAATGAAATCTACAATTTAATTGATAACTTTACTTTTATTTGCACTCATTAATTCAAATATGTTTATTACTTTTGTAGTGTCGTGCGCGCCGTATTTATTTTTACAAGTACAAAAATGGGAGGTATCGCGGCGGCAGGGATTCAATCCGTCAACCTTTGGATTGGTAGTCAGCGATGCTAATCGCACGGCCACGAGGCCATCTTGGAAATAATAATTTCAGATGTTGTATATATGCTTATAAAAATTTTGTTTTGTGTTGTGGAAGTTTTAAAAACGTACGTAGTCCGCCATGTTTATTTCTTAAAATGGTAGGCGGGAAATTTAAAATATATTGTCTGCTGCTAGTAGGCCGCCATGTTTATACTAACTTCAAGATCGTCGAGAATGTTTTACGCTTTTTTGCAATTACACATTTAATGACGAAGTTTGTTCATCGTGAAATTAAACGTATAATTTAAAAAAAAATGCCCTTGCAGTTAATAAAATAAGTATTAGTAAGTTTAAGAAAGAATTTTGGCTTTAATCTCCAACCCAGACGCTGGGGCCGAGATTAAAATTTGTCGAGAATATTTTACGTTTTTATGTCTTCCAGTACTCAAAATGATATGCAATTGTGGGCCCGGGCACGAAATTTTATTTTAATTCATTAATAATAACGCCCCTCGCGATAAACAAAGGAAAATATGTATTAACGAGTGCCTGGTTGCTGCGGAAGACAATGAGCGTAATGGGACACATCGTAGTGGGACAATGTGCATTACTGGACACTTTTTCGTCAGTGCAGCTGGCGTTCATCGATTTACTAGACGTTTCACGTCCAAAAAAAAATTAGATATGGTTAAATAAACTAAGAAAACCTATATTTCTTCAAAATCAAAGCAGCATGCAATGGTCAAGTTGTCAGATCACGGGCCTTCCACCGAGACGATCGGGTTTGTTTCTTGGCGGGGTCCACCACCGAGGTTCATTCCTTCGATGCTGCATTCTCATCTCGTGACCCCACATCGTCTCTGACGACCCCAACATGGCCGTCTGTGAGAGCCAGAAGGATGCTGGAGGGGGACGACCTGCCGTGATGCCGTGCAGGGGAGGAGATGCTGCTCCTGGAGCCGATGGAGGCTCTGCGGAAGCTGTGCCGAGACGTGCACCTCGCCACCTACCAAGTGATCTTCGCCCCCATATCTGCCCAGCTGGAGCTGGTGCAGTTGGCGCCCGCATGGAGCAAGCAGCCGCTCCCTGTTGCCCCGGACCTGCCCGACTTCAGCTTCGTGCCCCAGGAGTACATCACCCAGGTGACCCACTGTCTATGCACATATTGAATAGCACAAGTGTCAGAGGTAACAAAAAAATACCTGCTCAATTTTTTTTTATTTTAAATAATTGGCATTATTGCTTTGTTTCAAAATCTTACTTAAGTAAATGTTTTACGAATATTTACTAAACATTCAGATATTTCGTAAGTGTTGCAGTATTTTGCGACAAAATGATGCGCAACGCCGCCAAAAGCTGTCCTGCTCACGCACGCTAGCTGGCAGCAGGCCGAGCTAAGCAGGCAGGATGGCTGGCCGGTGATGTGACATCGTGCCTGACTACTGCAAGGACAAAGAACTATTCCTCCACTCATTTCCTCAACCATTACAACTTAGCGCCACTCCTCGAAATTCTTTGTTTCTGTTTAATTTAATTTCTATGTCTGAGAGAAAAAAAGGGAAAGCTGTTCTGTTATAAAGGGTTAAAGAATTTATGGGAATTTTAATTCTCACCTGGAGTTTTAAGGTTAGTAAATTTGGTCAGTGCTGAACAATAATTTCCCATCGACTTGGATCTTCTTTGGTGCGACAGACATTCTCTTCTCACCCCTTGTCAGCCGCCAGGAAGTAGTCCACCTCTTGTGTCTCATCAATCACAACTGGAGAAACACCTGTCCCAGCCCGTTAAGATTATGCTTCTTGAAAATTATTTAAATTGAAGAAAGTGAAGTAATGAAACAAAAATTTAATTGTTATATAATTCTGATTTATAAAGGAAAATATTACGTATTTCAAATGAATTTGTTTTTAATCATTAAAAATAAATTGGCTACTTTGTCACAATATCCAGGAATTTAAACTATGTAGAATACAGAGTACGAGATTTAGATGAATGTTAAAATTATTGGCGGCGCTGTCACATATTTTTTTATACAGCATATTGCTGCTAGCTCTGCGATGTATGTTGCAAATAGCTAGTGGAAAATGAGTGTGTTTCATTTTATAAACTAGTCCCAACAAACAAGTACAGTAAAGCAGAAATATTTTAACTACCGTCAGTTGGGGTGAAGTTGACCAGTGGGGTGAAGTTGACCATTTTTATGAAATTTGTTTTGTTGGCCTGACACAATCCAGGCAATGAAGATAAAAAATTATGTGGTTATGTTTTAAAATCTAGGAGAGTTTCTCTTAAAAGATGTGATTTTGGGACTGAAATTACAATTTTAGACAGAAATTTAGAAACAAATAAAAACCAAGAACTATTTGTTATGATTAATATTGTTGTTTAATACTTTATTGCTGCCGGGTATAATAAAAAAATAATTGCAAATAAAATTGCTATGTTTGCTGATTTGAGAGGATAGAAGAATAAGTAAATAATAAAAATTGCCAAATAAATAAAAATTTCTAAGGTAAACTAATTTTATTGAAACTGTGCAGTTTATTTAGCATTTTGGGGTGAAGATGACCACATGGTCATGTTCACCCCAATGTCTAGTAATTTATGTTGAGAAGTGTCTAATTCAGAAAACAGTTCTGCCTCCTCTTATAAACTAAACAAACGAGGCCATTATGTGTTCCAAGAAAAAGTGATAGCAGAATGAACTAGAATGGTAATGCAGTTCAATGTTTACTAACATATAGTTTAAATTGTTATTTTCAGTAGCTTACCTGTCGTTGTTTGGTCTATTTTTTCTATTATTGTAAGGTTTACTTCACATATCAGTTAAATGTTTTATTATACTAATAAAAATATATTTTTTGGTTATTGGCTGTTTTCATAACTTGTAGGTTCCTCTATTTTAGGAAATAACCATCAGTCATATTCTGGAATAGCCTAAATGATAATGTTTGTAAAATATCAATTCAATTATTTTCCAGTTTTGCGCACAAGTAGTTTAAGTGAAGTCACCTTAACTATTGATAGGTGGGTAAATAAATCTGTTCACTTGAGTTTTCATTATTGGCAGTCTAAATAAATAACACTTTATTTTGTTCTAAATTGTTTATATATTTTTTATTAAAGAGTAAAAATTCAAAATAAGAATTTTTTTTCTCAAAATATTTTTTTGGTGTTTCTCTTACATATAATGTAGTCAACTTAACCCTAATACTAGCAAGGTGAAAATTACAATGAAAATAAAGTTAATGGTCACATTCACACCACTGGGGGTGAACATGACCAATTACATAAAAAATTAAAAACATAATTAAAATATTAGTAATTTTTTCTTTCAATGACAGCATTTCAGAAAACAAGTATAGATCTATACACGTACATAGTTAGATAAATAAACATATTAAAATTTGTTAGCAAAAATTCATTATGACGATGAAATCTGGTCACCTTCACCCCAACTGACGTACTAGTAAATACAAAACTTACATAGGAACTATTTTACCATGTAAAAGCAAACCAAAATTATATTGTGTATCTAATAAATAAGTGATGCACAATGATTCAATAATCTAGCTTTTAATTTATTTAATAATTAAATCAATTTTCCCTACATATTTATTAAGAATTGTGTTTCATCTATTTATTCATATAATGTGAACAATAATTGTAAATGTTGACCCAGAAGCAGATGATATGGAATTATAAATTAGTATTGGAAAAGCCTTAATATTGAATATGCTTTGGTCTTCAAAATAGTTTATGTATGCAGCTTTTTCAAAATTAGTTTAGAAAGAGTCACACACCTTTATATTTGAAAAGGGGTCGATTCTATTTTTTGTGTATATATTTTTTGTATCTTTACTCTTTATTTCTTTACAGTGGGCTGTACATATGTTTGAATAAGCATTACAAGTAGCATAATTTCTGTGAATGTTCCCTTTTGTGGTTTAGTCATTTACTCAAAACATGTGTGATCACAAAGTGACAGAAGTTTGTCCTGATACAGACAGGCTATGTGAACATTAGTTGGTCCTCGAGGAACATGATCAATAACACGTCATGCTTGTGTGGGGAGGATAGTGAGTTTGATCTGACCCCTGGCATGACTCAAGTTGAAGAGCACAGGTGAATATTCACTTTGTTTGGAGCCTTCTGTACATAATCTTTGTCGCAACGTCGCAGTTAGCCTCTTTGTATAATTGTGTCATGTAAAACCCTACATTGTAACACTTTGACTATTAGTGTCAGTGAACCCCATAGTATTTTTAAATATTGATAAGAAATTATTACCAGGTCATGTGAATGAAATTAATTTTTTATGGTTGTAGCGTAGGTATGGTTATCCTAACGTATTGTTACGATTTTCCGCAGGTTTGTAAAGGATAGCCCAATTAAAGATTTTATTACATTACAGTTTTATTTATTGCCACTACTTATGTCACTTACAATTAATCTAAAAAAATTGCCAAATAATCAATTGCACTCAAAAAATGTTGCTTCCCCAGTCACTCGTTTTCACACACCGCACACCTCGCTGGGCCGCACCCCTGGCGCAACTCTCGCCGCAGCACACCTCGCCACACTCCGTCGCCGCCGACGCACTTGCCTTCGCCGAGGATCCACTCGACGCCTTGCTCGGAACTTCGCTCAGAACTCCGCCACAGGAAAACTCCCGACTCCACTGAACTCACTCACTTCCTGCCCTGGAACCTTCGTCCAAGGACTTCGTCACTCTGCCGCACCCGCGGCACTATCGTCCCGAGAACTCCACCGCGGGAAAGCTCCCGTCTGAACTCTGAACTGACTCTCTCTCTCTCTGCCGGCGTCACCCGGCTTTTATATCAGCCCAGGCGCTTTCCAGATATCACGAGCGCGGCTGGGGCCAGTCGCGTCATTCCGTGCCGACCCGACGGCAGAAATCTCTCGAAACACGTGTCGGCGGCTCGCGTAACTCCGCTGCTGTCAGGTGTCAGTTACGTGTCAAAGGCAGGGCACCGTGCGTGGAGTGGTGGGAAGGAGGTGGGAAAGCGACAATCCTTGTAATCTTCCAGGCGCGCGCGGCGCATATCATGTTGCGGCAGCCACCAGCCGGCTCTGCACCTGCACGTGTCCCGGCCTTGCTCACATTCATAACATTATAAAACACTTTTGTAAATCATTTATATGTTTTTTGATCAGATTCAATACTTGGTAAGATTTTTTTTGGTTTATTGCAAATATATAGTAGAATCTATTGTAGAGGTATTAGTATGTATGTTGGCCATGGTTTTATGCTCATATTTTACATTTGTTCATAATTTTAAGTATTACTAATGAAACCTTGAAATGTATTGACAAGTAAATCTTAACATTATTAGGTGACATAAACCAAAATTCTTGGGTAAAATTGAAAAAATTCTTGGGTCAAAAATAAATTTTTTTGGTTAAAAAGACATACATACCACACTAAAGGCTGTGTTAATTTAAGTGAGTAATAAATTTATATAAGTTAATAAATTAAATAAAAATAAAAAAATCCTAAACGTAATAAAATATTTTCAGAGAAACTAATTTAATACTTATTTAATAAAAGTAAGTAGATAATTATATCCATGAAATAATGAAAGAACCCTTGTCTTGCAAAACCTGACTCTAACCCAGCCCCTTAGAATACTGGAATTATTATTGTCATAGGGTAGTTTGGTTTGGAAATCTATGGTTGGAAAAAAATGTAGTTGATTTGGGTGGAACTGAGCATGGTGGGTACAGGCAGTTCAAGAAGGCATATGAAGGGAAACATTTTCTATAGGAGAAGGTGGTGGGAGTAATGAAAAAACTTGGCTGGCCAGTGCTGGAGAAGTGAGATAGGCAGTGTAAAGTACCAATAACGATCGTAACCTCTTTCTTACCTTGCCATGCCCTTGAAGGCTTTTAGGTCCGTTCTACAATGACACAGAACTGGAGACGGATCACCCGATACATTTCACTATCACGTCTGCTGCTTTCATATTGCAGGGAAACTTTAACAAATGGCAACCAATCATAAAGAATTTCATGATTACAAAATAATTAATTTGAACAAAATAATGCTTGGAGATTATAGCACGAGCATTATTTACATGTATAATAAAAATAAACCCATAAAGTAATAATAGAACACTAGATTTTCTTGTACTTGAAACAATTTTTAATGTATTTGGAACATAAATGGAGCAACATGAATGAAAGAGCTTTCAGCATTGCCGAGCTAATCTGTGTGGGTCTGTCTCCAGCTGCCTGCTATTGTAAAAACTCTGTTCCATGATAATCCATCTCTATTTACGTGATCTTATCTCCAGGCTTTAAAGAGTAAGGGTGAGTGGATAGAACAAAGTATTTTTTTTCTTTAGTGCTGAATCAGCATGGGCCTCCAAGATAATTGGTTATCGATTCTTCCTACTTAAAGGTGGTTTCTGCCATACACCAGTGATGGGAGTTAATTTTGATCCCATTTTACAAGTGAAATATTTCATTTTTAAAATGCTAGTTGTCTGAAACTGAGATAACTATATTATCTCGGTCTCCCACTGCTGCTTAAGCACTACGGTTGTGGCAACGGTAATAATTTTATGCTGTCACGTACCATAACGTTGGGTATAGTGTATTTTAACATTGAATTCTGTGTATTTTCTGACAGTGTACCATATCTATGGTTTGACATACCATAGTTATTGTGTGTTCATGTATATCTGTTTTATGATTAAAGGAAAAACAAAATAATTAAAAATTCATGGATATTCTTGAATAGATATGGAAATTCATTAATAATATCACTTACAAAGTAATTCATGAGTAATTTGTGAGTCAAAAAGACTTGAAAAAATATATAACTTTCATTAAAAAACACTTCCCTCTTTTTAAAAGTGTTTGGTAATTTTTCGCAAATTAGTAAGTTACAATTTCTCGAGTTTTCTACTAATGAATAATGATTTATTTTATTTAATTTGGTAAAGCCATTAAAAGTACTTTTTACCTAATTCCTGAAGCAGTGTTTCTGTAAGTGACGGGAGGATGATAATAATAATAATAATAATAATAATAATAATAATAATTATAATTATAATAATAACAACAATTGCATGGGACCATTGAGTTAGCCAGA
This sequence comes from Bacillus rossius redtenbacheri, assembly GCF_032445375.1. Classification (NCBI taxonomy): domain Eukaryota; kingdom Metazoa; phylum Arthropoda; class Insecta; order Phasmatodea; family Bacillidae; genus Bacillus; species Bacillus rossius. The sequence goes on from NC_086332.1 coordinate 75,467,732, forward strand.
GGTTTGGATTGTAACATGGTTTACATGATTGCACTAAAAATGGTAGAGCCGAGAGTTTTTTTCCTTATTTGAGAGTACAGTTTGTTCGATGGAGGTAGAGTTGCGAGGGTGGACCAGCAGCGGGATGCATGGCTGTCCAGATCGGCCAGTACCTGATGACGCTCCCTCAGCACTTGGAGCCGTTCCTGCTGCGGGACAACCCCTCGCTGTCGCTGGCGCTGCGGGAGTGCGCGGACGCGGAGGGGGGGCTGGCGGACTGGCTGCTGGGGGACGTGGCGAGAGGCACCTGCCACACGTACTGCGACAGCATCCTGGGCATCTGCGAGCTGTCGCCCGGCGCCTGCAAGCAGCTTGCCACCGACATAGGTGTGCGTCATTCCTGTCACAACTGCATAATTATTCTTTGCAGCCAGTAAATAGTCCACCTGTATCGACTAAAAACAAATTAAGGCAAGATTTTTGGTGATTTACCACCTTCTTGATTGAACGAAAACACTTTTCAAGAATTTCAGTGTTAATATTAGCTGGAAAAGTGATATATTCAGGCTTGTTGAACAATTGCACTCTTAAAATTATTTTTTAAATTTGTTTTTTAGGGTTGTACGTCACACAGTAATGAACATAAGATTTAGGGGATGTGATCGTCAAGATTATATTGGACTCTAAACCACTTGAATACCAATTCACTGCTCACGAAGTGGCCCTCTTGGTATCAATTCAAAGAGGGCTTTTGAAAATCTGTTGCACATCCTTCTATAAAATAACAAACCTACCATGTTATTTGCTAAGTAGTAGCAAAACCATTTTGAAAATTGAAACCAAGGTATTGCTGGTGCAATCCCATTCATTAATAGTATAGTAATTTCATTTTCATGACTTCATGGAACATTCCATCCTCAGGATCCAAGTAGAAATTTATGTGGCACATTTTTTTCTGAACATGCACTGGTGCATCTAGTTTCTTAGGGAAGTCTTAATCCCTGAGCTAAACATGGAAATTGCATCCGCTTCCAAACTATTGAGCAAAGTTGAAAGAAAAAATCACTAGTTTATGGACTTCCTTTATCAATTACCTCAACTCAAATAGTGAATACTTAATGTCATTAAAAGTATATTTTATATGTACAAAAATACGTGTGAAGAACATGGAGTAGTATCAAAAAATCCATAATGATGTTCCAGCTAGTATTTATGAACTTACCTTTCGCCCAGGATATCAAAATGAAATTACAAACTGTGTGTATTAATGTGTGAAATCTTATGTTTGGACAGAACCTTATCTTTAAATTGAAATCATTCTTTGAATGAAGTACCACAAGTGTCATTTTCGGTGGTTTTGTTTACACACCATCCAACTTCGTGATTACTGCTCACGAGAAATTATATCTGGATCTCCTTCCCTCTTCCCCCTGGGCGGCACTCTGTATGCACACAGAGTACGCAGATATATCAAGAACTCAGGAGGTTTTAAACTAAAAATTTGGTTTATCATGATTAGACTGCAAAGCACAAAGTGCAAGATGAAAATTTGTAAAATATATATGTATATGGAAGAGGACCGTTCATTTGGCATTTTTACTACAACAAACTTAGCTTCTACCAGCTACTTAAATTTGTTGCTAAGAAAGCATGATGTGAGAATAAAAAAAATTATATAGTTATTCCTTTTACATATATCATCATCAGCTGATTCTAACCTGTGGCCGGGTCAGCAACCTTTTACAGTAACGAGATAAAGTTTCTATGCAACAGTCGAGTGTCAAGTCCAGATAAAAACATTCCTCCACATGTTATACTTTGCAAAAGAAAATTCACACATGCAAAAAGGTGTTATTACTATGGTAATATCTGTACTACCAACAGAAACACAACCTTGAAACTTGATTCATACAACAGGCAGGTGATAATCTTGAGTACACTTATAATGTTAAAAGTTCCCTAAATTATATCACTACATGGTGTACATACACAGGTAATCCCGGAAATATGCACAAGTCTATCATGTACATAACACCATTGCAACTTAGAAGGTTGGAGACAATAACTAAACATTCATCCGGGAAAAAAGGTACGTACATGTTAGAACTACTGTGGTGCCACAATTGTCAATATATTTGTCAACAACTAGAGGTTCACATGCACTTCGTACTGGCTGGCAGAAAAACTTTCCAGCAATTTTGTATATGTGGCATGAAATAAAACTGCTTGTCAAAGTGACTAATGTTCCATGACCTGTAAAAATGAAGATACAATTCTTTTTCACTTCATTTATTTAAGTTAATTAGTGTGAGTGTGTGATACAGTTTTATTGTATTTTGACTCACTCACATGTTTGGAGAAGTTTTAACAGTTTATTTGTTACTACTTAACAGGTTCTTATGATTATTATTTTCAGCCATGGTAACTCAAAATAAGCCTTGAAAAATTATTTTACGAATGGTTGAATCTAGGCCTGTGCAAAGCTTCATCTAAGTGAATCAATTGATGCTTTTTTTTTTCAATATTTGTTTTGACTCGACCAGGAAATTTACTATTCGTTTTATTGAAGCTTCGATTGTGATGCAAAGCTTCGTGTCTGTGAAGCTTCGCATTCGTTGCAAAGCTTTAAAACATTGGAAGCCTAAGATTTGCTCATGAAAATTTTTAGTTTTTTTTGTGTTGTATATTTTTGCTTGAATAAAGTTGGTTACTTAAAAGAAAAAGCCACTCCATGTGCTTTTATGAATGCTTAATATTAATATTTATATTAATCATGTCATGATTATTTCATAATTTTTATTGAATTTTGTTATATATAGGGCTCCATTGGTCAATCACTATATCAGTTCAAACATTGCAATATTTCAATCCTGTATTTTGTAAAATAAATGTAATACAGCTTCACTGAGAACAATAGTCACAATTTGATTCAACTGTGCAAATATTTTAAAAATTAAATTTGATATTCACTTCGCATAAAAAAAACTGGTATTCGCACAGGCCTATTTGAAACTGTAACTTGCAAGATTAGTTAAGTACAACTGTGTTTTAATAAAATTTGTATTATTATTATTAAATAGTTTTATGATAGAGTAAGCTTCTGCTGAAGAAACAAATTCTGAGCATTGTGTGAATATTGCAGATTACCTGGGTAATGTTTTGGAAGACCTGGGCATGTCGCTGACTGAACACTTGCAGCAGTTGGTAACATTACTCAGACTATCCCCAGAGGAATATCAGGCCAAGAGCTCTGGCTGTTCTCCTCGCCTCGTCGCTGCTGTCAGACAGATGAGGAACATAACCTCCTCTTGAGTTTCTACTATGGTTTATTAAGGCTATGTTGGCACACATTTGTACATATATTTGTATTGTATGTCCAAGATGTTATTAAATACACTATACTTGTGGTATGTATTAGTAGTGTGTAACTTTGCATTTGTGTATCTCAAGCTGACTATGCATCTAAGTTGTAATACATTAAACAACTACGTACTATGTAGCTTAACTCATAAAATAACATTGTGCAATTAATTCATTGACAGCAAGTACCAAAATAAATATATATAGAATGATAAAAATTGTAAAAGTACATTTATGTATTTGTAATTTATTTTAAATAGCTCAAAATAATCTTCATTACACAAATACTTCATCATTGTGAGTTATGTTCACTAAAGTAAATATTGGTTGGAAAAAATCATACAATACAAAAAAGTTTATTAATGAATTCAGAGTTTCAAAAGTAGAGAAATATAAGAGTACATTCCTAGGGAACCATAAAAAATATCTATAAAGATCTAGAGAGCTCCCAGCGAAAATGATAAAATATAAAAATATTACTAGTTCGAAGGTGGTTGCACAGAGATACTAGTATTAGGATGACAGAGTAATGGCACGAGCTCTTAAAGCATCTCACATTATTGGTCACTGAGTGTGTTGCAATCTCTACAATTTAAACTAACATGGTCGACTTGGAGCATATTTGTTTCAGCTCTTGTTCATCGTTTCTGCTCATGTTTATTGTGAGCGCAAATGATACAATACACATTGGCATTATCAAGAAATGACAGTAACGACAGTCTGCGACCAGTGGAGCGAGTGCCTAGGTTGCATCACGTTGTCGGCTGCAGGACCCAGGGTCGGAGAGCACAAGGCGACACGTTTGCTGCCTCTGGTGGGAAACAGGAGGAAACGAAGCAAGTGCCTGACACCACTCAGTAAATAAATAAATTACACGTAACCATTAAACCATTAGACGTCCATCTGCACAATTGCACACAATGAACGGTTTGTAAGTCCTATGCCTCTCCCTGCTATCAAATAACTCTGCTTTAAAAAGTTCATAAATGAAAAAAAATTACGTAGTAACAATTTTTTAGGAATTGGAATTGTTCACAAAATAATTGTTCTTTACTATACTACACTCACAAATACTGTTCATAGCTGTGACTGTAGAATGTGTTGGTATTAGTGATTGGTCAAATCCCAATTTTCTCGAATCTGAATCGCCAATTCAAATCCAAAAAAGTACTTAAATATACCCCTCAAATCCAAATCTAATTCTCGAGGGTCAAAAATAAAATAATATACAAGAAATGAAAAATATTACCTAATTATGGTTTTGAAACATTTAACCCATTTAATGTTTTATTCATGCACTAAATTTCCAGAATCAATACATATTGAAATCTTAATTATTAATTACATGTAAAAAGTACAATATTTTGGTAATAGGAAAGGTGTGAAGAAAAATATTGACGTAAACTTCAGAGGTTATCAGTGTTGAATTTATAATTTACTTTACTTGTTCTATTATTTTTCTTCAAATGTTTCCTCGAGTATTAAATCCTTTGAATACTAAGGAATTGATGGTATTTGAGGCTTTGAGGATTCTATTGGCCAATCCCTAGTTGATATAAAGGATCTAGGAGGAGGAGAGGGTAGATGTGCAATGTCATTGCTCAGATTTATTTTTAAATTGTGGGGTGAAAAATACACATTTTATTATTCAGCATGCTTTTATCTTGCCTTTAACAGGCTACGATCTTAACATTGGTGCTGTGGAAGTTTTATTTTCTTCGTGGCCTGTGCCCTAACTGTTAAATCATTAGGACGTTTAAAACTCCTGCCAAAGAGATGCGGTCCCCTACAGTGTGGAGCCTTCATGTCAGTGGAAAAACAGCTTGAGGGTACAACTAAGTTGAGAAGCACGTCGGTGCTTCTTTTTGAAGCTGAACCCCACAATTTTAAATTTGGTAAGAGTTCTTTGCTCATTTGCAATTTTATGTATGAAACTTCCAAACAAAGCAGCGAGTTGCTAATGAAACATTAGTCCTCTGGACTGGATCTGGATTCGGAATTTCATATGCGGTTGTGATATTGTGATACGTGGAATAATCCTATAGGCAAAAAAATTATCTAGAAAATGCAATGAAACAGTTGTGGTTACTTCATTTTGTTGAATGATAAGAATTGTGTCTTTTTTTGTGGTTGACTCGGTGGCCTTTTGTTATACATTTGCACATCATAATAAGGCAGCCATCTCAGCACTTAATGTCACAGTTCATTCCTTTCCATTTCTTTCCATCTCTTAGCCCGCCAATAAGTATTGGTCTATTGCATTGCTGTTGTTTGAGAAAATCTTGTCGCAGTAACAGCACCGATGTTCGTTAGTTGTTGTCAAATCAGCATCCATTGAAGTATCCATCGAGGTCGTATCGTGGATCGTCGTGGTTTCCTGCACAACCAGCTCTGTAGTCATTAAGCTCTCTTCTGCTGGTGGTATCACATCTGTGGAAATCTCCTCCAATGTTGACGTCGTCGTTGCCAACGGGATCTGCTCCTCCATCGTCGTCGCTGACGTCAAGGTTACCGTAGACGATGGTCCATCGAGTTCGATGTTAAAGTCGGTAAAGATGCCATCGAGTTCGCAAGAACAGGTAATTACGCGACTTATGCACCAGATGAATAAACTAGGTGATCCTTACACCGTCGACGACAGTAACAAACTTAGCGACCTGCTGTCTAGGACTCGCTTTATATATGTACCGGAAGGAATAATACGCTAGTCAAATCAAGAACAATTTACTATAATACTAGAGTCAAAACAACATTAAAACTAGAAGCACCATCAAAAAGGCACCACATTTTGGACGCACCGTCAACAAAAAGGCAGCACATTTGAAAGCACCGCCAACGAAAAGGCAGCACATTTGGAAGCACCGCCAACGAAAAGGCAGCTAATTTGGAAGCACCGACAACGAAAAGGCAGCACATTTGGAAGCACCGACAACGAAAAGGCAGCACATTTGGAAGCACCGCCAACGAAAAGGCAGTTCATTTGGAAGCACCGTCAACGAAAAGGCAGCACATTTGGAAGCACCGCCAACGAAAAAGCAGCACATTTGGAAGCATAGACAACGAAAAGGCAGCACATTTGGAAGCTCCGACAACGAAAAGGCTGCACTTTTGGAAGCACCGTCAACAAAAAGGAAGCACCGACAACGAAAAGGCAGCACATTTGGAAGCACCGACAACGAAAAGGGAGCACATTTGGAAGCACCGACAACGAAAAGGCAGCTCATTTGGAAGCACCGTCAACGAAAAGGCAGCACATTTGGAAGCACCGCCAACGAAAAGGCAGTTCAATTGGAAGCACCGTCAACGAAAAGACAGCACATTTGGAAGCACCGTCAACGAAAAGGCAGCACATTTGGAAGCACCGACAACGAAAAGGCAGCACATTTGGAAGCACCGCCAACGAAAAGGCAGTTCAATTGGAAGCACCGTCAACGAAAAGACAGCACATTTGGAAGCACCGTCAACGAAAAGGCAGCACATTTGGAAGCACCGACAACGAAAAGGCAGCACATTTGGAAGCACCGACAACGAAAAGGCAGCACATTTGAAAGCACCGACAACGAAAAGGCAGCACCATCATCGAAAAGGCAGCACATTTGAAAGCACCATCAGCAAAAAGGAAGCACCGACAACGAAAAGGCAGCACATTTTGAAGCACCGACAACGAAAAGGCAGCTCATTTGGAAGCACTGTCAAAGAAAAGGCAGCACATTTGGAAGCACCGCCAACGAAAAGGCAGCACATTTGGAAGCACCGACAATGAAAAGGCAGCACATTTGGAAGCACCGACAACGAAAAGGCAGCACCATCATCGAAAAGGCAGCACATTTGTCATTGGCTCCAATATTCATTGGTTCCAATATTCATTGGTTCCAATATTCATTGGTTCCATTATTCATTGGTTCCAATATTCATTGGCTCCAATATTCATTGGCGCCAATATTCATTGGCTCCAATAGTCATTCGTTCCATCAGTCTATTGATTCCATCAGTCTAGTGACTCCATCAGTCATTGGCTCCTACAGTCATTGGCTCCAACTGTCTTTTGTTTCATCAACTCCAAATATATTTGGCTAGAATTCTACGAGTCTAAGAGACTATGAGGCCACAAGGCTACGAGTCTAAAAGAATCTAGCTGGTTTTGAGTTATACGAGACTGCATGGCTAAAAGACCGCGTGGCTACGAAACTACATGTCTTTGAAGCTACAAGAATACAAGTCTACTCGGCTCCAACTACTCCAGCATCATTATGTTATTAGATTGCATGACTACTTGTTTACGTAGCTACAAGTCTACGAGGCTACTTGGCTACATAGCTACAATTCTACGAGGTCCCAAGACATCATGACTACGCGACTACGAGCCATGAGGTTACGAGACTATGCGACTACAAATCTTCAAGTTTACGAGACTGCAAGGCTACAGAGCTACGAAGCTTCTAGAACACAAGTTTACGTGACTGCGAGGATACAGGACTTTAAGTCTGCATGAGTTCTTGACTACAAAGCTACTCGTCTACAAGGCTCCAATTGCCGTATATTTCTTCGACGGAATTTTCTCTTTTGCTCCAACTGCACCATCAGCTTTAAGTTATAAGATTACAAGGCTACTTGCTTACGTAGTTTCAAGTCAACGAGACTCCAATGCATCATGACTACGAGACTACGAGCCATGAGGTTACGAGACTATGCGATTGCAAATCTTCAAGGTTACATGATCGCGAGGCTATAGGTCTATGAAGCTTACAGAACACATGGTTACGAGACTGCTTGACTAATTGGCCGCGTGGCTACGAAACCTCATGTCTCTAACTGACTAAAATAGCATCCACCATTCAGTGGTGAGAGTTAATTTATCTCATGCAAAGGTACTTGTTGCAAGTTGTTCCGCTTTTCAACAACAGATGACGCCACATGTTGCTCGCAGGTAAATATTATTTATTTCTTTTATGCGGGATGCGGGATGCTCACTATCGATCGCATAAAAAGGATGGCTTTGCTAGTCTCCAAGGAGAAGGAAGTTCGTCCTTCCTGTTAGTGCTTCTCAGATTTCTCACGGTCCGCCATCTTGGATTGTGACGTCACGGTGGCCATATTGGATGGGTGTGACCTTGACCTTTGACCGAAACCACAGGAATGATCGCAAGCACACGGAAAAAACCATCAAAATATTGATAAGAATAATCAGGAGCACTCGGAGAAAACCATCAGGAGTCTAGCCAGGAATAATCAGAAGCATTTGGAGAAAACTATCAAAATATTAACAAGAATAATCGGGAGCACACGGAGAAAACCACCATAATATTGACCAGGTTAATCAGAAGCACTCGGAGAAAACCGCCACACGTTTTCTTTGATATCATAAAATTTTTAAAAAAATTAAAAATAAAAAAAAATTAATAAAAAATTAAAAACAAAAAAAAATTACAAAAAATACATAAAAAGTTTCTGCTAGCTTGTGAACTTCTCATTGTTGAGCAAAGATATAGTTCTAGTACAAGCCAGAATTTTATGTATTTTTGTATTTTTTTTTTCATTTTAAATTTTTTATTATTTATTTTTACTAAATATTTTTTTCCCTGTAATTTTATGATATCAAAGAAAGCGTGAGGTGGTTTTCTCCGAGTGCATCTGATTATCCTTGTCAATATTATGGTGGTTTTCTGTGTTTGCTCCCGATTATTCTTGTTAATATTTTGATGGTTTTCTCCAAATGCTTCTGATTATTCCTGGCTAGACATCTTATGGTTTTCTCCGAGTGCTCCTGATTATTCTTGTCAATATTGTGGTGGTATTCTCCGTGTGCTTCTGATTATCCCTGTGGTTTCTTCAAGTGCTTCTCTCTATTCTGAGATACCGCTCTCTGCATGATGGATTTTTTACCTAATGAGTCATGTCATTTTATTCATAGTTACATTTAATTAGTGAAATTCTGCAAATAAATTGACACTTACAATATTTTTACCAGGTGGAATTCAAAAAACAAACAACCATTACTCAGTCAAATAATATGCTTTGAGACAAACTGCATTGAACTTGGTGGTTAAGACAGGTAATTTTATTCAGATACTCAGTCAAATAATATACCATGAGACATCTGTGAAGCACTAAAATGCAAGACGAACTTCCTTCTCCTTGGTGACTAGCGAAGCCATCCTTCTATTGCGAATATTAGTGAGCATCCCGCATCCTGCATAAAAAAAATAAATAATATTTACCTGTAAGCAACATGTGGTGTCATCTGTTGACAATAATCGACACTACTTTAAAAAGGTTATTTTGCATGAGATAAATTAACTCTCACCATTGAATGGTGCTATTGTAGTCAGTTAGAGCCAGGGGCGTAGCCAGGGGGGGGTTTTAGGGGTTCAAACCCCCCCCTTAGCACCAAATCTTTAATTAATTTCTTATCCATCACTCAAACAAATTTCATATTAAAATTAATAAAAATTTTACCATTACAATATTTAAATTTAAGTACCGAAAACTGCTATAATAGCACTATTTTACACCTTAAAATCCAAATTTTCCCGGGGGAGGGCCCCCGAACCCCCCGCTTTAATATGGGGGCGGGGGGGCCCCATGCTTCTTAACACCCCCCATACACAAATCCTGGCTACGCCACTGGTTAGAGCCATGTAGTTTCGTAGCCACGCGGTCTTTTAGCCATGCTGACTCGTAACCATGTGATCTGGAAGCTTCGTAGTCCTATAGCTTCGCGATCACGTAACCTTGAAGACTCGCAATCGCGTAGTCTTGTAACCTCATGGCTCGTAGTCTCGTAGTCATGAAGCATTGGAGCCTCGTAGACTTGTAGCTACGTAAACAAGTAGTCATGTAATATTATAACATAATGCTGCTGGAGTAGTTGGTGCTTTATACACTCGAAGGTAGTTGGTGGAGACTTGTAGACTTGTAGAATTGAAGCTTTGTATCCAAGTGGTCTTGTAGCCATGTCGACTTGCAGTCATTTGGAGCCGAGGAGACTTGTATCCTTGTAGCTTCATAGACATGTAGTTTCGTAGCCACGTGGTCTTTTAGTCATGCAGTCTCGTAAACTTGAAGATTCGTAGTCACGTAGTCTCGTAACCTCATGGCTCGTAGTCGCGTAGTCGTGATGTCTTGGGACCTCGTAGCATTCTAGCCAAATATCGTTGGTGCTGTTGAAACAAAATGCTGTAGGAGCAATTGGTGCCTTCTGGAGCCTTCGATGTCTGTAGCTGTATCAACACATCAGTGTAGATACTGTAGCAAGGTGTTTACCTTGAGAAAGAATGCTAAACGGTATGAAAAGAATGATTGTGTTAAAAACCACTACGCAAAATGATAAGCTGTAATCGGTGTATCTGGTTAACGTGAATTGACAGCTTAAAAAGACATGGTAGAACATGTAAAGGCAAGTCCACTTACGGCATAGAGGACTTCGATGGATCCACTAGACTAAAGAAGAGTGATCTGCATTACGAAAATAACTTTCCTTGTCCTGAGCGTGATGGTATTAGCTCACCCGATCGTACGAAGAACATAAATTGAAGGATGCTGATGGCTTCGAGAAGACTGAAACGAATGGAAGTAACAACACCGTGAAAAGTGAGAATTCATTCAAGCCGATATTCAGTAGATCCACCATACTTTGTAAAAAGGAAGTATGAAGACTATGAAGACACTTCGACATAAACGATAACGAATTCTTAAGACGAAGTGAAGACGATGCCTTCTACGGTGATTGCTACAGTGACTCTGAAGCTGGTGGCGTGATCGAAGACTGTGCTGAAGCAGCTAAAGCAGGCAATATCAAAGACTGTGATGGTGGACTGAGACCAAAACGATGATAACGACATAATAAAATAAATTATCCTGATCAAGCTTGTGATAATCACTGGCTCGATGACGAAAGTGACCTTGTGGTTGACGATAAAACGGAAGATACCGGAGATAATAATATTTATTATAAACGTGCAAGGAAGATGGTAGCAGAAGAGATTGATTACACATCTTGGAAAGATCCAAACATATTGGTTGACCAACTAAGACTGATGGTGGCATCTGTTCGTAGAGGAAACTACTCGCATATCGAGGAAGTATCGATCATACTTAAAGAACTGTGGAAAGCTGGCTACGTACAATAATAATTTGTTTAACTGTCATGTGTGTACTATTGAAAAATAAATGAATTATTTATATTTAAAAAAGTACGTTTTATTTCTCGTATTCTGATTTCCAACTAAGCATGTGTTTCCGTTACTGTATTTGTGATCATTCCGTTTCCTGTGTGTACGTTCCTTTTCCTGCGTGTACATTCCGTTTTCCTGTGTGTATGTTCCAATTTCAAGCGTGTACATTCCTTTTTCCTGTGTGTACGTTCCGTTTTCCTGCGTGTACATTCTGTTTTCCTGCGTGTACATTCCGTTTTCCTGTGTGTACATTCCGTTTTCCTGTGTGTACTGAGTTCATGGTCTATATGTCTGATATTGACATGACCCAGTCTTGTGGTCTGAAGACAATTAATTGTCCTGTATGTGTGGCTTTGTACATGAACGGCTTATAGGTTATTCATATTATTGAAAAATTAGACTTTCATGTGAGGCTAATCAGTAGTGTATTTAATTTCATTGGTCAGGTATATTGACTTGAGTTGTTTTTCGTAGGGTTAATGATTAATAAACTCCGCGAAAGGTAATGGAAAACAGAATCTAAAATTTATTTAATAATTAGTTACAACTGTCGCTGGTCAAGAATCGAACCGTGGACAGGAATCTATCGATTCGATTTGTAAATTAATAATTGATTTTTTTGGAGACTTTTTGAATTTTTCTCACATTGCCAGCTAAATAATTACATGATTTCAATATGGCGCCCAAATTTAAAGATGGCTGGCACCTCAGTAATAATAAATGATTACTGCACTGTAGCAGGTTAAAATAAAATTAGCATGATGGTAAGACGAGTACACACAAGATGGTGTCCTCCAGCAGACGAAAACAAGATGGTGGCAATGACAACTAACAGGTGGTAGCTCCTGGTAGCATGTACTGAACATAAAATGACGGATCCATGACGTATGTCAAGGTCAAAGTCAAATATCAAGGACAAGGTCAAATTTCAAGGCCAAGATAAAATTCAAAGTCAAGGTCAAATTTCAAGGTCAAAGTTCAATGCCAACAGACAAGGTTAAAGGTATGGTGAACAGTAAATTATACTAACATGTCGTCAGCACACTCTAGCAGACGAAAACAAGATGATGGTCTCCAGTGGACGAAGACAAGATGGCGGACATGACATCATACCAGCTGACGATATATACCTTGGTATTGGTGGTAGGCAGGCGCGGATCCAAGGGGGGGCGATAGGGGCGATCGCCCCCCCCCCCCTCTTCACCCAGGGAATCAAAATCGATGTAGCCAAATACATAAAGACCCGCGCAATGTCTTACCTGAAACCGAAATATTGATAGCTGTGTGCCACATTGACTCAGAGTAACTTCACTCTGCGCATGTTTCCTTCATCCTTCATCTTTTCAGCTCTCCTGAGCTCAAGGGAAAAGCGTGACTTGGAATGTTGGAAGGGGGTGGCGGGCAGTAGCGGATCCAGAGGGGGGCTAAGGGGCTCAAGCCCCCTCCAAAAGCATCTGGGTCCACTATTGTTCTAGTGTTTGCCTTGATAAAACCTAGCCTCAGCTGGGTCAAGCCCCTCCCAAACCAAAATCCTGGATCCGCCACTGGTGGCGGGCGACAAGCTGGGCTGTCCCGTTACTGGAGTGGAGGGTGGAGTGAGGAGAGTTGCAGTGGGACCACAACCAACCCTCCCCCCCCCCCCTTCCACAACTATATGCCGCGCCAACAGATGACTGCCTTGCCTTCTCGGCAGTAACCTACTGTATAGTCAGTGACAGGACAGTGTTCAGTGAAAGTAGCATCATGTTCGACGAAACTACTGATGCTTCACGAGTCCCAGTTAACACTTGTTTAGATGTATGTACACAAAGATCCAGTGCACGAAGATTTTTTACAATTTTTAAATGTTCGACAATTTGTGAACAGTGAGGACAAGAACCATGATGAAGTATATGAACCAACTGTAAGTGGCAAATATATTGGCAAGTAGTACTTTCTGCTCTAAAGCATCACTGTCTTGACCTAAGCCATTGTGTTAGCATATCCACAGATTGGGTGCAGTGTCATGGTGTCAGAAATTCGTGGTGCTGTGGCTGAAGTCAGGCGAGAAGCTGTGAATGCTGTTCACTGTCCATGTCACAATCACGCTCTTAATTTGGTCATATCAAAATCTTCCAGCGTCCAAGCAGTTCAAAATACTATTGCAACAATGAAAACGATAATCTCGTTCTTCACTGCATCATAAAAATGCTCAGCTTTACTCAAGAAAGTTTTATGTCACCAACTCTCTGGACTGTGTGAAACTCGTTGGATCGAAAGACACGATGGCGTTGTGCAGTTCCGAACATCTTTTCTGAAAGTAGCTCAGGCTTTAGAGTGTGTCGCATCTTGGAAAGATGCTGAAAGTACTACAAAAGCAAAGACTTTTTTGACTGCACTTTGTGAGAGTGAATTTATTATCACAGTCATCTGCTTATCTGATATACTGGGAGACACTCTTCCTTTGAGTAGACTATATCAGAAGACTTCAATAGAACTTAAGGTTGCCCAAGATATTCTGGCAGATACTCTTTCTGTTCTAAATACAAAATGTACACAGTGCGAATAGCTATTTTCTAAACTTTTGAACGAAGCTGATGGTCTTGCTCAGGAGCTTGGTGTAGATATAACTATTCCTCGACTTGTGAAAAGGAAAAAACACAGACAAAATTACCTATCAACGAACCCTGTTGAATATTTCCGAAGAGATGTATTCATTCCCATTCTGGAGCACATTGTCGAACATTTAAAACATAGGTTTTCAGAAGAAACGCAACAGCTTCACAGCCTGTCAGCTTTGTTACCAAATTCCTCTTCTAGTCAAGTAAATGTCAAAAAAAATTTCTACAAAGTATGGCTCTCTCCTTGGAGTGAATGGGCTAGAATATGTGGAAAGACAACTTAATGCCGAGGTTCGATCATGGGAGGCCAAGTGGACTCGTGAGAAAGAAATCAACAATACAATACCCTCCACAGCTCTCGATGTTCTCGCTTCGAATGACGAGGAGCTGTATCCAGGCATCTACATTCTTCTGAAAATTTTAGTCACCTTACCCGTAAGTGTCGCTTCGGCAGAGAGAACATTTTCGACATTGAGAAGACTTAAGACTTGGTTGAGATCTACCACAAAGGAAGACAGACTGACCTGACTTGCATTATTGCATATCCATTATGGCTGCGAGATTGATAAAGAAAAACTTGTTTTGCAACTTCTAGTTATGTACAATCATTATATGTACATGATATTTTAATTTTAGTTATTACTACAAATGTTATGCCCATTCTTTAATTATTGTATTTTATTTATTATTTTCTGTTAACTTTATCATTTACAAAAAATAATTTTCTGTGAAAATTTTTACCGACTATACCAAAAGTTTATTTGACATTTTAATCACAAAATCGCTATAAAAAAACCACCATTTTGCATGCGAAAATCTATAATTTTTCCGTGGGGTGGACCCCCGGACTCTCCCATTTTAAATAATTTTGAAACATACATTCGCCCCCCTGAAATCAAACGCTGGATCCGCCCCTGGTGGTAGGTCAGTCTGTAGGTGGCTTCTGTGGAGAAAGGATCTGTTTTTTAAATTTTTTTGCCCTCACCGGTTTCGAACCAAGGACGGGAATCGATATAATCAATCAGAATTCTAATAAGTTAATTTTTTGATGATCTTTGGAAATTGTTTCATTAAAATCGGATAATAAATAAATATTTTCAAGATGGCGTCCAAATTTCAAGATGGCGGAAATGACGTCATACTACCTAATGATAAATATGCATGGTAAAAAGTGATGGGGGTCAGTCTGCCTGCAGCCACAGTGAGGGAAGATCGGTCACCATTTATATTTTTTTTTGCCCTCACCGGGTTCGAACCGAGGAGCGAGGACTCAGAGCTCCGTGCCATAAATGTATGTTTTTTGAATATTGTTTTATTAAAATGTTATTAATTGAATTTTTCTATAAATTTTAATATTTTTTTCATTAAAATCAGATAATAAATAAAAAAGTTAAAGATGGTGGGCATAACAGAAATTGTAACGGTGACATCATAAGTAAAAATGGCGGAAAACAAAATGCCGGAATGATCGAGAAAACAAAATGACGTCATCCAAAATGGCGGATCCAAAATGGCGGATCCAAAATGGCCGCCCAGGTCAAGGTCACACCCATCCAAGATGGCCGCTGTGACATCACAATCCAAGATGGCGGACCGATACCAGACACCACAGCCAGAAGCCAGTTTCAGGACCGGCTATTACACACTACGCTTTGGAGCTGTTGGAGCTTTGGAGCTTTGGAGCATTTGGAGCTGTTGGAGCATTTGGAGCTGTTGGAGCTATGAACCTTTGGAGCATTTGGAGCTGTTGGAGCATTTGGAGCTGTAGGAGCATTTTGAGCTGTTTGAGCTGTTGGAGCATTTGGAGCATTGAAGCTTTTGGAGCATTGAAGCTTTTAATGCATTTGGATCTGTTGGAGCATTTGGAGCTAATGGAGCTATTGAGAATTTGGAGAAATTAGAGCATTTGGAGTTGTTGGAGCATTTGGAACTGATGGAGCTTTTGAGCATTTTGAGTATTTGGAGCTGATGTACATTTGGAGCTGTTGGAGCTTTTGAGCATTTGGAGCAGTTGGAGCTGATGGAGTCAATGACTGATGGAGCCAATGACTTATGAAACTAAAAACTGATGGATTCATAGACTGATGGAGACATTATATACTAACTTATCATTGATGATCGCATCCTACCGAGTTTCATGTATGTGAGAATGTACCTCCTTTTCTTTAAATGACACTTTGTATAGTAGAATGTGCTTCCTTATGATTGACGGAGCATCCAAAATGTGCTTCCTTTTTGATGATTGTGCTGCCTTTTTGTTGATGGTGCTTCCAAAATGAGATGCCTTTTTGTTGATGGTGCTTCCAAAATGTGCTGCCTTTCGATTATGCTTCCAAAATGAGCTGCCTTTCTGTTGATGGTGCTTCCAAAATGTGCTGCCTTTTTGTTGCTGGTGCTTCCAAAATATGCTGCCTTTTTCGTTGAATAGGCTTCTATTTTTAATGTTGTTTAGACTCTAGTATTATAGTGAATGGTTCTTGATTTGACTAGCATATTATTCCATCCGGTGCATGTATATAAGCGAGTCCTAGACAGCAGGTCGCTCAGTTTGTTACTGACATCGACGGTGTAAGGATCACCTAGTTTGTTTCTTCCGGTGCATAAGTCGTGTCAATTACCTGTTCTTGAGACCTCGATGGCATCTTTACCGTTTTAACGTCGAAATCGATGGAGGTTGTACCATCGACTACGGGAACCATGACGTCAGCGACGACGATGTTGGAGCAGATCCCGTTGGCAACGTCGACGTCAACACTGGAGGAGACTTCAACAGTCGAGATACCATCAGCAGAAGAGACTTTAATGCCGGTAGTGCTGGCTGTACAGGAAACCTCGGTGAACGCTGTTTCGCCCTCGATGGAGACTTCAATGGATGGCGAATCGACAACTAACGAACATCGATGTCGTTACTGCGACAAGATTTTCTCAAACATCAGCAATGCTTGTCGACACGAGAATAGAGAATGTGCTAAGAATCCTCCTCGCAACATGTTTGGTTGTGAGAAATGTCATAAGCAGTTTTCCAGAAAAGATAATATAAAAACTTGTAAAGGTGCTGCTGTGCGGCAGAAAGTAAAGGTTTCTATACAACAACGTTGCATTGATGTTCATAAGAGTATGCCTGTAAATGGTACAACTGTGGCAATGCCAGTATCTGGATCAGGTCTGAAAAGCTCGTCTTCATCACCACTGTATCCTTTTAGCTACTGTGATACGTCGTTCGTATTTTCCCATGATGCATGAAGACATGAGCAGAGCAAATGCAAGAAGAATCATTCTCGCATGAAGTTTCGCTGTTATGAGTGCCTTAAATGGTTTACTCGAATTGACAGTTTGCGACATGATGCGAAAAAATGTAAAGGTGAAGTCTGTGCGCCTACTGCTGAACTACCTACAGACATTTTGACTCCTCTCTTTAGATTGGAGACACGTAAGCATACAAGCAAGGAAACCGAAGTGCAGCAACCGATTGCTATGACATCTGAACATGAAAATAAACCTAAGACTTAGTTCGGAGCATTACAAGTAAACGATAATGGCTTCTACTTGGTACAGTCTGCATTTCGTGGAACATTGAAATACTACTATTATCTAAATACGTTTAGTGAGTCGAAAGACATTTGTAATTTTCTTGACGATATCAGAACATAATCAATCAGCTTACTGATGACGTAGCAACAAACGGACCTTTGAAATATAACTTGTGGTTGGACTGTAGGCCTATATATGGAAAGCCATAGCCGTTCGATGAAAAAGTGAAGAAGTGTGCATTCAAGACATCTGCTGCAGTAATTTACAGTTCTAACGATGTGAAGCAAACTGTTAAACACTGTATCCAGAAACTCTGTCAATAAGAGGATGACTATGTCAGCAAAGGTTCTGGTTGGTCTCTGTCTTGTATATACCGATTGGAGGTAAGAATTAGTAATTTCACGCCTATGCAGGGTTAAATATTTATAAGATTGCTGGCTTTCGCAATTGGTCCTGTAGTAGAATAGAAATTATGTAATAAATATTATGTTTGCGATAGAACTTGCGGTGTTTTATTGATCGAACCTGACACTTTTCTGGTATTTTCATTAAATTTATTTATTTTTGTATCGGCCAGGGATCGATCAAAGGAGAGGAATCGATCGAATCAATAAGTATTTAATTGCAAATTTATTTAATTAATTTTGCATTTTTTCTCGAATATCTTGCTAAATATTTACACGATTCCAAGATGACGCCCTAATATTCGGATGGTGGACACCTCAGTAACAATATATGATGACTGCACTCTAGCGGGTAAAACTTAAACAAGTATGATGGTAATGATGGTAACTCGAGTACACACACAAGATGGTGGCAATGTCCTCTAGCAGGTGGTGGCTCCTGGTAGTGTGTACTGAACACAAAACGTCGTATCCATGATTGTCGTCAAGGTCAAAGTCAAATTTTAAGGTCAATGTCAAATTTCAATATCAATGTCAAATTTCAAGGCCAAGGTTAAATTTCAAGTTCAGGGTCAAAGTTCAAGGTCAAGGTCAAATTCCAATGCCAACAGTCGAGGTCATAGGTATGGTGACCAGAAAATTGTACTAACATTTCATCAGCACACTCTAGCAGACGAAAACAAGATGTCCAGCAGACGAAGACAAGATGGCGGACATGACATCATACCAGCTGACGACATATAATACCTTGTTATTGGTGATGTGAGGTCAGTATAGGTAGCTTCCATGGAGGAAGGATCAGTCGTTTACTCTCGCCGGAAATCGAACCGAGGACCGAAATCGTTTAAATAACTAAACATTTGAAGTAGGCAATTTTAAATTTTTTTTTTTGGAATTTTTTCGGAATTTCTAGCATTAAATTTGTGGATTTTCAAGGTATTGGGCGTAACGATAATTGCAACATTAATAGGATCCAATATGGTGGTCGTAACGTAAAGTGTAACGATGACATCGTACTAAACCAAGATGGCGGGCATAACGAAAAGGGCAACATTTATATAATCCAAGATGGCGTGCGTAACTATGACTGCAACAGTGTTTTTTAAGTAATATTTTATTAAATTTTAATTATTCATTTCGATCGATTAATTTTTTAATGATTTTTTTAAATTTTTCCCGATTTTCTAACATAGAAATGACGGATTTTCAAGATGGCGGACATGACGCCATACTAGGTGACGATATATATATACTTTGACATAAGTAGTGGGGGTCAGTCTGCCAGCAGCCACCGTGAGGGAAGGATCAGACGCCATTTTTATTTAATTTTTTGCCCTCACCGGGTTCTAACAGAGGACACTGAGCTCCATTGCGTAAGTGTACATTTAATTTTTTAAAATAATTTTTTTATTAAATTTTTGTTAATTTTTTTTTTTTTAATAAATTTTAAAAATTTTCCCGATTTTCTAACATAAAAATTGTCGTGTCCTGCATTTGGCCTCGGCCACCAAAGAAAAGGGGGGAAACCCTTATTCGTGACCTTGTGCGAGTGCTACATGCTCATCCCTGAAACAAACATGGCTGCCCCGACACCGCAGTATATTTTTTACCTAAATCTCTATGACTAAGCTCGTATCCTGTAAAATGGTGATGCACCCGGCGCCGATTGATGGCGTCTGCTGGAGAATGCAAATAAGTGGAATTCATTGTGTCATTACTCAGGGAAGGAGCAGGCTTCCGTTCATGTTGGGAGCGTCCTGAGTGTCATAAATTAACATATGATCAGGACAGTCAGTGACATCTTATGGAACATGCTACAAAGGCTAAATCTGTAAATATTGACGGTAATGATATTGTACCCGATTTGTATATAAGCTTGGCTTGTACTGTACCAGGCTATCGCTCTAGGATTTTCCTCCTGGAGCAGCCTCTTGAGGATATAGCTGAAGGACCTTATCCCTCCCTCCTCTTCATTGATCCCTGTCCAGTAAGAAGACCAGCCTCTCTCTGCACGGCGGATTACCGACTGAAGGAGCTGTTCAAGTGACGACTGAGAACGTCACACCCCACTTAGAGGTGGGTTGTTACAGCAATTTTCGGTATCTGTTCCAACCTGATACCTAGTTACAAGTCTCTGATACTTCTGTATCAGACGGTCCTAGGAAGCAACCAAGCTCCGCGTACGCAGACCGTGCGACCGGAAGGAGAATCTGATACATTATTTATCACGCCCGGTAATTCTCTACCTCTGTTACTCTCATGCCCGCCTGATACAGCCAGTATCAATCAGTTCAACATTCACTGCAGTTCGTCCTGGCCGTGTATCACCATGTACATTGTTGCGGGCTGTCATGCTTTGTAGTTAGTATCTTTATAGTGAAATAAGGAATGGATAAGTGCACGAAAAAGACTTCATTTGTGTGGAATTTTTTTACGGAAAATAATGAGTTTGCTAATTGTAATTTGTGTAAACAAAAACTGAGTTATAAATCATCATCGATTAATCTGAAGAAACATTTGAAACGTAAACATTGATATACTATGCTCACTAATGTACGTATCTGTTTTTTTTTTTAATTTTTAATTTTTTATAAAATCGTAATCTTTTAATGTATGAAAACACTAGTTACTAATTGTTTTCGGAAAAAAAGTCCTAATGTTGATTACATCTGTTATTAGTGTCAATTGAGAATTTATTTGCATTTTCATAGCTGTTAAGTGCACAAATATAAATATTATATCTTGTATTAATGTACTTTTTAATATTAAAATTTCATTAGTTTTATTATTGAACGAGTCTGTGCACGCACTGCGCTCTGAGCGTACTTTGATATGGGACAATAACCAAACGACTCGTAACAATTTCGCTTTGCGCCTCTCCTTCAACGCCTTCCCCTGCGCTTCCGCCCCTACATTCTTTCCCTTCTTTATCCCTTATTCGTCGTTCCTGCTCCCTCCCCTTTCACAAGCTCCGCCCAAGTGACCGTCATCTGCGATCGGGTTCTGCGCACATTGGCCGTGGTGTTGTTCCAGGCGAATTCTGAACTGATACTAAAGTACCTGATACTTTTCAAGTGTACTCGTTTGCCGTTTCTGATACAGGCACGTATCAGTGACAAAGCATCAGGTTGATACTTTTCGACCCACCTCTAACCCCACTAGAGGTGGGTTGTTACAGCAATTTTCGGTATCAGTTACAACCTGATTCTGATACAGTAATGTACTAGTTACAAGTATCTGATACTTTTGTATCAGAAAGAGCAGTAGCGGTCCCAGGAAGCAACAAGCTATCAGCATTCTCGTTACAGGTTACACATCCTCCGTGCCGTCATCACCAGCGTAAAAAGGTATCGGTGTCTCTGATACATTATTTATCACGCCCGGTAATTCTCTACCTCTGTTACGCTCATGCCCGCCTAAATACAGCCAGTATCAATCAGTTCAACATTCACTGCAGTTCGTCCTGGCCGTCTATTACCACTTACATTGTTGCGGGCTGTCATGCTCTGTAGTTAGTATCTTTATAGTGAAATAAGGAATGGATAAGTGCAGGAAAAAGACTTCATTTGTGTGGAATTTTTTCACGGAAAATAATGAGTTTGCTAAGTGTAATTTGTGTAAACAAAAACTGAGTTATAATGCAATACTATTTGTTAAATAGTGACTGAACTTGCAAAGTGTTTTTTTTATCGATATTGGCACTGCTATCTGCCTGATGTAACTCAAATGTCTATTGATATAGTATGCTCACTAATGTACCTATCTGTTTTGATTTTATTTTAAATTTTAAATAATATCGTAAATTTTTAATGTATGAAAACACTAGTTACTAATTGTTTTCAAAAAAAGAAAGTCCATATGTTGATTACATCTGTTATTAGGGTCAACTGAGAATTTATTTGCATTTTCATAGTTGTTAAGTGCACAAATAGAAATATTATATCTTTTATTAATGTACTTTTTAATATTAAAATTTCATTAGTTTTATTATTGAACGAGACTGTGTTTTAGCTTTGCTCCCTAGATCGTGGATCTACATATCTATCACCTAAGGATGATGGATCTAGAACCAGTGTCCTTGGTCTTGTATCGCTATTAGCGTACTAACTAGAGTCTTCAGTCTTCGCAAGAAGCACGCACTGCGCACTGAGCGTACTTTGAAGTAGGACAATAAACAAAACGACTTGTAACAATTTCGCTCTGCGCCTCTCCTTCAACGCCTTCCCCTGCGCTTCCTCCCCTACATTCTTTCCCTTCTTTATCCCTTATTCGTCGTGCCCCTCCCTCCCCTTTTTACAAGCTCCGCCCAAGTGACCGTCATCTGCGATCGGGTTCTGCACATATTGGCCGTGGTGTTGTTCAAGGCGAATTCTAAACTGATATTAAAGTACTTGATACTTGAATAGTGTACTCGTTTGCCGTTCCTGATACAGGCGCGTATCAGTGACAAAGTATCAGGTTGATACTCTGCGACCCACCTCTACACCCCACCTCAAGCCACCCTAGCACTGGACGCTGGACAGGCACACGGAAGTGTGTGTGCACTCTACCCGGTAATGAGCAGGCACGTCGGCAGAAGAGTTCAAAATGGACTGCTGCTCTACAAAGCCACCATCCGACCAGTAAGCACTTACGCTGCTCCTGTATGAGCAACTGCAGCCAAAACACACTTATTTAACTGCAGCGAATACAAAATATATATTAGAATCGCTACAGACGTCCGCGTGTACTCTCCAGTAGAGGATTTGCATCGTGAGACGAACATGGAAACACTATACGATTTCTTGTCCGAATCACGAAACAATTGTATGAGAAATGCAAAAATCATCAAAACCCATAATTTCGTCTCTCGGTAATTATGATCCCGACAAACGCCATAAAACGGTCCTCGCGCACCGTGGTTGGCCGATACCTTGGCCAATAACAGCGAAGCAGATTTTTTTCCTTTACTTAACTTTGGGAAGACTAAGTGCGTCTCAGGCCGAAGCCTATACGCTCTAATCATACAAGGTTTTAGCCTTGCAGGAGAGGTAGCATGCATCATGTGCTAGGCAGGGATTGGTCAGCCATGGCAGTGATTGGCACCATGACTAACTCCCTTAACTTTTAGATCTAGACTATAACTAGTTAAGTTGGGTCCAGGTAAAACTTGCATAGACACAGGGTAAACCCTGGGCTCTTTCA
This sequence comes from Bacillus rossius redtenbacheri, assembly GCF_032445375.1. Lineage (NCBI taxonomy): Eukaryota > Metazoa > Arthropoda > Insecta > Phasmatodea > Bacillidae > Bacillus > Bacillus rossius. The sequence continues at coordinate 75,490,964 of NC_086332.1, forward strand.
TGCGGGTGCAAAAGTCATGAATTAAGCAAGCAGAATGGTTACGGGAAACAGAAGGATGGTTCAGGGAGAAGAGTTGGTCGGGTAGAAATAACTACTAAGCAAGGGCAGACATTTAAGCCACATTAAGTTAGTGCGAGTCTGGATGCATACCAGCGGCGCAGGCGCCTCTGGCGGCGGGCAGCAGTACTCGTCGCCCTCCAGGCTACAAGTCAGCGTGTACCTACTTAAAACTAGGAGGGAAGTTGGTGTTAAAGGCATATAAAACATTTTTATTGAGTTAATTAAGTTAATTAATCGCGAGCTGGCGCGTCTAATATTACTCCAGAGGGCATGCTTGCAATAAATTATCCCGCATGAATGAGCCCATGTATCTATGTAGGTTTTCCCTGGTGCAAACTTAACTAATCATAGTCTAGTAAATTTCATCAATTGCTGCCATGGCTGGCCAATCATTAAACAAATCAAATGATGCATGCTACCCTTTCTGCAAGGATGAAACCCAGCATGATTAGGCGTATAGGCTTCGGCCCGAGACGTACTTAGTCTTCACTAACCCAGACCTATCCCAAACAAATGAACTTAGATAGGTCGTGCAACAAAGCACGAGCGTCGAACCACGGGCCCGCGAAGATTTCCAGGCGCCGGAACGCCATCCGAAGCGTCTAATAACGTCTAACAGAATGTGGGTTATCATCGTGTTTAAAAGAAAGGAGTTCATTAAAAACACATTTTTATTCATTTATTAGTTATACTTATTTATTTCCTTGTTTATAGCTTTTGCTACGTGCGGTAGTTATTTTAACTCTATTATTCATATTATGAAAAAAGAAAAATTACAGAATAATATAAGAAGTAAAAATTACAAAAAACTACAAGAAACTAAACAAGTAGTTGTCTCGTGGACAGAGACGGTGAGGCGGCAAATAAAATGAATATTGCCGAGCGAAGCGGCCATCGCCGACGGCGAGGATCCAGGCATCCCAGGCGCGGTTGTCTCGGGAAACCTCGTGAGCGCTAGAGAGCAGCGAGTCGTCACCGGCGGATCGTGTGGACGAGAGTAAAAGTTAGGTCTTCTTGCCCGGAAGGAAGTCTTAGTGGTTACCAAAACAAGGCTAGTAGTATATATTGGCCGGTCCGAGGACAGGCCTCAGGCGGTGGATTGAGATTGTCGGTCCGCCATCTTGGATTGTGACGTCACGGCGGCCATCTTGCATGGTTGTGACCTTGACCTTTGACCTTGACCTTGAATTTGATCCTCAAAAATCGCCAAAATCCGCCAAATCGGGCAAAATTTGCCCAAAATTCCTCAAAAATCGCCAAAATTTCCATTTATGTGGAAAAAAGTTCCGCCAAAAAATCTCAAAAAATTCCACAAATTAAAAATTTCTCATTTCGAGGGAAAAATTTCCCGTTTCGAGGGAAAAATTCCCGTTTTTAGTCCTTAAAAATCCCAGCGGCTGAAAATTCCTAAAACTGGCTTAAGCATCCTTAACTCAAGCCTCAGTTAAGCCATTTCTAGGAATAAGGATACCATGACCGCCATCTTGAATTATGACGTCATCGTTGCAATTTCCGTTACGGCCGCCATCTTTAAATTTATTATCCGATTTTAATGAAAAAAAAATTAAAATTCATAAAACAAATTAAATAATAAAATTTTTAATAAAATATTTAAAAAACAAACATTTACGACACGGAGCTCGGAGTCCTCGGTTCGAACCCGACGAGTGCAAAAAAAAAATGGCGACCGATCCTTCCCCCGAGGTGGCTGCAGGCATACTGACTCCCACCACTTTTTATCATCATCTAGTATGACGTCATGGCCGCCATCTTGTCTTCGATGCTGGAAGCCATCATCATTGTATCGTCGGCTAGAGTGCGCCGATGACATGTTAGTTTAATTCGTATCCGCAAGAGTGCAGTAATCATTTATTACTGTGACATCCGCCATCTTGTCATTTGGCCGCCATCTTGAAAATCTGTAATTATTTAGCTAGAAATTCGGGAAAAGTTCCAAAATTCATTAAATAAATCACTCATTAATTTACATATTGATTCGATCGATTCCCGTCCTCGGTTCGATACCCGATCGTTGCAATAATGTTTAATCTTATGTAAAAAAAATAATTTAAATAAACCATGTTCAACATTCTTAAAGAGACTTTAAATCCTCTACTACCACCATCCTATCAGACATCAAGACCACCATATTGGAAATGTGTAATTTTAATGCTAGAGATCCGGGAAAAAGTTCAGAAATCATTAAATAAATTTCCGATCAATATACTGATTAATTAGATCGACTAAGATCCTTGGTACGATCTAGGATGATGCAAAAAAAATTAAATATATCATCAATTTAACATAATAGTAACAGGTTCGAGGAATTAAACACCGCAAGTTCTTTTACAAACATAATATTTATTACATAATTTCTATTCTACTACAGGATCACTTACGAAAGCCAACAATCTTATAATCATTTAGTTCCGCAGCGGTGTGACATGACTAATTCTTAGCTCCAATCGGTTTATACTAGACAGAGTCCAGCCAGAACCTTTACAGACATAGTCCACCTCTTCTTGGCAGAGTTTCTGGATACCGTTTTTAACAGTTTGCTTCACATCGTTAGAACTGTAAATTACTGCAGCAGATGTCTTGAATGCACACTTCTTCACTTCGTCATCGAACGGATATGGCTTTCCATATATACAGTCCAACCACAAGTTATATTTCAAAGGTCCGTTTGTTGCTACATCATCAGTAAGCTGATTGATTATCTTCTGTCTGATATCGTCAAGAAAATTACAAATGTCCTTCGACTCACCGAACGTATTTAGATAATAGTAGTCTTTCAACGTTCCACGAAATGCAGACTGCGCCAAGTAGAAGCCATTATCGTTCACTTGTAATGCTACGAACACAGTCTTAGGTTTAGTTCCATGTTCAGACGTCATAACAATCGGTTGCTGGGCATCTGTTTTTTTGGTTGTACGCTTTCGTGTCTCCAATCTAAAGCGAGGAGTCGAAATGTCGGCAGGTAGTTCAGCAGTAGGAGCACAGACTCCACCTTTACATTTTTTCGCATGATGTCGCAAACTGTCAATTCGAGTAAACCATTTAAGGCACTCATCACATCGAAACTTCATGCGAGAAGGATTCTTCGCGCATTTGCTCCGCTCATGTCTTCGTGCATCATGGTAAAATGCGAACGACGTATCACAGTAGCTGCAAGGATACCGTGGTGATGAAGACGATCCTTTCAGACCCGATCCAGATACAGGCGTTGCAACAGTAGTACCATTTCCAGGCATTCTCTTATGCACATCGATGCATCGTTGTTGCGCCGAAACCTTTACTTTCTGCCGCACAGCAGGACCTTTGCATGCCTTCATGTGCGTTTTCATATTATCTTTTCTGGCAAACTGCTTATGACATTTCTCACAAACAAACATTTTACGATATAGGTTCTTGGCACATTCGCTCCTCTCGTGTCGCCGAGCATTGCTGTTGTTTGAGAAAATCTTGTCACAGTAACAGCACCGATGTTCGCTAGTTGTCAAATCAGCATCCATTGAAGTCTCCATCGAGGTCGTATCGTCGATCGTCGTGGTTTCCTGCACATCCAGCTCAGTAGTCATTAAGCTATCTTCTGCTGGTGGTATCACATCTGTTGAAATCTCCTCCAATGTTGACATCGTCGTCGTTGCCAACGGGATCTGCTCCACCATTGTCGTCGCTGTCGTCAAGGTTCCCGTAGACGATGATACAACGTCCATCGAGTTCGGCGTTAAAGTCGGTAAATATGCCATCGAGTTCTCAAGAACAGGTAATTACGCGACTTATTCACCAGATGAAATAATCTAGGTGATCCTTACACCGTCGACGACAGTAACAAACTGAGCGACCTGCTGTCTAGGACTCGCTTATATACATGCACCGGATGGAATAATACGCAAGTCAAATCAAGAACCACTTACTATAATACCAGAGTCAAAACAACATTAAAAATAGAAGGACCATCAACGAAAAGGCAGCACATTTGGAAGCACCGACAACGAAAAGGCAGCACCGACAACGAAAAGGCAGCACATTTGGAAGCACCGACAACGAAAAGGCAGCACCGACAACGAAAAGGCAGCACCGACAACGAAAAGGCAGCACATTTGGAAGCACCGACAACGAAAAGGCAGCAGCGACAACGAAAAGGCAGCACATTTGGAAGCACCGACAACGAAAAGGCAGCACCGACAACGAAAAGGCAGCACATTTGGAAGCACCGACAACGAAAAGGCAGCACCGACAACGAAAAGGCAGCACATTTGGAAGCACCGACAACAAAAAGGCAGCACCGACAACGAAAAGGCAGCAAATTTGGAAGTACCGACAAAGAAAAGGCAGCACCGCCAACGAAAAGGAAGCACATTTGGAAGCACCGACAGCGAAAAGGCAGCACATTTGGAAGCACCGACAACGAAAAGGCAGCACCGACAACGAAAAGGCAGCACATTTGGAAGCACCGACAACGAAAAGGCAGCACATTTGGAAGCACCGACAACGAAAAGGCAGCACCGACAACGAAAAGGCAGCACATTTGGAAGCACCGACAACGAAAAGGCAGCAGCGACAACGAAAAGGCAGCACATTTGGAAGCACCGACAACGAAAAGGCAGCACCGACAACGAAAAGGCAGCACCGACAACGAAAAGGCAGCACATTTGGAAGCACCGACAAAGAAAAGGCAGCACCGCCAACGAAAAGGAAGCACATTTGGAAGCACCGACAAAGAAAAGGCAGCACCGCCAACGAAAAGGAAGCACATTTGGAAGCACCGACAACGAAAAGGCAGCACATTTGGAAGCACCGACAACGAAAAGGCAGCACCGACAACGAAAAGGCAGCACATTTGGAAGCACCGACAACGAAAAGGCAGCACCGACAACTAAAAGGCAGCACATTTGGAAGCACCGACAAAGAAAAGGCAGCACCGCCAACGAAAAGGAAGCACATTTGGAAGCACCGACAAAGAAAAGGCAGCACCGCCAACGAAAAGGAAGCACATTTGGAAGCACCGACAACGAAAAGGCAGCACCGCCAAAAGAAAAGACAGCACATTTGGAAGCACCGACAACGAAAAGGAAGCACCATCAACGAAAAGGCCGCACCGCCAACGAAAAGGAAGCACATTTGGAAGCACCGGCAAAGAAAAGGCAGCACCGCCCACGAAAAGGAAGCACATTTGGAAGCACCGACAAAGAAAAGGCAGCACCGCCAACGAAAAGGAAGCACATTTGGAAGCACCGACAACGAAAAGGCAGCACCATCGACGAAAAGGAAGCACATTAATTTGTCATTGACTGCAATATTCATTGGTTCCAATATTCATTGGCTCCAATATTCATTGGCTCAAATATTCAATGGCTCCAATATTCATTGACTCCAATATTAATTGGCTCCATCAGTCATTGACACCTACAGTCTTTTGGTTCCAAAAGTCTTTTGGCCCCAAATATATTAGGCTAGAATTCCTCGAGTCTAAGAGACTATGAGACCACATGGCTACGAGTCTAAAATGATCTAGCTGGTTACGAGTTATACATGGCTTGCGAGGCTACAGAGCTACGAAGTTTCTAGTACACAGGTTTACATGACTGCGAGGATACAGGACTACAAGTCTGCAAGAGTACTTGACTACGAAGGTACTCGTCTACATGACTCCAGTTACCGCATCTGTCTTCGACAGAATTTTCTCTTTTGCTCCAACTGCTCCATCAGCATTATTTTATAAGATTACAAGGCCTCTTGCAGACTTGTAGTCCTGTATCCTCGCAGTCATGTAAACCTGTGTACTAGAAACTTCGTAGCTCTGTAGCCTCGCAAGCCATGTATAACTCGTAACCAGCTAGATCATTTTAGACTCGTAGCCATGTGGTCTCATAGTCTCTTAGACTCGAAGAATTCTAGCCTAATATATTTGGGGCCAAAAGACTTTTGGAACCAAAAGACTGTAGGTGTCAATGACTGATGGAGCCAATGAATATTGGAGTCAATGAATATTGGAGCCATTGAATATTGGAGCCAATGAATATTGGAGCCAATGAATATTGGAACCAATGAATATTGCAGTCAATGACAAATTAATGTGCTTCCTTTTCGTCGATGGTGCTGCCTTTTCGTTGTCGGTGCTTCCAAATGTGCTTCCTTTTCGTTGGCGGTGCTGCCTTTTCTTTGTCGGTGCTTCCAAATGTGCTTCCTTTTCGTGGGCGGTGCTGCCTTTTCTTTGCCGGTGCTTCCAAATGTGCTTCCTTTTCGTTGGCGGTGCGGCCTTTTCGTTGATGGTGCTTCCTTTTCGTTGTCGGTGCTTCCAAATGTGCTGTCTTTTCTTTTGGCGGTGCTGCCTTTTCGTTGTCGGTGCTTCCAAATGTGCTTCCTTTTCGTTGGCGGTGCTGCCTTTTCTTTGTCGGTGCTTCCAAATGTGCTTCCTTTTCGTTGGCGGTGCTGCCTTTTCTTTGTCGGTGCTTCCAAATGTGCTGCCTTTTCGTTGTCGGTGCTGCCTTTTCGTTGTCGGTGCTTCCAAATGTGCTGCCTTTTCGTTGTCGGTGCTGCCTTTTCGTTGTCGGTGCTTCCAAATGTGCTGCCTTTTCGTTGTCGGTGCTTCCAAATGTGCTTCCTTTTCGTTGGCGGTGCTGCCTTTTCTTTGTCGGTGCTTCCAAATGTGCTTCCTTTTCGTTGGCGGTGCTGCCTTTTCTTTGTCGGTGCTTCCAAATGTGCTGCCTTTGCGTTGTCGGTGCTGCCTTTTCGTTGTCGGTGCTTCCAAATGTGCTGCCTTTTCGTTGTCGGTGCTGCCTTTTCGTTGTCGGTGCTTCCAAATGTGCTGCCTTTTCGTTGTCGCTGCTGCCTTTTCGTTGTCGGTGCTTCCAAATGTGCTGCCTTTTCGTTGTCGGTGCTGCCTTTTCGTTGTCGGTGCTTCCAAATGTGCTGCCTTTTCGTTGTCGGTGCTGCCTTTTCGTTGTCGGTGCTTCCAAATGTGCTGCCTTTTCGTTGTCGGTGCTGCCTTTTCGTTGTCGGTGCTTCCAAATGTGCTGCCTTTTCGCTGTCGGTGCTTCCAAATGTGCTTCCTTTTCGTTGGCGGTGCTGCCTTTTCTTTGTCGGTGCTTCCAAATGTGCTTCCTTTTCGTTGGCGGTGCTGCCTTTTCTTTGTCGGTGCTTCCAAATGTGCTGCCTTTTCGTTGTCGGTGCTGCCTTTTCGTTGTCGGTGCTTCCAAATGTGCTGCCTTTTCGTTGTCGGTGCTGCCTTTTCGTTGTCGGTGCTTCCAAATGTGCTGCCTTTTCGTTGTCGCTGCTGCCTTTTCGTTGTCGGTGCTTCCAAATGTGCTGCCTTTTCGTTGTCGGTGCTGCCTTTTCGTTGTCGGTGCTTCCAAATGTGCTGCCTTTTCGTTGTCGGTGCTGCCTTTTCGTTGTCGGTGCTGCCTTTTCGTTGTCGGTGCTTCCAAATGTGCTGCCTTTTCGTTGATGGTCCTTCTATTTTTAATGTTGTTTTGACTCTGGTATTATAGTAAGTGGTTCTTGATTTGACTTGCGTATTATTCCATCCGGTGCATGTATATAAGCGAGTCCTAGACAGCAGGTCGCTCAGTTTGTTACTGTCGTCGACGGTGTAAGGATCACCTAGATTATTTCATCTGGTGAATAAGTCGCGTAATTACCTGTTCTTGAGAACTCGATGGCATATTTACCGACTTTAACGCCGAACTCGATGGACGTTGTATCATCGTCTACGGGAACCTTGACGACAGCGACGACAATGGTGGAGCAGATCCCGTTGGCAACGACGACGATGTCAACATTGGAGGAGATTTCAACAGATGTGATACCACCAGCAGAAGATAGCTTAATGACTACTGAGCTGGATGTGCAGGAAACCACGACGATCGACGATACGACCTCGATGGAGACTTCAATGGATGCTGATTTGACAACTAGCGAACATCGGTGCTGTTACTGTGACAAGATTTTCTCAAACAACAGCAATGCTCGGCGACACGAGAGGAGCGAATGTGCCAAGAACCTATATCGTAAAATGTTTGTTTGTGAGAAATGTCATAAGCAGTTTGCCAGAAAAGATAATATGAAAACGCACATGAAGGCATGCAAAGGTCCTGCTGTGCGGCAGAAAGTAAAGGTTTCGGCGCAACAACGATGCATCGATGTGCATAAGAGAATGCCTGGAAATGGTACTACTGTTGCAACGCCTGTATCTGGATCGGGTCTGAAAGGATCGTCTTCATCACCACGGTATCCTTGCAGCTACTGTGATACGTCGTTCGCATTTTACCATGATGCACGAAGACATGAGCGGAGCAAATGCGCGAAGAATCCTTCTCGCATGAAGTTTCGATGTGATGAGTGCCTTAAATGGTTTACTCGAATTGACAGTTTGCGACATCATGCGAAAAAATGTAAAGGTGGAGTCTGTGCTCCTACTGCTGAACTACCTGCCGACATTTCGACTCCTCGCTTTAGATTGGAGACACGAAAGCGTACAACCAAAAAAACAGATGCCCAGCAACCGATTGTTATGACGTCTGAACATGGAACTAAACCTAAGACTGTGTTCGTAGCATTACAAGTGAACGATAATGGCTTCTACTTGGCGCAGTCTGCATTTCGTGGAACGTTGAAAGACTACTATTATCTAAATACGTTCGGTGAGTCGAAGGACATTTGTAATTTTCTTGACGATATCAGACAGAAGATAATCAATCAGCTTACTGATGATGTAGCAACAAACGGACCTTTGAAATATAACTTGTGGTTGGACTGTATATATGGAAAGCCATATCCGTTCGATGACGAAGTGAAGAAGTGTGCATTCAAGACATCTGCTGCAGTAATTTACAGTTCTAACGATGTGAAGCAAACTGTTAAAAACGGTATCCAGAAACTCTGCCAAGAAGAGGTGGACTATGTCTGTAAAGGTTCTGGCTGGACTCTGTCTAGTATAAACCGATTGGAGCTAAGAATTAGTCATGTCACACCGCTGCGGAACTAAATGATTATAAGATTGTTGGCTTTCGTAAGTGATCCTGTAGTAGAATAGAAATTATGTAATAAATATTATGTTTGTAAAAGAACTTGCGGTGTTTAATTCCTCGAACCTGTTACTATTATGTTAAATTGATGATATATTTAATTTTTTTTGCATCATCCTAGATCGTACCAAGGATCTTAGTCGATCTAATTAATCAGTATATTGATCGGAAATTTATTTAATGATTTCTGAACTTTTTCCCGGATCTCTAGCATTAAAATTACACATTTCCAATATGGTGGTCTTGATGTCTGATAGGATGGTGGTAGTAGAGGATTTAAAGTCTCTTTAAGAATGTTGAACATGGTTTATTTAAATTATTTTTTTTACATAAGATTAAACATTATTGCAACGATCGGGTATCGAACCGAGGACGGGAATCGATCGAATCAATATGTAAATTAATGAGTGATTTATTTAATGAATTTTGGAACTTTTCCCGAATTTCTAGCTAAATAATTACAGATTTTCAAGATGGCGGCCAAATGACAAGATGGCGGATGTCACAGTAATAAATGATTACTGCACTCTTGCGGATACGAATTAAACTAACATGTCATCGGCGCACTCTAGCCGACGATACAATGATGATGGCTTCCAGCATCGAAGACAAGATGGCGGCCATGACGTCATACTAGATGATGATAAAAAGTGGTGGGAGTCAGTATGCCTGCAGCCACCTCGGGGGAAGGATCGGTCGCCATTTTTTTTTTGCACTCGTCGGGTTCGAACCGAGGACTCCGAGCTCCGTGTCGTAAATGTTTGTTTTTTAAATATTTTATTAAAAATTTTATTATTTAATTTGTTTTATGAATTTTAATTTTTTTTCATTAAAATCGGATAATAAATTTAAAGATGGCGGCCGTAACGGAAATTGCAACGATGACGTCATAATTCAAGATGGCGGTCATGGTATCCTTATTCCTAGAAATGGCTTAACTGAGGCTTGAGTTAAGGATGCTTAAGCCAGTTTTAGGAATTTTCAGCCGCTGGGATTTTTAAGGACTAAAAACGGGAATTTTTCCCTCGAAACGGGAAATTTTTCCCTCGAAATGAGAAATTTTTAATTTGTGGAATTTTTTGAGATTTTTTGGCGGAACTTTTTTCCACAGAAATGGAAATTTTGGCGATTTTTGAGGAATTTTGGGCAAATTTTGCCCAATTTTGGCGGATTTTGGCGATTTTTGAGGATCAAATTCAAGGTCAAGGTCAAAGGTCAAGGTCACAACCATGCAAGATGGCCGCCGTGACGTCACAATCCAAGATGGCGGACCGACAATCTCAATCCACCGCCTGAGGCCTGTCCTCGGACCGGCCAATATATACTACTAAGGCTCCTTCAAGCGGAAACTACAGCATATATCCACAAAATAATGTTGTAGAGTTTTGGTTCAAGGTCACAATTAAAAAAAATAACTCAAACAGTTTTAGAAAAATGCATGCGCGAGTACTGCTTTGTTGTTTTATCGCTTGCAGCGCAAAATGGCGACTCCTGAGCGTAAAGAGTTTTATGTTCTGCAATTTTCTAAGAGGGAATCTGCAAATTCAGTTTAACGTGCGTTTCCCATTGGAATCTGTTTGTACGAGAGTGGTTGAACGTCGAAGTCCCTTGCTGTTGGATTGGTCGTAACGGTGGAGACGACAGAGCTCTTTTTCGCTGGCCTCCACGTTCACCTGACATAACACCATACGATTTTTTTCACTTTGGGACTTGATAAAATATCGTGTTTACGTTCTGCTGCTACCTAATGATTTACCAGAGTTCAGACACCTGACGTGTTAATCAAAGTGTGGGAAGAATTGGACTTTAGGTTGGATGTGTGCCTTATAACTAAAGGTGCACATATTGAACATTTGTGAGAAAAATTAGGTTAGTTTAACTTCAATTTGATGTATAGTTTGTTGTAAACAGTCTAAATTAAACTGTTAAAATACACCACTTTCTCTGGGACATTATTTTATGGACATTCTGCATGTACTGAACTGTCAATGCGATCAATGATATCATTCGGATTCCCGAGACGGCAGTTTGCAGTGTTCTTGTTATCAACCTTAAGGGTGATCAGTATGATAAAACAAAACTATGTCTTGTTTCATAACAACGGGAGAGGCGGCGCCCGGGGCTGCAAAGGCAGATCTGAACCCTAACACCACGACAGCACCACGTCCAGGAACCGTCCAATAGACATCGTCATAGGAACAACATGGGAGACTGGTGGGAAATTCGCGAAACAAGTGATGTCAGCGAACCTGGTGGTGTGGCGTGTACCTACGTTTTTACGTGCGTGAAACTATTTACATTAGTGGAATCCTGCTGCGTGGAGTGAAAATTAGCTTGGTAGCAATGCACGCTTCGCCATTGATATTAGGCCAGAGATTCCCATGTTGTCCTATTACGATATTTGCGTCCAATGGGGATAAATGATGGTTGAAGTCTTCTCAAGTAATGCAAGCGAATCCGGCCGCAACGTAATCTTCGTAGCGGACGTCCGGAAAACTACGATTTTTAGGTTTGATCAATAAAAAACCTAAAAACCATAGGCAGACGATTCATAAGATAAGAATATTATTTTCACTTAACAAAAGAGAGGTTTTCGAATGTAATGGCCCATAATAGTAATTTTGACTTCCTTTGTTCATCACCCTGTTATTATTTTAAAATCTAAAAGCAGCCGTCCTCCCTTATTAATTGTCGGGTAAAGTTCGTTATGTCTGTTGGCGGGCACATGGTGTTGCTCCAACGCACTCCCGATACCCGAGGTCAGGGTGACAGGGACCCCGAATCCTCTTGGACAAAGATTGTGATTAGCATATTCCCCCTTTTTTCTCATCGCACTGCAGCACTAAACGTACCGAGCATAGTCTGTTTTGCATCCGTGCACATTATATGCGTAAGTTAAATTTCATCAAACCCAGTGTTTAAGTGTACATATTATTTCACGTATTTATAGTACATATTTAAAACAATAATATAGTGTTAGAGGGTCAATGGTAAACACAAAAGAAAGAAATTGCGAGCGAGTCTTTCGATATTCGCCAGAGATGTGTAAACATCTAACCTCGGTGTTCTCATGAGTTATCATGTTGGTCATGTTGCAAATCAACTTATAATACGAAATTCGGACACGAAATTTAAAGTAGTATTCTTTAAAATAAAGCCAAGCATGATAAATTTTATTTAAAAAAAAGCGTTGAAAAGGTTTCCCCTTTATAAAATCTAACTATAATTATGTTTAACAAAATGGTACTATTCATTTCCCAGGGCTAGCCAAGCAACAGGAGTACCGAACGCGTCGCATGTCTTATTGATGTTGAACCTGTGACATTTTCCCTTAGACTATAATTAGCATCGCCTGCGTTTTCGGGTTTATACTTCTTTAGGCGCGTTGAAGGAGTAATTTTTATATGCACCAGAAATGAAATGAAATAAGCACGCATTACACAACGGAAATTTAACAGGTTGAAAGTCCAGTGCGCATTCACGTTGAATCTGCTGTAGGCACGAAGATGTCGTCAATATTGTGGACCCACGTATTGAAATATGCACCCGTATATATTAACGTTCGTGAACATCAGGGTAAGTACTAAGCGTATGTGTATGCCAAAGTAAGCTTTATGGTAGTGAAACTATCCTGGAATACATTTTGTAATCTTGAATAATCATAAAAAGACAAAATCGCAACTTAAAAAATATCTATTATAATTTATTAACCAGGAAAATTGTTTTGGAAAAAACATGGCGTCAAGTATATTTAACATTTTGTTGGGTCTCTAAAGGATTACGAATGCGGCACTATCTATGAAGTATTTTTCAAACCAAAAGTTACACTTCAATAGATACATTAAATAAAAATTAATCTGAAACCTTTTAAAACACATATTATAACACTAAGAATATGTATGACAGATATCAGTCTGTAAATACTCCGTACAAACATTAACTTTATTGAGCTGGTTAAACATTTAAGATTTAATAGTAAAAATTATTCAAAAAGGATTTTTTATTCAACATGGCGTCGAATATAAGTAGGCTAACAATTTGTGGTGTCTCTAAAGCATGAAGAACGCTGCCCTGCCTCTTCATTTCAATGTTAACTAAGGATTGTCAAAATTTTAATGTATATTTTTTAAGTTGTCATTTTTCATTTTTATGTCTACAAAATTTAGCATAAATTATTAAAGAATAGTTGTACTTTTATAAAGTTAAGTTGGCACAACAGTAAGCTTAGTACTTGTTCGCGAAAGTTAATATATAATAATGAATGACGCGGGCCTGCTATCTTTTCGAGATTTCTGAGACTTCCACAGATGGCAGAAAATGTTTACATATTTACGTTCCAATCGACTTACGTTCCATTCATCAAATCACTCCTATGAAATGCCGTCTACTAAGAGCTAAGACGTTTACACATCAAAAACACATAGTTTTAATTGTGTTATATTGTTCGATTATGATCTAGAAAAAAATATTGTACAGGAGTAGTATACAAATAAGGGCTCCAGGCACTGGGTTCTGGGCGAGGAGCTGAGTGTACTCCCGCCATCTTGGATTTTGACGTCACGGCGTCCATCTTGGATGACCTTGACCTTTGATCTTCAAAATTTGCCCAAAATTCCTCAAAATTCGCCAAAATTTCCATTTTTTTGGAAAACAATTCTGCCAAAAAATCTGAAAAATTATGTTTAAGAGAAAAATTCCCGTTTCGTGGGAAAATTTTCCGTTTTTAGTCAATAAAAATACCAATGGCTAGAAATGTCCATATATAGGCTTAAGCATCCATGTCTACAGCCTCCGATATGCCTCTGACGTCACCATGGATTATGACGTCACCGTTGCAATTTCCGTTACGGCTGCCATCTTGAAAAACTGTAATTGTTATGTTAGAAAATCGGGAAAATTTTTAAAATTCATAAAAAAATTAATCAATCAAATTGAATAATAAAAAATATCATAAAAAAATATTAAAAAAATTAAATTTACACTTACGTCATGGAGCTCGGAGTCCTCGGTTCGAACCCGGTGAGGGCAAAAAAAATTAAAATGACGACCGATCCTTCCTCCACGGAAGCCGCTGGCAGACTAACCTCCCACCACTTATGTCAATGTATATATATCGTCAACAAGTATGACATAATGTCCACCATCTTGGAAATCTATATATATTATCCGATTTTAATGAAAAAAGTTTTAAAATTTATAAAATAAATAAATCAATTTTTAACAATTTTTTTTTAAAAAGTTTCATGTTTTGTTAAAACCGCCATCTTGAAAATCCATAATTTCAATGCTAGAAATTCGGGAAAAATTCCAAAAAAAAAAAAAAATTAAAAATTGCCTACATCAAATGTTTAGTTACAAAAAGAATTTGGTCGTCGGTTCGATTTCCGGTGAGAGTAAACCAGTAATTAATTACTGTATTTAAAAACTTCTCAATAAAAAGTAATAAAAACGTCTTACGTCACACTCGACATTTTGAATTATGTCACCACTGTATCAATTATCGTTAAAGATGCCATCTTGAAAATTTATATTTATTATCAGATTTTAATGAAAAAATGTTCAAATTTCATCAAAAAATTACCTTTTTAGAATACTGATTGATTAGATCGATTCCCGTCCATGGTTCGAAACCAAGAGCAAAAAATATTTAAAAAACGACAGATCCTTCCTCCATGGAAGCTACCTAGAATACTTCACACCACCAATACCAAGGTGTATATTGTCAACTGGTATGACGTCATGTCCGCCACCTTGTCTTCGTCCGCTAGAGGTCGCCATATTGTTTTCGTCTGCTAAGTGTACTGATGCCATGTTAGTATAATTTTCTTATCACCATACCTTTGATCTCAACTGTTGACATTGAACTTTGACCTTGACCTTATATTTAACCTTGACCTTGAAATTTGACATATTCTTGCAATTTGAAATTGACATTTAACTTTGACCTTGTCCTTGAAATTTTACCTTGACCTTGAAAATTGACCTTGACCTTGAAATTGGACTTTGACCTTGAAATTTGACTTTGACCTTGACGACCATCATGGATCCGACATTTTGTGTTCAGTACATGCTACCAGGAGCTACCACATGCTAGATGACATTGCCACCATCTGGTTTTCGTCTGCTGGAGGACACCATCTTGTGTGTGTACTCGTCTTATAGAGTGCATTACCATCATGCTAGTTTTATTCTAACCCGCTAGAGTGCAGTATTCATTTATTATTACCGTGAAACCCGTCATCTTAACATTTGGGTGCCATCTTGGAATCGTGTAATTATTTAGCTAGAGATTCGGGAAAAAATCCAAAATTCATCAAAACATTCACTCATTGAAGTAATGATTGATTCGAAACTTGGTTCGATCCCTGGACGATATAAAATTAATTTAATATAACATCAATTTAGCATAATAGTAACAGGTTCTAAAATAAAACAGCACAAGTTCTTTTTCAAAATACGTTTTATTACATATCTTCTATCCTACTACATAAACACTTGCGAAAGTTAACAATTTCATAAACATTTAGTTCTGCATCGGTGTGAAATGACTAATACTAAGCCCCAATCGGTATGTACTATACATAGACCAACCAGAACCTTTACTGACGTTGTCTTCCTCTTCTTGGCAAAGATTCTGGATACCGAGCTTTAACAGTTTGCTTCACATCGTTAGAACTGTAAATTACTGCAGCCGATGTCTTGAATGCACACTTTTTCACTTTTTCATCTAACGGATATGGCTTTCCATATAGACAGTCCAATCACAAGTTATATTTTAATGGTCCGTTTGTTGCTACGTCATCAGTAAGCTGATTGATTATGTCCTGTCTGATATCATCAAGAAAAGTACAAATATCCTTCGACTCACCGAACGTATTTAGATAATAGTAGTCTTTCAACGTTCCACGAAATGCAGTCTGCGCCAAGTAGAAACCATTATCGTTCACTTGTAATGCTCCGAACACAGTCTTAGGTTTAGGTACATGTTCAGTCGTCATAGCAATCGGTTGCTGCGCATCTGTTTTTTTGATTGTACGCTCACGAGCCTTCAATCTAAAGCGAGGAGTCGAAATGTCTGCAGGTAGTTCAGCAGTAGGCACACGGACTTCACCTTTACATATTTTCGCATGTCGTCGCAAACTATCAAATCGAGTAAACCATTCATGACAGTTATCACAGCGAAACTTCATGCGAGAAGGATCCTTCGTACATTTACTCCTCTCATTTCTTCGTACATCATGGGAAAATGCGAACGACGTATCACAGTAGCTGCAAGGATACAGTGGTGATGAAGACGAACCTTTCAGACCTGATCCAGATACTGACGTTGCCGTAGTTGTACCATTTCTAGACATACTCTTATGAACATCAATGCATCGTTGTTGTATAGTAACCTTTATTTTCTACCACACAGCAGCACCTTTACATGTCTTCATGTGCGTTTTCATATTATTTTTTATGGCAAACTGCTTATGACATTTCTCACAACCAAACATGTTGCGTGTAGGATTCTTAGCACATTCTCTCTTCTCGTGTCGACGAGCATTGCTGATGTTTGAGAAAATCTTATTACAGTAGCGGCACCGATGTTCGTTAGTTGTTGGCGATTCGCCATTCATTGAAGTCTCCATCGAGGGCGAAACAGCGTTCGTCGTGGTTTCCTGTACAGCCAGCACTACCGGCATTAAAGTTTCTTCTCCTGGTGGTACCACGACTGTTGAAGTCTCCTCCAGTGTTGACGTCAGGGTTCCCGTAGTCGATGGTACAACCTCCATCGAGTTCGACGTTAAAGACGGTAAAGATGCCATCGAGTTCTCAAGAACAGGTAACTACACGACTTATGCACCAGATGAAACAAACTAGGTGATCCTTACACCGTCGACGACAGTAACAAACTGAGCGACCTACTGTCTAGGACTCGCTTATATACCCGCGACCGATCGATTAATTTAAAACAAGAACCTTTACTATGATACTCGAGACAAAACAACATTAAAAAAAAGCACACAAAAATAAGGTAACTTCATTAGAAGCAAATTCGACAAATATTATGAACACGCAATGTACGCAATGTACACACAGTACACACAGTACACAGTACACACATTACACACAGTAAACACAGTAAATGGTACGAAGCCGCAATGTTCACGCAATTGACGCGCAATACATGCATTGTTCACACAATGTACGCAATGACCACACAACGTTCACGCAGTTCAAGCATTCAATGAAAAGGACGCACATTCACCAAAAAAGGAAGCACAATCATAGAAAAGGACGCACAATCGGAAGCACAATCATAGAAAAGACGCACAATCGGAAGCACAATCAACAAAAGGAAGCACATTCATCGAAAAGGAAGCACATCTAACGAAAAGGACACACATTTTCACGATCATTCGACTCAGTAGGTTGCGTTCGTTAATTTTACGTTAGGATACAATACCTCCAACAGTCATTTTCTCCAACTGTCTTTGACTCAAACAATCAATGACGTCAAAAGTATTGTACTCCAAATAGTCTTAGGCCTAGCGCTATTTGACTACAAAACTAGGATGCTACGAAGATACGAGACTACAGGACTACATGTCTACATGAGTACTTGACTACAAAGTTACAAGTCTACAAGGCTCCAATTGCTGCATCTTTCTTCGATGGATGGAATTTTCTCTTTGGCTCCAACTGCTCCAGAAGCATTATGTTATATGTTTACAAGGCTACTCGGTTACGTAGCTACAAGTCTACGAGGCTCCAATGCATCATGACTACGCGACTACGAGCCATGAGGTTACGAGACTACGCGATTACGAGTCTACAAGGTTACGATACTGCGAGGCTGCAGGACTACGAAGCTCCCAGGACACGAGACTACTTGTCTCTAACTGGCTACAATAGCACCATTCAGTGGCGAAAGTTAATTTATCTCATACCTACAAAATAACCTGTTTAAAGTAGTGTCGATTCTTGTCAACAGATGACACCACATGCTGCTTACAGGTAAATATTATTTAGTTATTTTATGTGGGATTCAGGATGCTCACTAACGATCGCAAAAGAAGGATGGCTTCGCTATGCACCAAGGAGAAGGAATTTCGTCTTGCTTATTAGTGATTCTCATATGTCTCAGAGCATATTATTATATGACTGAGTAATGGTATTTTCGTTTGAATTACACCTGATACAAGTTTTACAAGTGATGATTTAGTAACAAATTCAATTAATTAAATTTAACTCTGAATAAAATGACATGACTCATTAAGTAAAAAATCCTTCATGTATTGTTCGGTTTTCCAGAAACAACCAGAAGCACTTGGAGAAACCACAGGAATAATCAGGAGCACACAGAGAAAACCATCTTAATGTTGACAAGTATAATCGGGAGCACACGGAGAAAACCATCACACATTTTCTTCGATATCAGAAAATTCACAGAAACTATTTATGGATAATAAAATTATAAAAATAAAACAAAAAAATAAAAAAATACAAAAAACTGTTTCAGTCAGCTTTGAGATTTTTTGGCGGAATTTAAAAAAAATGGAAATTTTGGCGAATTTTGAGGAATTTTATGCAAATTTGGGCAATTATTAAATGTCAAAGGTCAATGTCATCCAAGATGGCCACCGTGACGTCAAAATCCAAGATGGCGGGTGTACACTCAGCTCCTCACCCAGAACCCAGTGCCCGGAGCCCCATTTGTATACTACTTACAGATCACGACCTCTACGCAAGCATGTAGTCGAACTCACTAGAAACTGAGTGATAAATATCTCAATTGAAAATATTATTATTGATAACGGATAAATTTAGAATATTAGTAGATATTGTAAAAAAAAAATTCTATTCGGCTTTATCTCGACCATTTTGTAGTCTACAAAATATTTGTCAGTTAATCATGCGCCTCCTCTAGCCCGAAGTCTGGTAGCTAAACGCTCTACAACCATCCCAGCTTTTGGAATGATGTTCCCGGTAAACTGAAATACAATTGACGGGGCGGTGTTGCCGCGGGAGCCCTCGGCCAGGCGGCGCGGGGTCCACGCACGTGACGCTCGCTCCGGGGCCCACCCCACGCTCCTGCGTTGACCTTGGCGTGGGTCAGGGGCGCGTGGCTGGCGCAGCGCCGCCCCAAGGCCGGGCGTCACTTTCCCCTCCCCCCACCCGCAGTTCTCGTGGCGCGCGTCACGGGGCCCAGCGAGCGCGCGAGACGAACGGGAAGTAACTAGTTGTGCATCCAAATTATTTTAATGAGTGTACTACTACAATACTTCAAAATGTTTAAAGTTCTTTGAATGATTCTTGCAATGGGGAAGCTTGCTTCAAAAGATTTTCATGGGCAAACGCAATCGCTGGTTTTAACTGTATGTCATAGAGAAACCACAAGCCGAAATCAGCCAATGCCAAATGTTAAACACAAACATAGACAGCACATACAGAATTCACTTTCTCTATGATATGCAGTTAAAACTAGCAGTGGCGTACGTCCATGAAAATCTTCTGAATCACTTTAAAATGTTTAGCTTCTACCATGGAACATTACTAATTTTTTGTCACTTTCATATATCAACCTGTTTTTCATTGAAATACAATTTTTTTTTTTGCTGAAATTTGAAAATGTAACCGGAAAATAAACGTCACTAAAATTAAAAACATTAACTCAACTATAGGCTTAAAATTTCTTTTCAAAAATATTTTTGGCCTAAAATATGTAGTTTGAATCCTTTATCTTCATATTCTGGTAAGTATTTGTATCGTACTTGTTTCGTTCTTCAACTGCGCCTGTGAATATTTTATATATATATATATATATATATATATATATATATGTGTGTGTGTGTGTGTGTGTATGTGTGTGTGTGTCTGTGTGTGTGTGAGTGTGTGTGTTAAAAGTGAAATATATTCTAGGGCCTAACTTCTCGTGACCATCGAGGTCAGTAGAGACGATGAGGTGTGATGCGTGGAGCACTGACGGAATGAATGACCCTGAATAAGCCCACCGGCGCTCGGCAACGTCCGCCACGTGTCCCCCCGGCGAATTATCCGTGCTTGACCTGTTCTCCGCGGCCCGCGAGCAAACGCGCCGGTCGAGCGTCAAGGGGGAAGTTGCGGCGCAGGCCGAGGTATCGACCGGCCGGCTGCAGCGCCGCATTTCGGCGCACCGCCGCCAGATGGCGGGCAGGTCGGTGAAGGCGTCGAGGAGCCGCCGGGGGGAGGGGGAATATCGAGTTCGCCGGTCCTCTGCAATGCCGAGCCGGGCTGGTTGCCGCAGTTCAGGCGTAGCAGCGAGGCCAAGTGGCGCGACACGAGGGCTCCTCGCTATATAACTCCCGCGGCGGCCAGCGCCGGCCCACTCCAGGCTCGACTCTCAGTGGCGTGCGAAGTGCGTGCGAGCGGGGGGGCTGTAGGGCCTACTGACGAACATATTCCAAGTCCCCCCTCCCCCCCAGGAGTCAGGCTCCGAGTATCTCCTGGTGGGATTTCATTTCATTTCGCAGCTCCCCCTTTTTTGACATAATTTTTTTTTACATTTTTTTCCCTTCGTTTATCACTTTTGTGCTTCCTAGCTTTTAAACATTGACTGCATTTTATATTGTGCACACAACCTGCAAAAAAAAAGTTCTTTTTGCATCGCACCGGGTGCAAAGGTAAATAAAATGCTTCTTTATTTATTTGAATCGCATGAAGTGCAACCGTTAGTCACACCAATTTTGTCTTCTCAGCTTTTCACAAAAACAGTTTTCAGTTTGGGCTTCACCAGTGTACACGCGGCTGAAGGTAACTGTCTACACTTCTGAAATGACGGGCCTTTGCTGAAGATGACTCTGCTTCACTACTATGTAGTATTATTTAGTCACTTAGAGCGTAAGCTGTAGAACTAGATTTCAGTGTAGTTTTAAGAGCATGCTTAGTATTTTTCTTCGGGAAACATTTGAAAACTGTAAGACTTGTGCGATGGTGTGGTGCAGTATATTTGTTACGTGCTGGACTGGAAGGAAAGCGAGCAAAGCGGTCTAACGGGACACGCTGTCCCGCCAGAACCTCCCGGGTGGGAAGCGAGGAACACGTCAGCGCCGGCGAGGGCGGAGTGAATGCAGGAGTGAGTGTTTCCGGGCGCAAGCGCCGCAACCCGCGTGGCGCTGGTGTAGCTCGGGCCGTGCCAGGGGCTGGCGTGCGCCGAGTCATCAGGGGGGAAGGCAGGGGTGGGGGGATGCGAGGACCCTCCCCCGCGAGGATCCTCGTCCTTGAAACAGGATGCGGCAGTCCGCGCGCGAGTTGCTGACCTACAGCACCGAGAGGACCAAGTTCCTCCCGCACACCGTATTGATCCGCCTCACAGGGCGACAATGTTCGAGTCACCTGCACTTCCTGAACAATCACCAGCGTGCGTGTGTATGATGCACAAACGCGAGCGCTAAACGAGTTTTTATTTTACTCTCCGATCATTTTCAAACCTGAATCTGTAAAAAGAAAATTCTGCATTCCAATTACATTAGTAACTAAAATATACTGCAGACTTGAATCACAGTCTTTAATGTGGCGGTTAAAAGTGTTCGAATGGAATGTGTCTGTGAAAAAACGTCTCCCAGATACAAGTGAATAAATATGTTCTAGATGATCGTTTGTACCTACATGTAATTCAAAGTTTTGTTTCTTTTTTCAACGGACTGCTCGAATATTCTGGCTGCGTCACATGAACGAAGGTTTCTTAAGTGATCATAGTTAAATGTTCATTAGAGAGGTGTTGTTAGCTGCAACCAGTAAAGAATTATCGTTAATTCGGGTTTATTTATTCACTTTAATAATTGGCGAGGTTATTAATAAAAACACTGAAGAAGTATTGACTGTTTTTCGAAATAGTTTAACTGATATAAAGACATTACTGGAGTTTCTATTTGTGTTGTCTTTATTATTTGACGGATTTGTTTCAATGATTTACACACATTTCTGCTAATACATTGCCATGTTTGACAACAACTATTTTATCTGTGCTTGTTTGTAACTTAAGACTAAGTTTTTCGCGTGTAGGTGGCTTTTTTATAATTTAATTTATATGTACAAAGAGAAAATTTTGTTGTTTTGTTATTCTTAATCGCCAGTTTGCAGTGTAATTTTAATTTTAAAAAGACATTATTTATTTTTAATTTTTTTTTCTGAAGCTAGGCGATAGGAAACCATGATTTTGTCTAATCAAATGTTTTGAAGCCCCTAGTTTGTTTCTGTAGATATATTGTAATCATAAACACAAATTTTGGAAATGCTAACAATAGACAGTCCTAGGTATGTTTCTCATGGGTTGACAAATTTGTCAGTAGCAAAAAAAACTGTAATGCCACATGGGGTAAGAAATAATTCACATAAAATGATATTTAACAAATATAAATAATGAAGAAGAATTATGTTAAATAGACTAGCTTGAAAACTAAAATTGGGTTTTCTGTACAATTTAAAGGTTTTCAAGCGTATAAGAATTAATTGTGTAAATAAGTGAGAAAATCTAATGTTGTGGCTGCTAGCTGTAAAAACGTACAATGTGAATGCACAAGAAAAATTTCGTTAATTAAGAGGCACGCGCAGAATATTGTCTGTTCCTGATATTCAACAAGCTGAGATGGTGAAATATAATTACTCTTAATTAAGAACTTAAAAGTAATTAAGAACTAACTAAATATTTCTTGCTTTCTGTTTTGAAATAATTCACACAAATAACCAAAAATATTTCAAAAGTCATGTTCATCGAAGAGCAATAATCTAAAGTACACTTTGTCTTTTACCGCGGATGGATTGGTCTTTCTAAGATCAGAATGTGCTGTACAATTTTTAAATACGATATGAATACAGGCATTACTGAAGTACGAATAACCCAAGAGTATTATGTTAAAGTTTAACTTTACGAGGATAGTTTTCTTCCCAAGTTTACAAACAGATTATTATGAGGTTCTATAACGGTAACAAAACAATTTCGATTTAATCTGCATGTAAATGTTTTGCTGTAAACGTAGGAATATGTATGGGGCCTATCTGTTTTGAAAAATCCAAAGCATAAAATAACTACAACAGAAATAAGCAATTATAATTTAGTTCAGCACAAAAATAAAACAGAATGTAGTTATGAAATGAGTAGCTTCACCAAACATCCATACCTGTAAAAAATACCAGATTACTCAATTTCCTCCCAACACCACTTTCAACGCAAAAAGCCTATCAATCGATTTACTCCCAACACGAACAACAAACCAGAAACGTCGTTTGTTCTTTGTGCTGCGATCAACCGCCCAATAGGCACGATTCTAGTATGTTTTGAAAAAAAAAGGCGCTTATTTCGTATCACATGGTTGAAATATTTAATCGATTGTGAAAATTGAATCATTTATAAGTTAGAAAAACCACTAAGTGTTCTGCACGAAACAGAAACCTGTTCAAAGGTTCGTTAAGTATAAGTTTCTGGGAAATTATTTACGGGTTTAGTGCTGTTGGTAAATGGCAAACCCATATGGAGCGTGCATAGGACAGTCTGTCGATAGGAGTTCCAAAACAACGCACGTGAAGGCTGCGCTAGGGGAGAGGGGAGGGTTCGTGTTAGTCGCGAGAACTGCGCCTGGTTGCCCCTGAGAAGAACGCAGTCCTCCTGGGCGGGATTGATCCGGGCTGCCGTGACGCAGTCGCCAGCTGAGGCACGTTGTCCTAGGTAAGGGACCGGGGGTTTCCGGTCGCGTCGAGCGGCTGTCAGACCCGGAGCGGGTCCTGAGACGCTCTCTGCTTCACGACGGTGGAATAGTGGCAGTTGCTTTCTGGAAGATCCACGGACATCCCGCACTCAGTTGTTGAATCGCTCAACGTCGTCTGCTCTAAGAATAGTTAGGCTTATTTGTTTTTGCAAGGAATTCAAATGCACTGGGTGGTGATTACTTCGGCATTCCTCTGGTTCACAATTCATTAACATGTCACTAACTGAATATTTGACTCACAAGGGGAGGGTCAGAGTCGGGCCTCACCGATTTGGCTTGAACTGTGTGAGTAGAAGCAGGCAGGCGTCCCTTCCATCGTCCTGAAATATCTCGCCTTAGTGGGCCCTAGGAAGCGAGAGAAAGCTCTTTAAAGATTTTAAAGTAGAGTTTGAGGGCCTATTCATGCGTCTTCAAGTCGGTGGCTTGACGCAACGACCCGGCGCGCTGTCTGGCAATCCTCCGTCTAGGGTTCGACACCCACTGCTGTCGGTGGTCTTTCTTTTTTCATTTTTTATTTCTCGAAATATTAAACTATTAATTACAGAATTAAAACACATATAAACAGTTATATTATGTAATCGGATGAAGTTTAAAATAAAAGTAACATTTACAAAAGTTCTAGCAATTAACCATCTACGCTGCTTTTTATTTACCTACTATCGGAAAAAATATTACATTTTGTTTAGGTTGATAATCATCAAATAAATTTTTAAAACATAAATATTGTTCCCACCATAAATATTTCATGAAAGCATTTATTAAACAACATTTTTCCGAAATATTATTCAACGGAAAGCATACAACATTCAAGTATTGAAATGAAGGTATTTCCTCTTTTCAATTTTGATGCAACCCAAGCATACAGGATCATAAAGGGTGAAAACAGGTGCACGATTAACTATATTTTAATTGCATCATCTCTTGACGATAACTATTACTGTTGTTGTAGAAATTCAGAGGCACTTTATAGTCTCATAATTAAATTTTTGACTTTGCGATAGAAATATGCATTACAGGGTTGAACACAAGGAGTACATTTGGGTGGAATGACCTACACAGTGCACATTACTTCACCTTGCTCATTGATCAATGTCTTAACATACAATGTTAAATCTGCTTGGCCACTCCACGAATCCACCAACAGAAGTAATTTATCGTTAGCAACATATGGCTTTAATGTTGTTTCCAAGAATATTGCATAAAGTTCTTTTGTTAGTTTTCCTGACTTGAAGCAAATAAAGACAACATTTTTGTATTATTTTCTAATTTATTGAGAGTACCAGCAACTCGAGGAAGAAATTTATTGGCAGGCTCTTGCATACATAATCATACAAGGGGTAACAGTTTCTTTGAACTGGCTAAACTGTACTGCGCTGTGTAAGTGTGTGGAGAGATTGAGTTTGTTTGCACCAAAAAGTTCTGTGCACCTTTGCAATCCAGTGACGTGTTATACGTTAATTCGAACTGGCATCTTGTCTGGTCAGTGTTAATTATATAATCAAGATTGAATTTTGGCATTATATGTCTCGTCTGTATACAATATTGCTCTGCTGCTGCCACCTTTACTTCCAAAGTTGCAACATAATTTTTTGCTGGCGACTTTGATGATTTATTGCTGCCTTATTAAATGTTTGCGTTTGAACCTTTTTACCCAGGTATCACTAGCAATTAATTTGAATTTTTCTGAGAAATGTGGGAATGCGACCGTCATTGCCCATTGTTGTAATGTTCTCGTCGTCACTTGTTCATAACAGCATCGGACATCCTGAAGTATTTTCCTTGTTTCGGAGTCGATAAATAAAGATTTGTCATTTATAGTTCCACCTTGTTTGAGGTTCTGTCCGAAATTGAAGATCATATATTTTTTTTCAAGATCGGAAATCTTGATTTTACTGATGAGAACTTCCATTTTTGACGATCATAAGCAAACCATATGACTTTCTTCTTATCAGCCAATGACACCAAAGTAAGAAACTCGCCGAGAAATGTTCCTCAGGATCGTAAACATCGTCGTTCACGTCTTTACTTGAAGAAGGAACCTGTTGCAAATATAACCGCATAAAGTAAACGTGTTTGTGAGCATATATTATGATGAGAAAAAATGTCAATAACCTGCTGTGCAATTGCTTCATGCATAGCTATTGATACAGGACCCACAGACCCAGGAATATAGTGCGTGATCATGCCTTTTTATTTATAAATTGAAAAAAGCGTAATGAAGAGCACTGGTAAATAATTTTTTTATAAATATTCATCAAAAGTTTCAGTTTCCAGTTTTTACACTAATCACTTTCCTAGTATAAAATTCTTGCTGGGTTTCCATTTGTTGGGTTTCCATTTGTTGGATTTCCATTTGTTGTATTTCCATTTGTTGGGTTTCCATTTTCCAATAAAATAATACGTTTTTATGACAAATGACTTCAGACACGTTGAGAGACACTGTTCACAACTGTAGCGATTGTTGCAAACTGTATGAAAAAAGGCTGACTACGGGGGATTAGAAACAGCTGTCAGAGCCATGTGCTCTAAACACACAAAAGAGAATTAAACAAAGATCAAATGGGGATATAAGGACAAAAAATTCATGTTTGCTAAACGTCTGTTAAACGTTGCTGTTGAAGGACAAAAATTAAATTCACAAACCATGCTCTACAAAAAAATACAATTTAACAAAATGTATCATTAAAAAAAATTCCTGTTTAAATATATTTATTAACAAATTACATAAATTTTACTATAATTAATATGTTATTAATAAATACATTCATATAAAATATATTTTAATTCTGTAATTAATCGTTTAATATTGCAAGAACTAAACAAATGAAAACGTAATAAAATAAACGAAAATAGTGGTTACTGAAAACTAGCCGGCGGTTTGTCAGATAATAAGTCAACAATATACCTCAAACTCTACTTTAAAATCTTTACTAAGAGCTTTTTCTCGCTTCCTAGGGCCCACTCAGGCAAGAAATTTTAGGGCGATTAAAGGGGCATCTATCTGCTTCTACTCACAAATATTTTCCCACGTTTAGAATTTCAATTTTTTAAGTTAAATTTACACTTGTAACAGAAGCCATTACTAATCAGTTTTGGTTTATATTGTACTGCTGTGTACTGCTTAGTGCTGAATCCAAAATGAACTTACAGTTTTATGCATATCCTATGTTTTTGATTTTACCAACTCCGCCAACCTTGGTATCATATTTGTCATTTTTTCTTTGGATAGCTAGTGATAATTATATTCGTATTATTTACATCCTCTACTATGAGTAGGTGTATTATGTATGTATGTATGTATGTATGGGGGCACCCGGTTGCGCGTTGGGAGCTGGGAGCCGGCCGCCATCTTAGATGACCTTGAACCACGTACCATCATTCAAGACCCTTGAACGTTGCGCAGACCGTTACGCAATCTAACACCATACTCCCGACTGCCGGTTTGAACTTTTCTCCAGCTCGCCTATATTCACTTAACTATAGTCACATGCATATAGGATGGTGGCATTCGGATATTCAAATAAACCGTGGTGAATAGTGAAGTGGTGTCACGGCGGCCATCTTTTACTATGAGGATTCGAACTACTAGCTCCCAAACTCTCCGTTACTATCAGACAACTCATGCATACCCCGCTTACACCTGCTCGTGACTCAAGGCGAAAGTTCATACCACTACAGGGCCGGTGCAAGGAGTTTTTTCGGCACATGCGAGATCTGGATTTGGCGCCTATATATATATATATATATATATATATATATATATATATATACACACACACACACATATTAGTGACTTCATATATTGGTGCAAACGCATATATATATATATATACTTATACACACTAGCCTACTGTAGTAATAAAAACAAAGGAAATAAAGACTAAAAATTTATGATACAACTATCTTATTTTATTTACAGTTTCTTGAACAGTCAATAACAAAACAATTAATAAGGTCATCATCATCAACATACTCATAACTTCCTAACTACACTCGTTCATCAGCAGTGTTCTACTTCAGAAAACCTTTCTTTCTTGATTTAGCTTTTGCAAAATCCTTTAAAATCGTATCTGTATCTATTGTGTTCAATATTTCATTTTCAATGGCCAATGTGGCAAGACCACTAAGACGTTCTTGTGAAATGCTAGATCGAAGGTAGTTTTTTATTCTTTTTAGTTTTGAGAAGCTCCTTTCTCCACTGGCCACTGATATTGGTAATGTTAGTAGAATCCTCAACGCGATGAAAACATTTGGAAATATGTCTATTAATCTGTTTGTTGTGAGATAGCTCAGTGTTGTGTGAGGGGAGCTCTCTTCTTGTGACAACATTGGAATTAATATTGATATTTCCTTAAAAAGATCTTCTGCGTTAATGTCTCTTTCATCAGTACTTCGCTCAAACGTTGACAATTTCCTTTGATAGTTTTTTCTTCACCATTTTCTAATTTTTTCAAGTCATAAAGAAATTGGAAATGTTGGCTATGGTTGTGCATAAGATCAAATCTCTCGGACAATGAACTGATGGCTGTATCGAGAATCACAAAAAAGAAATTTATTTTGAAAGAATCTTTTCCTGTCTCTGTCTTAATTGGTTCATCGACACCTTCATACAAAAATTGACGTTTAACCTTTCTTGCCCTTACTACCGTTTCATTAGGAAACTCAGAGCTGATTCCGAGTGTATCAGCCAACTCCTTTGCGTCTGTAACAACATTATTAAATCCATTTTCTGTTCTCAATTTGATCAAAAACGACTTTACGCTTTCAATTAGGGTCATGGCACTCTGCAGGTTGACTTCTTTTGCCTGAAGGGTTTTGCTTACCAAATTTATTTTGAACAAAACCTCATACCATGTGATCAAGCAACAAAGGAACCGAAAATCTGTTATTTTTTTGGCAATACCAGTGGCTGTATTTTTTCCAAAAACATCAATCTTGGCATCAGTAGAGGCTGCGTAAACAGCGTCGTATATTTCATCAATATGGTAGCGCAGAGGTTCAAGAGCGTCAATCCTACTTTCCCATTGGGTTTCACTTAAAGGTTTTACTGTTAAATTTGTTACGTGATGTTTCAATATGTCCCATCTATGGATGGATGCCGAAAAATAGTTATAAATCTCTTGAACGTTACTGAAAAAGTTCACGGCTACAGTACAGGAAAGAGCAGCGTCGTTTACTACTAGGTTTAGTGAGTGACTTCCACAAGGGACAAAGAAGGCTCTTGGGTTGAGGTCTAGGATCCTTTTTTGAACCCCATGTTTTCCCTTCATGTTAGACCCGTTATCATACCCCTGGCCTCGCATGTTGTTTAAAGCTATTCCTCTTTTTGACAACTCATCCAACAAAAGAGCTGTTAGTCCTTCTCCAGATGTATCAAGCGCTTGCAGAAACCCAAGGAAGTATTCTTTGATTATTGCGTTTTCTCCTGGTATAGCGTGAACAAATCTGACTACTCGAGTCATCTGTTCTTGGTGGCTAACGTCAGGTGTACAGTCAAGAATGATGGAATAGTAGGTAGCTTTATGCAATTCACTTAAGATGAATTCATTAACTTTACGAGCAAGTACATCTATGAACTCATTTTGTATCTCTTTGCTTAAATAGTGTACATGAGTTTCTTTCGAAGTTATCCTGCGAAGATGTTCAGAGAGAACAGCGTCAAATCTGGAAATGTGCTCCACTAGTTTCAAAAAGTTTCCGTTATTTTCTTGGAAAATCTTATCATTAGTGCCACGAAAAGCTAATCCTTGAGCTCCAAAGAACTGCACTACAGTAAGAAGTCGCTTCAAAACTTCATACCAATGCTCTGTTTCTGATTTTATGATGCGTTGGTTTTCGTCGTCAATGGTTTTCCCTGACTTCAATCTCTGGGAAAGTTCTCGATAAGAAATGGCAGCTGTTATATGATGAGGTGACTTTTCGTGTTGGCGTAAGAATGTTGACATGTTTTGCCAATCAGAGTAACCCTCTGTTCCAGAAACAGATATAACTTCATTACTGAAGAGTTTACAAAAGAAACAAAATACTGAATTTTTCGATTTTGAGTACACGAGCCATTCTCTGTCGATTTCTTCTCCATTTGACAATTTTTGTTTATAATTGGCAACTGTGAAGCGTCTGCCAGATTTATGGTCAACAGGAAATTTAAAATGTTTAACCTGCACAGGGCC
This sequence comes from Bacillus rossius redtenbacheri, assembly GCF_032445375.1. Taxonomy (NCBI): domain Eukaryota; kingdom Metazoa; phylum Arthropoda; class Insecta; order Phasmatodea; family Bacillidae; genus Bacillus; species Bacillus rossius. The sequence goes on from NC_086332.1 coordinate 75,520,952, forward strand.
TTTCTCGACGAGAACTTGACGGATGTCATCGGTGATTTTAGCCGGCCATTCTCCACAGTCGTCAAGATCGTTCCTGTTTTCCTTGAGATGAAAATCCTGAAAACACATCAACACAGTGGTTAATTTCAGTGGGAACGCAACATAACGGCGTTCCCTTACCTCCCAAGAGTGCCGGAACGCAAGGGAACGCACGTAATTCGTAACTTGTAAAACTACAAATAAAAAAAAGTATATGGTTAGGATCAATTTTAGGCTTTGCTCGCGATCAGGGAGGGAAGTCAGTCATCTCGCCCGCGCTACACAATAACAAAACAAAACCCCCCGCCACTCTATTAAAACAGCTGTTTGTAAATGTTTGTTAGAAGTCTAGTCGGAAACCGAGAGGGTCAAAATCAGCACTTTAAGTATGTGTAATAATATAAAAATTGTTGTGATTTTTTTACATCGTTTTTTGATTTGGATTAACATTAATAATAAAGTTAAAAACGAATTTTGAAAAAATAATTTTTGTTCATCCTCCCTTAATGGTGTGCTATAAGCTACGATTTCATGATCGGCTACTTACCAAATATAGAAACAATTGAACAAAAAGCACCTAAAATATATTCAAATTTACCTGCAGTGGATGTTGTTCGATGTTCTCAGATTCAATTTGAACAGTTGGTCTAGATGATTTGGGTAATGGAATAACCAAAGTTTCCTCGGAATCAGAATCCTGAAACACGTGTAACACATGTTGGATACTAAATCATCCCATAGAAAATGCACAACAAAAGTTGAGAAAATTTGTAAGTAAGATGGAGAAAACTTAATTTTTCGTTTAGTTTAAAAGTACAGATAAATATAATAATTGCTCTCTTACCTGCATTGTTTGTTGTTCTGCGGTGTCGTTCTTATGAGACTCAGACTCTACGGAAGAGCCAACTTCAGATCTAACAAAAAATTTACTCATTGCTTTCGCCTGTTTTTCGTTTTCTCTTTCCATGTCCTTTTTTCTTTTTCTATAAAAAGTACCCGTAGGTTTCTTCTTGTCCGCCATGATACCACCACAATAATAATATCAAACTGGACAGTGGCGTGTGCATTCACTTGTCGAGTTGACAGATAGCACTAGCACTGAGACTGAGCGGTGCAGTGAGCAGGCACTTACGGTGGGTCGGGGGCAGCGGGAGGAGGGTGGGGAGGGCTTCACGTTGTGACAGGAAAGCAGGGAAGCACCGCGCGGCGCGCACCACCACCACATGAGTCATCGCCATCGCATCACCACCGATGCTCGCATATTGCTGTATTAGCAAACAGAAACACTCTAGCTTTTATAAAATTATAATCATGTTCATGGCGTTTATTTATTTATAAAACTATTTTGCTCAAATAAATTAAAATTTTTTTGTAATTTTTTTTCCGATAGCTCCGTTGGCGCCACTGCCCGCGTGGCGCCACATGCGGCCGCATGTGCCGCATGGGCCTGGCGCCGGCCCTGTACCACTACCAAGTTCGTCTACACTCAAGTGAAAGAATGTTTACAGCCGCAACTGGAGCCAGCATTTTATTTTATTGTTTCATCAAAATTGTGTTCACCCTTTTAAGTACTAGCCGCAATCGATGATGCTTTACCTACGCATTAGAAATCGAAGATACATGCCTTTACCCGCTCTGCCACCATGCCACTAGTAAATATTAAATACTTTTAGAGTTATCTGTATAAAATATCTCAGAAATCATTAAATGCTTACGAGTTTTTTAATAAATTAATAAGTTTGGTTAAAAGTTATTATGTATGTGGAGTTAATTCATTCAACTGAAAATTGTAATAAAAAATTATAAATATATGTTATAATTGCATAGGTACGTTTTAAAATACATTCCTTTCATTTGTATCATATATCATTACATATTTTATTAAAATACGTATTAAAAATCGACAATAATTATGACCTTATGACATATATGTTTTAGACTACGCCCCTTTATTCATGCCATATATAACATATGCTATTAAAATACATTTAAAGATTTTATAAAACAAGAAGTTTATATAATTATAATCTTATGATATAGGTATGTCTTTAACGCAAGCCCTCATCATTTGTGCCGAGTACAATAACACACCAAATCTGAAGACTAAACAGACAGTAAACGAACCCAAATCTCCTATTGTAGCGAAGCATATTTCACACACCCCCTCACACACACACACACACACACACACACACACACACACACACACACACACACACACAATTATTAAATTCTTTGAAGGAAAACATTTATTAACAAATCAAAGTGGAAACATTTTGTTCCTCTAGTGTTGATATATGGCAGATGTGTCAGTGCACTAATTTTTGTCTGTGATTGTTTCAGGTTTATTATTAATTAATTGTTTTTTTAAGTACCTTAAATTGCTCATACCTCACTTAACAATCAATGCCCCTGGTTAGGAGCAACTCCTACATGTGTAGTGGTGAGTGTGTGCGTGATGCATAGGTGCCAGGCCTTAGAGTACGTATTTCGTTCTAATATTATATTAGGATTTCTCGAAACGATATACTTTAGAGGTATAACAAAAGCAAAAACTTTCGTTATTTTTGACACACATATTAATAATCTGCTTTTAAAAGCCACATTATTCTAAAGCGTCTGTCTCCAAAATGTATAGGAAATAATACTACCACTTATTTAAATGAAAATATTTTACGTCAACGACATGCTTTGACGTCATTGTATAAGTTTGTACGATTGAACATTAGAATATGATTATTGTTCCATCGTAAGCCATTTCTCTTTTAACTACAAGAACCCAGTTGTTCAGCTTAGAATTCAAAGGCGATTTAAGTGCTTTAGATCATAAGTCGTACATATTTTTCAACTTATTTTTCGTGATGAACTTGCATACGTAGTTTGCCGGCCAAATTTAGATTCGTCCAGTATAATAAACAAAATTTTCAACTGGCTTACCTATATCGTCTGCTGAGGCCAACAAGTGTACACTTCTCCGAACAATTCAAGTACACCACAAGAGCAAGGAAATTAGACGGGTCTAAACCCTGTAAACGTGTGTATATATTTGAACCCGGCCTTGTCACTGGAGGAATCCAAGATGGCGGGGATTAATCTCACCGTAAGAGGCCCTGCTCAGTCAGCGGTGTACAGTGTTAGTGAGGCGGGATGATAAGTGAGACGCTCGCTGGTGCTTCTTTTCTCCGGGTATCTCCTATTTGCTCTACAAGCGCTTTCGGAGATACCTGATTAAATCCACACGCAGCAGCTTTGTCTTTCCTAGAACTTCGTGTTTGACGGATTGGGCAAAGTGTTTTTCGGAAGTTGTTGCAAAGCGCACACAGATCGAGCACCACCTCCTCGTGGTATAGGGTGGTAACGAAGGCGGGTTATCAGTCAGTGCTTATCACTGCCATAATTCCGAAAGGATTCCCTGTCACGGCTAAGCGTGCAGCTGAGGCGATCTGTGAGGCCGCGTGGATGAGCGCCACGCGGTCTAAGGTCAACTTGGAACAGTTGGCCCAGGAAATGGGACTGGCCTCTGGTGAGGGAAGGGAGCCCAGAGCCATGCCATCCCAGCCTGACCGAGGAACTGGAACTGTGGAGGCTCCAGCCCATACGGGGCACTGGATGGTGAAGAGGGGCCGGGCTTACAAACGTAATTCCCAGGATTCCAAATCGCCTGAAGGTGGCACTCAGCGGGAGGGCCCCACAGAGAGCTCAGAATCAGATCACGATGTGGGGACAAGGAGCAGGACGGCCTCCAAGAAAGTTTGTATTGGAAAGACCGGTAAGGGGAAGTCTCATCCTAGGGACAAGCATCTAAAGGGCAAGTCCGATGATGGAGGACTATCTACCAATGATCCGAAGTGTCCGCCCGCCATGGTGAACACTGAAAAGCCATGTGATCAACCTCAGGAGGGTGCGACCATAGTGGAAGGTCCGTTTAGTTTGAGTCAGCTGGGTCTGACCACAAACACGATAGTTGGGGAGCTATCGAAGATTCTGAATAATAAAGATCTTATTCAACCTGAGGTTGCTCTGGAGATAAATAGCAGGGTCGAAGTACTCCAGATGATCATACATCGCATGGTCCATACAAACCTCTTCCTGGCAGGCCGTCTTGAAGGCAGGAGTGAGGCATGTGTTGAGGCTCCAGTTGAACAGCAGCTCTCATATGCAGCTGCAGCCCGGGGGATGAATGTATCACAACCAGGATCGTCCCGAGTTGTTAAGACCTCTGCTGGACCTGTTCCCATCCAACCTGTCAAGAAAGTGTTGGTAGTCTATCCGGTGGACACACTTGCACCAAGTAAAACAACCAAAGCAGCCTTGGTTGGTGGTCTGGATAAAACCAAAAAAGATGTCAAGATAAAGGCGATTAGGCCGGTCGCCAAAGGTGGAGTGCTGGTTGAAGCCGGAGATGATGCCACACTGAAGCACATAAGAACTGTGCTCAAGGATTCCTCTGAAGTGCGAGTATATGAACCAAGGAAGCTTCTTCCTTCGGTCATAATTTATGATGTGCCAAGAAACCTGGCAAATGAAGCTGTGGCTGAAACAATCTATAGTAAGAATTGTAGCGCAGCTGATGGCACCTGTGAGGAATTTAAGCGGGACTTCAAAATCAGGAGGATGATTGGAGACAGGAAAAAAGAGGAGGTCCATCTGGTTTTACAATGCAATCGAGGAACTAGACGTACTATGATCTCTATGGGAAGGATCTATCTGGGTTACACCTCTTGTAGGGTTGCAGATTTTCTGAGCCCACTGAGGTGTTATAAATGTCAGAGATATGGACATCTTTCCGGTAGTTGCAAGCAGGCGCAAACATGTGGTCGATGTGGAAAGGAAGGGCACTCTAATAAGCAGTGCGAGGCCACGAGGGTTTGTTGTGCCAATTGTAAGCGAGAGAACCTCACTGATCTTGATCATGAGGTTACTGCCCGCACATGCCCAACTCTGGTCAAGATGACCGCCTTAGAGGCTTCTCGCATAGACTATGGTTAGGTGTGCACAACTTAATATGCGGGGTTCTTCGGTTGTCTCGGCTGAGCTTGAAGCTGTATGCCGTGAAAATAAGATTGACATTGCGTTGGTGCAGGAGCCGTACTCTGTAGGCGGAAATCTGCCAGGCCTGACAGGAAGAAAGGTATTTATAGGAGAACACCCCCAGGCAGCGATAATAGTCTGAATCCTTAGATATGCTGGTATGTGGCCACCTCTCGGGTAAATATATTGTGGTGCAGTTGACTGGGTCTGCACGAGAAGAGATATACCTGGTCTCCTCCTACTTCAAGTTTTCAGACGATGTCCAAGTTCACCTGGAACACTGGGATAGGATACTTAGAAGTATCGGAAATAAGCGAGTAATACTATGTGCAGATGCCAATGCTAAATCAGAGTTGTGGCACTCACCTGTAGTAGATCGGAATGGAGAGGAGGTAGACAGGTTTCTCTTGGCACATGGTTTGCATATCGTAAACCAGCCTGGGAGGATGGCCACATATGTCTCGGCCCAAGGAAGCGAGACATTTATTGATGTTACAGCATGCACGGAACGTGCCTGGGGAGTGATTACAAATTGGGAGGTAACAGATCATACCTCAAGTGACCATTGAATGATTCAATTCTATGTAGACCTTTTTCCTACTAATATTGCTACTGATACTGTCCCTAGGACCTGTTACATTCACAAGGACACAAATTGGAAACAATTTGATGAAGTACTCCTGCAGAAGGTGCAGGAGTATCAGGAGAGGCTGGAATCTGACTCAGTCGATGAGAGAGCACAAGCAATTACAAAGATCATACAGGAAACTTCTGAAGCTGTGCTGAGGAAACGCAAAAATAACCGCGTTGGAAATCCCTGGTGGTCAAGCGAACTTGAAGGTGCACGTAAACGATTGAGGGCAGCTAGGTGTCGGCTGTCCTCTCTGCAAGGAGCAGATCGTGAGGAGGGTTCGCGGCGGTATCGTCAGCTCCGCCATGAATATAACCACCGAGTAAGGGAAGTCAGACTGGAGTCATGGAGAAGTTTTGTGGAAACTGAAGGTAACAGGGACCCCTGGGGAATAGTATACAGAATAGCTGCTCAGAGACGGCGAGTGGCCAGTGCGATGCATGGATTGAACATAGGTAACCAGTTCAGCACGGATATAGTGGAGAGTTCTGTCGAGATGATGGGAATGCTTCTCCCTGACGACTCCCTTGTCGGAGAGAGCAACTTGCATACGCACACCAGAATGAACATCTTAGAACCATACCATGCGGAGGACACTCCTCCCTTCAACAGGGAAGAGCTTACGGATGCAGTCAATAGCATGAAAAACAAAAAAGCCCCTGGTCACGATAAAATAACGGCAGAAATACTTAAGAGAGTCTACCCCAGGATTTCAGAACAACTATTGCAGTTATACAATAAATCCCTCGCTGAGGGTAAATTTCCGAAGACCTGGAAAAAGGGCATCCTTAGAGCCCTATACAAAGGTGATGGGAAGGACCCGGCTAATGCAAAATCATACCGGCCTCTCACACTACTGCCAGTCCTGGGGAAAGTTCTCGAAAAGTTAGTTAACAGGCGGCTTACCCACCACCTTGAGCAAGTGGGGGGATTGCACATCCGTCAGTACGGCTTTCGATCGGGTGTTGGAACGGAAACCGCCCTGCATGACCTCCTCAGCAGTGTGGGGCGATGTACGGAAAAATACCTGATGGGGATATTCCTGGACATCGCCAGTGCCTTTGACACTGCGTGGTGGCCGGGGATCCTCTGCCGGCTGAGAGAGCTGGAGTGTCCTCAGAACCTCTACTCCTTGTTGTGTGACTACTTTCGCAACCGCATAGCTGTGGTGGAATTGCGGAATGCGGAAGTAGAAAAGACTTTGTCAAAGGGCTGCCCCCAGGGCTCCGTGCTTGGACCCTTGTTGTGGAACATACTGTTCGATGGATTCCTCCGGATCCGGCTGCCTGAGGGTTGCGAGATCTTTGGGTATGCTGATGATGGACTTATTCTCGTATCAGGTTGTTCCAGGGCTGCTCTTGAGTGGCGGTATAATGAGATCTTGGTGCAGATTTCATCCTGGGCTGACTCGGTGAAACTTCGGTTCTCATCGGGAAAGTCCAGATGTATGATGCTAAAGGGCAAGTTTAGCGGGGCCTGGGCTCACTACCCACAAGTGAGCCTGGGGGGTGAGCGCCTAAAATTTACCACCACTCATAAGTATCTGGGAGTCTTACTGGATGATCGGCTCTTATTTGCTAAGCATTTAGAGTACGTTTCCCAAAAGGCTGTGGTGATGTTTCATCGCCTCCGAGGATTGTCCCCGACCAACCGGGGCCTATCGTCGCCTACGCTGGCATGTCTGTATAGGGGGGTGTTCATCCCAATCATGACTTACGGTGCAGTTGCATGGTGGCATCGTTCAGGACTGGTACACATGAGGAGGAAACTGCAGTCGGCGCAGCGTGCTGCCCTTCTTGCGGTTACCGGGGCCTACCGTACCGTATCCAATGACGCTCTGCAGGTTCTCGCTGGGGTGATCCCACTGGATCTGCTCGTGGCCGAAAAAGGGCAGCTTGCTGCCCTGAAAGCTGCGGGCACCCTCAGGCCGGAGGACCACATAAGGCTCAGAGAAGTGACCATGGGGCAGTGGCAGCGCAAGTGGGAAGCAAGTGAAAAAGGTAGGCATACCTATGAGATCTTCCCGAATGTACAAGATCGAATTCAGTGCAAACATATAGAACTGACGCGGGCCACGGTTCAACTTCTAACTGGGCATGGTAACTTCAAGGCCAAATTACACCAATTTGGTCTAGCAGAGAATCCGCTGTGTGGGCACTGCCACACAGTGGATGATGTCAGACATGTGCTGCATGATTGTGAAAAAGTTGAGGATCTTCTAGAACAGCTGAAGTTCCACCTGGGTCTGATTGGGTGTGACTACGACCTTGCAAATGTGGTGGCACGGAAAGAGAGTTGGGTTCTCTTCCGTGAATTTGCTCGGAGAGTCATAGTGAGACTTCAAGTGGCAGACGAAATTGAGCCACTGGCTCCGTGAGCATTCTCCCTTGCAACTGTCAGCGGAGTAGTATTCAACTACTACTGAGATACTTGGACAATGTACTCCTGGATAAAGCACGCACAGGATCATTGACTACCTACTGGTTAGTCAGGGCCCTAATGGGGGACCTGGCCCCAGTGGATGGTCCTCTAATTATGGCAAAACCTGGATGGCTGATGGGTAGCAGGCGCTGAAGCATGTCCGGTAATTTGTATATGGGTGTATAATAGATATATAATCTATATAAGGAATATAATCAATATATATAACATGTAATGGACATATAATCAATATAATGGCATATAAAGGACATGTAATGGACTTATATATATATACTATGGTGTTGGTTTTGCTGGACTGTGAATGTGCCTGACTTGAACCCTTACCTGCATATAACCCCATGTGGGGATTTCAGTCTACAGGTTCCTAATAAGCCACTATGGGTTCCATAGTGGTGGAGGGGACATGTTTTCTGGATCTGGTAGTTCAGTAGGAAGGGGTCCTGGACTATACAGATATGGAAGCAGACTCCCAATCTATCCTTAAAGGGCGCACATTTGGGAGGGGCGGAAGGCGGGTGCGTTGGCCTTCGGGCCTCCGAAAACATGGTGCTTCTAGCGCGGTGTCGCCTCTAAGCACAAGGCTGTGTGGACTGGCGCGCAGTCTTCCTGTCGTGCATGGGTCAACTATGAAATTTGATCGTAACATAACTTGGAGGAGAAATGAAGGTGAAGGTGTAATGTAAGATCCTTTAGTGCTTTCGAGAAACTGTGCGTGGGTGTTTTATGCCTACAAAGTATTCTGGAAACACGCGTTTTAGCTCCTTTTCACTTTCCTAAAAATACAGTTTTCAAACGAAACACGGTAACAGAACCACTTATCTGCCCTCAGCCCATTAAAAAAAATGAATTTCTGAAACAGAAACCACTCGGATACATCGAGTGGTTTCCCAGTGGCGTGGTTTCTCCTGCAGCGCCGCACAGCGCGCGCCCTGGCAGGCACAGCCGAGCCGCGCAGCGACCACCTCATGGGCCGGCGATGGAGCTGTCAGAAGCATTCTGCGCCCAGGCGCATTGCCGAGGTGACGAAATGTTATTGCTCCTCGTCCGTCCAAGCTTTCGCGCGCACCGTGATTTATGGTTCATTCGACAAGCTGTGCATCGAGCTAAAATGCCCACGAACCAGGCGGACCACCAAACGTAAACAGAATGGACGCACGGGCATTTTCATCGCGTGGATTTGACAGATTTGACAGTTCTGCCGGTGACTTATGAGTCGTGATGATGAGCCGAGTGACTTGCACCTCGGTGACTGAACTGGCTGAGCCAACTACCAGAGCGCGCTAGCCCATTCCACACGGCTTTGAGTTGCGGTTTGTTTGCTACGCAGTAGATGGCAGGGTGGACACATGCAAAATGTTTTTTTTTGGCAATCACAATAGTTTTTGATGTGTAACATCTCTGCTCTCGGTTTACGGCATTTGGTGGAGTAATTTCGTAAATGGAACAGAATTCGCTTGGAACGGAAATGTGTAACCACGGTTATAGCATTATGGCGGATGGCGCGATCCAAAGTTCACAAAACCAAAGGGAAACTTTATAGTATTAACTGTTTAATGGGCAGTATTTTAATAAAATTCTCTGTCTAAAATAGTCGGCATTTGATATTTTATCAAGTCTTTTATCGCTTTTATCGGCACCGTTTTATTATACGGTTTAAAATTTCTGTCTGCAAATTGAATGATTCGATAGTCGACGTAACTCATCCTGCAGAAAATTCTAACGGCGGGTGCAGAAACTACGTGTGATTCGCGTCGAGAAATTTGGTTTAAAGCACTATTTGCGTATACTTATCACGTTCGGTATTATTTTAAAGCATTCTACGTTAAATGTCGTGTCATAGTTTCGTATTATAAGTGAATTTGCAACATTAGAACAAATGAATTTGCTCGTTACCGAAGTTAGATTTAACACATCTCTAGTGAGTACTGGAAAACTTGCTCACATTAGATTTCTTATTTTTTTATCACAATGAACATAAGTATACACGTTAGCTCTCTTACACTAAGCAGTAAAACCGCTGGTTTAAAAGCCGCACATGGTAGAGAATTACAGAATTTTGCAACCAATAAAATACCACTTTCAATGTTAAACTACCTACTTACATTACATATAATTTGCATTTAAACGCGTTTTCAATGCACTATTTAGCTGACACTTAACTGTATTCGTAATACACTGGCGTTACATATAAACTAGTTTTCAAAATGATGATTCGAGAAGTATATCAAATGTATATGAAATTTTCAAAGTTGATTGTCCACCTAGTATTCAACTGTAATAAAAGTAAAATAACAGGTTAGCCGCTAAGAGTCGTAATAAAACAAAACATACAATTTTGGCTTTTATCATTATCGTGTTCAAGGACATAAAAACAGGCTTATCTTGATTTTAAAATAAAAATATGTATTCCTGTGTGAAAAATTAACAGTTCTTGATTTTGTGAGGACAGCGATATCCGTTAACGCAATGAAACCAAACACACCCCACTGTTACCATCTCAGGTGTGAAATCCAAAAAATATAGATTACATTAATGTTAAATTATAATTTGTAGTGCTAAATGTATCGTCTCCTGATTAAGGGAATTCAGATATGTTATGTTTATATATCATGATACCTAACCAACACTTTTTAGCTTTATTGGGAATCAAAATTGTTGTGTCTGCTATATATGCTCTGTCTTGTACCTTCTACTTAGAATATACATAAGTGTAAAATTTTCCTCATAATACAAAGTCCACGTATTCTAACCTCTTAGACGTTTACTTTTACGCCTTTGATATATATATACATATAATATACTAGATAAACTTTTATAAGTGTTATTCATGCCCAGAAACTTTCTTTTCTCTGAATTAAAGTCAGTGTTATATTTTCTTATTTTAAATTAAAATATCTGTTTCCAGCACCTAAGCAATGGTATTTTGAAAAATAAAGTAATTACACAGCGCAATACATTTTTGTACTCATTTGGGGTGATATATCCAGTTTTGAGTTTCGAATTTTCAGGAGTTCCAGATTTCAGGAGTACGAAATATTTATGATAGGTATTTAGGTGTTTACTCTTCAATGGTTTGACAATTAACATTTCATCCGTGATAATAAGCTTACTAAAATAAAAAAGAAAATAATAACATTTTGACGTGACGTCTAATAAATCGATGAAATCCGGCTGCACGCACGAAAAAGTGTCCCGTAACGCACATTGTCCCACTACGATGTGTCCCGTTACGCTCATTGTACGCTTGCGCAGCATCTCTTTCCACTCGATTGGAACAACCATTGATTTGACTTTTCAATCATGTTTTCGTCGTTTGAATTATTACTATTATGTAATTTAACGATCGTCCACCGATTTTCAGCACAATCGGTACGGTTATTTAAAGGTAATGTTGAATTTTCAAATACGATTTTGTACGAACAATAGTTTTTACAGTCACACATAATAATACAAATTACACCCGGGATAATTTGAACAATGTTTTAAAAAATATTGTAACACATTCTAAATAAGTTTGGTGTATTTGGGATGCGTATTTGTTATAAAATTGTATTATTAAAAGGAAATAATATTATTCCCCTACGGTGCTTTCGTCTACGGTGACGGACGCGAACCGAACGACTCGTGCTATCTACCTGCTTCCGCGGCAACCAGACCCTCGTTAATACATATTTTCCTTTGTTTATCGCGAGGGGTGTTATTATTAATGAATTATAAATAAAATTTCGTGCCCGGGGCCACAATAACATATCATTTTGAGCTCTGGAAGACATAAAAACGTAAAATATTCTCTACGAATTTTAATCTCGGCCCCAGCGCACCACGAGCGTCTGGGTTGGAGATTAAAGCCGAAATTCTTTCTTAAACTTACTAAGTAGTATAGTTTGGCCGGAACTGGCGCAGGCTTCAGGCTGAGGTGCCGAGGTGCCGACCACCATATTGGATTGTGACGTCACGGCGGCCATCTTGGATGGTTGTGACCTTGACATTTGACCTTGACCTTGAATTTGATCCTCAAAACGGGTCAAAATTCGCCAAAATTGGGCAAAAATTGCCCAAAATTCCTCAAAATTTACATTTGTGTGGAAAAAAATTCCGCCAAAAATTCTCAAAAAATTCCACAAATTAAAAATTTCTCTTTTCGAGGGAAAAATTCCCGTTTCGAGGGAAAATTTCCCGTTTTTAGTCCTTAAAAATCCCAGCGGCTAGAAATGTCCATATAGAGGCTTAAGCATCCATGTCTACAGCCTCTGATAAGCCTCTGACGTCATCATGGAATATGTCATTTTGAATAAAGACGTCACCATTGCAATTTTCGTTACAGCCGCCATCTTTAACTTTTTTATTTATTATCCGATTTTAATGAAATTTTTTTTAAAATTTATAAAAAAAAATAATAAAACTTTAATAAAAAATATTTAAAAATCATACATTTACGACACGGAGTTCGGAGTCCTCGGTTCGAACCCGGTGAGAGCAAAAAAAATTAAAAATGGCGACCGATCCTTCCCCCATGGTGGGTGCTAGCAGACTGACTCCCACCACTTTTTTTTCAAAGCATATATATCGTCATCTAGTATGACGTCATGTCCGCCATCTTGTCTTCGATGCTGGAAGCCATCATAATTGTATCGTCGGCTAGAGTGCGCTGACGCCATGTTAGTTTAATTCTTACCCGCTAGAGTGCAGTAAACATTTATTACCGAGGTGCCCCCGCCATCTTGAAATTTGACCGCCATCTTGAAAATCCGTAAATATTTAGCTAGAAATTCGGGAAAAGTTCTAAAATTCATTAAAAAAATCACTCATTAATTTACATATTGATTTGATCCGCTCCTTTCCTTGGTTCGATCTCTGAACGAAGCTAAAAATAAATTTAATTTAAATATCAGAAAAGTGTCAGGTTCAAGGAATTAAACACCACAAGTTCTTTTACAAACATAATATTTATTACATAATTTCTATTCTACTACAGGATCAGTTGCAAAAGCCAGCAATCTTATAATCATTAGTTCCGCATCGGTGTGAAATGACTAATTCTTAGCTCCAATCGGCTTATACTAGACAGAGACCAACCAGAACCTTTACTAACATAGTCCTCCTCTTCTTGACAAAGTTTCTGGATACCGTGTTTAACAGTTTGCTTCACATCGTCCGAACTGTAAATTACTGCTGCCGATGTCTTGAATGCACACGTCTTCTCTTTGTCATCAAACGGATATGGCTTTCCATATATACAGTCCAACCACAAGTTATATTTCAAAGGTCCGTTTGTTGCTACGTCATCAGTAAGCTGATTGATTATGTTCTGTCTGATATCATCAAGAAAATTACAAATGTCTTTCGACTCACCTAACGTATTTAGATAATAGTAGTCTTTCAATGTTCCACGAAATGCAGACTGCGCCAAGTAGAAGCCATTATCATTCACCTGCAGAGCACCGATCACAGTCTTAGGTTTAGTTCCATGCCCAGATGCCATAGCAATCGGTTGCTGCGCATCTGTTTTCTTGCTTGTACGCTTACGAGTCTCCAATCTAAAGCGAGGAGTCGAAATTTCTGAAGGTAGTTCAGCAGTAGGCGCACGAACTTCACCTTTACAGTTTTTCGAATGTCGTCGCAAATTATCAATTCGAGTAAACCATTCATAACACTCATCACAGCGAAACTTCATGCGAGAAGGATTCTTCATGCATTTGCTCCGCTCATGTCTTCGTGCATCATGGGAAAATGCGAACGACGTATCACAGTAGCTGCAAGGATACCGCGGTGATGAAGACGAACCTTTCAGACTCGATCCAGATACTGACGTTGTCGCCGACGTACCATTTCCAGGCATGCTCTTATACACATCGATGCATCGTTGTTGCACCGATACCTTTACTTTCTGCCGCGCAACAGGTCCTTTGCATGTCTCCAAGTGTTGCTGCAAATTAGCATTTCTTGTAAATTGCTTGCGACACTTAATACAGCCAAACATTTTTCGATAAGGGTTCTTAGCACATTCTCTATTCTCATGTCTGCGAGCATTTGAGGTGATAGTAAATGATGCGTCACAGTATTTGCACTGACGCAATGTACGCTCTTCATTAGTTGAAGAATCCATTGCTGATGATGAAACTTCGGATGATGGTGGTATCACATCTGTTGAAATCTCCTCCAATGTTGACGTCGTCGTTGCCAACGGGATCTGCACATTCTCCATCGTAGCTGTCGTCAAGGTTCCCGTAGTCGACGGTACAACCTCCGAGTTTAACGTTAAAGACGGTAAAGATGCCATCGAGGTCTCAAGAACAGCTAATTGACAAGACTTATGCACCAGAAGAAACAAACTAGGTGATCCTTACACCACCGTAGTCAGAAACAAACTGAGCGTCCTGCTGTCTAGGACTCGCTTATATACATGCACCGTATTGGAATAATACGCTAGTCAAATCAAGAACCATGTACAATAATACTAGAGTCAAATCTACAAATTAAAAAAGAGGATCATTTGATCGGAAAAAAAAATCGATCTCTCCAATATACGCCAGGCTCCAAGAGCTACAATTCACGTCATCAGATCCATCTACATTTTGCTCCTATGCTTCAATTGACCATTAGCTGCAAGTGCTCCAACAGCTCCATCAGCTCCAACACGTAATGTACGCAATCTACGCGCAATACATGCAATTTACACGCAATAAATGTAATGATTACACAGTACACACAGGAAACGGAACGTACACACAGTACACACACACAGGAAACGGAACGTACACACAGTACACACACAGGAAACGGAACGTACACACAGTACACACAGGAAACTAAACGGACACACAGTACACACAGGAAACTAAACGTACACACAGTACACACAGGAAACGGAACGTACACACAGTACACACAGGAAACGGAACGTACACACAGTACACACAGGAAACTAAACGTACACACAGTACACACAGGAAATGGAACGTACACACAGTACACACAGGAAACTGAACGTACACACAGTACACACAGGAAACTGAACGTACACACAGTACACACAGGAAACGGAACGTACACACAGTACACACAGGAAACGGAACGTACACACAGTACACACAGGAAACGGAACGTACACACAGGAAACGGAACGTACACACAGTACACACAGGAAACGGAACGCACACACAGTACACACAGGAAACGGAACGTACACACAGTACACACAGGAAACGGAACGTACACACAGTACACACAGGAAACGGAACGTACACACAGTACACACAGGAAACGGAACGTACACACAGTACACACAGGAAACGTAATGATCACACATACAGTAGCGTAAACACACACAGGCTTAGTTGGAAATCAGAATACAAGAAATAAAAACATTAAATTTTTACTTTCAATATTTTATTACTTCTCAACATTACACAAATACAAGTAAAAGAAGCCATTATTGTATGTAGCCAGCTTTCCTCAGTTCTTTGAGTATGAAGGATATTTCTTTGATGCACGGATAGTTTCCTGCACAAAGCGAGCCATGTAGAAGTCTTAGCCGGTCAACCAATATGTTTGGATCTTTCCATGATGTGTAATCAATCTCTTCTACCACCATCTTACTTGCTTGTTTATTATAAATACTTTTAATATCACAATCGTCCCAGTGATCATAATAAGCATTATCAGATTTATTTATTATAACACGAAGTTTCCATCGTTTCGGTCTCAAGACATCGCCACATTCTTCGATCTTGTCAGCTCTAGGTGCTTCATCACAGTCTATACCTTTGTCAACAGCCTCAGAGTCACTGTAACAATCACTGTAGAAGACATCCTCTTCACCCAGATTACCGTATGAATTCGCTATCGATGATGTCGAAGTGTCTTTATCGTCTTCATGCTTCCTTTTTAGGAGTCCATCATTTTTACAAATAATGGAGGATATACTGAATATAGGCTTGAATGTATTCTCACTATTCACGGTGTTGATACTTCCATTAGTTTCAGTCTTCCCGAAGCCATTAGCATCCTTTAATTTATGTTCTTCCTCACGATCGGGTGAGCTAATACCATCACGCTCAGGACAAGGAAAATTATTGTCATAATGCAGATCACTCTTATTTAGTCTAGTGGATCCATCGGTGTCCTCTGTACCGTAAGTAGTCTTGACTTTACATGTTCTACCATGTCTTTTTAAGCTGTCAATTCGTGTTAACAACCTGCTACAACGATTACAGCTTAACATGTTGCGTAGTGGGTTTCTAGCATAATCATTCTTCTCATGACGTCTAGCATTCCTTCTCATGACAAAATCCTTGCCACAGTATCTACAGCGGCTTCCTTCCGATTCAGCTATAGATAACAAACCATGGCTCGCTCTTGTATTGTGCCTGGTTGTAACGAAGGATACTGCTCAAAGCCGTTATATTTCTGCAAAACCTTGAATTTTAAATCTCATACATAGTAATAAATGGAAAATTGTTTTTGTTACTAATTGTCATATGGAAAACTTTCTGTATATTTTAAAGTTTTTTTCTTACTGCATGCATATAGGCCAAAATATGTGCCGTGTACATAATACGGGCACCGCATCCATATAAGACGTTACGGTTAACCCCTTGCTGCCCAGCAATATTAAAATACTTGAAAAAAAAATATGGCGTTTTATTTTTGTTTAGCAGCTAATTATTTAATATGAATTTTTGTAATATTTTTGGACTAGTGTTTGTATGACAAGTGATACAATGGGCATTCACTTCATTTTTTTTAATACTTAAATGTTTGTATTAATTTTGGTGAGTTGGGAAAGGAAAGGAAAAATATTGTCTTAACAAATGTTACTTGTAATCAAATAATTAATATAAATCATTACAAGAGCTACACAACAGCCAAAACATTAAATATCAAAATCCCTTACAGTATTTACAAATATTCCTTAGAAGTAAAGTTTTCAAATCTGGAATTGATATTTTCTATTGTTGTTATAATATTTCAGTAAAGACAGTCCACATGAATGGTACTTCATACTAAAACTAGTAGATACACACTAAAAATAACAAATTTACATACAGCTACTTTATTCTTACATTCTTTAGTTAGAAGTGGGAATTGTACAAACCTGGTCTGTCTTTGTCAACAACATATTTTTTTCGTACATAAAACAATACACAAGATTCATTACATTATATATAGGTACTAAAAAGATACGATGTACAAAACAGCTATATTTAAGAGCTGAAAACTAACTACAGCCTAATAAAGTTTACAAATTCCTAAGAATTACAAAATATTATTGGAGTCCTACAATGTTGACATTTCAAATGAATAGGTCCATAAGTTTATATTTACATAATATTACACACACTATGCCTACATTATTACATGTGGAATTGCATAAAGCAGTTTCGTCCCTGTGAAAAACACAAATTTACATTACACTTAGTACATACAACACTTGACAAATTTTTACATGTCGGATGTTTACATCTTTGCCTCTTTTTTTTTTTGAGAAAGATGGCCAGTGCTCAATGCTATCCCACCTTGTTTCAAAGTTTGGAATTGCAGCTGCTGGTCCCCTCTTGTTTTTGATGTGAAAACTTTTGTCAACCTCATTGCCAGATGGTGATTGTCTTCCACGCTTCTTCATGTCTTTACCTTCTTTACAGAGCGATTCAGCCACATCTGCCTTTAATTCTAGTAGGTCTGGTACTAACTACTTGTCAATCCATTGTGCATTGCAGTCTTTGCGATACAACAGCCATGATGTAACAATAACTAAATCCACAAAGTGAAAGAAAAACCTCAAGTAATATTTCTTTGACCTGATCATAATTCTGTAGTACGTAATAAGGGAATCCAAAAGATCCACACCGCCCATGAACTGGTTGTATTTATTCACTATTCTGGGGCGAGGAACTGTTGTTTCACTTCGTATCTTTGCATCATAGCGTGTCACTGTGTCCACAGGCTCAGCAGAGTCATATGTTGAAACCAGTGTAACTGCTCTGTTATCAAACCACTTGACTGCTCTCAGGTAGATTCCTTCTATTGTTGTCTCCTTCTCCTCAAAACTTCCCCTGCCCTTTTTCTTCAACTCCTTGTGAGGAGTAAACATTAGTCCGTGAAATATATTTAGCCGGACTGTGCCTAGTGCTCCGATTCCTTTTTTGCCTAAGGCAACAAAAAGTGCAGGTGAAGCAAACCAGTTATCAAAGTACACTAGGTATTTACGGTTACTTGGAATAATTTGAGTCAACTTTAGTACCACATTTGAGCTTGCACCCAAATCTGGAATATTGGGCACATGCGAAATTTTACCCGTGTAAATGTCAAAATCATGTAATATTCCATGTGAATCTCACAGAGCAAATAGCTTATAGCCCCACTTATGCGGTTTTTTGGGAGTGTACTGCTTCAATGAGCTTTTATCTTTGAAAGGTATGATTTGCTCATCTACACACAGTTGTTGATCATCCAGAGGTAAGGCATTGAAAGATTGTTTCAAAGAATCAACCAGAGGACGAATTTTAAACAACCTGTCATTATTTGGATCATCTCTTGGAGGAATATTAGAGTTATCATTGAAAGTTAGTTTTTCAATTGTTCCCATCGATTTCGTGGCATTACACTCTGAATTTTTTCTACACTTGTTTTTGCAGACCAATACAAACGTGACCTTGGAAGACCATAAATTGACATGTAAATACAAAGGCCTATAAACTGTTTAATTTCGTTTGGATTTGTATTCAGAGGCTTGTTTGCATCTCTTTGAATGCTGTAAAGATTTGATTGATCAGCAAAAAAAAAGAAAGAATATTATTATCAAGAAAATATCGGAAGTAATCTGTACTTGATAGTAAATGCTCTGGCTCTACTGGTGTGTACTCCCAAATGGGTGGAGGTTTCTTGCTGTTGTTTCCTTGAACATCATGCTATTGTGTTGCTGGAGAATGCCGACTTCCTAAATCAGGTTGTGGGCTTTGGTAGACTTCGTCACTGGAATCATCATCTGAGGAAGATCAAAAACATAATTTATTATTTAGACCTAACAAAAATAAAAAAGGAAGAAATTATATGGATATTACTTGCATGTAACGTCATCTGCCAGTATTTCTGGCTGATTCATGATCTTGTTTTGATTACTAGGCAAC
Source organism: Bacillus rossius redtenbacheri (assembly GCF_032445375.1). Lineage (NCBI taxonomy): Eukaryota > Metazoa > Arthropoda > Insecta > Phasmatodea > Bacillidae > Bacillus > Bacillus rossius. The sequence continues at coordinate 75,540,203 of NC_086332.1, forward strand.
CAGTCTGGATCATCATCACTATTTTCTAGATCTTCATCTTCAATCTCGTGTGGTATTTCACTCATCTGTAAAGAATATTGTATCAGAATAGCATTTTTCGATAATAACAAACAAATAATAAACAATCTGTTTTGATTTTTGTGTTTTTTAATTTATTTTTGCTTGTACTGATGTATAATACAGAGGTTTCTAATAAAACGTATTTAGATTACGTTATAAATAGAGAAAGACTGAATCTACAAGTTGGGATTTGAAAACTATAATTATGTTTAATGATTTATTTAGGAAATGTATTTATAACCTAAAAATACTGAAAATGTTGATAGTGCCCAATGTATCTCATATGATACCTACTTAAATAACCACTGTATTAAATAAATTTCATATAATTATAGTGATTTATGACTTTCAAGAGCAAAAACATGGTACAAATAATGATACACAACATTTATTTTAAAGCGATAAAAGTAATATTCTTACCTTGTAACTGATTGTTCAAAGTTGCCAGACTTTCATCACAAGAAAAAAAGATGGCTGCTCAAAACTTAAACAACCATAGATGTTATATGACAATCAAAATGTTGTACCACTATGTTGCAAATTTATGTTGCACTATGTTACATTTAGTCATATATTGCACAATGTGTGATTACGTCTATTTAAATATAAATAACCAAAATGTACATATTTTGATGAGGGACAGAATTTAATATCGCAGTTAGCTATGCTAAAAATAAAAAATAAACATAATACATTTGAAGTTACACTACAAATGTGAAAGTGTACCCAAACGTAAAATGATATTCAGTTTTTCAACATAAATATTTACCAAAGGTAAATATTTACCAGAAGGTAAATATTTTGTAATTTTAGTTCTGTAATGTTTCCGTTTTTTCTTTCCGTCATGCGACACGACAGCGACAGGGCGAAATGAGAAATAGAATCTACTTCTTGTGGGTCGTCGGGGCGCGTATTTCGTCGTGTTGACGTCACGACGAAATTGGCCTGTCGTGTCGGGCCCGTCACGGCATTGTGACTCCAGATTAGGAACTGTTTTTTTTTAGTTAAGACCACGTCCGATAAAACAATGTCGAGCCCAACGTTCCAGCCAGCCATGTTGCAGACATTCTCAAGGACTATGGACAACAAAGAGCCTCCCCGCCGATCCACCACTCAGCTATCCGGGGCATCCAGCGTGTCGAGGACAGGAGCCCACTCCGTGTACTGGGACCAGTGCTTACTTACATCTGCGTGATTCAACTATTGGCAGTTAATTTCAGCGTGCTGGGGATAATAATAGTAGTTTGTTTCCTCAAATTAATCGATCGGGCTTGAGTATATAAGCGAGTCCTAGACTGTAGGTCGCTCAATTTGTTACTGTCGTCGACGGTGTAAGGATCATCTAGTTAGTTTCTTCTGGTGCATATGTCGTGTAGTTACCTGTTCTTGAGAACTCGATGGCATATTTACCGTCTTTAACGTCGAACTCGATGGAGGTTGTACCATCGACTACGGGAACCCTGACGTCAACACTGGAGGAGACTTCAACAGACGTGGTACCATCAGCAGAAGATACTTTAATGCCGGTAGTGCTGGCTGTACAGGAAACCACGACGAACGCTGTTTCGCCCTCGATGGAGACTTCAATGGATGGCGAAGCTACCAACAAAATAGCAATATAACCTCTATTAGTCGCGCATTTTGGCACGCTCGTCGCCTCTGATCACTGTTTTCATATTTATAATATTTATCCACATGTTTCTAGTTTCTACATTCACAACACGTGTTTTAGTTTCATTTAAGTGCGAATTATATATGTACTAATAAATTATATTCAGTAGTGATTTAAATTGAATATTTTGATTACATTATTTACTATTAGTAAATATTAGTAAAAAAATTTGTGCTTATGTATATACTTTTTCAAGTGCTCCAATATAATTGATATTAACTATCCATATGTATTATTTATTGATATAAATTAAAATATTATTATTTAATATAATTAATACTAAATATTATTAAATTATTAATGTTAAATATTAATTATTGGTTATTTTATTTTTACAAAATAAAGAAATAAATTTAAGAAAACATTTAATAAAAATTTGTGATAAAAATTTTAATCGAACATCAAATTAAAATATTAATTTTTAATTATTATCATTAAATTGAATAAATAATAAATAAATAATAAATATTTATAAAAAAATAAATGAACAAATTTAATGAAAACTTTATGATAAAAATTAAAAGTGAATATTAAATTAAGAAAATAATAAATATTTAAAAAAAATAAAATTAAATTTTTGAATTTATTATTAAATTTATTCATTTTCTTTTTAAATATTAAATAATCAATAAAAATATTTAAAGTTAATAATCTTAAAATATTTAGTACAAATTATGTCATATATATTTATTATTCTCTCAATTTTATTTATTCAATTTTTCAATTTTAAACTGAACTTTATTGACTGTTGACTATATTTTTCTAGCCCTTTTATTATTTTATTGTAATTAATTATTTGCATGCCATTAAAAACTATTTTTGATGATTCCAAAGAAGTATAACTTCTCACGCGCGTACATAAGAACACGCACCCATTTTTATTTTTTTTTATGAAATTACCCCGCCCTCCACATTATTGAGCAGTCGGTAATGTAGGCACCGCCTGCAAGTACCACGTTATGCATCCCGCAACACTGTACTGTTATGCCTGTAGCCTAACGGCACGAATCCGGGGACATTTACCATCAAAACCAAACAAATTTGTACCGAACAAACAGACAGACAAGAAACCAAATTAATAAAAACGAGGTAAAAAAAACTACACTGCCTCCGGTACGGGCAAAATCATTTAAAACCACGAGCAACCATTATGATAAAAGTTAGTGCGTGAAATATTATTTGCAGTTGCTAATACTTTGCACAAACAACTGCTACAAGTATTCGTTAAAATACGTTACCACACGTTTACTCACGTAGTAACCATATTCACATGCCAAATATCGTTAGCTCCACAAGCGTCAAACAAGTTAGATGATTCGTACATTCCTCTTCTTAAATAAGCTAAAAATGTTGCAAGAGCTTCAAAGAGGATTCTGTGCGTACATAACATCTAACGCGCTACACTGTTAAAAATTTTCATATTATATTTACTAAGATAGCTGTTTTCAAATTATCTAAGGATATTCGTAAATTGGTGGGCAATTAGTTCACTTACTTTCAGCATGAATCTACAAGAATAATCTTTGTGTATCGTCAAAACTTCAAAAAGTTTTAAAGACTACTTGCAGGAAAACCCTCTTATGTCTTCCAAGTGCGTGTTTACCCCGTTCATAAGAAAACGGAGCTCTAAAGTTTAAATACGGCGAAGATTATAACGAAGATCCGGCTATCTGAAACTACGAAGAAATCTTCGTTTATTTTAGGCGAATTCTTCTTTGACATGTCTGTAAAAGTACTGTAATGTCTAAGAGTGCGCGGACGTGATGGCGCGAGTTCTCTTGTCGGCATGAAACTGAGTTGCACCGAAGTGACTCACTCTGCAGTCCCGCTGGTCTCGTGGGACGGCAGGCCGCGCTCCGCCCTGGCCGCGGGTCGCCCCAGTCCTCCTCGGCTCGCGACCTGCAGCGCCGCCGACCACCCGCCCTCGCTGTCCGCACGCTGACGTCACTCTCGCGCAGCGCCGCTTGGCGGCGTGTTGCCCCTCTTCACTATTAGTACTTACACGGTACAAAACTTGGACCCATACTGGGAAATTATAACCCACAGTTCACACGGAAGAACGCCACAACCTCATCCTGAACAGTTCCGAAGTGTACCGAAGAAAAATTCTTAGGTTAGGTCAGTGTAATTAATAATAGTTTTTTTTTCTCGGGAGGATAGGTTAGGTTATCGTAACTGAAAATGAAAGATTGGTTAGGTTAGATAAGCGTTATTTAAAATACTCTATGAGCATAAAATATTAAAATTTTGCAATGATGTGGTGATTTTTCACGAGCGTTCGGCAAACTTTGGAGAGCTTCGGAACTGTTCAGGTGTGGCTCTCATTCCTGTGAACTGTAGTCTTCCCTGAAAAAAAAAAACATTCACTATTAGCATAACATCAGATGTTGAGAAGGCGTTCACAATACCACCTTAAAATTAATTATGATTCTTTTGAAACTAGTTGTGGGAAGATTTAAATTATATTATCAGGTTTTAAGAAATAACAGTAAAAATTTTCGATTTTATCTGATATTGTCCAATTTTTAAAGTTATAGACGTATTTATAAAGCAGTTATAATGGATACAGAAAATGTATAGAATAAACGAAACTAATCAATATGTATCTTTACATGTGAATATAAATTTAATTAGCGTTTTAAATTTTATATTGTTTTTTTTCTTCAAAATTTAAAGTCCTATCGGAGAGTTTAAGTGTTCGTAGTTATTAAAACAAAGAATATTATATTATATTTCCCTTAGCCTGGGAATATAAGGATACGGTGTAGACGGCATGAAGTCCGGGACTCAATAGAAGTTGATGAAGATGGAACACCATCCGGAAAGTAACACAAGGAATTACTGATGGTATATTTGAACTGGTATTCACGAGCCCGTACCTCACGAACTAACTCCCGAACCCACTACATCACAGAGTAATACAGTGGTTAGACGCAACACCAAACAGACACGCAATATTCGAAACTGTTACGAACATAAAGTACTTAAGGGGAGATAGATTTTTAAAACAAATAAAAGGATTCCACTTACCAAATATGTGTGCTTGGATTATGTCCTCAAGACATACACTGTAATATTTTTTAGTGGAACAGAAATATTTATGATATTTGTAAATTTGTACATTTACATAAAACAAGCGATCACAAAAACTGTGTTGAGAGAAACACACATTTATTAACAGACATTTGCAACTGAATTATTTCACAAAAAAGTGTTAAAAACAGCACACATTCTTTTGCTTCGGTGAACACCTCGTATAAAGCACGAGCGCTCCTTCCTGACGACAAACTGCCAACAAAAGAGTGCGCAAATAAATACAAGCATTAGCTAATATAAAAAAATAACAAAATTATGAAATACTTTACCATACATTATATGAGCCCAGAAAACAATACTGGAGCTCTTTGCACCTAATATAACACAACCCGCTTCGCAAACTTGGCTCATTGTGCTGGAGGAGCAGTACTCGTCAAAGTTAAATATAAATTGACAAAATATGTAATTGGGGCTTATTCTTACAACATGGTGCATTAGTCATTGGAAAAAAAATTGCGCATGCGACACACAATATATATGAGACGTGAACAAACATAATTTACTCTATAATCTCCTGTGTCATATGTACAATATAAAAAATCAACATATATAAACACAACTAAAACATAACAGTGTTTTCCGACCGGAAGGCTGGCTCAACCTCTACTTTTCCTCCCAAATAAGCGCCTTTTTAGGATCGTTTGGGAGTCGACTTACAGATCTGTATTATACATTCCAGAGCCAGTAATAGAGAAAGAACTGTACAAGGGATTGCTCCCCCTTTTTATCGGGAAAGGTGTTATAGCTTCAGCTATGACCAGAGGCTAGGGCTACATAACACCTGCGTTCCAACCTATGGCCGGCACCCTCAACCTGTCCTCCAAAATATGCGCCCTTCAGGGTAGATTGGAAATCGGCTTACAGATCAATTTTTATACATTCCAGAACAAGTAATATTAAGACAAATATGTCAAGGGATTACTCCCTCCTTTGATCAGGAAGGTGTTAGAGCTTCAGCCATGACCAGACTAAGGCAACCCAGCATAGTCATCACATTAGACCCCTGCCTACCTCAGCTAACCAGACAGCTGGCTGTGTGCTTAGCCTTTAGACTTTGTCAGCACTGCTGAAGCCTACCCCGATCTCCCAAATCACACCGGGACTCCTCAAAACACCCTGTTAACCCATGGTCCGGTAAAGGCCTATACAACCTCTACTAGCTGTCCAGGCTAGTACTGGAGCTGTGTAGTCGCTCACCATGTCGACTCCGCATAGGGCTAGAGAAACCTTGGAATCTTCTCCAAGCGATCGGAGCACCACTACCAAGTACGAGTCCTACCCAATCAGAATCCTGGGTCTAGAGGAAACCTCAACGGGTCTCCATTCAATATTTCATGGATTCTTCCCGTACTACTACCAACTTGGCGTCAATTCGGCAGACCGTTCGCCAGCAGCTAACCGACTGCCACTCTTCAGAGTTACTCCACTTGAAGTCCTCGTCTCCTCGGTTACCCTCCGACCTGCCGTACCTCGGCCCGACAGATTTTCAGCAGATTAAGGCCCGGACGTGCCTGAACTCATCCGGTTGCGATCGCAGGAAGCCCTGGCTAGACATGACAGTCCAGTCGTGCGTGGACTGGAGGGACCTCGGGGTTACCTCGGTACCTCCCCCGACCACTGGACTAGGGGAACGTATCACACCTAGTCGAGCAAGTTTACAGCTCTTTTTTTAAGCCCAGGTGCACCCGAAAACTTCGGTGCCCTTCTTGGTCCTTCCATTTCCATGGGTCTGATCCATTCACTATGGGGCCCTTTGGGGCCGAAACGCCGAGGCTCGGCAGTCGAACCCCTCAGAAAGGTTTCAAACGCATCTGCTGGTTCCCACAGATTCAGCCAATTCACCATTTCAGGTCCCATACATGCAATTGAGGATGCACTGCGGCAGGATTACGCCCGGCATTGTCCTCTTCAGTTAATGCGATGATATGACCAGAGGTTGAGGAAACCCATCCCAACAATAGTCACCTCGATTCGCCTCAACAGCGGTGCCCACGTGGAGGCAGAGGATTGCCACTTGGTGCGGAGAGGCTATTTAATCGCATCCTTGCACCCATTCCGTGAACCTGTTGGATCATGTCTCGGATACTAGAGCCGGCAACAGCTCCGACACCTTAGGGGACAATCACCTTCCCCGCAGGGTCAGGTCCACTCCCGCCCGCCTAACATAACAACTAAAAAATCCCCCTGGAAGTGTTGGGACTAGTTCCAATAGTCACTCGCCTCGAGATGCGTGTGATGGCGTCCAATTCCGGGCCCGCGGTGCATCGTCGTCTCCCGGGGACTCGTCTGCCGAGTAGTGCTCTTCCCCCCTTTACAGCACTCAGCCCGGGCTTCGCTGACGGCGAGGAACAGTTACGGGACACCTTCTGTGATGACTACAGCTCGTGGCCACACTCCTCCTTCCGCTTCTCGTTGGCCAGTGTCACTTCGCTGCTCCTGTTACACTCTTAGCAAGGGCCTTCACTCCCGCTGTCTTACCAAATACACAACGGCGCTCCCGATCACGTATCAGGAACACTGCAAGTCGTTCCTCGGAATCAACACACATGTCACTTGTCGCTGATTGATTATTATCTACATCTCGGGTAACAGTCACATGCCAGCCTGCCACTTCACGTCGTTGCTGCCTGCTCCTGTTACATATGCCCTTCAGCACAAGCAACCTCGTTCTACTCGCTTCCTCTTCACTCTCCGGGTGAGTAAAATTGGCGAGACCTTTTAGGTTCTATGTGCTATTCAACCCATCCAATAGCATCCAAATCCAAAGAGCCAGTTTCTTAAAACCATTCGCCCCAAACAGTTCCTGAACTCTCACGACGAGTTTCATCAATTAGTCTTCAGGTGGGTTATCTTATTTGGTGATACGCTATCACCCTGATGTCTGCCATTGCTTCAGGCGATTGAGCCAAGTCTGAAGTCACAACATAAGGGAGGTGGTTCTCACCCAGTTCAGAGCCTAAGTCCAGAATGTCGAGTCGGCGCGCAGTCGGGCAGCGTGACAGCCTGTAGAGCGGCAGCAACGGTCAAGGCGGCGTAGGGACGTTCTACGGCGGAGAGCTTCCCTCACTCCCGGAGTGTGGCGGCGTCTGCCCTGTATCACTCGCGGGGAGCGCTATCTATACTCCTTGGCGCCAACCGCCTTCGCCTTCCAGAACAGGGTTCAAAGGCGGGTGGAGGGATAGTGGCGCAGGAACTATATCTGGGTCATGTGGCTGCTTCGCATCACGTGACACTCTCCAGGTCACATGACACTAGCCGCGCGGGGCGTTGCCGGGAGGGCACGCCATCTGCGAAACTAAAAGTTCCGACGGTTGGTCTTCTGTCCAAGTTACGGGGCTCAAAATTCCACCCTCATCAACTGTATCCCTGCAAAATAGTGTTCGAATTCTTACCCGGGCATTTATGCTTTGTATTGTCGCAGTACCTCCAATAGTTTAAGTTATTTATTTATAACCCGTTTCCTGAATAACTTACCAGGATTAACTGCACACATTTATAAGCACGGTAAAAAAATTAAGTCAAATTGTTGAATATCCGACTTTCTTTTCCACGGTTCAAATATTGTGCTTGAATTAAAAAACAATTAAAATATAAAATTATGCGCAAATTTTCGTGTTATCTGGAAAAACTTATTTCATATATGCAAAAATAAACCATAGCCATGTGTTTTACAAAGTTACAATATACTTCTTGAAGTATTACAAACTATTTTTTGGCAACTGGTTTCCAAAGGAATCTTTTGTAAAAAGTACAGAAAAATTCAATCTATGTAGGAAACAGACAGAGATGCAGCGCAAGAACACATGAAATTGCCATGTTGGCGCGGAGCACAACACACATACACATCCACACACAAGAGGCGACGAAAATAAACTAGCCAACCAGTTAAACTACTTAAGCTGGAGGATGAAGTTTTTTGGGAAAGATTCCTGAAGCTAAGTGACTACATTGTATTCAAGCAAATTGTTGCATGACTCGCTGGAAACACGGAACACCGACGAGCACGGGGAGGTCGACTGGCGCGGCGGAGGAAGAAGTAGTTCTCTATGCGTCTTTGCGGGAGTCAGAGGGCGCCGACCACGTAAAGTCTTTCCGCTGGAGGGCGAAAGTAGTCCAGGACGTAGTGCGGTTCAAAATCGGGATGTTTCAGGGTGAGAAGGGGGTGGATGATTGGTAGAAAGAAAGAAAAAAAACCGAGCGGAATAATACGTGTGCCTAAGCCGGGACGCTGCAGAACTTCAGGAAAGTAGACAAGGGAAGCGCGCTGTAGGACTGGAGCGAGGAGAGTGCAAACTGCGTTGGCAATAATTTGGCGAGAAGGCGGCACGATGCCGGGCTGAGAGAACGGCAGGAAGTGCGAACGCAGCGCAGTGATTAAACAACTCCAAGGCTACCGACGCCTAGCGATGGTGCCATAGTGAAGAATGCAACTTTCAGGCAGAAATACTTGAAATAACAAAGGTGAAGCACCCCAAAATTAAATTTCCCAATAAAATATTAGAATTTGATAAAATTTTAACTCCATGACAAATTTAAAATTTTAAAGTTACATTAAATTTTACCTAAAAGTGGCACAAGACAATTTACAAACACGTGACTTTTTTTCTTTTTGGTCGGTACCACGGAGTTTTGGAATTGTCCGGAGATGGCATGCTGTGACGTAGTTGAAGTCATTTTTTTTACCTCGCTATCATCAAAGTGTCACTTTCTAAACATTTAGGAAATGGTGCTTGACCACGTCTGATGATTGTAAGTCGTTAAACACAGTCACTTCCATTAAATACCGCCAATTAAAACTGTTTCCACAATACAAAAACTAACCTCCCGCCAATGTGTTAGGCGTCTAACCAATGTGGCGCAGATCATGCGATAAAAAAACTGATTCAACCGGTTACAATTCAATCATGTAGAGGTTGCCACCATGGTTGGTTCATTCAGAGCGTGGATGTTAAAATGTTAATAAAGAATAACTAACAAATGCGTGATTAAGTTAACTTAGTTTAAAATATGTTCATAACTCAAAAATAATTTATCAAATAAAATCTTTTAAGCTGTCTAAAACCAGCTTAACCAATTTCAGTGCCAATTTTAACAAACAGTTACTTTGGCAAAAAGAAAGTTTTTGAAATAGTTTACAGAATATTTAATTTAAAATGGATTTATTTACAGTGCAGAGGTCCTTTGCCACAAGGACTTAAGGTCCACTCACCATTGAGTACGTTTTTAATCTCGAAAGACGAAGTCCACTTGTATCCAACATCAGTCAAGTATAGCAATGAAATGAATTGATGAACACGTTACGTTTTGTCTGCCATATTATTTGACGATCCTCCTATCACCATATTCCACTAACTTTTGAAATGCTGACTCCCATTCTAGGCTTGGCCTGTTGTCCGTTGTTCGGTTATTCTGGAAGTCCTTCTTGCGGGCGAAGTCCCACCGAGTACGGTATGTTTCCCATCTTTCCAGTCCCTTCGGACAGCTCGAGACTCGAGACTGCTGACTCTGAATCTCGGCTGGTTTTGGAACCAGAATTGTTCCGTTCAACGATAAGAGGCCGGCAACTGAATGAGTTCATTTGAATTTTTGCCACTTATTTCCGATGCTATAGTGTCAAGCGCCTGGAAATGTACGTAATGTAGTTATAATTTCGTACAAATATTTCGTTTAGGAGATATATCACATCTTGTGCTTTCAAACTTTCCAGTTTACTCTTTGTTCATCTCAGACAACTCGACACTGACATATACCTAAGTCAAAGGTGCTTTCATGGCAAACTGTGGGGGTGGTTTCAAGCTATGTAGCCATCTTTGTTGAGTTTCACCACGATTTGACTGGTACTATGTCGTCACTTAAGTAACTAAATTCTCCTAATGCCTGCTGCAAACACAATCATCCTGTCGCTGACACTATGTTCTATTATAAGTCTGATTACTTCTAACTAGTATCTCTCAAGTAACAGTTATAGTTCATTAGATTTCTACAGGCTTCAACCTAGCACTTTTGTAATAACCTTAGTGAACATCCCTAGATAATGTTTTATCGGAAGCGCAAACTAAATATTTTGTAAAATGATACCTAATAAAAAATTTCGGTAAAGTTTAGATAAGACTTTTGTAGCCTTAATCAATTCTTATGATGACATTCACTTTTGAAAATCATAGTAATGAATTGTATTCGTGCCAAAAATTGGAAACTATTTGAAATTTATCAACAATTCCTTTCATAAGGTTTTCATCTAGGTTGTTCTTCATCCTATTAATATACTTTTGTAATAGACCCTTGCCTTTATAAAAATAAAATAAAATGTTGATTCCCTTTAATTGCAAACCAAATCTATGCCTTCCGATGTTACGGACATTGAACGTCGTTTTAGTGAGAACTGGGATTTAATTCACAAAAACGCTATTTTTTTTTTGCAACTGCTTAGGGAAAACGATGCATGCAAATAGTTACAACTGCTGGAAGAAGGCGACTCTAAGTCCACGCCTGGACTCGAACACCTCGTGTCGATCAGTGTTCGCTGCCTTCAGCACGTGTTTTGCCGCGGCGAAGATACTGCATAGAACAGAGTCTCTCGAACGTTTTGAAGTCGGGGGCGCATTTAAAATCCTACAAATAATTGCCGGCGCACCATACACAAACTTCTGAAAAAAAAGTACTAACAATTAAGTAAAATAGTACAGAAAAAATACTATGCAATAAAAAAATAAAATGAAAAATACGTTGTGTTCATTCAGGCTTGATACCACAGCGCCGTGCCGAACTGCATCACTGCTCGAGCAGAACCCGTGGATTTCAAACCAAGGGCGCATATCTGTAGGATGCTCAAGGAAGCCCGCTCGGCCGACAGTTGTGCGCGTGGGTTTAAACCGAAACAAGTCATCTCTGGATGTCCGTTGTACACTGCACATACCTTTGCCTGTGTGCGTGCAATAAGCAGGAAACTTCATAATGCACAGAAATTTTTCCCATAAAACGTGGTTTTGACGTTTACGTTCATCCACCGCGTTTCACAGTAACTGTTTTGCAAGAGCAAGCGGGCCCCTTCAGTCAGGAGCTTATTAATTCCACGGGGTCCCTGCTCCCCACACCTACTCCGGGATATACGCCCGTGGTTCAAATAACACATAATAATTATGTGTTAACTACGAGAGCAGTGCATCAGTAATGAAGTAGTTTAATAGAGTAACTGTATTTATTTTTATATCTGGACTCTACAGGGTGCACCTGACGCACACTTTGGGAACCACTGAACTGAGGTTTACTTGGTAGGAACTGACCGACATGCAGCATGCTGCATTGGCCGATAACTCCCCACTGTACCGATACAGCTTCAGAAACCATTAACTACTCATACACGTAAAAAATTTACAAGAATAGCGTTTGTTCTGAAGTGTTTATTCCTAGCGACAATATTCAAGAGGATTTCCCCCACCGTTAATATGGCTTCAAACTTTGCCTGCAGGAAATAAGGCCTATTTACACGCATTGCGCCATGGCCGCTGTAAAATTTGCACGCGTGGTCCACATAAACGAACAAGAATATTTTTTTATTAAACATGTCATATATATAAACAAATTTTAGTCAAATATTCTAAACATTATGTGGCACAAATATTTTTATGCAATACAATGGTCAAACACTATTACTTTATAAAGGGAAGAATGTACTTTGAAAAAGGGAAGAATAACTTTATTGAATAAAACACTATTTTTGAACAGTTTTAGTTTTTTTCACAATTATAAATTCTTAGATTAATTTTTAATGGTGAATATCACCCTTAGGAATTCACTTAGGCTGTAAGTGCCTCTGCGTATAAGTTCGCCGCCTGGAAATTAAAACAGTTGACAATCGTAATTTTGTAAATTTTTTCAATAAGTTTTGGCCTACGTTTAATTAATTGAAATTTTCGTCCGAAAAAAAAAGATAGCCAGCATTTTTCGGCTCGAGTACGGAGATTGCTTAAACGTCTTCCGGAGATGTTGTCTAAACGCCTGTGCTTAGGCTACACGCGTTGCGTATTCGAAGTTCATGATGCCTATGAACAAGGCGTCCGTTCCATTCCCAGGCGGTGAACTGTGCAGACGGGTTAAAGAAACAGATACAACGTTTATAAATTGTTTGGAACTGAATTTTGATCATGTAAAAATGTGAAATAGATATGTAGTAAACTAAAAATGTCAATAAAACCTTTTTTTTCATGAGTTTATTTTTTAAATGACTAAACGGAACTTGCTTTACAAGCCATCGTACTAAATGTTCAGCATCTACACATACCATAACTTCTAGCTTTCTGGGAACGTGAATTATTTGTAGCATGAAACACTTGCTCCCCCTAGAGCAGGTATAGTTTTTAAACATATTGTAAACACAAGTGAAAAGTTATTACCGTACACTTGCCAATATTCAGAGACATTTGTGTGCTGCGGTAGTCTAATTTTATTTATAATGTGGAGTCCTTTTATAAAACATTTCTCCTGATACTTGTACATAAATCCTTCTCGAAAACGTTTAATTAATCGGTTTTTAATATATATATGTATATCATTTTGCAACATTTGGCCAACATGCGGCGTTAGGTCCCAGAACAGCTATAAAGTTAAAAATGTAACCAACTATTTCGAATATTTTCAAAAATCTCGATGCTCTTAATTTTAGCGCATGTGCCGTTGAATGGAACTGTTTTTCGTAGTTTTACTATATATCTCTCTTTTTGAACATTTGTTTGTAATTACATGTAGGAAAAATACCTTTAAAAAGTCCCGAAATATATACTTATTGAATAAAGCGAAGTAATAAATTTATTCACGCAAGCCTCTGTATGTGGTTCGTGCATTTATTCACAAAGTCACTAAAATATGAACTATTCAATAAAATGTATAGTCTGTACGCTGTTATAATGGGACAACGTTTATCCTACAAATTATGTTATGAATATTGTTCATTTTTAAAAACACTTTTTGTTGTCTTCAGTTCATAATTTTTATTCAAACAACTTCATTTTGGGATTCTTTCAGCGTATAAAACCAATCAATATTTTTTTTTCTGAAGAATGGAAACTTACAGTTAATAAGTTACACGTATATTTTGTCATTAAAGTGTTTGTGGTTCTATTTCATGACATTAATCTGTTTTTATTCCTTTTTTTCTATGTGGCTGGCATAACTGTCGTTTGAAGAGATGGAATTAGTTCCCGAGGGGAAAAACTTTCGATTGGTACAAGAAGAAGAACTGCCCGAAATATTGGAATTCGTCGAGAAATACTTACCCGACTCTCTTAAGGTCAGTAACCCTAGTTTATAGATGTGTAGAGCAGTTTCAGAACCCACATGATCAGTGGATTCTTCATTCCCGAGGTTTCGTTTATCTACTATCTCTTTGCATTGCACTCGATATTAGCGCTAGGATAGTTGCGATAGTGCAACTTAAAGCAGAACAAACAACACACACTTATTTTTCTAACTTCATTGGTAACATACTACATGTCATCAGTTTTCAACTCGATGTATTCTTTAAGAATAAAGTTAAATGACGAAATTCAAAATATATTTTTAAATTAAAATCATTGTTGCGTAACTATTAAACTATTATTATATTATTCTGTTGCAATAATGGTCTACATTTGAAATTTATTTTAAATAAAATACAGGTCATATTATTTATTTCCCATTGCTATTCTAATTTTTTCCTTATGTCTACCAAGTTATTACTTTATAATTATTTATAAACCAGTTTTTGAGTAAGACCTGCACAGTTAAACAGCAGTATGGGTTTAATTCTCATCAATACCTACAAACTACTAGTACATACCTAATTTATGCTGTAACTAGAGAACACAGTTTCTACAATTTGGATGTCTTCGTGTTTACTTATAATTTATTAACCAGGAAAATTGGGCGAGATGAAAACATTGTGTCGATTATATTTAACCCTGTGTTGGTTCCCTTTAATACGATGAACGCTATGTTATATTTTTCTTTTGATATTAACTATATGTTTTATTTAACCATGTCAAAGAAATATAACTTCTAACGCGCATCACTGTTGATTAGGTTATTATATCAAAGATAATAATCTTATACCTTGTATTTTGTTAATAATACAGGTATTTAATGAAGAAAATAACAAAATGTTAAACATACAAATATATCATAACACAATCACGAATAGCGACATCAAACAAATGTATAAGTTGTACAAGACTGGTACTAGTTCTCATCAAACAGTTGTGAGAAAAAGGACTTGTCACAGATGTGCTGGACTAAGTAGTATAAAATCAGTTTTAAACCACTGGTCTATGTTTAAATGTCGCTAAAGTGCGTCCGATGTGATAAAAATAGCAGTACCTGGCATATTTACGTTATAGAATAACATATGCTTTTTTTTTAATGGCTGTTGTCATCTGAGGAGTTGATTTGGAAGAAAGTAATTCCATCAGTTTTCATTTTAGCCAAATCGTGCATATTCGTGAAATATTTCAAAAGAATTTAATAATGAAAGAATAAACATTATAACGCTGCCATTTTCTAGTTTTCTTTCGCGTTCCTATCAACAACGAAAACTCATCTCCAAGGCACTTGGACTAAGTGACATTTTCCATAAATGATTATTGATTAATGAAAATGTTAACAAACCTTTATCTTGAGATTAATATGGAATTTTGAATTATTTTAGCTTCCATGAATAGCTATGCTAAAGGAACATAAAGACAAGTCGACACACCTTAACTTATTAAAATATATCTATTTTGTATACTTACTACAAACGTTATCATGCATTACATTGCAGTATGGGAGATGCGTGTTTACCACAACCTACAGAATAAATATGTTTGGATATTTCTGAAGGTTTTGTATGAAGGGCTAACTTCCCTCGTTGTACAGGTGCCATGTAGGCAAACGTGTTAGAGTTTTACAACCGAAACATAGTGGCTCTCCTTACTTCGACTACAATGAGTATAAACATTATCATTGGAAATCAAAAATATGATATATGGTTATTGGAGATTTTCATATTCGTTACAATTGTCGTCTTATGATTGATTGTTTAGAGACATTATGGGGGTAAGTCCCGTTACCGGTCATTATTTTAATTTTTACGTTCAACACGGTTAAACTTGTAGAATTTTTGAATGGCTGAACTTCAGCAAAATGAAAGCAATATACATTGTGCATACGTTTCGCATAATTTGCTGGCAAAGTAGAAGTTTTAACATCTTTATGCAGTGTGCATAAGGAGCTCCAAATGGTATAAATACCTGAAAATTTTTGGGTTTAAAAGAAATGTTGGTGTTTACGGCGTGATAAGGTTTTAATTCATCCAGAAAAATTCATTTAATTTTATTTTGCCTTTGAATAATCATAAAAAATTCGAAGGATTTTAAAGTCTATGTAAAATTCCAGTTTTGTATTCAATTTCATTCTTTATGCCATACTGCAAGGAAACGTTAAAAATACAACTTTGCCAGCTAATTATAGGAAAATTATGCACAGTATTTTTTTTCATTTTGTATAAGTTAACCCACCGTAAAGTCAGCAGGTTTAACTGTGTGGAATGTAAATATAAAATAATGACCTGAAACGAGCCATACCCTCTTATAGTCGGTTTATTGCAGGGCGATCACGAAGAGAAAGCTAGCGGCAACATTTAAGTGGGACTAGAAAGCATTGACATGCTCGACGGTCGACGTTGTGACCGCTTGTGACCTCACCAAAAACATTACTAACACCAATAAGCCAGGAGACAGGTCACCCGTATGGCAAAAGTCATAGTACAGCAAAGATATCGCGTTCGCGATCATAAAGAGATAATTTTGTGTGTTTGGGGTCTGGCTCGCGGTGTTTGCGTCCCGAAATGTTGATTCCGTTTTCTTCAACGAAACAGTGAACGTGATTTTTTTATGGACGCATCTTCAATGAATTCGTGGAGTAACCCCAAGTCATTTAGTAGACGTAAGTCCATTTTTCAACGTGATGGCGCACGATGGCATACCTTATGATGTGTCCATATCACCCATAAACAATTTCTCAAAGAAATTGTTGCCTCTACGATCCCCGGAGATGACCTCTCCTGAAGAATCGCCCACTTTCTCAACTTTGAATGAACTTCACAGATGAAATATAAAAAAATATTAATTATAACATGTTACAGAAATCTCGCAGAATATTTTGCTACGGGTAAAATTTCGTCTGGATTCTGGTGGTGTTAGTTTCCAACATTTTCTGTGACAGAAATGAACCTCCTATAGGTTTTCTCTTTTTTAAGTTAAAATGTGATAACACATTTATGATCTCGTTCTTCAGTGATTATAAACTAATCAAATGGTAAATTTTTATGTGGATCGTTCTGTATATTTTGCTCATTCATCTGATAGTTTGTAATGATAATTACACATTTACTTATTTCGGTATAGAATCAGATGGAAGGTATGAAGTTTGCTATAATTTCAATGGTACCGTTTTACAAACGAATAATTGATATTACATTGCATTACTGGTCCAAATAATATCACAGACACAGTGAATGCTTTTCGTTTGTTGCAGATGAGGCATTTGGTCTAACTGAACACGTAGTTTAAAATTCATTTTGGTGGAAAACATTTTACACAACAAAAGATAATATTTACTTAGACTACTAAAGGCACGTCTGCCAATAGAGAGTAGTTTTGGTGAACTCGCTAACAAATGGCGAATCCTTTGCCGGCCTCGTGATGTTAATATTTAATTCGCTTCAGAGATTATAAAATCTTTTTGAGTTTTACTTAATTCGAGACAACACAAGTAGAATAAATAATAGATCCCTGGAAGTTCTAGGGAGTTTAACTAAGTATTTCTTCAGCACAGACTGAGAACTAGACTGATAATATGGAATTACAAGACAATGAAATTTTACATTTTAAATAATAAATACTAAGGTTTCACAGGGTGATCGTACGAAGTAAATAGTATATTATTTTGGAACTGTAGATACTTACTGAATTTTTATTTTTTCATTATGTATCGACCTTTCTTTGGAAAACCAATATCAGGATGGCTGGAGCGGAATTGGAGTCGAGTGTATGTATTACTACTGCGCCACCTGCAGAGGAAGTGATTAATGACTTGGTATTGAAAGGAAAGGCGCTGCATCGAGGCATAGATGCAGTTGCTCTGTGTGACGTGTCAGTTGGCAGGAAATAAACGCAGGAATCGTTTATACAAGCGAACCAGAGCCAGTAGTGGCGTAATACCGCAAGCACTAAGTATTCGACGTGTCCTTCGTCGGTCGCAGCAAGACTTGCTTGCAACACAGAGCGAAGCATGGGGAAAGGGCTAGTTACCGGCGCGTGGGAGCCGCGCTGTGATCGATAGTTGACCCCGCGGCTAATCGAGGCGCGCGTGTTCGGCTCGGCGAGGCTTCGGCAATTTACCGGCCGGCGAGTCGCCGGGGCTTCTCGCGCTTGCTGTCTCGCTGCAGGGACTTGCGCTCAGAGCAATGGATGTTTAGACTGAAAGTTTCCGAGGGAGTGGTCGAGAAATACTGACTTCGATATCTCGAAGTTGGTGGTACTGGCAGATGTCAACGCGACCTACTGAGGGGTGTCCGAAACAAGGAGAGATCGACTCACACGAGGCTACTGCTAAAGCATTGGGCTTATGGAGGGGACTAGTGCAGTGCTCTGGTGGCTTGGAAATAAACTACGGGGCACTGTTTGTTGCGAGAGGCGCCAGGGGGCAGGCGTTTAGCGGGCGTTCAAGCACCCAGGGGAAATAACTCGCAACTCTGCCACGAGAGGGCAGATGCAATACATTCGGAGACTGTTGTCGTGGCCTTGAGACAGGCCGGGGTTGTTGGCCGGCCATTGAACTGGGCCTGGTTCCCTGGGAAGGCTTTAAAGGGGGGGGTGGTTAATGTGCTTCTGCCAGTGGGAAAATCTCTCGGCAGGGATCCAGGTCGTGCCGGGGAGGTGTTTAGGACGATTATGCTTCCGAAATGTGCTGCCTTTTTGTTGATGGTGCTTCCAAAATATGCTGCCTTTTTGTTGCTGGTGCTTCCAAAATGTGCTGCCTTTTTGATGATGGTGCTTCCAAAATGTGCTGCCTTTTTGTTGCTGGTGCTTCCTAAATATGTTGCCTTTTTCGTTGAATGGTCTTCTATTTTTAATGTTGTTTTGACTCTAGTATTATAGTAAATGGCTCTTGATCTGACAAGCGTATTATTCCATCCGGTGCATGTATATAAGCGAGTCATAGACAGCAGGTAGCTCATTTTGTTACTGACGTCGATGGTGTAAGGATCACCTAGTTTGTTTCTTCTGGTGCATAAGTAGCGTAATTACCTGTTCTTGAGACCTCGATGGCATCTTTAACGTCTTTAACGTCGAACTCGATGGATATTGTACCATCTACTACGGGAACCATGACGTCAGCGACGACGATGGTGGAGCAGATCCTGTTGGCAACGTTGACGTCAACATTGGAGGATACTTCAACAGTCGAGATACCACCAGCAGAAGAAACGTTAATGCCAATAGTGATGGCTATACAGGAAACCTCGACGAGCGCTGTTTCGCCCTCGATGGAGACTTCAATGGATGCCGAATCGACAACTAACGAACATCGATGTCGTTACTGCGACAAGATTTTCTCAAACATCAGCAATGCTCGTCGACACGAGAAGAGATATTGTGCTAAGAATCCTCCTCGCAACATGTTTGGTTGTAAGAAATGTCATAAGCAGTTTTCCAGAAAAGATAATATGCAAACGCACTTGAAGACATGTTAAGGTGCTGCTGTGCGGCAGAAAGTAAAGGTTTCTATACAACAACGATGCATTGACGTTCATAAGAGTATGCCTGGAAATGGTGCAACTGTGGCAACGCCAGTATCTGGATCAGGTCTGAAAGGCTCGTCTTCTTCAACACGGTATCCTTGCAGCTACTGTGATACGTCGTTCGCATTTTCCCATGATGCACGAAGACATCAGCGGAGCAAATGCAAGAAGAATCCTTCTCGCATGAAGTTTCGCTGTGATGAGTGCCTTAAATGGTTTACTCGAATTGACAATTTGCGACATCATGCGAAAAAATGTAAAGGTGAAGTCCGTGTGCCTACTGCTGAACTACCTGCCGACATTTCGACTCCTCGCTTTAGATTGGAGATACGTAAGCGTACAACCAATAACGAAAAAAAAAAAAACAGATGCGCAGCAACCGATTGCTATGACGTCTGAACATGGAACTAAACCTAAGACTGTGTTCGGAGCATTACAGGTAAACGATAATGGCTTGTACTTGGCGCAGTCTGAATTTCGTGGAATATTGAAAGACTACTATTATATAAATACGTTTAGTGAGTCGAAAGAAATTTGTAATTTTCTTGACGATATCAGACAGAACATAATCAATCAGCTTACTGATGATGTAGCAACTAACGGACCTTTGAAGTATAACTTGTGGTTGGACTGTATATATGGAAAGCCATATCCGTTCGATGACAAAGTGAAGAAGTGTGCATTCAAGACATCGGCTGCAGTAATTTACAGTTCTAACGATGTGAAGCAAACTGTTAAACACGGTATCCAGAAACACTGTCAAGAAGAGGAGGACTATGTCTGTAAAGGTTCTGGTTGATCTCTGTCTAGTATAAACCGATTGGAGCTAAGAATTAGTCATTTCGCGCCTATGCAGGGCTAAATGTTTATAAGATTGCTGGCTTTCGCAAATTTTCCTGTAGTAGAATAGCAATTATGTAATAAATATTATGTTTGAAAAAGAACTTGTGGTGTTTTATTTCTCAAACCTGTTATTTTTGTGGTATTTTTTATATATTTTTTGTATCAGCCGGGGATAGAACCAAGTTTCTAATCAATCATTACTTGAATGAGTGAATTTTTGATGAATTTTGGATTTTTTCCCGAATTTCTAGCATTAAAATTGTCGATTTTCTAGATGGCGGCCGTAACGAAACATACAACATTAATAGGATCCAATATGGTGGTCGTAACGTAAAGTGTAACGATGACATCGTATTCAACCAAGATGGCGGACATAAAGAAACATGTAACATTTATATAATCCAATATGGCAACCGTAACGATATGTGCAACGATGGTTTTTATGTAATATTTTATTAAATTTTTATTATTCAATTTCATTGATTAATTTTTAATGATTTTTTAATTTGTTTTCATTTTTCTAACATAAAAATTACGAATTGTCAAGATGGCGGACATGACGTATACTACCTGATGATATATATTCTATGAAACAAGTGGTGGGGGTCAGTCTGCCAGAAGACACTGTGAGGAAAGGATCGGTCGCAATTTTTATTTTTTTTGCCCTCACCGGGTTCGAACCGAGGACTCCGAGCTCCGCGCTGTAAATGTTTGTTTTAAAAATTTTTTATTAAAATTTTTTTAATTGATTTTTTTTATAAATTTCAATTTTTTTTTCTTTAAAATCGGATAATAAATAAAGATTTTCAAGATGGCGGGCGTAACGTAAATTGAAACGGTGACGTCATAATCCAAGATGGCGGTCATGGAATCCTTATTCCTAGAAATGGCTTATCGGAGGCTTTAGACATGGATGCTTAAGCCGTTTTTAGGATTTTGAGTTCTTTCTAAGGCAAAACGACTTTTGAGGATTTTCGAAACCCTAATTTTTGAATTAAGGAATTTTTGTAGATTTTTTGGCGGAATGTTTTTCCAAAAATAATGGAAATTTTGGCGAATTTTGAGGAAGTTTGGGCAAATTTTGGAAATTGTTGGCAAATTTTGGCCAATTTAAAGGTCAAAGGTAAGGTCAAGGTCAAGGTCACACTCATCCAAGATGGCCGCCGTGACGTCACATCATATATGGCGGTCGGAACGCAGGTACCACACCCTGGACCCTGTGCTAGGAGCCCCATTTCTGTACTACTTAAATCTCTCGCATATAAACTTTAAAATTTAGGATTAACCATTGGCGTCTAGGTTATGACTAGACAAAAATAAATTTTTGAAACTCAGCCGGTTAACATGGGCGAGGCACGAGACACATTTCTACAGCGATCCTAGCGGCGCGAGCTGAAAACATACGCGCGAAATATAATTTTGTGTACATTGTTCTGGGTTATTTAGGCATGTTTTTTCTCTAAATTATGAAAAAAGCTGGTCATGAACTGATAATTCTATTATTTATTTTTTGTGTTTCTCCAACGAATTAAAAAAAAATATTCACGCAAATTCTTAGCAATAACTAACATTCTTGGTCAACAAAATGGACTTGGTTTCACATCATCTACCTTGTTAAACATCAGGTCCAAAGCCTGTTTTTGTAATTTTTTTTAAGTATTTTGCATTTTTATCGGGGCCATTTTATTATATAGTTTAACATTTTTTTCTGTTAATAGAATGATATTATAATCAACGTAGCTGCTCTGCAGCGAATTCTAGCGACAGGTTCGGAATCTTCGTGATTCGCGTCAGCTCAAGCAGTTTACACGAAGGGAACCGTTATAGTACTAATTTTTAATGAATTTTATAAAATGAAGTAATTTAATAAAATTCCATGTTGAGAAATCAGGTCCAAACTAGCGATTATTTTTTTCTGTTCTTTTACGCTTTTGTGTAGTTCAAAATCGCGGTCAACTAATTAAATGATTCAATTGTCGACGTATCTGCTCGGGCAACAAATTCTAGTAACAGGTGAGGAAACTACATGTGATTTACGTCAATAAATGGAGTTGAAATAATAATTTTCGTATATTTATCACGCTCGGCATTAATTTAAATAGTTATACGTTAAATTTCGCATCGGAGTTTCGTGTTATAAGTGTATTTGCAACATTAGAACACACGAATTTGCTTGTTAAGCCAGCCCCACACGATACTCATATCCTTAGCAGTTTTCAAACATATTTTCTGTCAGCGCACCTGCTTCCGTGTAGGTAGAATTTGGCACCCTTCCAAGGGGTCTGGCTCTGGGTATAACAATTTTCATACCAGACGTCTTAGCTTAAACCGCACTGTTCTATTTTTCTGCTATACCCACGAGCCGAAGATTAAAATATTTATAGAAAGAATAAATCACCAGTTTTAAAATACGAAAGAAAACTGGCAATACAATAGATACCACACAGTATCCGTCAGAACTTTAGTGCAGCAGTAGGAAGCGTGGTTGAGAAGTTCCTGGGACCAGGTTTGAACCACATCACTAGCGAAAGTAAACAACAGATAACTGAATCTAAAAAATTTTGCGTTAAGAAGATTACTATTAATACAATTTATTTTTTATCTGAATGCTCTATTATTACTAAATACATAGCTCAGTCCATTTTTGATTATTTCTCACAAGGTAGGCCTATATCCTTTATTTTTACTGAAATAAAAATAAAATTTATATTCACAAGTAATTCAAACAAAAATTTAATTCCCCAATAAAATATCATTTTAGGCACAGCCTACAGGCATAGGTAGATTTTGAAGTACCTATTTCTTCTGAAAATATTTTGGAAACTTCTATGAACTCTTGGGACATTTTAAGAACTTAATGTAGCCTACATAACATCCTATATGTTCGCCAATGTTAAAAACAAAATATATTTAACATTTTTCTCATATTCCTTGCAGCGAAAATATTTTGAATGTTTTTTACATAATGCGTCCAGAATCTAAAGTCTTAACGAATTTCATATTATGCCAACTACGGTAGTTATGCAATTATTATTGACATTTAACACTATTTTTCATCCCTTGTACTAATACGTGGTGGTATAAATTTATTTTGGACAAATATTTAAGGTCACATTAAGATGGTTATTAAAAATTTAACTAGTTGGATACTAAGAAAGTTTTAATTTTTTTAGTTTAAACGCCTGTTTTTACGGTAATAGTTAGTTTCATCAGAAATTGTTTCAGCCAAAGTTTTAGGTAAAGTCTAGGCGTTTTACAATAAATTATAATGGATTTGATAGTAAATCTATTAACAAAAGTAATGACATTTTGTATTTCTACCCTTGTTATTTCCAACCCATGTAGTAATTGTCTATATTATCAAAAATAGTTTCAGACAAAAGTTTTAGTTAAAAAATATAAGATTTAAAAACAATTTGAACGGATTTGGTAGAGTACCTACTAAGGTA
Organism: Bacillus rossius redtenbacheri; assembly: GCF_032445375.1. Taxonomy (NCBI): domain Eukaryota; kingdom Metazoa; phylum Arthropoda; class Insecta; order Phasmatodea; family Bacillidae; genus Bacillus; species Bacillus rossius. The sequence goes on from NC_086332.1 coordinate 75,564,138, forward strand.
GTTATGAATATATATATATATATATATATATATATATATATATATAAAAATTCTACCTCTCAATTTTCAACCCCTTGCAGCAATGGTTCGTCTAATCAAAAAACTGTTTCAAACTAAAGTTTTATATTAAAATTATAAGATTTACAAAATATCCAAACGAATTAAATGTTGTGCCTACGAAGGGAGTTTTGATTTATTTTTTCCTCCAACCTTTGTTTTTTCAACCACTTGCAGTTATGATTGGTAGTATCAAAAACTGATTTAGATACAATATTTTGATATTACTTTTACAAGTTATAATACGTTCAAACGGATGTGATATTTTCCATATTGTAGGAGTTAGAGCAATTTTTCTGTTTTTCAAAAAACCTTCTCCATTTCCACTCCTTTGGTTGGATATTGCCCATTAACGAACTCGACCGGGATTTTCCACTACTAGATTTTATGTATCACTTTGAAAGTGATTTGTGAAAAATTGCGACAGTTATCGTGTCCACAAAATAGTGATATATATAAATAAACTGTAGAGTTGAGATGGTTTTGGGGTCTTTGGTCCATGAAACAAAAAACTATATAAACATTTTCCGAACACCTACGTTTATTATAAAATGCATGTCCATAAATTATAAATGGATATTCTAACACTTCATAGAAACGCCACATCTGTTAGCCTAAATGAAAATTCGACATGGTTTACCTTCACTTTAGATTAAAGTTTATCATGGGAACTACTACTATCTTAAACTATGCGTGTTTCTTTGTCTCATGTGGTGACAAAGATTGTTAGTTATTTTTTTCAAAGTATGTATTATAATAAGTTAGTAATCAAGAAACGTATATAAAATATGTGAATCGGTAGCATTTTCAACTATTACAATAAAATTAGCAGAATTATATTGTGAATTATTTAGATGAATTGTCTAATTTATGTCATTTTATAAATATATCATTAATAAACGACATTCAACAAACCCAAATTCCCTGTATGCTTTAAATTTTATATTACTATATTCTGAAACTAAATAAACAATGAAAATTCAGTCTCCTTTATTTCAATTTTTTTTTAATTTTTAAAAAATACTAAACGAACTTTGTTATATTTTTTGCAAGTGAAGTGTAGAAAATAAAATATCAAACATTTTTCACCAGTTTACATGATTTTTAAATAAAGAGCTTAAATTTTTTATCAGTATTTGTTTAAATGGACAGTATGTTTATCCCACCCCGATATGATTGCTTTGTTCGGCAACTGCTTCAGCTGGTTTTATGTTACCATCCTAGATATCGTGTGTATGAAGTAACCTATTCTTTCTTCTCTTCTGTTATAAAAACCTTTATGACTCCTTTAACTGAACGTGGAGAAGAAATTGGGTATCATGTGGGCTGGGCTTTAACGAGGTTAGATGTTACACATCTCTGGCGAGTTCTGAAAGACTCGCAACCATTTTTATTTTGCTTCAATGAACGTGCGTCTGTCTCCACTTTTAAAAGCAGGAATGGTTCCTTGACAAAATCTTACATGTTTATACGCGCTTCTCAATTACGACGAAAAAAGTATATAATTGTATTCATGACGCTGGGTCCCGGGTAACGAGCGAGAAGACGACCGCCATCTTGGATATGTGACATCACGGCCGACATCCTGGATGATCTTGAGCCCGTTCGGAATCTTGGATTCTAGAAAGTCCCGCAATGTTACATTCTGAAACATTGTGCCATCTTGTATGACGTCATAGCCACCTTCTTGGCAGACATCTTGAAAACCTTTTAATTTTTACAAAAAATTCGAAAAAAAAAATATTTTTCATAACTGACGTCCGTATCCCAGGTCCGTCCACCCCAATTATTGTAGTGAAAATTCTTTGCTGAGGGGGCCACAATTTTCGAGCGTTACGAAAATTCTGCTTGTACGAGGGGGATAGTTAGGCACGTGGTGGGGGGAGGTAGAGGAGGAGACGACAGAGGAGATTTCGAAATGACGCAGTATACTTACATACTACACACTTGCATACTTTCACACCTGCATACTTGCATATATATATATATATATATATATATATATATATATATATATATATATATATTGGATCTGCGACCTTAGTCAAATAGAATTAAGTTTCAAATGTCTAATAATATAATAAGCAAGGATTTTCACTTCTGTCACACGTGGACTCCACACACACACACACACACACACACACACACACTTTTTTGTTACAAATACAAGGTTTTCCCATTCAAATACTTACCCTTGCGTACTTATATGTACACTCTCTCATAACCTGGATGTGGACGATACAAGCCCCGTTGAGCCTTGGAAGAGCCGTCCACCCGCGACACAGCCGCGTGTGGCGGGTAGCCGCACCCCACAGGCGCAGGCTCCCCGACACTCGCTGAGCGTGGGTTTGATTAGGAAAATCTGTTACTTAAACATAATTTCAACACTCCCAAATCTGCGGTGTGAGCAAAAGATACTATGTTAAAGCAGAGATCGAAACAACTGTAAATATAACAGAGCATAGGTTGGTTTTTACTAGGGCCGAAATAAAAATAAATTAGAATATCATCATTGTTTACGTATGTTTAAATTCGCACATACAGTATAAAAATTGTACATTACAAAATAAAGTGGTAGTTAACTGGGAGCATAAATAATATATTAAAAACTTAATGTTACGGGCTTGAACTTAACAAACAAATTATAATATTAAATTGATTAAATTTTAACTCTACAATAATTGAAAAATTAAAAAATTATAAAAAAATTGTAAAAATTTAAAGACTCTTTAAAGCATGTGTTGCGCAGCATTCTTAAGTTAAAATAACTCATCTTACAGTTTCTAACGTTCGTTATCATCGTGCTGGGGCGACCAATACAGTTAATGCTATATAAATATGCACTCGAAAATCTCGTTGGCATAGACCTGGAGTACACAGGTTAACGTTGCAAGTAGTGTTGTAACGAAGATTCGCATTCGTATTCACAAAATTCATGCGAATATTTTTCTAATATGTCTTTCAGAAGAAAAATCTTATTCTTTAAAGAGAAAATAATATTAAATAAGACAAACATTATGAATATTTTAATTTTTTAGAACAGTTTTTTCTTATTTCTTTTTTCTTGAAATAAATAAAAAAATTCTCTATATCTTTTATCATCTTTAGACTTAGTATTATAAACAATCGAATTTTCATTAGAATACACTAATATTTATAATTTAAACAAACATAATTTTTTTTTCTCTAAAACCTTTATCAGTATTTACTTACACATTATTTTGAATTTTAGTGTTTTGAGTAATAAACTTCTTTTAAGAAACTAAAAAAAATAGTTATTTGAACGAACAAAAAGTTATTCTTTTATTTTTCTGCTTAATTTTAAATTTTCAACAACAAGTTAGTAATCAGCTAGGAGTAGATGAATATTAAACTTAAAAAATAAAATCTTATAAGCGTTTTCTCCTTTGAGTCTGTTTCAGTGTATAAAGAAACGCAGTAACCCTAAATATAGCTCTCTAGGAACATTCGTTGGTGGTGTCTCTAAATATCACATTGCTGTAGGAAAAAGAAGACCGTATTTCTGCTTGTTCGCGTTCTTGAAAATCATTTATGATCTGATAATACCGTTTATGGAACTCTGGTGTCTTCTGAACTGATCTTGCAGCACAGATATGTCCGAAACGGACCCGCCTAGTCAGGAGTGTATTGTGTTATTGAGGCGGGTTGATAAGTGTGACGCTCGCTGGGACTTCTAGCGTGGTATCTCTTCTAAGCACAAGGCTTTGAACTGGCGCGCAGTCTTCTCGTCGTGCTTAGACCGACTATGAGATTTGAGCGGTAACATTGAGTTATATGATGGAGAAATAATGACAAAGGTGTATTGAAAGTACCTTGGGTGCTTTCAGGAATCTGTACCAGATGTTTTATGCCTGAAAATTACTCTGCTAACACATGTTATAGCCATTTTCAATATTCTCAAATTACAGTTTAAAAAAGGTTATCTATACTTATAGTACTCGCTTATGTTGTGTAGTATCTAACCTATCGTATGACAAGCTATGTATTAACACGTATTTTAATACAACTATTATGAAATTATTGAATTTATATCATATATTACACATTATTGTTTCACAACGTATATATAACGTAGATATTATAAAAGCCACATGGTAATGCGCCGCGCTGTTCAAGACTGCTGCTAGCGGAGCGGACAGCAAACAGCCGTGTCTTCTCTCTCTTCAAGCGCCATGGAAGTGTCTGTGCTCGCCGCCACGCCGCAGCACTAGCTTCATCCTGCTTCCCGTCACACATTTCCCTGGCAGTCACGACACTACTCCCACCAAATGCCGTGTGTTACACATTAAATATTACCTGCTACATCATGTTCAGTACATATTACATATCAAAAAAACACTTGTACTACTATAAAACACCAAGGACGCTTTAACACACTATACGTGCAAAGTTGATCTTTCTTTGGCACAGGCTATAAATGGTTTTTATTATGAAGTGTTAATACCTTAAGTTGATAAATATACACTCAGCAGTAAAAAAACACAATGATATTTACCTGTAATTCTAGTAAATATATATATATATATTTAATTTGTCGTACGAACTAGTTTATTTATAGATTATTTGAATAAAGTCTACCAAAAACAAGTATGTTTTATTAATAATAGTGTACAAATAAATTATAAAGAAAAAATTAAGAAATTAGCACCTATTTTTTTATGATAATTCTTCATTTTATTCAGGTTTTCTTACAAAAGATGGCCTCCTGACACTCCTTGCACGGTGAAGGGTCTTAACCCTGTCAGACATAGAAGAAATTACATTTTGAACGCATTCCACCGGCACAGCCTCCCATTCTTCACGAAGAGCAATTTGAAGCTGATATAAGTCACTAAGATGAGGATGACGATACCTAAACACGTCTCCTTAAATTATCCCACAAATGCTCTATCGGATTCACATCGGGAGATCGTGCAGGCCAGTCCAAAACTGTACTTCCTTTTTCAAACTTAATAATAATTCAGTTTAACAAGATGGAACCATTGGTTTCTGAAAATAAAAGCGAATTTCGCGCGCTCCTTACTTCTTCTTACACATTTCCGTTCCTTGACTTCCGTCGCATTCATGAAGTTACTCCCACCAAACGCCGCATACCGAGAGCTAAGTTGTTACACATCGGAACAGAAACGCGGAAACAGGACTGCTCATCCGCCCTCAGCGTATTCTTAACTACTTTTCATAAATAAACACCACTCAGATATCTTGACTAGTTTTCAAATTGCGTTGGTTTTTCTGAAGCTCTGCATACAGTATGTGTGCCCAGGTAGGCGGGGCCCTTAAAGGAAGCAGTTTCGTATGGGTATTGGTGGTCATTTTGAGGACCTGCTGAAACTGAGCTGCAGGCATGGCCGCTGGTGTTCCCAGACCGCCCATATCCTTCTACTTGGTGGGCGGGCTGGCGTATCGGCAGCAGGCGGCGCATTGCGGGCGGGCCGGCCCTGACCCCACCACGCGACACGCTGCGGTTCCCTCCCCTCCTCGCCCCTCCTCTAAACGGCTCTCTATCCCATAAGCTAGGCTACACCCGCTGCCGTGGCGGGCTTATCGCCAACAGAGGGCGCGCGTGAATTACCTCGCTGCGGGCCTTTCCAGCTTGCGCAACCGAAACAATGTTATCTCGCACCAATAACCTGCAATTCATTTTAAATGGGTTTATATTATTTATACTAATGTGTGGTTTAAACTGTTTTAAATAATCAATTTTTTTTTTAGTTTTTAACCGTAACGAATAGATAAAGAGTAAGCATTAACAGCACTCTATGAAAAATAAAACGTCAAGTCACATTCTCTACTCTAGCGCCAGTCTCGGAGACATGAGTTAATTTAGTACTAGTATAGAGTGGACTTTCACTACTATTGAATTTTCGAATTTTTTGCTCCCTAATCGCTCTACAATATAACAAGATTGATAATTACTCAAAATTCTTCTTTAAATGCTTTTAAAATATTATAAAGACGCCGTAAGTCAATAAACTAAGTGTGTTTACTAACATATGTCTAAATTCTAGCCTTGTATGTACACTATGTATGCAATAAATGGTTAGTTGAAAGAAAAACATACCAAAGTTGTTTGGTATTCTGTTCTTGTGGTATTGCACACAGTTTATGTCTAATTAAAGTGTATTTTATAGACATCTTTACCTGTGGATGAGCATTTTTTCATAAAGCACGCCGATCACTATCAGTAAGCCTTGTTTACTTCGTTTTCCCAAGATCAGGCAAGCGCAAAAAAGTGTTAAAAAATTAAAATACAATCTTATTGCTCGCATTCTAAAGAAGAAGAAAAAAACAGTTCGGTAGTTAGATGAATTTGATAATAATTTAAAAACAAATTCTTAGTGCCAAATTGTAAGTAAAACATACCGTGGATTGTAATTATTCGCAGAGGTTCGATTAAGCGCTGCCGACTGTGGAAACCGGCCCACTGCGCCCTCCAAGTGTCCACTCCTGGGACTCCTATTCTTCAAGGTCACGCGGTCCGCACGTGACCGCTCGGCGACAATCGCGCGTTGTCGTTAGAAGTTTCTAATTCCTGGAGCACGGAGGCAGCACGAGTCAGTGCCGTAGCGAGAGGCTCGGCCGAGGGGTCCGAGCCCCGCCTCAGGATAAACAAATTTATTAATTACTTGAGTAGTATTGATCTGCGACTTGACACTGAAAATTATAACTGTTACAAGTAAAACCCTTCAATCAGTTGAAATCCTGCAAAGCTATAGTATTAATTCCCTTCAAGCCCACGTTTAAGTTTTCTTTGCAGGTAACATTCTTTAGTCACTGGGAGTGATTTCACAAAACAAAATTGCAAGTCTTCATTCAAGGACATTGGCCTTCAATACTAACGACTTGGGTGGAGCAAAAACAAGGTCTCCGCATAACACGCAGTAGTTGTTACCTATTTCATTTTTTTTTTTCATTTATGTTAATCAAGGAATTTTTGTGTAGGTTTTATTCCGAGCGATTTCTTGCATATTGTTACGGGTGGGAAACCAAGTTTTTAAAAAGGATAGACTGATTAAATGAATACAGTTTTATTTATTACCTAACATAACAATTAAACTGTCTATTCTCAAATTAATCACAATTTAACTAATTACACGATTTACTCTGCCCACTGGAGCTCGGCTCGACAGTGGCTCTACTGCTAGTCTCGTACCGCGCCCCTCTGTCCCAACACACTGCCTCGCACTATTCGCTCGTCCGCCGCACACACAACACAGTCCCGTATGCTTCTGTCACCGAAACATGTCACTCGTCGCCAAGGGGTTACTCGCCTTCTTCACTTCACTGCTAGGAAGCTGGTGTTGCCGTTTTCGTACCTCTCAGCCCCCTTCTAGAATGGTCTCGCACCCCTTCGAAGTGTCGCGTAATCAGAGTCAATGGACACCCGATACTCCCAGAACAATGGCGTCCTAATTACGCCATCTCACGCAGGCTGGGCTCTGGAAACAAGCTGAACCCTCCAGAAAAAGGGATAAGCAGGAAAGGTAGAAGGGGAATCGAGGTGCCGTTGCTAATCGGATTAGGCGTGTAGCACTAAAGTACCCGCAGGCTAGCTGGGCCGCTGACTTGCCTCATGGCCTTGCATCTAATATCGTACCAATATTATAAATAAAAATTATATCTGAGTTGTTAAAGGTCGTGCAGGTGATCATAATTATGAACCAATGTGTGACTATTAACCACTATTGAACAATAATTAGTAAATAGCTGTTGACAAAATAAAAAATGATACATAAAATGGACGAGAAATATTTTCGCGTTAAACTGACGAACAAAAACTTCAACTGATGGTGATGACAAGAAAATTAAATAACCAACTCGGTATGAGAAACCGCCTGCTGCGCCCATGTAATATCTCTTGGCTTAACATACAAAATGGCGTAGCTTTGAATGTCAGTTGAAGTTAACATTTGTGGCCTTAGTGTAACTACAAAAACTGTAACTGCATCGCTTTAATCAAATAATCAGTTATATCCTCCCAACAGTTACCTTCTTGAGCTTATGCATCGTATTCACGCATGCACGACGGAAATTTTAATTCTTTATTATAAACCTTCTTCGCGTGTGGCTAAGCGACAATTCCACAGTATTTTTGGTTGTTAACCACTACTATACACAGAAATTACTTATACTGAATTTTCACCGTAGAATACCCCTAAAATAAACTAAGGGTTCTTAGTATTTCCAGATGAATGAGTCTTCGTAGAAACTACGCAGTTGTGAGTTTCACTGTAAACATATCAAACATGCATGCACGTTAAAGACAGAAAAGAGTTTAGCTGTATATTCAACAAGTTTATAAAGTATTACTCTCTCTTCAAGGTGAATTATTATGTTCGTGTTCAACATATTTGAACTTTTCGGTTATTTAAGAAGATGCCCGTAAATCAACGAAGCTCCCTGGATAATTGTTTACCAGTGTTCTCCGTACATTTCAGGTAGAAATTTTTAAGAGTGTGCGTAGGTATAGTATGTCTTATCCTTAGATTGCAGTGTGCATTTAAATTGGCGTTTACTATCTCCTTACAATGCACAATTTCAGCCATTAGCACCGTCCTTGTTTCTGTGTGCTATGTTTTTAGACATACGCCATAGAGCACGAACTATTTAAACCAACTTTGTAATAAAATAAAATTCTTTTTGTAATATATTTTTAAACATTTTTGTTTTTCAAGGAAAATTTGGAATGAGAATTTTGGAAATACATTGTTGAAGTTATACTTTTTTTTGGCGCGTTACAAAAAATAATGAGAGTGAATTTTTATGTTGCGCGTACTCCTTGCAACGAAATTTTCACACGATGAAAAAGGCTTCATACAAATAAAAATTATATATGTGCTTATACTTTAGTAATTGATATTGAATACTGATCTATATCATTAAAATATTTATTTCTGAATAGGTAAAGTGACCAATATCGGATACTTTTTCATAATTGAAATTTTCAAAATGAAAGAAATGATATTAAGAATCACAATTTACTCCGTTATTATCTTTGTTAAACATAGTTTTCACTGACATGTATTTCGAGTACGCAAATAGTTCACGGAAATATTAAAATAATAAAAAGTAAAACAATAACATTTATCAGTTCTGAAAAAAACGTAGTCTAATATCGGATACTAGGTGTTCCTAATATCGGATAGTAGGTGTTTTTAAAATTAAATTATGAAATAAGGCATAATTCTTCCCGGCAGTTGATCAAGTACAATACATAACTGTTAGACTTAAAGAAAAACTAAAAATATAACAAGCATTGATTGCAAGGAACCTGAGTTCTGTGGAACATATTAAACGTCTAACTGTCTGAAACAAACAAATTAACTAAATCATAAACCACAGTTTTCACAAACAAATGTTTTCCAGCTGTGATTACCAATTACAGCAAATGTTTCATGTACTCATCCTAGACAGCGAATGCACCGAATCCAGTCGCTTCCAGAATGATCTTCGCGATATGGCACACCACAGTAGAGGCACTCTTCATCTGCACTGTCGCTGCCATCCGTTGAAACAAGAGGTGGTTCGTCCTCCAAATCTGAATCTTCCGAATCTGTGAAATTTGCCTTTAAAGTTCCTTTCTTTCCACATGCCTTAGGCAAGGCTGTCTTCCTAGAAATGGACGATGTTGCTCCCTTCAAGATTTTTCTTTTTTTTTTTTACAATTTCTTTCTTGGAACTCATTGGAATATTCTGCTTACGTTTCCTTAACTCTGCATTTTGTAAAGAGACTGTAAGCTGTGCCTTGAATGAAGATTAAGTGATGACGGCTGTTTGTCCAGACTTTCAATTCTTTTTAGAAAGCCCTGGTAGGCTAGGGGGGCGTAAATGGAACGAGCTGATTGTAACTGCACCATTTCTCTTCTTCTGAGCCTCACAAGTTTTTGGAATGTCAGTGATTTCATCCATGGATTTATTATAGCTTGTTCCTTCTTGGTCCTTCGTCCTGTCTTCAGATACTTCATCAAATTGGAAAGAGGAATTTCCGGTCATGGTTACATCATTTTCATGTTGTGATTCTGCTTTTCTTCAGGAAGGAAATCTTGTTCTCCAAAGACTAGTGGATCATATTGTGATATACCACACTTTCTGAACCCGTTTACAGCCTATTCCATGGTAGCTGCTCTCATGCAGGCGCGTCCCATTAAACTTTCAACTTGGTAAACAGAAACAACACTGAAAGGATGGGCATCCAGCAAATAAAACTTTTAAATGGAGCCATGAAAGCTACATCTAAAGGTTGTAGCTTGTGTGTCGAATGTGGCGGACGGCAAATTATTTTCACCCCATTCTGCCGTGCTAGTTCTATCACATCTAAATTTCTTGTATGGGAGTAATGTTCATCAAGAATCAGACAGGGTTATCAACAGTTGGCTTAACTATTTGTTAGGTTTAAATATCTAAAAACATTGAAGTTTAATGCTCGATGAAACTTATGTACAAATTAGGGCGTCAAAATTATTTAAATAATACAACACATATTTTTATTTATTCCCAATTTATAATTACTGTTTTTATAAATTTATTTCGATAGTTCAAAGTTTTTTTCGTGGAGCACCTTTTGGCGGTAAAATTATACTTAGAGCCCTATTATTGGTTATCTGATGTTCAGCATCCCTCAGTATCCGATATTAGGCATCATATAACTTTGGTTGTTACATTTTTCCGTGTCAAAACCAAACTTGTGTATGCATAAACAACACTTACACATTAAACTACGACACTTGTAGGTTCATCTAATGTACAGATGTGGTTTGTAACTACTCACCTTCTACCCGTAATCTGCCGTTCAAAACTATCCTTGAAAATTTCGAAACTTCATAAAACACACAAACGATAATGGACGCTAGTGACAACGGCCGCGCATTCTCGCGAGTGCAAAGAGTACTTAAAGGCAACTGTTTAATACCACCACCGTTAGCGTGCAGCATCTGTGTGTTCAAATATCCTGGTATCCGATATTAGCAACCTATCCGATATTAGGTCACTTTACTGTTGGTGGTAGATATTCAGTTCTTATAAACTTTTTCAAGCGTATTTGTATAAGTGAGGTTATGTTCCCGTACATATAATTTATTTGCGTGATTAATAATAAATTACTAATAAATTATTTTATAAATAAATGAAATAAATAAATTCAAATGAACAGCATATTCATTAGTAATTAAAATTTATCTCGATTATTTTAATAAATTAAATAATTAGTTTTATACAAATTTTTATAAAAGATTGAATACTGAGTAGTTATTTTAATTTTTTATTTTGATTGAATTTATACGTTACCAACTGTATTTATTATATCACTTCAGTCTTTTAATATTTTATTTCTACTTATTGTTTGCATGCAAAATTAAAGTTAGTATTTTATTACACCAAGTAAGTATGTCTTCTAACGTGCGTACATAAGTACATGCACCCATTTTGTTCTTGTTTTTCATCAAATATTTGATAATATTCTTTTTTATTTTTAAGAAGATATAATTGAAAGACGCCATTTTTGTTTCAAATATTTTTGAAAAAATATTTATCAATAATGACATACTGCTAGTAATCGTTTCTACAATGGAGCAATAATTGGTGTTTAGCACTGAATTATTTTTCTTTCGAGATGACAACTGTAATAACAATGACAATAGTCACTAATTTATGGTCTAGCAAAAATTCACAAACAGTAAAATTTAATTAAAAATATATAAAAACTTACTCGCTTCTGCGCGTCTGCGCGGACTTCAGAATTGGATCCAGAGAAAAATGAAAAATGTGAGAATAATAAAAAAATGGATGACAAATTTCACCCGTCATATTCTTGTATTTTCTTTTTATGCACATATTTAAAGTCAATATTCTTCTGTAGACGTTATTGTATGATTTATTATTTTCCGCCAGTACGTGTAAGTATTGGGCACTCGATACTCTTGAGCAACCGTCATAAAGCTGACCATGTGAGAAGCAAGGTGTGCCCAAATGAATTCCTGCCACTTTCAGCGTTTGGCCCTAGGACTTATTAATAGCCATTGTAAATGCCAACTTTAGGGGAAATTGCAGCCTCTTAAATTGAAATGGCAAATTACTTGGGACATTAAGGATAAGGGTATCAACACGCTCTCTCCTTTAGCTGCTTCGTCCACAGCTCTGTGACATGTAGCCTGATGCCATTGCACAATCTCGGTGAATCAAGATGACGCATCAACAGAACCGGGACGTCAACCTTTACCTTCAGTTTATAGGAGAACACGCCTGTTAATTGCAAGGCCTTAAGAAATTATTTAGGGTAAGTTGTACTGTCGTCATTGTTCATCACCAAGAAACGTATTTTTGATACGCCAACCAACCCTTCCAATATAGTTTTGTCAATGTTATTGACGGACTCATTTTTTGGCGATAGCATTGCCCTCTCGCATAACCATTCTTCGTTGCTTATATTGTTTTGTAAGTTCGGATAAACGTGCGAAATATGTTCATTCCATGTCGTCTCTGGATGTATAATATAAATGGTAAATTCAATGATACCATCTATGCATGTTTCTATTCGACCCTCTCCGATTTTCAGCAGCTTAGACGCGTAGGCACCTGATTCCAAATAATTGAACAGTTGGACCTAAGGCGGAGCTTTCCTACTTTGGATCACAGTGGCGACGCCTTCAGACACACATTCATCTCATCCACCGCTGTAGCCCTCTCAATGACGGGCAGTGTCTGCCTGAAATCACCAGCGAGCAAAACCGCAGCTCCCATCAGAGCCTGGTTGCCACGGGTGTCTTGCAGGCTGCGGTTCAGCGCCTCTAACGCGCGCTTGTGCGACACAGTGCAGTCGTCCCACACAGTTAGCTCGCACTGTTGGAAGAGAGCGCCGCGGCGCTACTTATGCTGATGTTGCATTTAGGGGCTTCTTCGCTTGCGAGGTTTAGTAGAATGTGCAGTCCGTCCACCGTTATGTAACGTTGCAGCGATTCCCGAGGAAGCCACAGCCAGGGCTATGTTATGGTCCTTGCGAAGCCGGGACAGCAGTAGGTTTAGCACAAATGTCTTGCCAGTACCACCCGGTGCGTCAAGGAAGAAGAGTCACCCATCACCACTATTTACACGTTGTATAATTAAATCACAAACGTGCCATTGCTCGGGAAGTAAACGTGGCACAATTTCATTACAAAAGTATCTAAGGCTATGGTATCGTAATTACGTTCTCTTACAACATCGCTTGAATATTATCCCCTTCGTTGTGGTGTGGGAAAACTGAAATCCACCATATTTTTTCCAGATAAGTTAATTATTTTGTACTCTATTTATGTCAGAGCCTCATTAATGTTCAAATATTCGTGAGTGCCTTGTAGCCTATGCGCGGTATTTTCTGACAGTGCATCCTTGTATTTATCCCACAGCTGGAGAGGGTTGGAGAGTCCGCAAGTGCTTACTAAAATTGCAATCAGCTCCCTGAGTTTGGTGGCTGAGCGACACAGCATGGCTAAGTCCCGGTGGTTGTCATCTTCCAATAGCCCACGTGCTTCACATGCTTACCTGAATGTCGCTCGCTCTAGCCCATCATGTTTTTCAGTGCCTGGAAGTTCGTCGAACCTCGCACTTGATTGAGCAACATTCGTTAACAGTAGCATTGGAAGTTGCTAACGTGCATGGTATATTGTACATGCGACCCAGTGCGTATCCAGCATTCACGCCTGGCCAGCCCTCTACAGGTGTCCCCTGTACACGACACTTCCATTCTTTCCCCAATGCATTCCACGTGTAATACCTCGGCACTTCAGCATATAATAGGGTTTTTGCGAAGTTGTCACTTCCGCAAATTTTGAAAAAAAATCAGTCAATGTGGTCTTCGGAGGCGTCGCCAATCCATCTTAAAAATTGTGCTCCATTAAGTAAACGCGCTAGCCATTGGGCAGGTGCACCGCTGGGTGGGTGACAGTGGGGTGTCTTTCATGAAGTGGCAAGCCAAAGATACGCCACGTCGCTTCATTGGTGCTCATGTATCGACCCTCCCTGAACGTTTTCACTTCCTCTCTGGGGCCAATATTCACATCGCCAGCATGCCTCACATTGAAAACTGCTTGATCGCCCCCTTTGTTTATGTACTAGTATATATATGTATATACGTATGTGTGTGTTATGGCCTGTACTGAACTACAGAACTCCACAATAATATGGGCATCGAGGATTTTGGTAAGAAAGTACAGAGTGGAGCACGACCCACCTGTTATCCACCACGATGTCTTCCTGATCACCGCGCATTCTGATAGTAGCTGTGCGTTCTCCATCGTGAGATGCTCTTCGCCGGTACAGTGTGTATCCAGTTTCACTTGTCTGCGTGTCTTTCAGTATCACCCGGGGGTACAATTTGGTACAATTATCATCATTCATGCACGGAGATGACAAATTGAGTGCATCGCATGGACCATTGATCATATATTTGACAACGGTGTCATGTAGTTTTTTTGCCAATGTTGGTATCAAGGATTTCCGCATTAATTATGTCGTCGATTTGGCTGGGACGTAATTTCTCTTTCAGAAACAATAAAAAATGTACATGGGGCAAGCTTCCCTTTTGCCAGTCTATAGAGTACATGAAGCACTGCGTCTCCCCAAATATCTGACTTTTCGTAAGCAGAGCGACAAACTTCTGGACTTTAATTTTATAAACTCTAGCAATGAGGTCATGCCTGTCAGTGGCTTTTTGGCCAAGCATATGTTCGACGGTGATCTCTGCCCATGCCGAGTTGCACGTAAACATGATGAACAGATCGGGGCGGCCATAGTTCCGAACGTATGCGAATGCAACTTCTGTGTACTCATGGAGGTAGCTTGGGCTGTTCACGACTGATGAGGGGATTATAACAATTTGCACTACATCACTGGCGTTAACTTGTGCGTCATTCCTTACAGCATCTTGCAGATGAATCTAGTTTTCTGCTCGCAACTTGCTTTGATGCAAAGATATGTATATCAAGTGCTCACTTTCTATTTTGACATACACATCAACTAATAACTGGTGCAGAAGTTGCTTGCATCGCAGCAGCAGATTAAAATTATTGTTACGCACCATGAGATGGTAAGCATAGAAGTCCATGCAGGAAAACCTTTTTGTTAGGCACTGGACGCCTAGTCTGCGATTCATCTGTGGTATTTCAAAATAATATCCTTCTTGGCCTTTCCAAAAAAAATTATAGAGTACTGGAGAGTGTCGTAGAACATGTGCGTATCGGCGATACGACAGAGCTGTCCACCGCGCGCTACACGATGTCTCTGCCAGTGGCGTGCTCTGATCCAGCCAACACCGACACTACCTCACTGGTGGTGCGCCGCTCGTGCTGTACGTGTGGCACGCGGTCAGGGTGGTTCACCACTTTGATGCTTTAATTGGGCATGTTTTCCGCAGCCGTTTTCAGTTCATGTACCAAAACAATTGTTTTCGTTGAGAACGTTTTGTGTTCCTTGAACTATTTGTCATTGAACTCCTTGAACGATTCGAGAACGTCGCTCTACCTGTGCTTCCTCATCGCCTAAAAATAAATTTGTAAAAACTGTGGCTGCCCATTTGACACGGGAAGCAGGGACCCAATTATATTATAAACCTGCCCTTGTAAAGTAAATTTTGGGGAGAAAAAAAAGCCTGGCATGGAAATAACTCTATCTGCCCCAAAACATATTATGTGGGGATTACTACTTTTCCTCCAGAACAAAGCATCCCAGCCGTCTCTTCTTTCCATTTATGCGCATCGCAAAATCCACACGCGTAATTCATTCTATCCAATTTTAGGAGCCTGTGGCTGCTGTAGTAGAGACTCGCATAGTACTCCAATGCAGAGCGTTCAAAAACACTAGAAATGTTTCAAGTGAATGTTCCCTTTCAGCAACTGCCCGTCTCCTAACTTCTGCTTGCTCCCCAGTCTCAGCAGCTCTCTGGGATGCCAGGTACTCAGCGAATTGCAGCCGTCGATGGTTTGCCTGCTCCGGCGTGTCGGCAGCTCCCAAGCTGGCCTGCCGCTGAAGTTGTTCCTCGCGCCGCGCCTGTGATTGTTCCGGCATCTCATCAACTCGCTGGGACGCCATGTAATGAGCGTGTGGTTGGCGTCGATGATCTACCTGCTCCGACGTTTCGGCTGCTGAGAGTCTCTTGACACCTAGCTTGCTCAATCCTCCTCAGCTCCGCTTGTAGAGAGGTCTCTTGACTTCTGGCTATGTTCTTAGCTCTGTTTTTTTTTTTTTTTTTTTTTTTTTTTTTTTATTAGAATTTTGTGACAAAATAAGATTGTCGTTTTCCAGGCATGTTTTAATATTGGAAAACTGAAAAAGGAATAAATGAAAATTTAGTCAGTATTCACTTAACAAACGCAAACTAATCACAACACAAACAACAAAATCCGAATTTATAAGTAAATTAATTTTTTTTTGTTTTGACAAATTTAGTAAAACTGTTAGTTACTGAGTTTACTTTTTGAATTAGATTTTTCACACAGAAAAAAAAATAAACAAAACAAATTAAATAAAAGAAACAAAAAAAAGTAAATCAAAATTCACTAGCGATCACAAACTCTAACAAAGTTCGAAAAATTCCAATTAATAATAATATTACCGTAAGTAATAAAATATGTGTATGCCAAATGTCATTCAAATCTGATCAGCCATTTTAACATGATTGAGAAACAAACTTCCAAAATATAAACTTTCGCATTTATAATATTAGCAGGATTATAAATAACAAATGTATGCAAAATAGGATGCTTGATTTTAAAAAGCCGGGTATTATCAACATGACAACAGTGTAGGAAATGCAATATAAGCGTGAGACAGACTAGAAGGCGACTCCAACCACTGCCGTCTCCCGACAATCCCCAACTCCATGGTCGAGCCACTGCCGTCAGCTGTCCAAGCCACGTGACCCTGCTCGTGCCGGCCTCCTTGTCGTACCAAAGCATCGGCGAGCGTGTCGAGCTGGTGGGCAGTGGTAACACGCTACACTCCCATTGCGCAGGACCCTTTATCGGAGTTCCGGTACGGCCATCGCGCATTCAGTTTCCCCCTCGCTGTCAACTGTCTCTCTCGTAGCACCAGCCTCAGAGGCGCGGCGGATATGTCCATAGAGTCACTGGTACGGAGTGGACTGTCACTGTTCTTCCAAGTAGTCGCTCCACAACATCGCGATCCAGAGGGAGTAAACCTTGCAATGTATGCGACAAACGCAGATAACGTCTACAGCTATGGCCATGGTAATGTTTACAGTCTTTATATTTGTGGGGCTTAGAAAGTTGTACGTTAAATAATAGGGGAAAGTGGCCCGACGCATTTATTTGCCCTTGGGTCGTTGGTTTCTCTCGACGGTTCTGCCTTGACAAACATGAAAGTGGTTCTGTAGTGCTTTTAAGATACGATAAAGGCACCGCAAGTAGTCAATAAATGGTGTATGTAATAAATAGTTAAAATATGTCAAAACTGTACTGGTAAAGCAGATATATGTTTTCGTGGACATGCAGGGTAGCAGCCCGCAATTTATTTTTAAGGCTTTGTAACAGTTTATTTATAGCTAGTATAAAGATGGGAAACTGAATAAATGGCTCACAAATGTTTTTTGGCATTCTGTTTTTATGTTTATATGGGTTTAATTTACATCGCGAGCCCCTTCCCTAGCTACCGGCGTAAAAGCGAGGATATGAATGAACACAGTTAAGATAACACGGATTGTAATGGGAGATGCGCCGTTCATCAGAGCTATCAAATGGCCTGGAGGAACTGACAGACTGCTATCAGTGAACTCCTCCAGGTTGGCTTCCAGAGACTCGTGCACGGTCGGCCGGGCGTGACTCTGAAGGCTCGCGCCTGCCTCGGCGGCTGGGCGGGATCGAGTCCAGCCCAGAACATCTTCCACGTGGGAGGAGGGTTCGTGGTGTCGGATAGTCAGGGCCGGTGCGTCCATATAGGCGAACTAGGCTGGGGGCGGCGCAGCACGACACATAACAGCTGATATCATATGTTTAACGATTATTGAAACTAGATGAAAATGGATTTTTGTAACAGTTTGGAATGTTTATATTGATATAAGTAATTATTTAAAGTCCACGGTGACCTGTTCATGATTTGTAATAAGTTAAAAAAGTAAAAAAAAAAAAACACACACAAGCCTGCTTACATTTGATTGTTGACAAAATCTTAGGCTTACGTGATGTATTTTGAGACAAGGAAATTTTTTAGGGGGGGGGGGGATTTAGGTTTTTCGCCAAGGGTGCCAATTTACCTTGCACTGGCCCTGCGGATAGTCACAAACAATAACAAAAGGAAGAATATCAGTTGGGCTATTAAAACATTTTGAACAATAATACGTGAGTTACAACTGCAACTATAACTTTTTGCTCGTTGTTTGCCAAAACCCTTTGACGGCGAATGCTCATAACGGCTAACAAATGTTAACCTGTTTTCACCAGTAGTGCTTCTCAGCCATGTTTTAACATACCATACCAAAGGAAGAACATAATTTTCCCTCCCCTCCGAACACGCCCTTGCGTTTACATCTGATATAGACAACTACAAGTCAGAGCAACTTTTAGAATTTCTCATAGTTTAGTAGGTTTGAACAGCCAAACAATCCAAAATAAAATCTAAAGATTTCAAGAAGTAACCTAAAACGTTTCATTTCTGCGATCCATTTGGTTTTCTTTATTGTATGCCCCCAAAAGTTAAAAATGTAACTTTGATAGCTAACTACACAAACAATCATGATGTTTATACTTATTTATTTGGTGAATGCTGAGGTACTAAAAATGGTCTATAAGTTAATGTAAAATTTAAAATCATGACCTGAAACTGGACGTTAATGCAATTGGGATGGATGCATGCATGGTGATTTGTCAGGAATGGCTTATGAAAGCTCGCTTGTAATAACATGGCAGTTGTGCGGGTCGATGCAGGGCGTATCTACTAAACTGCGCTAGAGTAGCGTGAAGTGACTGTACTCGCCCAGCCCCGAGAGCCAGACTGGCGCCCAACTAACCAAGCGGGTTTCCGCTCTCTGGTTATTTGAAGGAAAGCAGGTTAACAGCATTAGCCAAAGTGGTCTGAGCAAAGGATTCAAACGCAATATTGAGAAAGAAAAAAAAAAAAGTAAAGTTCAAACACGGATGGGGATTTATTGATTCAGGCAGGTATAAGCCCTGTCCTCGCGATGATTAATTTTCAAATTTCGGCACAATTATTTGTTGCGACTATTTCAATGAATGAAACAAAAAAACACAATTCTAATAAATGGTTGCAAGATTTTTTTGGCATTTGATTTATTGGAACTACTTAAAATTGTAACATTAAATAAGTTTTTTTAAAAAGATTACGAATCTTTCAAATAGTACGTAATAAGTAGTATTGGTGCAGCCCAGCATTTTGAATTGGCCAATGTACGTTGCCAATTTGTTAAATCAAAACAGAAACACAACTATAGTGCTGTGTTAAACTTTCGTGTAAATAACGTTATGATATTATAAATAATAATTTTATACATTACATAGTCAATGTGTTGATTGCATATTGCACGAAGATGACCGTGGCTGAAAAAACTATAATATATGAGCTTGTGATGACTGAGCATTAAGGTATTACGGTAGTTTGTAATAACTGAAGATTTTTTTTAACAGCTTGTGCGTTTGAAAGAAAACGTGGATGCGTTAGTTTTTTCAACATCTCAATTGTTTTAGATACGAACATTTTCCGCATCCCAGTACCTCTGCCACCCAACATCCCCAACCCATTCAGCTAACCTGTGATTGGCTCGAAAGAAAACCCTACCTAAGTGTACCGCAAGGCGCTTATCCAATTCAACCGGTGGTCCAGAGCAATACCACAAAGCAAAATTTCTTGTTATTTTAGACATGAATATTAATAATTCACTTTCAAACCTCACATTTTTCCTTCCCGTCACAAAAAATTATGGGAGTTAAGTGTGTTACACTAATTATACTTAAATGGAAACATTATACTTTAGTAAGATGTTTAGCAGTTATTTAATAACTTTGTCCAATTAAACGTTATCCTAATACTTCGTGTTTCATCCTAAATTCTTCCTCTATTTTTTCCAATAAACCAGTTGTAACCTCCAACTTCAAAGACGTATACCAACCTTCGGAAACATTTTACATGTAATCAACTTATTTTTTCGTGATGAAGCTGTGGTCGAAGTTTGACGGTCGAATTCAGACTCCTCCTGTATGATTCACACTACAGCGCTCATCTAGGTGCACTTCGGACGCATCCAACCGGCAAAATGCGGAACGACTCAAATACGGTAAACGGTATGCTAATGAGTCGACGAGTGTAGACATTATCACTCTGGGTAATCTGGAAATATCCCGTGCCATGGATCTATCGGCAGAAGTGCCAAAGGAAGAATCATAACCATCGGTAAGGTAGACATTCTGGACCTTTAAATAAGAAAAGGAGAACTGCATTCCGCTACGGTAATAGGTTTTACATTCTTCTTTTTATTTTGATGCATTCTGCACTTATCAATCTCACCACAGTGTGTTTCTAAACGTTTCCAAAGCGTCGCAATGAAAAAATAAAGTAGTAGATGCGAATCAAACATAAGACATCCATGCATGTTAACAAGTATTTCTTACTTGACCTGTTGAGAGAAATACATGTATACTTCAAATTTAACATTCATTCGGAAAAATCAACGTGTGTGATCACATTTAAAACATTTCACGAATGTTTAGTAACCAAATCTTTAAAGATAGGGGAAGGCGGGGCAAGATGGGGTGGTTAAGGGATTTCGTAATATATTTAATAAATTATTTAGCAGAATATGTTTTATTATGTATACATGTTAACATTGTCTTGTTTTCTTTCAAACACATTGGTCAAAATGCTTATAACTTTTTACATTAACGAAAAAATTTCGTTTTCTCAGAGAGTGGCAAATGCCCCATCTTACCCCGACCCCCGGGGTAAGATGGGGTGGTTGTTGGGGTAAGATGGGGTATGAGTAAAAAGTTTTAAATGTGAAAGGTTTACATGTAATAATTAAAGTTTCAACATAATAATGAGTTATTATACATAATTACATAAAAACATTAGGTATTATCGCTCACAAGAACTTTAAAAGTACCTATTAAGTTTGAAACCTTAAAGCAATAAAGTTTTGAAACAAACCATTGCCATTAAACACACGCTTATAAGAAAGATTTTCATTTTCTTGCTAATAAAGTTTAGATTTTACTAAAGTGAACCATTTAGTTTTGCTTACAATGTTCACAGACAAAACTGACTTCATCATCTTCATCTTCCTCTCCGGCACATGAGCAGTGTGCCCATCTGTAGCAGTGTCTACATGACACCCATCCTTCATTAGACTGAGTATAAAAGTAGCCGCAGTACAAACATTCTGTATCACAATTTCCTTCACTGTTTGAGCTATCCACATCCTTTTCCGATGAAACATTTTTAGATTTTATTTTTCCTGCTCTTCTCTTGGCCTTAATCCCCTTACACTTTTTTGGCAAATTTTTCTTCAGTTTTTTGTCAGATAGTGTTTTCTTCTGTACTGTCTCATTTTGCAGTTTGCCCTTCCCTGAAAGTTTGTCTTCGAGTTCTCTTTTATAAGGAGAACTTGTAATTATCGCTGTTTTGCCTTTTCGACATGCTACCTTCCTAACGTTTCTTTTTCCTACATGAGGAATGGGCAATATTCGATCTGGAGAAGTGGTGAAAACACTCATCTTCCCTGAGTCACTGAGGATGGAGTCGTCTTGGTGGCTCGAAGGCACAAGATGATGTGAACATCCAGGTTCGTTGTTGACTTGAGACGTACCAGGGTCAGCTGTTGTTGCCTCGCTGAGTGCACATTCATTACTGACAGTAGGATAGGTGTGGTCAGTAATGTTTGATGCATGAAAAGCTGAGTCAGGAAAAATATCTGAATCAAAAGGATAAATTCCTGTCGCCTTGAAGCTGTTTATGGCATTGCTCATTGTTGCAGCTCTAATGAAGGCTTTTCCTAGAATCTCAGCAATCTGAAACATAGTGACCGCCTTTCCTGGGTGCGATCTTAACCAGTTTGTTGTCTCTTGGTCATAATATGTGCTAAGAGGTTTCATAACTCCAACATCAAGGGGTTGTAGTCTGTGGGTGCAGTGAGGTGGAAAACACATTATAACCACCCCACATTCTCTGGCTTTATCGAGAATGTTTAAGTTTTGAACATGAGTTGAATGCCCATCCAGCAGGAGGAGAACTGGACGTTCCTTTGATGCACCTGAAAACTGCACAAAACTCTCAAACCAACTTTCAAAAATATCTTTCTGCATCCAGCCAGAAATGTGGCACTGCGCCCACATTCCAGGAGAGCAACCGTTTAGCAGTTCGGACTTCATCCTTTGCCTTGGGTACACCAGCATGGGTGGCATAAATGTGCCGGCAGCATTCATGCATAATTCAACAGAAACTGTTTTCCCTCTGTCAGCTGAAGTCAATGCTCCAACCTGCTTTTTTCCTCTAGTAGCAATAATTTTAGATGTCGATTTGGGAACAGCTGAAATTCCAGTCTCGTCACAATTGTAAATTCGGTCTGGTGTAAAGCTGTAGCTGTCATAAAGTTCTCCCAGCAACTTATAAAACTGCGAAATATTTTCTTTGTTGAATGCTGTAGCACGAGCTATCGATGTAGGCTCGGGCTTCTGAATCGACAGATCAGGATTCCTTCTCAAAAAACCGGCCAGCCAATCTGCACCTGCTTCCTGCTTTTCTTTAAAAATTAATGTTTAATTAAAAAATTATGTTTCTTATTATTTTTTTCAGCTAGCTGAAAAGCCAATTTTTTCAAATCATTTGTTCTGAGACCAAATAGCCGACTTTCCATGTGCTTTACATAAGCTGCCAGCTCCTTTTCTTCGTCCATGGTAAATACGGTGGTCATGGGACCTAACTTTTCTCTCACGCTTTCCACATCTGTCATCTCATTCTGCTCATTTTCTGTTCGATGTTTTCGTACCTTACGTTCCAGTGTGGTTTGTGGAACATCGAATATTGAAGCAGCCTTGTAGTAACCCATTCTTCCGCTCAGAACTTCATTCACTGCTTTCATCATAGAATCATCTGACCAAGCTCCTCTGTTACTGGTCCGTTTATAACAGCGAACCATTTCTGGAAAATAAAAATAAATACATTCAATTCACTGGAAAATTCCGAGTTTATAAACAGAACTATGAACATTTAAAGAGATACATTTCTTATTAATCTACTTTTGAATTTTGGATGATTTACATGTAATAATTAAATTTAAAACACAATAATCAGTTACGATATGTAATTAAATAAATTGTCGGAAGACTAAAAACATAAAAAAAATGCTTGCATGGATTTTAAAATTATAAATTTAGAAACCAATGAACAATTAAATTTTCAAATATACCTAAACATTATAAAAGAACAACAGTTTGTAATAAAAACCCTCATTTTCATATTAATAAAGTTTCATTTACAAGAGTGATCCATTTAGTGTCACGCGCAATGTTCACAAACAAAATTTATCTTCAGGATTAATTTTTTATTTATGTAGGTCAATACTGGGGTAAGACGGGGTACCTCCCCATCTTACCCCGGGCATTCGTCCCCGTCTTGCCCCAAACCACGCCTTATAGGTTATACCGACTTAGATTAGTACCAACGAACGATAAAATTATAGTAAATACTGCATTTAAATCCATAAAAGGAGCACTATTGATGGTATGATAAATTTTATTTAGATATATTAAAGCAACTTACCGTTGGATGATAGTAAAATGCTGAAAATTACATCAACGTCGGCGAATAATGCAAACTTGTATGTGTGTCATGAACAACTGAAGAGAAAATGGCTCCAACGCTGGTATTGCTCTCTACGATTACTTTGATTTAGTTCCAACTGTCACCGCTAGATTGCAACAGCTGGCAGGTTTGGAAGTGCCACTACCCCGTCTTACCCCATATCCCCATCTTGCCCCGCCTTCCCCTACACTAATAATAATATTATCACCCGTGTTCCAGTTAAACAAAAAAAAATTACGCTCATTTCGCTAACGTCGCGCCTACGACGAGACAGAAATAGAATATACATATTTCTAATAGAAAAGTCTGTTACGTTTACCATTTTTGTGTAGTGCTGATGCTACATAACGGGTTTCAAACGTAATTGTTCAGAATTCGTGTCGCGTCTCTTGTGATTATCTACGAAATCTGGAACAATACAACTTCCGTACGCAATGACGCAATTCGCTTTCACGAGTTTGGCCGGGTTTATAAAATACACAAGAGACACAACTTCACAACAAAGGAATAACGTAACAACGCAACATGCAAACAACGCAAGAAAATCACGGTCGTTTAATAGTACGAAAATCAGTACGAAAATCGTAGTATGTCATCAAAATTAATTTTTAATCCATAAAATAAAATAAAAAAATATTCTCCGTTCTTTATCATTCAATTTTATCATTAAACACATCAAATTGTCAATAATTTTATTTAAAAGTGTTATTTATTTGCACTTAATGTGCATATACAGTTTGAGTTTGAATTCTACCGACAAACTTCGACTGGAGATTCATGGCGATAAAATAAGTTGAAAACACATACATATACAACTTATGTTCTGAATTATGTCTTTGAAGTTGGAACCGAGCAACATTTTTATTGTAAATAATAATAGATAAAGTGTTTTAAATGGAATGCTGAGCGTCTGGATTATGTTTCATTGAACCAAGTTCCACTACCAAACCCGATTTTATCGATACCGTAAAATTATTTCATTAAAATACTTGGTGATAGTAACTCTCAATAAAGTATGTAGAAATTAAAGGTGTTACGCCCAGTTAATTCAATGAAATAATTTTAAGACAGCCACAAAATTTTGCTATGTTTGTAGAAATTTGCTCAATAAAACATTAACCAGACACTTGGTGTTCTATCTCAAATACTTTCTTTATTATTTTTACAATGCAAAATGTTTTTCGGTTACAAATTCAAAAACGTATAACAGCCTTGGGAAGTACTTTAGACCATAAGTCTTACAGGTGTATTCAACTTATTTTATCTTGAAGAACTGCAGTCCAAGTTCGTCGGCCATCATATGTAAAAACAGCATCGTACCCTACCAGCACATAACGTCTGCATCTTTAAAAGTTTTCGGAACACTTCACTTCAGATATGGACGGCAGAAACGCAAGCCAAAACCGCAAGAAGTTGGTATTTTTTTTTTTTTCATATTGCGTTGTTTGCAATCGGGTATTTGAAAACAACGTTTTCGAAACTTTTGCGTGTTGCGTTTCTTGCGTAGGTATAGACCCGGCCTCACTTGACGTGGTGGTACCGGTAAAAGCCACGCGACTGCAAGGGGGGAACTGGCGTGCGCGTTCTGGAAACTGAATTGACTAAAGACGTCCGCTACTTGTTGAACGCCTTGACTGAACAGCTCACGAATGCCAACCACGCTCCCTAGCGGACTACTGCTTGCCGGGCGCGCGAGCAACTCCTTGGAGCAAGAGTGGCGCAAGTGACGCCGGGCCGGGGGGCCTTCCCCACGCGCGTAAAGAAGGTACATACCGTTCCGGTTCCATATTTCATGTTTACGTTAACAACTTATTAACTTGTAAACTTTTTGAGTGACTCAACTTAAAATAATATCTAATAACACACGCTGCATATTTTTTTGCATAATTAGCTGCCAAATGCACAGTTTTAACATAATATAAGGACAATGAAATGGGTCACAGTGCTGAAACATTTAAATTTATAATTAAATGCTACTGACTATTTAAAGACAAAAATTAACTTTCCCTCAATTTTTTCTTTACTTAGCTATCAAAACCCTAACAATTCGTGAGGTTTTTTAAAATTATGGTAAAATTAAGTAATTACATAGATTCTGAATATAATTAATTCATACTTTATTATGAAGTAACTAAAGTATAATTGTTTTTAAACGTGTACAAAAGTTTTAGTACTTTAATACTCGTTAATCTTAATACTTGCACCTCACAAATTGTTAAAAATATAACTTTGGAAGCTGATCATACCAAAAAATATTCAATATAATAATTCTGTATCTCTATGTCACAAGCCCCATATTTGTTAAGAGAGCAGTTTAAATAATCTTAAATTGTGGCTTACTTATTTAGTAAACTATTTTCTACCCACAATCAATGAATTTTTGACATTTTTTACATCATAGTGTTGTATGCCAATAGAAAGAATGTAAAACGGTGGTCTAAGTTGGCCCAAAAGTATAAATAGTGTGTTATGCCTCCGAGATACATATATACAACCCCATATTAATTTCAATTTGTTAAAGTTTAGTCACTCAAAAAAGTCTACTTGTTTAACAGTGTTTAATGCAAAAGTAAAATAAAAACGTGGAAAAAAACCTTTTCTACTTAGAAGAGCTCGACGGGGAAACATTCACAAAAAAAGGATATCAAAGCGTCTCAACGCTAAATCAGAAATAACAAACATTTTCAGTTATATCTAAAATCTCCGAAACAGGATAAAAGGTTTTAGAAGACTTAATATATTATTCTAACATGTTTTTATGATCTACAACTTTTTTTATTTTTATGTATTTCTTAAATTTACTTGTTTTTTAGCCACGAAATTTCAAAAATATATATGAAACTATAAACGTTACCTAACCGATTTCAGACTGGTAGATAAATACCTTTGTAACGGTTAAATTAGCGTAAGTTAAGAAAGCAGTTTATATGATGATTTCCTACTGTTGAAGTTACAAATATTGGTGTTTCTTAAGGAACCATGTTTATATTGAAAATTAAGCATAGCCTCTGTCCGTTTGGAATAATGTAGCTATTAGGTACCTACAGTGAAATAAATTTTGAAACGGTTTAGTGGTGTTAATCGAGTTTACTTATTTCACACAAAGTTACGATCTTTTTTTAAAATCCATTAAAAAAAGTGAAAAAGAAAGTTTGGTTTGCAGAGTAATGTGGTTTAATTTTTGAAGATGACCAGAGAACATAAGATATGTGAGGTTATGTAAGTTAAGATAGGTTATGTAGCACATATTAGGTAAATAAAGTAGGCTAACTTATATTTATTAACTAAGCAAGATAAAATGTTCTTGTGGGCGATTAAGCGAGATATTATGTAAATATACATGCATATAAAACTAACCATTTTTGTTTTCATATTTTACCACAAACATTACGAGTGTAAGCCAGTCTTTGTGTGGTGCCATTTAACTCACTATGATTTTTTTAAACGTTTTTGTTAAATAAATAGAAAATTTTACAAAACGTTTGGCTCTGTGATCTTTTATTTCTGTGATAATCATAATTTTATTACAAGTTGCAAGAGTTTTTGACATCTTTCACCTTACTTTAATAAATGTTTGTACGTAAAATTTACATTGGTTTTTTATGTGTCCTAAAAGCAAATTACACTTGTTATGGACTCATTACGGAGATGTCACATACAAGTATTTTTATACTTATTACTGACAAATAAATGTTTTCTCACATTATGCGAAACACTTGTTCATGACAACTTATGATTTCAAGTGCTTAGTTCTTACAACTGTTACTTACAAGACTTGTAAATTCGTGAAACAGTGGCTCAGATGTATATCTACAAGTAATGACCACGAGAAATGTTTCATAACGTCGATCACAACAGGCAAATTACACCAACTTAAACACAATTACGAGGGCTATTCTTAAAGTAAGGTCTGTGAGAAACTCTTGAAAAAAGTTTTTTGGGCAGTTTTTTGTTAACTGCAGACCTAATTTACATTTTCAAATAATTGGCATTCAGTCCTAAACACTTTTCGTAACGCTGTATCGGTTTCTTTAACCCACCTGCATAGAAGTTCACCGGCTGTGAATGGACCGGACGCCTTGGCCATAGGCATCTTGGACTTAGAATATGCAATGCGTGTAGCCTAAGCACAGGCGTTTAGATAATATCTTCAGAAGACGTTTAAGCAATCTCCGTACTCGAGTCGAAAAATGATGGTTACCGGGATTTGGGGGGGAGGGGTTATAAAAAGGGCATCATTTTGGTTGATTTAATGACACGTGGGTCAACAATTACTGCAAAAATTACAAAATAATGATTGTCAACTGGTTTAATTTCCAGGCGGCGGACTTCTACGCAGAGGGATTAAAGAAACGGATGCAGCGTTGCAAAAGGTGTTTGTAACTGAATGGCGATTATGTGAAAATGTAAAGTAGGTCTGGCGGCAAATGGGGCACCTTATCCCCAACGACTTTTTCTCTTCGTGGTGTGCGCGCTCACTTGGTAACTGCTGTCTGGCTTAAGATTTTAAACGCAATCCTCAAATTTTACGTCCTGCATTTTGTGAACTTCGGTACGGAAAATTATATTGTGGTTTGTTTCTTATAAAGTTAAGTCGCCTCCTTCCATAGTATGCGGCTCCATGGCCGGACCACCGGCTCTTTACTACACTGTTAGAAGTTGCAGTAAATTTACGGACTTCTCAGCGAAGAATTAACCTTAAATAACTGAAGAGTTCTTGGAAAATAAGTCGTATTTCGACTTCCGAGTTGTATGTTTCGTTCTAAACAAAGGGAAACACACATGTGTACAATAGAAGCATGTTCTTAACAACTTATTGAATGTGTTGTTAATATACTAGGAGTATTATTTTGGAATCGTGTTCAAAGAGAGTGACTTCAGTGTCCGTAAATTTACGAAGATCCCTGGATAATTTGTAACCAGCGTTCTTTGTACATTGAAGTTGAAAATCTTTTAACAATGTACCGACGCACCATTAATGAAAAATGGTTGTCATGAAACTGTAGAATCATATTCATTATATAACATAAATTTTATTCATTCGTATTTTAATAACGTTCAAATATTTATAGTTATAACTAACTATTCATGTTTGAACATATTCGGGATAGTATCCCCTAACCGTATTCTTCTCTGGAGGCCCTACAGTGAAGCTCCTCTCCGGACCATGAGGTGTGAGGGGCGACGTCTGCACTGACCTTCCATGTCGACGAGACGCGCTCGACCCACGGGGACCGCCCAAGCGCGGTGAACCATGTCGGCCCGCTTCGTCACACATCGGCCTAGTTCGGCCTCGCTCGGCGTGCCGCCATTCTGACGCCACCCACCACCAGGGCCACTTACGATCCTGGTCAAAAAAGAAATATCCAGAAATACGAAAGCGGACCTCACGTCCAAGTGTTCCCAACCTCCCGCGTGGTAGACTTTTTTTTTTTACTTTGGCAAACTGTTAATCCATGCCATCCTTTATCTCCTGTATTATGCTACGATATATATGCCTCCCGCATGAATGCGCCCAGGGTTTTTCCCTGTATCTGTGCAGGTTTTACCAGGTTCCAGATTTACATAGTTTTAATCTAGATGTAAATTAGGGGCGTTAGCTACGACTTCAATCGTTGCTATGTCTGGTCAATCCCCGTTCAAAGCACACGACGCACGCAACACTCTCCCTGCATGACAGGGATATAGTCTTCAGCCTGGGACACACCTAGGTCCCTCCCTAACCCGGAACCCTCCTACGAATGCAATTAATTTTTAGTCATGTTAGGGGAAAATAGTATTGGCAATTCAGACCATCGCATACGCTTCTCATTGGTGACAGCTGGGTTCAAGATCAAACCACATAAGTGAGCGCACAGGAAGCCATATTGATTCAAACCGATGAAACTACGCAGTGAATCCATCATCTGTTGTTACTTTTAGTAAATAGGTCTGTTTTGTTAAGTTTGCTTACCTAACGGCAGCTGACCGGTGTCCTAAAAATATATTTTTTCAACACATAGATTACTGAATAATATTTCGAGAACCTAAAATATTTTATAGTACTTATTTTGCCGAAATCTATCGTTTATCTAAAAAAAATAAGGTAGAGTGGTTTATTTTTAAAACAGATGTGAATGAAAAATGTCATCATATGATAAATGTAAATATAACCCACCTACCATCAAAATATCACCCTATTTGACTCTCAGAAATCAAATATATTAATTTCTTCCCTATGGGCACCTCTCTCCCTTACACACAACCATGATACTAATGTTACTGTTATTTTATAAGTGTTGAATCCACATTAAGTTATTAGGACAGAATCACTTGGATGGGGACGTTTTCAACTACTGTAGTATCATACAAACAGTAAATACATACGTAGGCTAAATGTTTTTTTTTTTTTTAGACATGTGAGTGTGCGTATGTTTGCAGGTAATTTGTCGTCGTAAAACTTAAGATGTAAATTTAGGATGACATTGGTGAATTGGTTTTACATCAGTGCATCTAGCACTAAGATTTTGTGCATTTTTTTAAAGTGAAACTTCTTTACAGCTGGATGGTTAAGTCAAGGCGAAGACGTAAACAGAGCTTTACAAAATGTTGCGTGCCCGAAAAAGCTGAACCATCAGGAAGATAAGCTGAATTGCTTTTTTGGCGCCATGTTTGTTCCACTATGGCGACACTGAGTAGTTGGGTGTTGCGAGACCTTGAGGCTGTGGAGCTGTGGATACGTCAATTGCACAAACTATTCTGAAGCATCTTTATCAGTCCATACGAAAAGAGCTACAGTCAATAATCTGCAAAGATTCAAATTTGCCTTGGAGGAAAAAATTCGTGATTGGGCTTTTTTCAAACAATATATCCGAAACTCAAAATGTCATGTAGCTATAAAATAAATAAATGTATTTAGTTTTTTACCAAATTCTTTTTTTAAAACATACGCCCTTTGAAATTTATTTTCCCATGCTAACTAAAACTTTAGAGACTGAATCTCTAACAAAGACCTATTGAATCATAGCTATATACATTTGTGTATTGTAACCGAAGTTATAAACCTCTCGTTTTCTATAAACGCTTTTGTAAAGCTACAGAAACCTTCGTATTTTAATATCTATAATATCAATAATTAATGGTTTTGAAAACATTAAAGGCCAACTTATATTTCAGTCCTAGCATGAATTGGCAGTTTCAAATCTTATGGTTACATAGTTTTAAATTAACTTAAATTTTAAATCAAATTATGTTAAACATTGTCATTAAAAATTAATTTTAAGTATACCATTTACAAACAAATAAAAACTTTATAAAAAAAATTCAAGTTTCTTGGATTTTGAGGGAAAATAACTAAGCATATCATACAAAAATAAAGATTTGTATGCCAGAGGCCAGACACAAACTGTTCAACACACGTTTTTCTCAAAGCTACTAAATACACACATATTAAATTAAAATAATTTACAAGCATTGAAACCATACTTCAGTTATGAATTTTTTCAAATCTGAAAATAAAATAAAATAATCACAGAATGGAAGTGCAGTGTGTGCAGTGTTCCAGCGGGCTGACGGGCTGGCGCTCTGTTGCAGTTCCACCAGACTCTGAAGACGTACCTGAACGACCGCGTATGGGACTTCTACTTCTACGTGAACAAGGCCTGGCCCGAGGAGCCCGTCGCTGTGCACTTCCCTGGAATGACTCTGTCGGTGAGTCCCCTCGACCACCAGGGCGCTCCCACTGCAAACTATTTTACTGACGGGTCGGGCGCAAGTGCTTTACTGATGTTTTCACTAGGTGGGGAAAAAAGTAAGTAAAAAGTATGACGTCATGGATGTTGGCCAATGAAGTATTGTTAAGATGGTAATATATGTACGCCGGAGGCGAAAGATACTGTGTCACAAAAACAATATTTTTCATGAGAGCAGCTTAAAGAATTTTAAATAGTACATCACTAATTTACTCCACTGTCTTCTACCACAGACATGTGTTGTATGCCACTAGAAAAAATTCAAACGGTTGTTAAGTTAAAGGTTAATAATACATTTTGCCCAAAAGTTTACGTATTGTCTTATGCCTCCGAGGTACATGTTTGTAAATTTACTAATTTTTTTGGACTTTGAGAAAAACAAATTGTTAGTTGATTATGAAAGTCATGAAAAAAATAAAGATTCTACAAAGTTCATACACAAACGGTTCGTTCAAAACTGTGCGACACATCATTTAGTGCTCTTTGTCCGTGTTAAGGCTGAAATACGAATTGTCCCTTAAGATTCTCAAGTTCTGGGCTGTCTCGCGCAGCCTTGGATCTTGACATTACACCCGAGTTTAATTACCCATTTGATTCTCAGCACTCTTGAAAGTCTTCAGCAAATACACTAGAGACAAAACACATTTTTAACATGTTTTTATTATTTCGGTTTCTTGTCTGCCAGTTTGTTTGTCTGTTCGGTACAAAGGCCATTGCCTGCTTAGTAGGGGTGAGCGGCCCCCACGCGCATTCGTTCCAAATTTTGGCCAAAAGTTGCGTCTGATGGGTTACAAACTTACTCGAAATTTCAACCTTGTTGCTGCACTAGGAACAGAGTTAAAAATACCACTAGTATATTTGGTGAAGATTTTTTTTCTCAGGATCCATCTATGTTTTTATCTATCGTTTTTTATTAAAAAAATATATATGTTTTAAATATATTCAAGGAAATTCACAGAAAAAATCAAGAACCTAATCCCACAAACGTAACTACCCGAAAAAAAATTAGTTTTTATTATTTTCTTTTCGGTCACTCGCTCACGAGTTACAATTATCGTTTTTCTATTAGACAATCAGACGTCGGACAACATATAATTTTTCCAAGTCACTCGAAGAGGTGGAACATAGTTAAAAAATATTAAAATACAACTTTTTTGCTCATTTTATCTCAATTTTATTAAGATTTCTTACAATATAATTAATTATACTTCGATCAATTTTTGGTGCTGTCATTTACATTACTGGCTGATGAAGATTTTCACTGCCTCCCTTAATCATCGTCGCTATCATCATTGATGATGGCAGTTGTATTCTTCTTTGCGAACAATTTACTCAGAATCACAACTGGTCGTAAAATCCTGGACAAACATCTTCCATGTGCCAGGTAATATATGATTGCAGCTACGTGAAAACAGCAACCGACAGTCAAACTCCCATTGGCGCATTCACAATAATGTCTAGTGATTCAATTTGTGCCAATACTGTGAGGGGTATATTTAACGAAGCAGCAATAAACCTACCTGGATATGTGGTGAGGCTGAACTTGAAGCTTCAAAACGTTTGATTTATCTTTGACGTATTGTATATTTACGTTCCCAGCTTCGTCAAACTGGTATGACCTGGCGAACAGAATTTTTAGCTTTCTCACAGTCATTTTCGGAATATCTAGTAGATCCTCCGATTAAATACTTTGGAAAGGTCTTTTCTTACGAAGCCATCCTTTCTCTTCGACCTCAATCGCTAACGTATTTTTGATACTGTTCTGAATTTTCATTCTCTCTAAGACTTCATCAGCACATTCTGCATCGGATGTTAAACGCTTTCCAAACGTACTGTGCAGAAATGATGCGATTCTAAAGTAACTACCCACTTTTGGAAGCATTTTATATCTAATTTTTTATCAAGCAGTTCATATTTCTGTTTGATTATAACATTAACAGATTCAACAGGCCAACGAATTTTTGTCATGAAGCGCGACTCATTCTAGTCTGAACTGATAACTGAGAACGCCTTCCTTGAAGTGCTGGCATCAGTACTCGAAAACCTTTCGGTTCTAAGTGAGATTTCACATCACGAAAGCCACGGTCCAGAACGAAAGTGTATTTTAATTTTTTTAACTATGCTCCACCTCTTAGATCGACTTGTAAAATATTATATGTTGTAGAAAGAGGTCCGATTGTCTAATAGAAAAGAAAACTGATAATTGTAACTCGTGAGCGAGTGACCAAAAAAAAAATCATGAAAACTAAAGTTTTTTTCCGGGTAGTTACGTTCTTGGGATTAGATTCTTGATTTTTTCTCTGAATCACCTTGAATATATTTACAACATAATTTTTTTTCTTCATAAAAAACGGTCCAGTAGATCATGAGAAAAAAAATCTTAACCAAAAATACTTGTGGCATTTTTATCTTTGTTTCTAGTGAAGTTACAAGGTTGAAATTTGGGTTAAGTTTGTAACTCATCAGACGCAACGTTTGGCCAAAATTTGGAACGAATGCGCGTGGGGGCCGCTCACCCCTACTTAGCCGTCTATGGCCTTTGGTTTTGTTTAGCAAGCCCCCGGATTTGTGGCGTTAGGCTACGAGCAGAACAGTACTGTATTGTGAGATGCATAAAGCATAATTTCGCAGGCGGTTCCTACATTACCGACTGTTCCAATCAAAATGTTTCAAATCGATTGCAAAATCCCACACACACAAGAATAAAAGGCAGAAAATAACAATCAAATATTTTTTTAATATACTGGGTATTTAAAACTGAATGAAAAGTATACAATTACTACTCTGGGCTCAAACATAATTATCACCCATTAAAAAATCCTAACCTCATTGCAAATTATCCTGAATATTTATGAATGTGATTTTTAAATAGCTATTGGCTTGTGGGTTGTAGCCACGTCGAAGGCGAAGATATTACCAACGTTTCGGTAGACGTTGCAGCTACCATCATCAGAGAGAAATTACCTAATAGGTAAGTAAGTGGGCGCTCCCTGATGACGGCGACTTCAACAGCGACCGAAAAGTCGATATCCTCGCCTTCGACGCGGCTACAACCCACAAGCCAAGCAACTCCAGACAATGGCTACGAAAGCCTGCGATATTTATTAACTACAATAATACTTGAAAAATATAAAACGAAAAAAAAAAATGGAATGCATGTAACAGATAATAGTAAGTAGTGTAGGGAGTAGCTATCGTTGAGAAAACTCACACAACAGTTTATATCATTTGCAGTGCAATAAAACTATTAGTGACTTAGATGATCAATTTATACATAAATTATTCATTACATGTACCGCACGTTTTTCGTTTTAAATCTTTCAATTTTTGTCATGGCAATTAAAGATTCACAATCACAAATTTTCAGGACAATCTGTAATGTGGTTCGGAATCTGTGTGGGACTATGAGAAATTCTTTTATAATTTTTAGTCCACTTAAAAAAATAGTATATTAAAATATTTTTATTTAATTATTATTTTAGTTACAATTAATTTTACCGCCTTATTATATATTATGTGTTTTAAAGATTTTTTTTAATTACACTCACGCCATGGTGGCGTTTTTACGATTCTTCCTACCGAATTTATTTCATGCTATTAAACAAACTCATAGCATTGGCTGTTATACTTCTACAGAGAGACTCCAACTCCAGGACAGACTCCCCACTCTATGGAATAAGGCCGGGCTTATAAACTACATATATGCAACAACGCAACACGCAACCAACACATTTAAATCACGCTCGTTTATGAAGCAAGAAAGTCGTAAGACGCCACTAGCCCTACAACTTGCTATCTCTATTTCTCTATGTATAGGCATATACCTTTATCTCTCTCAATTTTTTCAATCCCTCTCTCCACCTCTTTATGTTTCTATCTCTCTATATGTTCCTCAATTTCTCTCTATTTCGCTATCCCTCTCTATTAATATATCACGCTATCTATATTTCTTTATCTCTCTATCTCTTGTTATTTCTATATCTCTATCTCTCTCTTCCAACTCGCGCGCCACCATTATCTTTCGGACCACAGAAAAGAGGAACTGTCATAAAATACTTATGGTAATTACCCGACACTACTCGCGCGTCACCTTAAATTCTGCTTTAAGGGTTAATGTATCGAAATCTCACCTAGACAGTGACCTTCTTCGTGTTTCAAGGGTCAAATTTCCAAAATTTCATCGAGATTTGATGAACAAATGCGCGAACGTATAGAAAACGAACAAAATAGAAGATAAACACACAAAAAAATTCACACACATATATATAGTTCACACACATTTGTTGAAAAGATTCGCGCGCCACCTACTTGATATACTTTATATTTTTCTGCTACATGCAGTTTCGAAATCCAAATTAAAATGGAAACAAATATTTAAGTAGTGAAGTGTTCCAATAGAATACAATATTATTTTACTTCAATAAAATGGATTACAACTGTTCAAACCAGTGATTTCAAACATACTTAAATGCCACAGCAACTCGTTACTAAGTAACTTGTACAAATTATTTTAATTATTTACTGCTTTGAAATGCTGATTGGTAAACTATGCACTTTGCACAATATGTATTTGGAGTGATGACGGAAAAGGATTACTGAAGATGACCCCCACTGTACTTGGGTGTTTACTGTTGCCACACTCGCCTTATACCACGGTGAAGCGCACCAAGACGTCCGCCCTCCTCTTCTCCGCGGATGTCTGGACTTCGATGACGAGACCTCCGGGCGAGAAGACTCGGGACACAACACGCAGCCCTGGGTGATGACTTCCAATCGAGACTGGCGTACAGTTTATCCAACACTTTCCTTCGAACACCGCCAAGGTTTATGTCGGTTTCGCCTCCTTCGCCCTCCAGGGACCTGGCAACAGGTCGTGACGTAAAAGTCTAGTTCCTTGTTTATTACTCGGACGAAACTTGTCTAGGCTGTCCGAGTTCCACGGGCACTTGGGCCACTGTTGCTCGCTCGGACACCGTCCTGGCCTCGGCCGGAGCTGCACTCGGGCAGCACGATGACCACCCAGCGGACGTCAGCGACTTCTGTCTAGCCGCTGACAATTGTGCCGCATCTTCGGCTAGCCTCGGGTATGCTCGGCACACCCGACACTCCTGACGAAAAAAGACGGCAAAAAAAGACGGCGCGGAAGGATGGCAACTCATGATAACCAATGATCAATTAGGTTAGGTTTAGATACATTATAAATACTTTAAAACATTGTGGACGGTTGATTTGGTTAGGATAGCTACATTAAAGATACCGTGAAATCATGTAAACGGTTTCCTAGCGCTGGATAGCTACATATTAAAAAGTTGTTTGCTAAGCAATTATAACATGATATTACAGTATTTTTAATGTAGCTATACTTACCTAATATAACCAACCATCCACAATGTTTTAAAGTATTTATAATGTAGCTAACCTACTGAATAATTATTTAAATTACTTCTTGCTAATTTTAAGAATGACATCTTATAAGTTAAAGGCAGTTTATTTGAACACGGTAACTGAAAGTGTGACCGCACAAAAAATTATTGTGGTTGTTGTGTCGTTCATGCACTGTCACACTCACGAGCAGCGGCGTGAATTCCCGAATGAAGCCGAAGATGCGGTACAGTTGTCAGAGGCTAGACACAAGTACGGCAGCGGGGCGGCGCGGTCCCGGCGGACGGTCTTCTTCGGGGACTGCTGGTAGACCACTGCGCTCCCCTAGCTTCCAGAGGGGCATGCGTACTCGGAAGAGCCCAAACCAACTTCGGCTTCCAGAACAGCTGAGACTAATCTTTCGTGGTTGGCGCTTTCTTGTCACGCGGGCTGACGTAGAAAGGGCTCCCCAAAAGCAATCGAATGATACCAAAAACACCATATGACAGAGTGAAGCACTGCCGAGAACGTAAAAGAATGAATGCGGCCGAGCGGATCAACGACGGTGCCAGTACCTACATCTGCAGCTGGGGCGGTTGAAATTATGCAAGTGGATGATGAAATCGCTTTTATATCGACGCCGGACTGTGTAGGCAACGATTGTGTACAATCGTCGATTATGAAGACACATAAAGCAGCAGCTAGTGCATGTTTCACTACGACGTTTGACAACAATCCATTCGGACATAAGTGTTATGTGTGTGATCATCTGTGTTTTCTGCGCTCATTGTAGCCTTACTTGATTTCTTTCCTGAACCCGAAGAACGGAAATAGTGGCTATCATAAAAAAAACATGGAAACCCGATGGACTTCTTAGTGTTCAGACATGATTAAAACATACATAAAATAGCGTATTTTATATTTCATATAGAAAATATTACCTGTTACGTACACGTATTCACGTACAACACACGACCGTGTCCATAAAACAGCCACATCTCTTTTTTTTTTGTATTTAGTATGTTGTAATTATTTTTAGAGTAGGTATTTTACTATATTAATTTTTAGCTAAATATTTTTATAACTTAATATTTTAGTATGGCTACCTTAGTAATAAGTAGGTAAATATAAACGTGTGCTAGAACTATTTTCTTGCGTGTGTGTTGACCGGAATATGGTCACGTGTGCTTCCGCGTGAAGGCAGCGGAGGTGAGGAGGTGTGTACAAGTGACAGTTAGGTATTTGCCGGCGTTCTTTGCTGTACGACAGTACTGCCCAGTTTTGGCAGTGGATGACACACATGCGCGTTTCGTATGTACCGGATTAGCGCAGGGGAGCACCCTCAGCCCCTTGCTATATCTCTTGTATACACAAGATCTTGTATACCAAATTGGTCCTACGGTGTGTAGCATAACCTACGCAGGCGATATAGTTATTTGGTCCTACCATAAAAACTACCCCGAAGAGCGGGAGTACCTCCAGAGCACTATACAAAGGATCAATGCGTGGTCCTCTGAAAATGGCCTAGAAATTTCACAGGAGAAAAGTAAGATATCTTTTTTATCAAGCAACTGTAACATCCCTAAACTTCAGTCCTTTCAAATCGATGGGACTACCCTCCCTGTCGTTAATGTGAAATATTTCGGGGTTGTTTTAGATCGTCGGAGGACCGGAAGGGCACAGGTTAAGTATCTCTCGCATTAATGCCGTTAACGTATTAATCGGTTAAATGCTCTTACACATCACAAATGGGGCGCGGAAATGAAAACTTTAAAATTATGTACATCACCACCAGTCAATCGGTATTATATTATGGATGTTCTGACCTACATAATCTAGCTCTGCAGGAAAGAATATAGAATCATACCATGAACGTTATCTTAGGGGCGTTCCCTTCGACGCCGATTCCATATATGCAAATATAATTGGGGCTACCACCGCTCTTCCTGAACAGTAAATATATTTTTGGGAAAAAAAGGGTGCGATCACAGACTTCCCATGTTGCCGGCTACGCGAGAGCCATTGATAAGTTGGACTTGCCACTACCAGAATCCTTTTACCGCCAGGCGTTACATATTAATCTGCAGCGTGCTTGAATCAGGGTTCGAACACGCTACAATCCCTCACACGAATAGGTGGAGGGGGGGGGGAACCTAACGTGTGAGAGAATAACATAGAAAGGTAATCCCTTCCGGTAGGAATCAACAGAGTGTGACCAAGAGTATGTTAAAACTGTGCCAATTGATTTACCGACAAAATGTCTAATCAAAATATTTATTATTAACAGGCAACACGATGACACAAATCTCAGGTAACAAATGGCAAATATACAAACAACGTTCAGACGAAAAGACGACTAGGGCCTGCCCAATTGAGGGCGTACAAATAAATATAGGGCCCTAATTTTTTATGCGAAAACATTCACAAGTATTGAGGCATGAGTATATGGCTCAAGCCCCAACCCCAGTCCACATGAAATAAATATTTAGCAACAAGAAAACACGCATGCTCTAAACCAAGGTCCAATTACTGTAGCATGCAATGCTGGCCAAATGCCTTAAACTAATTATAAGTTACATAGAGTTTGACGACGGTCGACAACAGGGATGGCGGTTCGGTGCGGGTGGAGGGTGTCTTAAACTAGCCCGTATGTGGTATAGGGCGCAATGCACATAACACGATAACATTACAGGGCAGAAGAACTAGGAAAAACAAATTTAACAATACTGCCCAACATCACTGCCCAACAGAAAAACTAGGCGTCCTATACAAGTGCGGACGCATTACGTTAAAAGCATGAAATGCTATAAAGGAAAGACGAACAAGTGGCAATGCAAGCCACACAACCAAACAGCAGGCAGATCGGCGGGGCACAAGAATTTACAGCCCAATAGCATCAAACAGCTATGGCGAGTTACGTTAAGAAATCTACGGGCTATGTAAAATGGCCAAATAAAGGCACGGCCATATCGCGCATGCACTTACGATCTACTGTTTTCGTTCAACACCACTGCCGATACTGACCCAACCTCACTCTCCGACCGCAACCGAACGACCCAAGACAAGCTCATACAGGAGCTTATATAGCAGCACCCGACAGATGGCGCTAGTGCGGCGGAGGAGAACTAAAAAGGGGTGGAATGTGGAAATGGAGAGGGAAATCTACCGGTAGAAGCGGCGGAGGGGAACGAGGGTGGGGAATGCTAGACCGCGCGGGAGCTACGAACGAAGCAACAGCTTCAAATCCTACTGATTGTTTACATCGATATATGCGCATATGAAATAATGTATCAACCGTTGGAAATAAAGGTCGTGGGGAATAAAGAGCATCTTTCGAGTATCACCATACAATATATCCATGGGACTGGTGAATTTCAGTCTATCTTGTATAACAATCTACACAGACGCATCTAAAACGGACCATGGTGTTGGGGAAGCATTTTAAGATAGTTCTAATAATACCTCTGGGTTATATCAGCTGCCACTTATAACCACCATTTACTATGCTGAGGCGTATGCGTTATATGAAGCCTTGCTGTATGTCCGGTGGGAATACATACAACGCCCTATCATTATTACTGACTCGTATAGTTTAATCCGCTCTCTTCATTCCTACCCCCTAAGTAGTATATAATAGTATTTCCTAGATCAGGCTTCAGGCTGTGGAGCCGAGAGCCGGCTCCGCCATCTTGGATTTGTGACGTCACGGCGGCAAAAATTCCTCAAAATTCCTCAAAAATGACTCAAAATGACTCAAAATTTCCCGTTTTAAGAAAAAAAATCCCGTTTTCGAGGGAAAAATTCCCGTTTCGAGGGAAAATTTCCCGTTTTAGTCCTTAAAAATCCCAGCGGCTAGAAATGTCCTGATAGAGGCTTAAGCATCCTTAACTCAAGCCTCAGTTAAGCCTCTATCAGGATGTGACCTTGACCTTTGACCTTGGCCCCGAAGGCCATCTTGGATCCACCATATTGGATGACGTCATTTCGTTTTCTCGAACATTCAGGCATTGTGTGTTATCCGCCATTTTGAATTATGACGTCACCGTTGCAATTTCCGTTACGGCCGCCATCTTTAAATTTATTATCCGATTTTAATGAAAAAAATTTAAAAATTATAAAAAAATTAAATAATAAAATTTTTAATAAAATATTTAAAAAACAAACATTTTCGACACGGAGCTCGGAGTCCTCGGTTCAAACCCGACGAGTGCAAAAAAAAATAAAAATGGCGACCGATCCTTCCCCCGCGGTGGCT
Organism: Bacillus rossius redtenbacheri; assembly: GCF_032445375.1. Lineage (NCBI taxonomy): Eukaryota > Metazoa > Arthropoda > Insecta > Phasmatodea > Bacillidae > Bacillus > Bacillus rossius. Next base: position 75,605,355 of record NC_086332.1, read on the forward strand.
GCAGGCATACTGACTCCCTCCACTTTTTTTCAAAGCATATATATCGTCAGGTAGTATGACGTCATGTCCGCCATCTTGTCCTCGTCTGCTGGAAGCCATCATCAGTGTATCGTCGGCGAGAGTGCGCTGACGCCATGTTAGTTTAATTCTTATCCGCTAGAGTGCAGTAATCATTTATTACTGTGACACCCGACATCTTGTCATTTGGCCGCCATCTTGAAAATCCATAATTATTTAGCTAGAAATTCGGGAAAAATTCCAAAATTCATTAAATAAATTTGTAATCTATATACTGATCGATTAGGTCGACTAAGGTCCTTGGTACGATCTAGGACGATGCAAAAAAATTAAATATAACATCAATTTAACATAATAGTAACAGGTTCGAGGAATTAAACACCACAAGTTCTTTTACAAACATAATATTTATTACATAATTTCTATTCTACTACAGGATCATTTGCGAAAGCCAGCAATCTTATAATCATTTAGTTCCGCAGCGGTGTGAAATGACTAATTCTCAGCTCCAATCGGTTTATACTAGACAGAGTCCAGCCAGAACCTTTACAGACATAGTCCACCTCTTCTTGACAGAGTTTCTGGATACCGTTTTTAACAGTTTGCTTCACATCGTTAGAACTGTAAATGACTGCAGCCGATGTCTTGAATGCACACTTCTTCACTTTGTCATCGAACGGATATGGCTTTCCATATATACAGTCCAACCACAAGTTATATTTCAAAGGTCCGTTTGTTGCTACATCATCAGTAAGCTGATTGATTATGTCCTCTCTGATATCATCAAGAAAATTACAAATGTCTTTCGACTCACCTAACGTATTTAAATAATAGTAGTCCTTCAATGTTCCACGAAATGCAGACTGCACCAAGTAGAAGCCATTATCGTTCACTTGTATTGCGCCGAACACAGTCTTAGGTTTATTTTCCTGTTCAGACGTCATACCAATCGGTTGCTGCACATCGGTTTTCTTGCTTGTACGCTCACGAGCCTTCAACCTAAACCGAGGAGTCGAAATTTCTGCAGGTAGTTCAGCAGTGGGCACACGGACTTCACCTTTACAGTTTTTCGCATGTCGTCGCAAATTATCAATTCTAGTAAACCATTCATGACACTCATCACATCGAAACTTCATGCGAGATGGATTCTTCGTGCATTTGCTCCGCTCATGTCTTCGTGCATCATGAGCAAATGCGAACGACGTATCACAGTAGCTGCAAGGATACTGTGGTGATGAAGACGAACCTTTCAGACCCGATCCAGATACTGACGTTGCCGCAGTTGCACCATCTCCAGGCATACTCTTATGAACATCAATGCATCGTTGTTGCGCCGAAACCTTTACTTTCTGCCGAACAGCAGGACCTTTGCATGCCTTTATGTGCGTTTTCATATTATCTTTTCTGGCAAACTGCTTATGACATTTCTCACAAACAAACATTTTACGATATAGGTTCTTGGCACATTCTCTATTCTCATGTCGTCGAGCATTGCTGTTGTTTGAGAAAATCTTGTCGCAGTAACAGCACCGATGTTCGTTAGTTGTTGTCGATTCGGCATCCATTGAAGTCTCCATTGATGGCGAACCAGCGTTCGCCGAGTTTCCCTGTGCAGCCAGCACTAGCGGCATTAATGTCTCTTCTGCTGGCGGTACCACGTCTGTTGAAGTCTCCTCCAGTGTTGACATCGACGTTGCCAACGGGATCTGCTCCACCATCGTCGACGCTGACGTCAAGGTTCCCGCAGTCGATGGTACAACCTCCATCGAGTTCGTCGTTAAAGTCGGTAAAGATGCCATCGAGTTCGCAAGAACAGGTAATTACGTGATTAATGCACCAGAAGAAACAAACTAGGTGATCCTTACACCGACGACGTCAGTAACAAACTGAGCGACCTGCTGTCTAGGACTCATTTATATACATGCACTGTATGGAATAATACGCTAGTCAAATCAAGAACCATTTACAATAATACTAGAGTCAAAACAACATTAAAAATAGAAGGACCATCAACGAAAAGGCAGCACATTTGGAAGCACCGACAACGAAAAGGCAGCACATTTGGAAGCACCGACAACGAAAAGGCAGCACATTTGGAAGCACCGACACCGAAAAGGCAGCACATTTGGAAGCACCGACAACGTAAAGGCAGCACATTTGGAAGCACCGACAATGTAAAGGCAGCACATTTGGAAGCACCGAAAACGTAAAGGCAGCACATTTGGAAGCACCGACAACGTAAAGGCAGCACATTTGGAAGCACCGACAACGAAAAGGCAGCACATTTGGAAGCACCGACAACGAAAAGGCAGCACATTTGGAAGCACCGACAACGAAAAGGCAGCACATTTGGAAGCACCGACAACGAAAAGGCAGCACATTTGGAAGCACCGCCAACGAAAAGGCAGCACATTTTGGATGCACCATCGAATAAGGAAGCACCGACAACGAAAAGGCAGCACATTTGGAAGCACCGACAACGAAAAGGCAGCACATTTGGAAGCACCGACAACGTAAAGGCAGCACATTTGGAAGCACCGACAATGTAAAGGCAGCACATTTGGAAGCACCGACAACATAAAGGCAGCACATTTGGAAGCACCGACAACGAAAAGGCAGCACATTTGGAAGCACCGACAACGAAAAGGCAGCACATTTGGAAGCACCGACAACGAAAAGGCAGCACATTTGGAAGCACCGTCAACGTAAAGGCAACACATTTGGAAGCACCGACAACGAAAAGGCAGCACATTTGGAAGCACCGACAACGAAAAGGCAGCACATTTGGAAGCACCGACAACGAAAATGCAGCACATTTGGAAGCACCGCCAACGAAAAGGCAGTACATTTTGGATGCATCATCGAATAAGGAAGCACATTTGGAAGCTCCATCAACTAAAAAAGGCAAAAAGGAAGCACAAGTTACGAGATATAAGTCTTAGTAAGAAATCATAATACAAGAAATAAAAACATTACATTCTTATAATTTAAATTATTTATTTTATTGCTTTACATTATACAAATGCAAGTAAAACAAGTCATTATTGTATGTAGCCAGCATTCCTCAGTTCCTTGAGTATGAAGGATATTTCTTTGATGCACGAATAGTTTCCTGCACAAAGCGAACCATGTAGAAGTCTTAGCCGGTCAACCAATATGTTTGGATCTTTCCATGATGTGTAATCCTTCTCTTCTACCACCATCTTCCTTGCACCTTTATAATAAATATTATGATCTCTGGTGTCTTCCGTTTTACCACCAACCTCAGGGTAACTTTCATGTTTGAGACGGTGATCATCACAAGTTTGATCAGATTTATTTAATATATCACGTCGTTTCCATCGTTTCGGTCTCAGGACACCGCCACATTCTTCGATCTTGGCAGCTTTAGGTGCTTCATCATAGTCTATGTCTTTGTCAACAGCCTCAGAGTCACTGTAACAATCACCGTAGAAGGAATCGTCTTCACCCAATTTACCGTAATAATTCGATGTTGATGATGTTGAAGTGTCTTCATCGTCTTCATGCTTCCTTTTTAGGAGTCCATCATTTTTACAAAGTAGGAAAGATCTACTTGAATTCGGCTGGAATATATTCTCACTTTTCACGTTAAGGATTCTTCCATTGTCTTCATTCTTCCGTAAATCATCAACCTTCTTCAATTTAAGTTCTTTTCGAGATCGGAAGAGCCAAGAAAATTATTGTCGTAATGCAGATCACTCTTCCTTAGGCTAGTAGATTCATCGTTGTCCTCTAGCTTGTACGCGGGCTTGGCGCTACAAGTTCTGCCATGTCTTTTTAGGCTCTCTCTCCGCGTAAACGACTTGCTACATCGAACACAACTTATCATATTGCGCAGTGGATTTTTAACACAGTCATTCTTCTCGTGTTGTCTTTTATTCTTTCTCAAGATAAACTCTTTACTGCAAAACTTACACCTATGTTCTTTCGATACAGCGTCAGATCCCAAATCGGAATTCATATTAGTTACTGAGACTAATGTCAGATACCAATTGAGTGTTTTAAATTATATTCAATACTTAAATAGAAATTTTTTCATATTTCATCAGCGAGAATTAATATATCTCATGCAAAAGTACTTTATGCATGTAGTTATGCTTTTCAACAACAGATGTCGCCACATGTTGCTTGCAGGTAAATAATATTTAGTTATTTTATGCGGGATGCGGGATGCTCACTAACGATCGCAAAAGAAGGATGGCTTCGCTAGACTCCAAGGAAAAGGAAGTTCGTCTTGCATGTTGGTGCTCCACAGATGTCTCATGGCGTAATATTAATTTGACTGAGTAATGATATTTGTTAATTCCACCTGATAAAAATATTGCAAGTTTTGATTTAGTAGCAGAAATTATCGAATTAAATGTAACTCCAAATAAAATGACATGTCTCATTAGACAAAAAAAAAATCCATGCAGAGAGCGGTTTCTCAGAATAGTCAGAAACACTTGAAGAAACCACAGGAATGATTGCAAGAACACGGGAAAAACCATCAAAATATTGTCAAGAATAATCAGGAGCACACTGAGAAAACCACCATAATATTAACAATAATAATCGGAAGCACACGGAGAAAACCATCATAATATTGACCAGATTAATCGGAAGCACACAGAGAAAACCACCACATGTTTTCTTTGATATCATAAAATTACAAGAATAATTATTTAAAAATAAAAATAAATTAATGAAAAAATAAAAATAAATAAAAAAAATGCATAAACAGTTTCTGCTAGCCTGTAAACTTATCATTGTTGAGCAAAGATAGAGTTCTTGTACAAGCCAGAAATTTATGCATTTTTTTATTTTTTTTATTTTTTTATTAATTTATTTTTATTTTTAAATAATTTTTCTTGTAATTTTATGACATCAAAGAAAACATGTGGTGGTTTTCTCTGTGTGCTTCCGATTAATCTGGTCAATATTATGATGGTTTTCTCCGTGTGCTTCCGATTATTATTGTTAATATTATGGTGGTTTTCTCAGTGTGCTCCTGATTATTCTTGACAATATTTTGATGGTTTTTCCCGTGTTCTTGCAATCATTCCTGTGGTTTCTTCAAGTGTTTCTGACTATTCTGAGAAACCGCTCTCTGCATGGATTTTTTTTGGTCTAATGAGACATGTCATTTTATTTGGAGTTACATTTAATTCGATAATTTCTGCTACTAAATCAAAACTTGCAATATTTTTATCAGGTGGAATTAACAAATATCATTACTCAGTCAAATTAATATTACGCCATGAGACATCTGTGGAGCACCAACATGCAAGACGAACTTCCTTTTCCTTGGAGTCTAGCGAAGCCATCCTTCTTTTGCGATCGTTAGTGAGCATCCCGCATCCCGCATAAAATAACTAAATATTATTTACCTGCAAGCAACATGTGGCGACATCTGTTGTTGAAAAGCAGAACTACATGCATAAAGTACTTTTGCATGAGATATATTAATTCTCGCTGATGAAATATGAAAAAATTTCTATTTAAGTATTGAATCTAATTTAAAACACTCAATTGGTATCTGGCATTAGTCTCAGTAACTAATATGAATTCCGATTTGGGATCTGACGCTGTATCGAAAGAACATAGGTGTAAGTTTTGCAGAAAAGAGTTTATCTTGAGAAAGAATAAAAGACAACACGAGAAGAATGACTGTGTTAAAAATCCACTGCGCAATATGATAAGTTGTGTTCGATGTAGCAAGTCGTTTACGCGGAGAGAGAGCCTAAAAAGACATGGCAGAACTTGTAGCGCCAAGCCTGCGTACAAGCTAGAGGACAACGATGAATCTACTAGCCTAAGGAAGAGTGATCTGCATTACGACAATAATTTTCTTGGCTCTTCCGATCTCGAAAAGAACTTAAATTGAAGAAGGTTGATGATTTACGGAAGAATGAAGACAATGGAAGAATCCTTAACGTGAAAAGTGAGAATATATTCCAGCCGAATTCAAGTAGATCTTTCCTACTTTGTAAAAATGATGGACTCCTAAAAAGGAAGCATGAAGACGATGAAGACACTTCAACATCATCAACATCGAATTATTACGGTAAATTGGGTGAAGACGATTCCTTCTACGGTGATTGTTACAGTGACTCTGAGGCTGTTGACAAAGACATAGACTATGATGAAGCACCTAAAGCTGCCAAGATCGAAGAATGTGGCGGTGTCCTGAGACCGAAACGATGGAAACGACGTGATATATTAAATAAATCTGATCAAGCTTGTGATGATCACCGTCTCAAACATGAAAGTTACCCTGAGGTTGGTGGTAAAACGGAAGACACCAGAGATCATAATATTTATTATAAAGGTGCAAGGAAGATGGTGGTAGAAGAGAAGGATTACACATCATGGAAAGATCCAAACATATTGGTTGACCGGCTAAGACTTCTACATGGTTCGCTTTGTGCAGGAAACTATTCGTGCATCAAAGAAATATCCTTCATACTCAAGGAACTGAGGAATGCTGGCTACATACAATAATGACTTGTTTTACTTGCATTTGTATAATGTAAAGCAATAAAATAAATAATTTAAATTATAAGAATGTAATGTTTTTATTTCTTGTATTATGATTTCTTACTAAGACTTATATCTCGTAACTTGTGCTTCCTTTTTGCCTTTTTTAGTTGATGGAGCTTCCAAATGTGCTTCCTTATTCGATGATGCATCCAAAATGTGCTGCCTTTTCGTTGGTGGTGCTTCCAAATGTGCTGCCTTTTCGTTGTCGGTGCTTCCAAATGTGCTGCCTTTATGTTGTCGGTGCTTCCAAATGTGCTGCCTTTACATTGTCCGTGCTTCCAAATGTGCTGCCTTTACGTTGTCGGTGCTTCCAAATGTGCTGCCTTTTCGTTGTCGGTGCTTCCAAATGTGCTGCATTTTCGTTGTCGGTGCTTCCTTATTCGATGGTGCATCCAAAATGTGCTGCCTTTTCGTTGGCGGTGCTTCCAAATGTGCTGCCTTTTTGTTGTTGGTGCTTCCAAATGTGCTGCCTTTTTGTTGTTGGTGCTTCCAAATGTGCTGCCTTTTCGTTGTCGGTGCTTCCAAATGTGCTGCCTTTTCGTTGTCGGTGCTTCCAAATGTGCTGCCTTTTCGTTGTCGGTGCTTCCAAATGTGCTGCCTTTACGTTGTCGGTGCTTCCAAATGTGCTGCCTTTTCGTTGTCGGTGCTTCCAAATGTGCTGCCTTTACGTTGTCGGTGCTTCCAAATGTGCTGCCTTTACGTTGTCGGTGCTTCCAAATGTGCTGCCTTTACGTTGTCGGTGCTTCCAAATGTGCTGCCTTTTCGTTGTCGGTGCTTCCAAATGTGCTGCCTTTTCGTTGTCGGTGCTTCCAAATGTGCTGCCTTTTCGTTGTCGGTGCTTCCAAATGTGCTGCCTTTTCGTTGATGGTCCTTCTATTTTTAATGTTGTTTTGACTCTAGTATTATTGTAAATGGTTCTTGATTTGACTAGCGTATTATTCCATACAGTGCATGTATATAAGTGAGTCCTAGACAGCAGGTCGCTCAGTTTGTTACTGACGTCGTCGGTGTAAGGATCACCTAGTTTGTTTCTTCTGGTGCATTAATCACGTAATTACCTGTTCTTGCGAACTCGATGGCATCTTTACCGACTTTAACGACGAACTCGATGGAGGTTGTACCATCGACTGCGGGAACCTTGACGTCAGCGTCGACGATGGTGGAGCAGATCCCGTTGGCAACGTCGATGTCAACACTGGAGGAGACTTCAACAGACGTGGTACCGCCAGCAGAAGAGACTTTAATGCCGCTAGTGCTGGCTGCACAGGGAAACTCGGCGAACGCTGGTACGCCATCAATGGAGACTTCAATGGATGCCGAATCGACAACAACTAACGAACATCGGTGCTGTTACTGCGACAAGATTTTCTCAAACAACAGCAATGCTCGACGACATGAGAATAGAGAATGTGCCAAGAACCTTTATCGTAAAATGTTTGTTTGTGAGAAATGTCATAAGCAGTTTGCCAGAAAAGATAATATGAAAACGCACATGAAGGCATGCAAAGGTCCTGCTGTTCGGCAGAAAGTAAAGGTTTCGGCGCAACAACGATGCATTGATGTTCATAAGAGTATGCCTGGAGATGGTGCAACTGTGGCAACGTCAGTATCTGGATTGGGTCTGAAAGGTTCGTCTTCATCACCACAGTATCCTTGCAGCTACTGTGATACGTCGTTCGCATTTGCTCATGATGCACGAAGACATGAGCGGAGCAAATGCACGAAGAATCCATCTCGCATGAAGTTTCGATGTGATGAGTGTCATGAATGGTTTACTAGAATTGATAATTTGCGACGACATGCGAAAAACTGTAAAGGTGAAGTCCGTGTGCCTACTGCTGAACTACCTGCAGAAATTTCGACTCCTCGGTTTAGGTTGAAGGCTCTTGAGCGTACAAGCAAGAAAACCGATGTGCAGCAACCGATTGGTATGACGTCTGAACAGGAAAATAAACCTAAGACTGTGTTCGGCGCAATACAAGTGAACGATAATGGCTTCTACTTGGTGCAGTCTGCATTTCGTGGAACATTGAAGGACTACTATTATTTAAATACGTTAGGTGAGTCGAAAGACATTTGTAATTTTCTTGATGATATCAGAGAGGACATAATCAATCAGCTTACTGATGATGTAGCAACAAACGGACCTTTGAAATATAACTTGTGGTTGGACTGTATATATGGAAAGCCATATCCGTTCGATGACAAAGTGAAGAAGTGTGCATTCAAGACATCGGCTGCAGTAATTTACAGTTCTAACGATGTGAAGCAAACTGTTAAAAACGGTATCCAGAAACTCTGTCAAGAAGAGGTGGACTATGTCTGTAAAGGTTCTGGCTGGACTCTGTCTAGTATAAACCGATTGGAGCTGAGAATTAGTCATTTCACACCGCTGCGGAACTAAATGATTATAAGATTGCTGGCTTTCGCAAATGATCCTGTAGTAGAATAGAAATTATGTAATAAATATTATGTTTGTAAAAGAACTTGTGGTGTTTAATTCCTCGAACCTGTTACTATTATGTTAAATTGATGTTATATTTAATTTTTTTGCATCGTCCTAGATCGTACCAAGGACCTTAGTCGACCTAATCGATCAGTATATAGATTACAAATTTATTTAATGAATTTTGGAATTTTTCCCGAATTTCTAGCTAAATAATTATGGATTTTCAAGATGGCGGCCAAATGACAAGATGTCGGGTGTCACAGTAATAAATGATTACTGCACTCTAGCGGATAAGAATTAAACTAGCATGGCGTCAGCGCACTCTCGCCGACGATACACTGATGATGGCTTCCAGCAGACGAGGACAAGATGGCGGACATGACGTCATACTACCTGACGATATATATATGCTTTGAAAAAAAGTGGAGGGAGTCAGTATGCCTGCAGCCACCGCGGGGGAAGGATCGGTCGCCATTTTTATTTTTTTTTGCACTCGTCGGGTTTGAACCGAGGACTCCGAGCTCCGTGTCGTAAATGTTTGTTTTTTAAATATTTTATTAAAAATTTAGTATTTAATTTTTTTATAATTTTTAAATTTTTTTCATTAAAATCGGATAATAAATTTAAAGATGGCGGCCGTAACGGAAATTGCAACGGTGACGTCATAATTCAAAATGGCGGATAACACACAATGCCTGAATGTTCGAGAAAACGAAATAACGTCATCCAAGATGGTGGATCCAAGATGGCCTTCGGGGCCAAGGTCAAAGGTCAAGGTCACATCCTGATAGAGGCTTAACTGAGGCTTGAGTTAAGGATGCTTAAGCCTCTATCAGGACATTTCTAGCCGCTGGGATTTTTAAGGACTAAAACGGGAAATTTTCCCTCGAAACGGGAATTTTTCCCTCGAAAACGGGATTTTTTTTCTTAAAACGGGAAATTTTGAGTCATTTTGAGTCATTTTTGAGGAATTTTGAGGAATTTTTGCCGCCGTGACGTCACAAATCCAAGATGGCGGAGCCGGCTCTCTGCTCCACAGCCTGAAGCCTGATCTAGGAAATACTATTATATACTACTCCCCTACTTAAGTAAAACATATTATGTCTCATCAAAGACCTTTGTATGGAACTGTTCAAATTGCATATTGCGGTCAATTTGTATGGATACCAGGTCATATTGGGATTCAGGGTAATGAGATGGCTGACCGTCTTGCCAAATGAGTTATCCGTATAGGAACGGTGGTGACAACAATTTCATATAACATATTCATACCCTATTTAAAGACACTACTCATGGAGGAGTGGGCTATTATGTGGCGATGATATGTACGCCAGCACGACAGAATGTATACAGAACTATATAGGGATAGCGCCGTTAGCAATAACATTATATTTGACCATCAGCCCCGCGCCATTGCAGTTTTATCGTTCCGCCTCCGGACTACACACAACGCATCCCTTGACCATTTACGTAAACATGGCATCCAGGACCCGTCTGCCTGCGGTCGTGACACCATCCTGGTTGATATAAATAATTTGTTTATTGAATGTCCTACTGTCCCATCCAGACAAAACCTATACACACAATTGGGTGCTCTCGTTTTGCGTTTGCCACTTGGGTACCTCTCAATTTTCTCTTCCACACATGAGCTCTGTATAGTACTCTCTACTTATTTTTTTATAAAATGACATTCATATTAATAGATTACTTTTCCTTGGGACCCCCATCCATGGTGGCCGGTTCTATATACCAATGATCCCGCTCCATGGCCTATTCTACGTTTGTTCGACGGGCCTCCATCACCAAGATAGGTAGTCATTAGTTCCTTTCAGGTATTCGTGTACACTCGCGGTAAAATGGCGTGCTCCGCCCATTGCTCATCGCTCAGCCATGACCCCTTCAATTGGAGTGTGCGGTTGTGTTAGCTCATCGTTACGCAGCTTACTGCAGCGTCGTCGAGCTTGTGTGCATCTAGTGCTAGTTGTGGGTGGAAGCCAATAACCATCCAACCAATTAAAAAAAAAGTTATTTAGTATGTTGTAAGTATTTTTAGAGTAGGTATTTAATTATATTAATTTTTAGTATGGCAACTTTAGTGATGAAAGGTGAATATAAACTTGTGCTAGAACTATTTCCTTGCGTGTGTGTCTTGCCCGGAAGATGATCACGTGTGCTTCCGCGCGAAGGCAGCGGGGGTGGGGAGGCGGGCACGCGACAGCCGGGCCGGCGCGGGAGACGCGAGAGCCACTGTCTGCGCTTCGTGAGAACACTTCAAACCGGGGTTGCGCGAGTGTAACGTGTTTTCCTTTAATCTCGTACGTATTGCAAAAAAAAAAAAAAAGAAGAAGAACTGCGTAACTATGTCCGTGATCGACTACTGCAAAAAGTGGTTGCTGGTTTTCGAGATCTACAAGTGCATGGGTTTGTGCCCTATAGTACTGGGTGCTGTGGGTCGTCGGGTACGCCCTGGGCTGCTGTAGTGTGCTATGCTTACAGCACGCCTGGAGAAGAACTCTACTACGAGCTACGGACTTGCAAGTAAGTGTTGGCCCGTCGTGTTTGCGTACGCCCCTGGGAAAACAGTAGTTTTTTATGACCGCATCAGCGCCCAGCCACTTTTTGTTTTCAAGCATACAATTGAGAGTAGAACACTATGATGGTTTTGGATTCGCGAGACTGCTAATAATAATGTTTGAACTAGATGTTTAGTTGATTTATCAAGAAATCGCCACCACTGATTACCATACCTTATACATATTTTTTGTTTTAAAAAAATTGTTAAGCACACGCTGAGTTAAACTGTCTTCAATAAGATAATTAATATGGTGTAGCCTGGGCTTTAATGTTTACTTAATGTTTGTAAAAGGTAGCCGTAATTTTTATAAGGTTTATATATTTTTATTTCCTTTTTTTACTTAATTTTAGGGTATTGTGTACGTTACGTTTTTTATATATTTTTATTGGGTTAAGCCCTGTTATAGGGTGTGTTTTTCAAAACAACTCAAGTCCATCTGTATTTCCCCATGTAAGCGATGTTTAAGAGTCTTTATTAATTTTTCAGTAAATCATTAAGCAATAAATTAGTTTGGCTTCTGGGTTGTACATGGGTGCAAGGCGAATATATCACCGACGTTGCAGTCGTCATCATCAAGGTAGAGTTACCTACTGAGATTTACAAATTCTTCTGCCTTTAATACTCTCGCTTGAGAGGGTTGTTCTTGTTTGGCTGTAGCTGTGGGCCAATCACAGCCTTCCTTTCGTCTGGTTGAACTGTTGGTTTGTCCAATCGGAGCTGGGCTTCTTTGAACTGTGGTGGGGGGGGGGGATTTGCTGGCAAATCAGTGGCCTCTTCTCTTCTGATTGGCTGGGCTGTTTGGCCGACGAGAGGCGACCTGTCTTTTTGTTAGGTGTTGATCTCCCCAGCCCGCAGTAGAAACAAATACACTAGAGACTTATGCCGGACAGCTCCAACAGTTTTGTGTGAAAACCTGGCATTGTTTTCACGTCCGTCCGGTAGATGGCGGACGGTATGCCGAGTATGAACAATATAGCTGTTTAATACACATGGTACCAGCATTATGGCAACAAAAATAACTTTCTTATCTCTTAAAAAACGTATTTAAAAATAATACAGATTTATGTTTCGAAATCTTTAGAAATAAGTTAATCGTTTGACACCAGATAAGATAGTATATAATTGGACGATCTATTTATTAAACATATTTTAGTCGCTCCTCTTGCCGCTGGGTTGTCGGCACGTAGCTGCCCGGTGTTGCGGTGTTGTTCTCCAGTGTCTGGCAGAAACAACCTGGGCCGTAGCAGCTGGCGATGACGTCACGAGCGATTGCGCCCCCCCCCCCCCCCCCCTCCGCCACGCCGCACGGGCACACCCGTAGCCAGGCTGGCTGACTCGCTGGATAGAAAAAAATATACGTCCTGTTCCGATATAAACACGTGAGCGAGTCTTTCGGTAATCGCCAGAGATGTGTTACGTCTAATCTCGACAACGAGAAAAATGTAACGTGTTCTCATGATTAGAATACACTTATAATATAAAACGCGGACGCGAAATTACACGAAATTCAACGAAAAAAATCCTTTCAAACAATGCCGAGCGTGATAAATATACACGCAAATTGTGTTTTCAACTACATTCCTTGACGCAAATCACATGTAGTTTCCACGCCCGCCGCTAGAATTCGTTGCCGGAGAAGCTACTCTACTATCGAATCATTCGATTTGCTGACCGAAATTTCAAACTATATAAAGAAACGGCTCCGATAAAAGCGAAAGACTTGGGGAGAAAATAATGAACTCCGGCTTTGTACTTGATTTTCGAAAATGAATTTTATTAAAATAATGTTTAGTCTTGTTTAAAAATTTTAACAGTTAATACTCTAAACTTCCGTGGTAACACATTTCCGTTCCATGTGACTTATGTGCCATTCATGAAATTACACCTACTAAATGCCGTATACCGAGATATAAGATGTTACACAATCGCCAGATGTTCCCCAAATAGAAATAACTTCCCAATCGTTTGCAAATACAACAACAGATAAACAATTGAAGAGATTAAACAATTTTTAAAACATTTTCCTCTCTGTCTAAGCAGCTATACTAAGTACCTTCTCAAACCAAACCATTGATGTGTCCAAGGGTTGGGGATGCGGTGGGAGGGCGCCATCTTCCGAAGTATTAAACAAGGAGCAAGGATCTCCAGTTTATCAATTTGTAACAAAGTCTCAAACACTATATTAAAAAATATAATAAATGATGTTGTTTCTTTTGTTTTTGTTTATTATTGTATGGCACCGTGGACTAACTTACTACACGAATGTGGTTTAGTTCCAAAAAACATATCCTTCCCACATTACCATTTTTTTTCTTTTGAGCTGGTTATGCTCTGGTTCCTAACTCATTTTCGAAATTGGGGAATCTTAATACTCCACAACATATGCCTCGTAAATCTATATTCTTGTGAATTATACGTGTCAGATAACAGTCTTACTTGAGAACCGGATATATTTGCAGCAGTCACAGCGATAAAGCTGATAGAGAAACATTTCATGGAAAGATAATTGAATTTTCAAAGCACTGAAGTAAGTACACCAGATTTGTCACCAGTTTCTTTTTTAACACCCTTTTTTATTCGAGGTGTTACAAAAATGCAAATCTGCCACCTGAAGACTGTCAGATGAGAAAACACTAGATCTGGCGAGAGAATCACGAGGTTGGCAGCCCTGCGGCGCAGGGTGTGCGTGCGCAGAGGCCGGCCGCGCACGACGCGCGATCACGTGGTCGCCCGCCAGAGACGCTATCGAACCGGCGCGGCGCCGGGACGTCATGTGACTGCGGCAACGTCTGGTCGATGGCTCTCCGCCATAGACTCGAGGCGAGGTAGAAGACTATCTTCCGCGCGTGCCTGCGCATTGTCCGCAGAGCTGCGAACAGCACGTGACACAGGGCACTGGTCGTGAGTCATCAGGTAAGCAGGGACGGAGTTCCAAACTTTGATATGTGAGGCATAAGAATTGCTTTACTTATATTTTATTTACATATATTTTACATCACTTACGCAATGTTTTTCAGGGAAAAAAAACTATAACACTCACACAAGTAAGCTTGTGTGTGAGTGCTAATAACTGACATGATGTCTACCTTCTGTACCTTCATGTCTACCTACATACGAGCATACTTGCTTTCGCAGCGACCGAGCAACAGAAAATCGCAACTTAAGGCGACAGTCGCTTAGCGTTACACACGAGCGTTACTTTGGTCGTAGCATTCAAGATGGCTTTCGTAGTCAGCATGCCTTTCTGTATTACTTGTTCGGAATGTACGTGAATATGTGATAGAGGAAAAAAAAGAAGACGGCTCAACGATTACTTGAATCTTCGATACAATTTTTTATACATAATGTGTACAGTAATTATAAACGTGTTCGTAGTAATGCAGTTATGAGAAGTGATATGTATATAAAACGGGCAACAACAATATTAATGCTGTTTTCTTACAGAGCATTTTACAGACTGTAATATGTATTGCGAATTAATCACTTTTGGGATAAATTTTAAATCAATAAACATTAAAACCAGGGGCGCAACAACAGGGGGGCCCCCCCCCCAACTCCCCGCCTCTGAAACCTTGAAGTGGGGGCAAACGGGGGCAAAGAAAGTGCTGTGTAATCAATTTTTAGATAATAAAACTGCTTAAAAAGCACCATTTTCCACCTTGAAATACAATTTTTCCCGGGGGAGGACCCCCGGACCCCCCGCTTCAATAGGGGAGATCGATGATTCTTTATAAAAAGATATATTGCCCCCCCCCCCCTTTGGAAATTTAGTTGTTGCGCCCCTGATTAAAACCTATTAATAAATAAAATATTGTCACCTTGATCTTTCTTCTCTTCTACAGCCAGGTGATCACATTTTGTTATAATGCTATTATATACATCTGCCCACAAATTTTCAAATTTTTGTCACTATAATTTTCAATGTCCAATTGTAGAGTTCAGGTAGTTCTTCTACATCAGAAATCAATACTCCTGGTTCTAGAATCAGTGTTGAATACTATGACGATGTTCTTCAGGCACGAGCTCCCTACGCTGTTGTGTCTGTTGTGCTGACGCAGTAGTCGCTGCTGCAGTTCCGGCGCCCGTTTGAAGGGACGGGTCTGAACATGCGTGTCTCGTTGTTCTTGGCAATCGCTCAGCGACTGTTTCGACGCAGCTACCCGTCACAGAAATGGAACAAGTTACGTATTTTTAGTTGCGGTGGAAGAATAGCCACTCAAGTGCACAGGTTAATTACAAAGCATTGGTTTCATTACGAGCTACTTTTAAGTAGCGACGATAGAGCGACAGAAAATCATCCGTGTGTAAGAGACCCAAAAGATAAAATATCATGTTGAAAAATTCGCGCAAATAATTGAAATTATTATTTTTAATGCTAGATGTTTGAAAACGCAATTAATTGTCATGTATAATAAGTACTTAATACATTCATACAATATATTTCAATTTTTAAATTACAGTTTTAAAAATATATGCATAAGCTACTAGAATAAAAAACACCCTGCTCATTATCAGTTAAATGATACAGCCACTAATTGATTATTTTTGTATTTGAAAATTTTTATGCTTTTCATTTTTCAGGAGGAATAGCTACAAGAAAAATTGCTAAAGATGTCTTTTAAATTGTTTGTTTCGTGAAGTATATAATATTGCACATTTATGATATGTTCATGCCGAGGAGGATAATTATGGGCTATATAATTCATATGATTTATTTTCTGTGTACAATAGTCATAAGTTATTGTGAATTAAGATTATATGTTTGGTTGATGTGTTAAAAACCACTTCTTGTCTTCTGGATTTGAAGTCACGTCCTTATGGAAATGATGATGTGCTCAGAGCGTTACAACGGCGTGGACTTAACCCGCAAGTCAAGTTTCCCATCTGCAGTAACAGGCAGGCTATAGTCATCGTCAGCCGCAAATTTTACTTAGTGATTTTAGTCTCAGCTGAGGGATGGATAATTTTTAACAGTTGAAACAACCCCCAATAATTTTATCCACGCAAACGTCATTAAGCTCTTACGAAATTCTATTGATCAAATATAAAATACCATTATTTATAATTTCAGAATGGTAAGGCCTTTAGCAGTATAGGATAGGGCATACTAGATCAGGGTTCAGGGTGTGGATTGAGATTGTCGGTCCGCCATCTTGGATTTGTGACGTCACGGCGGCAAAAATTTCTCAAAATTCCTCAAAAATGACCCAAAATTACTCAAAATTTCCCGTTTTAAGAAAAAATTTCCCGTTTTCGAGGGAAAAATTCCCGTTTCGAGGGAAAATTTCCCGTTTTATTCCTCAAAAATCCCAACGGCTAGAAATGTCCTGATAGAGGCTTAAGCATCCTTAACTCAAGCCTCAGTTAAGCCTCTATCAGGATGTGACCTTGACCTTTGACCTTGACCCCGACGGCCATCTTGAATCCGCCATTTTGGATGACGTCATTTCGTTTTCTAGAAAATTCCGGCATTGTGTTATCCGCCATTTTGAATTATGACGTCATCGCTGCAATTTCCCTTACGGCCGCCATTTTTAAATTTATTATCCGATTTTAATGAAAAAAAATTTTAAAATTATAAAAAATTAAATAATAAAAAATTTAATAAAATATTTAAAAAACAAACATTTACGACACGGAGCTCGGAGTCCTCGGTTCAAACCCGACGAGTGCAAAAAAAATAAAAATGGCGACCGATCCTTCCCCCGCGGTGGCTGCAGGCATACTGACTCCCACCACTTTTTTTTCAAAGCATATATATCGTCAGGTAGTATGACGTCATGTCCGCCATCTTGAAATTTGGACGCCATCTTGAAAATCTTTATTTATTATCCGATTTTAATGAAAAAAAATCCAAAATTCATCAAAAAATTAACGTATTTGAATTCTGTTTGATTATATCGATGTACGTCCTTGGTTCGATTCCCGACGAGAGTAAACAGTCGATCCTTCCTCCATGAAAGCTACCTAGACTGATCTATCACCACCAATACCAAGGTATATATCGTCAACTGGTATGACATTATGTCCGCCATCTTGTCTTCATCCACTGGAGACCACCATCTTGTTTTCATCTGCTAGAGTGTGCCGATATCATGTAGTATAATTATCTGGTCACCACACTTTTGACCTTGACCTTGAACTTTGACCTTGGCCTTGAACTTTGACCTTGGCCTTGAACTTTGACCTTAACCTTGAAATTTGACCTTGACCTTGAAATTTGACCTTGACCTCGAAATTTGGCCTTGACCTTGAACTTTGACCTTGACCTTGGAATTTGACCTTGACCTTGGAATTTGACCTTGACCTTGGAATTTGACCTTGACCTTGAACTTTGACCTTGACCTTGAAATTTGACATTGACCTTGAACTTTGACCTTGACCTTTGAAATTTGACCTTGACCTTGAAATTTGACTTTGACCTTGAATTTTTACTTTGTCCTTGAAATTTGACTTTGTCCTAGTCGACCATCATGGATCCGACATTTTATGTTCAGTACATGCTATCAGGAGCGACCACCTGCTGGAGTACACCATCTTGTGCGTGTACTCGTATTATAGAGTACATTTCCATCTGGTTAATTTTATTCTAACCCGCTACATTGCAGTAATCATTTATTACCGAGGTGCCCCCGCCATCCTGAAATTTGAGCGACATCTTGGAATAGTGTAATTATTTAGCTAGAAATGCGGGAAAAATTCCAATAGTCTCCGAAAAAAAAATCAATTAATTCACAAATTGAATCGATGGATCCCTGTCCACGGTTCGATTCTTGACCAGAGACAGTTGTAACTAATTATTAAATAAATGTTAGGTTCTGTTTTCCATTACCTTTCGCGGAGTTTATTAATCATCCACTCTACGAAAATCAACTCAAGTCATTATACCGGACCAACGAATTAAATCAGTGCCGATTAGCCTATTATGAAAGTCTAATTTTTCAATAATCTGAATAACATATAAGCCGTTCATGTACAAAGCCACACATATAGATCAATTGCCTTCAGTCCATGAGACCGAGTCATGTCATTATCAGACGTATAGGCTAGTCATTTCAGGACCACATGACCTTCGTAATCCATCGTGACATTTTTATACATTCTAAAGGACCAAGTAACCTTGTAAAATATTTTAGTAACACCAAGAGGTGATAAACTAGTAAATATTCAATCACTACATTTTGTACTACGTGCAATCAACAAAAAAGGAAGCACCAACAACGAAAAGACAGCACCACCAACGAAAAGACAGCTCATTTGGAAGCACCGACAACGAAAAGGCAGCACCGCCAACGTAAATACATCACATTTGGAAGCACCGACAACGAAAAGACAGCAGTGACAACGAAAAGGCACCACATTTGGAAGCACCAACATCTAAAAGACAACACCGCCATCGAAAAGGCAGCCCATTTTGAAAGCACCGACAACGAAAAGGCAGCACCGCCAACGTAAATACAGCACATTTGGAAGCACCGACAACGAAAAGACAGCAGTGACAACGAAAAGACAGAACATTTGGAAGCACCGACAACTAAAAGGCACCACATTTGGAAGCACCAACATCTAAAAGACAGCACCGCCATCGAAAAGGCAGCACATTTTGGAAGCACCAACAACGAAAAGGCAGCACCGTCATCGTAAAGGCACGGACCGCAAGACCGGGTCATGTCAATATCAGACATATAGACCATGAACTCAGTACACACAGGAAAAAGGAATGTACACGTAGGAAAACGGAACGTACACGCTGGAAAACGGAATATACACACAGGAAAACGAAATTTACACTCAGGAAAACGGAACGTACACGCAGGAAAAACGAAATGTACGCGCAGGAAAACGGAATGTACGCGCAGGAAAACGGAAGGTACACGCAGTAAAACGGAACGTACACGCAAAAAAAACCGAACGTACACGCAGGAAAAACGGAACGTACACGCAGGAAAAACGGAACGTACACGAAGGAAAACGGAAGGTACACGCAGGAAACAGGAAGATACAGACAGGAAAACGGAAGGTACACGCAGTAAAACGGAACGTACACGCAGGAAAAACGGAAGGTACACGCAGGAAAACGGAACGTACACGCAGGAAAACGGAAGGTACACGCAGGAAAACGGAACGTACACACAGGAAAACGGAAGGTACACGCAGGAAAACGGAACGTACACACAGGAAAACGGAAGGTACACGCAGTAAAACGGAACGTACACGCAGGAAAAACGGAAGGTACACGCAGGAAAACGGAACGTACACGCAGGAAAACGTAACGTACACGCAGGAAAACGGAAGGTACACGCAGGAAAACGGAAGGTACACGCAGGAAAACGGAACGTACACGCAGGAAAAACGGAAGGTACACGCAGGAAAACAGAACGTACACGCAGGAAAACGGAATGTACACGCAGGAAAACGGAATGTACACGCAGGAAAACGGAATGTACACGCAGGAAAACGGAATTTACAGGCAGGAAAACGGAACGTACACGCAGGAAAAACGGAACGTACACGCAGGAAAAACGGAACGTACACGCAGGAAAACGGAAGGTACACGCAGGAAAATGGAAGGTACACGCAGTAAAACGGAACGTACACGCAGGAAAAACGGAAGGTACACGCAGGAAAACGGAACGTACACGCAGGAAAACGGAAGGTACACGCAGGAAAACGGAACGTACACGCAGGAAAAACGGAAGGTACACGCAGGAAAACGGAACGTACACGCAGGAAAACGGAATTTACACGCAGGAAAACGGAATGTACACGCAGGAAAACGGATTTTACACGCAGGAAAACGGAACGTACACGCAGGAAAAACGGAACGTACACGCAGGAAAAACGGAACGTACACGCAGGAAAACGGAAGGTACACGCAGGAAAACAGAACGTACACGCAGGAAAATGGAACGTACACGCAGGAAAACGGAATGTACACGCAGGAAAACGGAACGTACACGCAGGAAAACAGATCATACACGCAGGAAAACGGAACGTACACGCAGGAAAACGGAATTTACACGCAGGAAAACAGAAAGTACACGCAGGAAAACGGAACGTACACGCAGGAAAACGGAACGTACACGCAGGAAAAACGGAACGTACACACAGGAAACGGAACGTACACGCAGGAAACGGAACGTACACACAGGCTCCAATATTCATTGGCTTCAATATTCATTGGCTCCATCAGTCATTGTCACCAACAGTCTTTTGGTTCCAAAAGTCTTTTGGCTCTAAATATATTTGGCTAGAATTCTTCGAGTCTAAGAGACTATGAGGCCACATGGCTACGAGTCTAAAATGATCTAGATATTTTACGAGTTATACACGGCTTGCGAGGCTAGAGCTACGAAGCTTCTAGTTCACAAGTTTACGTGACTGCGAGGATACAGAACTACTAGTCTACATGAGTACTTGACTACGAAGCTACTCGTCTACAAGGCTCCAATTGCAGCATCTGTCTTCGTCAGAATTTTCTCTCTTGCTCCAACTGCACCGCCACCATTATGTTATAAGATTACATGGATACTTGCTTACGTAGCTTCATGTCTACGAGACTCCATTACATCATGTCTACGCGACTACGAGCCATGAGGTTACGAGACTACGTGACTACGAATCTTCAAGTTGACGAGACTGCGAGGCTACAGATCTACGAAGCCTCTAGAAAACGAGTTTACGTGTCTGCATGGATACAGGAATACAAGTCTGCATGAGTTCTTGACTACGAAGCTACTCGTCTACAAGGCTACAATTACTACATTTGTCTTCGACGGAATTTTCTCTTTTACTACATCTGCTCCATCACCATTATGTTATAAGATTACAAGGCTACTTGCTTACGTAGCTTCAAGTCTACGAGGCTCCAATGCATCATGACTACGAGACTACGTGCCATGAGGTTACGAGACTATGCGATTGCAAGTCTTCAAGGTTACGTGATCCTGAGGCTATAGGACTACCAAGCTTCCAGAACGTATGGTTACGAGACTGCATGACTAATTGGCGGCGCGGCTACGAAACTTCATGTCTCTAACTGACTACAATAGCACTATTCAGTGGTGAGAGTTAATTTATCTCATGCAAAGGTACTTGCTGCAAGTAGTTCCGCTTTTCAACATCAGATGGCGTCACGTGTTGCTTGCAGGTAAATAATATTTATTTCTTATATGCGGGATGCTCACTATCGATCGCATAAGAAGGATGGCTTCGTTAGTCTCCAAGGAGAAGGAAGTTCGTCCTTCCTGCTAGTGCTTCTCAGATTTCTCACGGTCCACCATCTTGGATTGCGACGTTACGGCGACCATCTTTGATGGGTGTGACCTTGACCTTTGACCGAAACCGCAGGAATGATCGCAAGCACTCGGATTAATCATCAAAATATTGATAAGAATAATCAGGAGCACACGGAGAAAACCATCACAATATTGATAAGAATAATCAGAAGCACACGGAGAAAAACGACACATGTTTTCTTTGATATCATAAAATTACAGGAAAAAAAAATTTAAAGAATAAAAATAAATTAATAAAAAATTTAAAAAAAATTAAAAAATACATACAATTCTGGCTTGTACTAAAACTCTATCTTTGCTCAACAATGATAAGTTTACAAGCTAGCAGAATCAGTTTAAGTATTTTTTAATTTTTTTAAATTTTTAATTAATTTATTTTTATTCTTAAATTTTTTTTTTCCTGTAATTTTATGATATCAAAGAAAACATGTGTCGTTTTTCTCCGTGTGCTTCTGATTATTCTTATCAATATTGTGATGGTTTTCTCCGTGTGCTCCTGATTATTCTTATCAATATTTTGATGATTAATCCGAGTGCTTGCGATCATTCCTGCGGTTTCGGTCAAAGGTCAAGGTCACACCCATCAAAGATGGTCGCCGTAACGTCGCAATCCAAGATGGTGGACCGTGAGAAATCTGAGAAGCACTAGCAGGAAGGACGAACTTCCTTCTCCTTGGAGACTAACGAAGCCATCCTTCTTATGCGATCGATAGTGAGCATCCCGCATATAAGAAATAAATATTATTTACCTGCAAGCGACACGTGACGCCATCTGATGTTGAAAAGCGGAACTACTTGCAGCAAGTACCTTTGCATGAGATAAATTAACTCTCACCACTGAATAGTGCTATTGTAGTCAGTTAGAGACATGAAGTTTCGTAGCCGCGCCGCCAATTAGTCATGCAGTCTCGTAACCATACGTTCTGGAAGCTTGGTAGTCCTATAGCCTCAGGATCACGTAACCTTGAAGACTTGCAATCGCATAGTCTCGTAACCTCATGGCACGTAGTCTCGTAGTCATGATGCATTGGAGCCTCGTAGACTTGAAGCTACGTAAGCAAGTAGCCTTGTAATCTTATAACATAATGGTGATGGAGCAGATGTAGTAAAAGAGAAAATTCCGTCGAAGACAAATGTAGTAATTGTAGCCTTGTAGACGAGTAGCTTCGTAGTCAAGAACTCATGCAGACTTGTATTCCTGTATCCATGCAGACACGTAAACTCGTTTTCTAGAGGCTTCGTAGATCTGTAGCCTCGCAGTCTCGTCAACTTGAAGATTCGTAGTCACGTAGTCTCGTAACCTCATGGCTCGTAGTCGCGTAGACATGATGTAATGGAGTCTCGTAGACATGAAGCTACGTAAGCAAGTATCCATGTAATCTTATAACATAATGGTGGCGGTGCAGTTGGAGCAAGAGAGAAAATTCTGACGAAGACAGATGCTGCAATTGGAGCCTTGTAGACGAGTAGCTTCGTAGTCAAGTACTCATGTAGACTAGTAGTTCTGTATCCTCGCAGTCACGTAAACTTGTGAACTAGAAGCTTCGTAGCTCTAGCCTCGCAAGCCGTGTATAACTCGTAAAATATCTAGATCATTTTAGACTCGTAGCCATGTGGCCTCATAGTCTCTTAGACTCGAAGAATTCTAGCCAAATATATTTAGAGCCAAAAGACTTTTGGAACCAAAAGACTGTTGGTGACAATGACTGATGGAGCCAATGAATATTGAAGCCAATGAATATTGGAGCCTGTGTGTACGTTCCGTTTCCTGCGTGTACGTTCCGTTTCCTGTGTGTACGTTCCGTTTTTCCTGCGTGTACGTTCCGTTTTCCTGCGTGTACGTTCCGTTTTCCTGCGTGTACTTTCTGTTTTCCTGCGTGTAAATTCCGTTTTCCTGCGTGTACGTTCCGTTTTCCTGCGTGTATGATCTGTTTTCCTGCGTGTACGTTCCGTTTTCCTGCGTGTACATTCCGTTTTCCTGCGTGTACGTTCCATTTTCCTGCGTGTACGTTCTGTTTTCCTGCGTGTACCTTCCGTTTTCCTGCGTGTACGTACCGTTTTTCCTGCGTGTACGTTCCGTTTTTCCTGCGTGTACGTTCTGTTTTCCTGCGTGTAAATTCCGTTTTCCTGCGTGTACATTCCGTTTTCCTGCGTGTAAATTCCGTTTTCCTGCGTGTACGTTCCGTTTTCCTGCGTGTACCTTCCGTTTTTCCTGCGTGTACGTTCCGTTTTCCTGCGTGTACCTTCCGTTTTCCTGCGTGTACGTTCCGTTTTCCTGCGTGTACCTTCCGTTTTTCCTGCGTGTACGTTCCGTTTTTCCTGCGTGTACGTTCCGTTTTTCCTGCGTGTACGTTCCGTTTTCCTGCGTGTAAATTCCGTTTTCCTGCGTGTACATTCCGTTTTCCTGCGTGTACATTCCGTTTTCCTGGGTGTAAATTCCGTTTTCCTGCGTGTACGTTCCGTTTTCCTGCGTGTACCTTCCGTTTTTCCTGCGTGTACGTTCCGTTTTCCTGCGTGTACCTTCCGTTTTCCTGCGTGTACCTTCCGTTTTCCTGCGTGTACGTTCCGTTTTCCTGCGTGTACCTTCCGTTTTTCCTGCGTGTACGTTCCGTTTTACTGCGTGTACCTTCCGTTTTCCTGTTTGTACGTTCCGTTTTCCTGCGTGTACCTTCCGTTTTCCTGCGTGTACGTTCCGTTTTCCTGCGTGTACCTTCCGTTTTTCCTGCGTGTACGTTCCGTTTTACTGCGTATACCTTCCGTTTTCCTGTGTGTACCTTCCGTTTTCCTGCGTGTACCTTCCGTTTTCCTGCGTGTACGTTCCGTTTTTCCTGCGTGTACGTTCCGTTTTTCCTGCGTGTACGTTCCGTTTTTCCTGCGTGTACGTTCCGTTTTACTGCGTGTACCTTCCGTTTTCCTACGCGTACATTCCGTTTTCCTTCGCGTACATTTCGTTTTTCCTGCGTGTACGTTCCGTTTTCCTGAGTGTAAATTTCGGTTTCCTGTGTGTATATTCCGTTTTCCAGCGTGTACGTTCCGTTTTCCTACGTGTACATTCCTTTTTCCTGTGTGTACTGAGTTCATGGTCTATATGTCTGATATTGACATGACCCGGTCTTGCGGTCCGTGCCTTTACGATGACGGTGCTGCCTTTTCGTTGTTGGTGCTTCCAAAATGTGCTGCCTTTTCGATGGCGGTGCTGTCTTTTAGATGTTGGTGCTTCCAAATGTGGTGCCTTTTCGTTGTCGGTGCTTCCAAATGTTCTGTCTTTTCGTTGTCACTGCTGTCTTTTCGTTGTCGGTGCTTCCAAATGTGCTGTATTTATGTTGGCGGTGCTGCCTTTTCGTTGTCGGTGCTTCCAAAATGGGCTGCCTTTTCGATGGCGGTGTTGTCTTTCAGATGTTGGTGCTTCCAAATGTGGTGCCTTTTCGTTGTCACTGCTGTCTTTTCGTTCTCGGTGCTTCCAAATGTGATGTATTTACGTTGGCGGTGCTGCCTTTTCGTTGTCGGTGCTTCCAAATGAGCTGTCTTTTCGTTGGTGGTGCTGTCTTTTCGTTGTTGGTGCTTCCTTTTTTGTTGATTGCGCGTAGTACAAAATGTAGTGATTGAATATTTACTAGTTTATCACCTCTTGGTGTTACTAAAATATTTTACAAGGTTACTTGGTCCTTTAGAATGTATAAAAATGTCACGATGGATTACGAAGGTCATGTGGTCCTGAAATGACTAGCCTATACGTCTGATAATGACATGACTCGGTCTCATGGACTGAAGGCAATTGATCTATATGTGTGGCTTTGTACATGAACGGCTTATATGTTATTCAGATTATTGAAAAATTAGACTTTCATAATAGGCTAATCGGCACTGATTTAATTCGTTGGTCCAGTATAATGACTTGAGTTGATTTTCGTAGAGTGAATGATTAATAAACTCCGCGAAAGGTAATGGAAAACAGAACCTAACATTTATTTAATAATTAGTTACAACTGTCTCTGGTCAAGAATCGAACCGTGGACAGGGATCCATCGATTCAATTTGTGAATTAATTGATTTTTTTTTCGGAGACTATTGGAATTTTTCCCGCATTTCTAGCTAAATAATTACACTATTCCAAGATGTCGCTCAAATTTCAGGATGGCGGGGGCACCTCGGTAATAAATGATTACTGCAATGTAGCGGGTTAGAATAAAATTAACCAGATGGAAATGTACTCTATAATACGAGTACACGCACAAGATGGTGTACTCCAGCAGGTGTTCGCATCTGATAGCATGTACTGAACATAAAATGTCGGATCCATGATGGTCGACTAGGACAAAGTCAAATTTCAAGGACAAAGTAAAAATTCAAGGTCAAAGTCAAATTTCAAATTCAAGGTCAAATTTCAAGGTCAAGGTCAAAGTTCAAGGTCAAGGTCAAATTTCAAGGTCAAGGTCAAATTCCAAGGTCAAGGTCAAATTCCAAGGTCAAGGTCAAAGTTCAAGGTCAAGGCCAAATTTCGAGGTCAAGGTTAAATTTCAAGGTCAAGGTCAAATTTCAAGGTCAAGGTTAAATTTCAAGGTCAAGGTCAAATTTCAAGGTTAAGGTCAAAGTTCAAGGCCAAGGTCAAAGTTCAAGGCCAAGGTCAAAGTTCAAGGTCAAGGTCAAAGGTGTGGTGACCAGATAATTATACTACATTATATCGGCACACTCTAGCAGATGAAAACAAGATGGTGGTCTCCAGTGGATGAAGACAAGATGGCGGACATAATGTCATACCAGTTGACGATATATACGTTGGTATTGGTGGTGATAGATCAGTCTAGGTAGCTTTCATGGAGGAAGGATCGACTGTTTACTCTCGTCGGGAATCGAACCAAGGACGTACATCGATATAATCAAACAGAATTCAAATACGTTAATTTTTTGATGAATTTTGGAATTTTTTTCATTAAAATCGGATAATAAATAAAGATTTTCAAGATGGCGTCCAAATTTCAAGATGGCGGACATGACGTCATACTACTTGACGATATATATGCTTTGAAAAAAAAAGTGGTGGGAGTCAGTATGCCTGCAGCCACCGCGGGGGAAGGATCGGTCGCCATTTTTATTTTTTTTGCACTCGTCGGGTTTGAACCGAGGACTCTGAGCTCCGTGTCGTAAATGTTTGTTTTTTAAATATTTTATTAAATTTTTTATTATTTAATTTTTTATAATTTTAAAAAATTTTTTCATTAAAATCGGATAATAAATTTAAAAATGGCGGCCGTAAGGGAAATTGCAGCGATGACGTCATAATTCAAAATGGCGGATAACACAATGCCGGAATTTTCTAGAAAACGAAATGACGTCATCCAAAATGGCGGATCCAAGATGGCCGTCGGGGTCAAGGTCAAAGGTCAAGGTCACATCCTGATAGAGGCTTAACTGAGGCTTGAGTTAAGGATGCTTAAGCCTCTATCAGGACATTTCTAGCCGTTGGGATTTTTGAGGAATAAAACGGGAAATTTTCCCTCGAAACGGGAATTTTTCCCTCGAAAACGGGAAATTTTTTCTTAAAACGGGAAATTTTGAGTCATTTTGGGTCATTTTTGAGGAATTTTGAGAAATTTTTGCCGCCGTGACGTCACAAATCCAAGATGGCGGACCGACAATCTCAATCCACACCCTGAACCCTGATCTAGTATGTCCTATCCTATACTACTGCCTTTAATTATCGGCTTTCATAAATTGTCCTCTGATACGTAATATAGATTTTGATACTAAAGAGTATGCATTACGGTTTTGCCTAACCATACGTATCTCAGAGTTAGGTTCGTAGGTACTCTGGCCACGAAAGCTTACGGTCTGGAATGTTGTTGTTGTTGTTGTTGTTGTTGTTGGTGTTGGTGAATTAATTAAAAAAGAAAGTAATTTGGATTATATGTTAATGGATATTTATTAAAATGAGAGGAAGAACAGAAATCTTACTTTCCGTTCGCTGCAGATACTATCTCATTACTGAATCAATCAGAACCAGATACACAAGATGCAGTACCTAGAAATCTTCTATGCTATAAATGGCACTGTTTAAAGATGCCTTGCAAATAATGGTTAGTGTATTTGCTATCTTGCTTGTCACGTTACGTCTTACATTTACACAGCGCACATATAGCTTCTTCACAGGCTCTTGTTTCGTGAGCGCAAAATCGTGGTTGGCGTACACGTGAAAGTAACTGTAGTTTTTGTACATATTTTATGAAGCAAAATCAATTTTGCAACGCCCTTATATATATAATGCAGTTCCGCTAGAGGAATGTAGACGAATATGGATATTGTGCTGAGACGAGAAGAGGACAGCGGAGAATCAAGTCACAGCTGGAGTTAGTGGAAGGTGACGAGCGCCTACGAGTAGTCCGCCCGCAACGCAACTATGCTGTGTAGGTGGTCGCAAGAACACGGTGACACGTGGCTCGGATTTGTCTAGAGGGGGAAGAAGGGTGAGTTTATTTATTAACGTCTGAAATTTTTAAATTTCATCTGCTTACCCTACTAAATTATGTCAAACTCAACTATAACATATCATAAATATTTTTGTTTTTTATTGCAGCTAAAATTGAGAATAGTATTAGCTGGGATAGGTAATGGGCCGCCAAAATGTTACTCGTGACCCTTCGCGGGTCCGTGGTTCGATGCCCGTAAAAGCAACTAGAACACGAAGGTCGGTACAACACAGGTTGCGTCATGTCCCGCTGCAGTGAAGTCTTAATAAACAACTTGTCCGTGGTCTCGAGGTCGTGCACGGGACGTGAATTTGAAATAAAGCGCTGCTTAAGAAAGGCACGCCACCGGTGTGGATCGCAGCTTTCTACGACGATCCGTTCTCGTGCTATGGAGCGATAACTGGTCGGAAGCCGGGAGAAGTGACGTCATCTTGCCTAAATGCGCTACCGACATGCACGCGCAAGGGACGGGCCAATTGCCCTCGACTGCGGAGGTTTGCTACGCATTCAATAGTGAACATTACCGCGGACAAAGAAGTGTTCTTCAATGAACTATTAAATAAATACATACAATAGAGATAAGAAGAAAAAAAAACTGGTTTGAACGACCAACTAGGTCTGACGTGTTCGTGCATAATCTGCAGAGGCGGTTACAGGCGGCGTAAACGCTTCAATTTCATTCGCATTGTTTGATTGTTCTGAAGAACCCCTCAGAACGTCTTTTAGTCAGAACACGCATCCTCTGGAACCGTGGTCTGATCTTCCGATGCACAGTTCCGTCGGAAAGTTCAGAGACTCTGGAACATGCGAAGAACGTGTCTGTTTCATTGTTTAAAGAAATTTAAATGTAACTAAAACATTATCAAATTTTCATGACAGTTTAAAATTTTTGATGAGGTAATTGTATCATTTAAATTATTTTGTATTACTTGGCTAATCTTAGTTACATGGTCTGACTTTACCAAAAATCGATTAAACTGAACATGGATAAAACTAACCTACCTTTTTGGTGAAGGGAGGAGGTGCGGAAAGCCGCACATGTTCCGGAAAACATGTAACTATTACAATCGTGTATTACTTAACATTGTGTTTTAGGTAGACTGCAAAGATTTTTCAGTCGTTGCCACCGAGCGACTTTTGAAAAATTAGACCTGTTATATAGACGTTAGATTCATCGTCCATAGACCCCCAAACCATCTTCAGCTGAAACGTCTATTGATGTGTAATCATCTTAGCTTTCGGTTTACGGCATTTAGTGAGTGTAACGGAAGTCTATTGTAACGCAAATGTATAAACATGGTGCTGCCATCTGTGGAAGTCTCATAAAGTTCGAAAAGATGGCGGATCCGCGTCAGTCATCTGTATATATTAACTTTCGTGAACATCGGGGGATTTACTAAGTGTATTTGTGTGCCAATTTAAATTTAATAATAGTACAACTATCCCTTAACACTTTGTTATAATTTATAGACATAAAAAGAAACAATGACAACTTAAAAAAATACGCATTATTATTTCTATAATCCTTACTTAGGTAACATTGAAATGTAGAGGCAGCACTACGTTCGTCATACTGTAGAGACACCACAAATTGTTAGCCTATGTATATTCGACGCCTCGTTGAATAGAAGAATTTTGTAATTAAATGTTTACTGGTATATCTCAAGTGTTGAATCAGCTCAATAAGGTTAAGGTGTGCTTGTAGGAAATATTTACAGACTGATCTCTGTCGTTTAAGCAAAAACAATTATACGTATATACTTGGTGTTATAATATATATATATATATATATTATAATTTTTGTTTAAATTGGTTTTAATGTATCTATTGGACTGCAACTTTACATTTAAAAAATTCTTAAAAACCAGCGCCGCGTTTGTAATGATTTAGAGAACTAACAAAATGTTAAACCTCTTTTATGCCATGTTTGTTCCAACACAAGTTTCCTGGCTAATAAATTATAGGTATTTTTTAAAGTTGCGATTATATCTTTTTATGACTATTCAAGTTTACAAAATATATTCCAGGATAGTTTCACTACCATAAAGTTTACTTTGGCACACCAATACGCTAAGTACATCCCTTCCCCTCCCCTGATGTTCGCGAAAGTTAATATATACGGGTGTATATTGGTACACATAGGTCCACCATTGTGACAATTTCAGCTTGTGGCTATAGCAGTTTCTGCATGCATGGATTGGAATTTCAACCTGTTAAATTTTTGTTGTGTAATGCGTGCTAACTTCATTGCAATTTTGGTGCAGACAATTTCATCCTCACCATGTCTAAAGAAGTGTAACCTCAAAAACACGAACGATGATAATTCTGGTCTAGGAAAAAACGTCACAGGTTCACGTCGAAGCATTTAAATGCAATGCGTTCGGTACTCCTGTTGCTCGGCTAGACCTGAGAAATCAATAATGCCATCTTGTTAAACTAAATTATAGTTAGTTTTTAAAAAGCGTAAAAAGTTTTACCGTTTCTTTCTCCCAAAATGAATACGTTTCGTATATTTACACGCCTGGAATTTTTGAAGGAATTCTACATTAAATTTTGTGAAAAATTTTGTATTATAAGTTTATTTTCAACATGAGAACGCATATTTGCTAGTTACGAAGGTTAGATGATTACACATCACTGGCGAGTACTGATAAACTCGCTCAGTTTTTAAAATTTATATATCTACAAGTATTTATATAACTTTTATTGTAAACACGATAACGGCCGTAATTTTGCACAATAGTTTCAAGACTTTATGCATATGTGTATGTGTGACTATAAATAAATAAATAAATATATATTTATATATATATATATATAACTGTTCAGGGGGAGGTAAGTCAGTACATTACATGAATTTATAATGAAAAAAATTATTAGTAACTGCTATTTTCATTTTATAATATAATATAGTATTTAAAATTTTTGGGTGTTTGTTTGTGCTTCTGTCTACTTGTTACGGCATCACTCAACAACTACTTAAGATTTTTTAAAATATATTATTTAGCTAACTTAAACACTGGGCTACATATAAATTCTAAATTCCACCCTAAGGAGGTTATAAAGGGTAAATATATATTTTAAACTAATTAAACACTTCTCCGAAACAAACCAAGCATGAGAAAAATGTAATGGGAATCAATAATAATGAAATAAAACAATAAAACTACCATCATTTTTTTTACATTTAAACGAAATTCCACCCCTTTAAGTAGAAAATATACATACTCGCAAATATACTTGAATTAGAGGAAAGAAACTAAGACCGAACAACACGCATAGGGAGGTAAGTACGTATCCCCCCCCCCCCCCCCCCCCCATTTTTCGAAATTCAACTACTAAGGGAGCGAAAAGGAAAAGAAGGTAATTTTTGTTTTATATAAAAAAAATACATGAAGCAAATCAAGCGAGAGGTAAGAATTAGAACACTAAGAGCGTATACAGTAGGGGGAGCTCACCGGTTCTGTGAAACAGTAAACAATCAAACAGGTGGGTGTAGCACCACGTGCCTGGGTGGGCGTAGCAGTAGGTGGGCGTGACACCACGTGGCCGGGTGGGGCGTGGCCGGGAGCCACGTGTAGTGTCGGCTGCTAGGCAGCCACCATGCTTATTTTTTATAGTACTAGGCGGGAAATTTAAAATACAGCGTTGGGTGCTAGGCGGCCACCATGTTTATTTTTATAGTACTAGGCGGGAAATTAAAAATATATTGTCGGCTGCTAGTGAGTGCCATGTTGCTTTTTTTATAGTACTGGGCGGGAAATTTAAACAAGCCGCATCTACTGCTAGTCGGCTGCCATGTTTATTTTTAAAGTACTATGCAGGTAATTTAAAATATAGTGTCGGCTGCTGGCAGCCACCATGTTTATTTTTTATAGTACTAGGGGGTAAATTTAAAATATAGTGTCGGCTGTTAGGTGGCTGCCATGCTTATTTTTTATAGTACTAGGCGGGAAAATTAAAATATATTGTCGGCTGCTAGGCGGCTGGCATCTTTTTTTCGTCAACATTGGGTAAAAAATAATTTTGGCTGCTAGGAAGTATCCAGAACAGCCAACTTTAAAAATAAATTGATTTTATATATGACAATCGATTTCTGTATGCCGCCATCTTGTAGCACAGTATCTCAGGCCACCATCTTGTAGCAGAGCATACCAGGCAGACTTTTTTCCCCATTATAGTCATTGGTTTTCAAGTTTGAATATAAAAAAAAATATTTTGGCAGCCACTACTCAGTTATAGTACTAGGCATCAAATTAAAAACACATACTAGGGCAACCATGTTTATTTTTTATAGTACTAGACCAGTATAGTCATATTATGCTTAATTTTTATGTAGCATGTCTGCCATCTTGGATACCACTGTAATGAAAAATAGCTATAGCCATTACATATGCTTATAGAAATATTTATGTGTTAATAAAATACTTTAGGTTTATGTAGTACTAGTCGGCGAATTCAAACACCATTTTTTATGTGTAAAGACATATGTTATCTTGTAGTGATATATTTATATTGTTGTTCCAGTAATTAAATATACCAGTGGCAATTACTAAAAAAAGTAATATTATTTATAATATATCACCCATTTTATTAGAAGTATTCTTATTATGTCACACACAGTTGTCATTATTCATAAATAAAAGAATTTTTTTAAAAGGAATGTCTTGTGCATATATAGATAGTATTCTCCCTTATAGTTATTATATTAAATTTTTATATTGCCAATGCTGTGTAGGTTATCCAAGAGAGCTCTCACTGTGTCGCCAGCCTTGCAGACATGTGGCGACAGTGCTCCCCCTCCTGATTTAATAATAATCCAGACAGCCTCCTGCGTAGGGACCGCCAGCCAGCAGAGCTCGGAGCCCGCTAGCAAAGCCTTCAATTAATATTATTTAGATTTACCTCAAGTTAAAATACTTTTTCCACACTTAAAATATTACGTGTACCTGTATACAAATGTAATTTCTCCCAATTTAAAATATTTATTCCCCCCCCCCCCCAATTTTAATATTACATGTATATGCATTATTTCAGTTAATTATAAAATAGTATTTCAATATACAAATAAAATATTATGTGTAACAACATTTCTTTTTACTCCAGTTAAGTGGCAGTAAGTTGTGTGTGTGTGTGTTATTAACAGAGTTACCTGTACCTGCCATTTGATTATTACCGGGCAAAAGTAACTTGTAATACTATTTTCTTATTTTGTGATAGTCTCATTTACATTATGTTTCTTTTAAAAATAAAAATAAAATGTATGTATCAGTTTAAATATCTCTTACAAGTAGTGCATTGCTACAAATTATATTAAATATTACGTATGTTTTCCAGACAAAAGTAACATCCTACATGTTACAACAGTCAACAAGTTTTAAAAACTTTTAAACCATACTCGTCTCCCCAATCACAGAAGGGGAGGCAGTCGACACCAGCCCACCACCATGACCGTGTAGTTCTTTACATGTATTAAACATTACTTGTGCCTAGTTAGTTAACAGCCACAAGTAATGTAAATAACATATTGGATATTGAAATAATGTAGTCAACACATCGATATTACTTTGTTAAAAAAATGATATTATTAATTTTTTATACCAAAATTATCCCCACCCCGCTGTGCGTCCATTGCCATCAGCAGGGCCACAACCTTGCAGCTAGGCAGAGCCCACACCTGCTGCTGCGAAGCAGGTAACCGGTACCCCCTGGATTCGTCGGCCATTAGTGGCCGACCCCAGGGACATGTCCCAGAGGGGCCTGCAACTAACAGCAGTGGCAAAGTGGCAGTCGGCGAAGGAGGAGGGGGAGACGAAGCCCCTCCTGTAGTTCTTCGGCAAAGAAGGCCGCCGCAATTTCGGGTGGAATACCCTCACCTTCTTCAAACTCTTCCTCAAAGAAAGAGGCTGCCAAACCTGATGGGACCCTCTCCATAAGGGTGGGGAGACCTGTAGAACATCACACAATTTTCAGGCATCCTATCAAGAGGACGATTTATATATAAAAAAGAAACAAACAAGTAATTTTTTACATTACTTTAAATCAGGATAGCATGTAATTTAATATACTTTGAGATGCTATCCAGGCAACTTGAAACAAGCTAGTATTTTTTACATTACTTTAAATCAGGATAGCATGTAAATTAATATACTTTGAGATGCTATCAAGGCAACTCGAAACAAGCTAGTATTTTTTTATGTTATTTTAAATCAGGATAGCATGTAAATTAATATACTTTGAGATGCTATTACGGCAACTTGAAACAAGCTAGTATTTTTTACGTTACTTTATATCAGGATAGCATGTAAATTAATATACTTTGAGATGCTATCAAGGCAATTTGAAACACGCTAGTAATTTTTTACGTTAGGTACTTTAAAACAGGATAGCATGTAAATGAATATAATTGGGGATGCAAGCTATCATGGTGACAGGGAATATTTTGCAAACATCTCTAAACCTTTTCTTTAACATACTGACGGTTTTTCTCTCCTCATGTATAATGGAAAAGGTCAGTTTGCATGACATGGCACCACATGGGGGATGTGAACACACCCCACAGGATTTTTTTTTGTGGGGGGAGGCGGAAGAAGCGCTGTTGTGTGCCTTCAACCCCCCCCCCCCCCAACACACACACATATACACTTGAAGCCCTCCGAGCAGGGGAGGAGTGGTGAGCGCTGTTGTGTTCCTTCAACCACTGCTCGGAGGTTACGTCAGCAGTGTTCGTCTCACTGGTGAACGTAATCGGAGGAAAAATGGAAGTATGTACAATTATTAGGGGGGATCGGGCAAGGCACGAGTTTGAGAAGGACACAGATCTTTATGCCCCCAAGGTAATGTGCTGACACCGTCTTCAGAAAGCCAACGCTTATCGACTCCTGAAGACAGTACTACCATGTTCACTCGCTCCGTAAACACAGTGTGGCCTCGCGAACGGAAATGGAATTGACTGCCTAGAATCCGGGAATTTTCAAGCAAGCAATCCAGGTATTGAGGGAACAGAAGTGATTGGAGTATGTTGGCCTTAACTCCTTTTTCTTTACGCATACAAGAACCATCCTCCATCTTTTATGAGTAGAGTTTCGAGCAAAGGCCCACGTATTCCGTAATGATCTTGCCAGCGGTCTTGTCTTTCATCGCCCCTGTTACGCCCTTGTTGACTAAGGGGAAGCATTGATCATTACATGGTGCATAATTTGATGTTTCGAAACATGAAGCTAAGTCGGGGCGAATTGAATAATAAATGTCATCACACTGAGTGTGGTAAATCAGCGAATCAGTGTCCGAGTACAAGAGATGCAGAGACTGTGAAGGGATTTTTTTTTGCGTATAGTTATAATGAAAATCGTATAAAACCAATTTTGACAAATCTAAAATGGCGATGCCCATGTACATAGGTTTATCGAAGGTTATCGAACCTTTCTGCAGCTTTTTGAGAACTAAATTTTCATCGATGATTTGCCGAGCCTTGAATGTCGGACCACCAATCAGCTCGGCTGCCCCATAAACAGAATCGTACTGTGAAGTGACATGTATATCTCTGTGTTTGCGAGAATTTTCTAAAATTTTACCGTACACACAGTTAGAAAGTAACTTAAAAAAAGATTTTTCGAAGGGATTCGCAGCCTGGGCATGACGCTCAGCATTAAAGGATATGTATTCATTTATCCAGGCCGCCTGCTCAAACCGCAGCACGCGGTGAACATGGCCAATGACCGCCCCATACTTAACGTAGTGCCGCAGTGTTTTGACGTGGACAACATAATTATTATGTGGCACGAGAGTTAACAATAATTTACTCATATGCCCGTTTGGCGGTACACCATTCTCAGGGGCCAGAGGCAAATCTGATAGGCAGTCGTGACAATCATCGGGAAAGGTCGAATCCACTTCCACGAAATATGACGTATCGCCATCTATGTCAATGATGTTGAAATCCCAACTGGCATACTCATCCCTGGGAACCCACTCAAATTTGCCCACAGGAAGTTTATCTAACATTGTGTGAGCATACAAAGCATTTACATCGAAATAGCAGATGTAAGAAGATGGAAGGCTCTGGTCGTGAGTGTACATGTAAACATTATTGGCTTTTGCGTGACATCGATTTACGTTGGTTATACCTCCATGAACGGCTGAGTCTAGGAAGAGGTATATATCCAGGTCAGTTATCAGCTCAAGATGCGCACCAGTTTTAATTAAAAGTGCATCTCATGCGAGCGAGGGAGCGGTAATGTAATGGGCAGGATATAATGAATAATACTGCAAACAAACCGAATGAAATGTCTCAAATATGTCGGCCAGCAAACAAGTATCCACCTTAAGATATCTAAGCTCGTACTCTTTCAATGTGGCACAATGGAAGACGTCCCAAGCCTTTTGAGCGTGAGTATAGTCCAGATCATTCACGTCCATGCCACTCATTACGTTATGGAACACTTCCTTAGGTGGCAGCGAGGCAGTCTGCAATTGTTCACTAGATTTAACAAAATCATAGGGAAACACACCTTTACGCGTAGCTAACTTAAACTGTGCGTCATCTGGAAACATTGAACGGGTGACTTTCTATTTATCTTGTGCAAAATTTCCAGCGAGAGTTTCCAGAGATGAATTAAAAAAGTTAAGTGAATCTATGAACCTAAGATGCACAGTGCGCATGCCTCCTTGCGCATTACCTGAAATGGGTATGTCTTTGGTAATACATTTATAGCTCCCCATTGTAACTCCAAGGACTTTGACCTCTCCTGGGTTCTCCACAATGAAGGAACTGTCCGGCTGTGCAATACTTCGCGAACACTAAATGTTTCATTAAAAAGTGGGCATCGTAATTTTACAAATTATGAAAAACCGCGACGAGATGATTCTTTTGCATCCTGAAAGCCAGGTTGCATTAAGAATGGGCATAACCACGTATTTCACCAGACTGGTGACAGTGATCGAGCACCGTCTGCCCAGCCAATATCTTCTGACAGATATGACAATGTGTTTGACTCGCAAGACTTGCAGAGACGGCCGGAGTCGGTGTCTTAACAGCTATGGTCTTTGAATAAATATCGCAAACCCACTTTGACATTGAAACTAATTCTGCGACCATTTCAGCAATACAATTATCACCCTCGTATTGCACATACTTGGTCAAAGAGCTATTGTACCCACACACTAACAAAATGCTACATGCATAAGGCACATGTTCGTTTACCCGTGTGGTGCTAGAAGACTCGTCACCGGGAAAACAGGTGGAAAAAGGCTTAAGGTAACACTCAGTGTCACAGTAAGCAATAAAGCTGAGGCGGTCCTGTTTTGCAATGTTTGTAAATTGCAAATACTTGTTTTCTTCTGTAGGGAAACAGGACCACACTGCTTGATGCTGGCTGCAGAGAACAGTGTGTGAATTTAATCTGTCTTCACTTGTAAAATACTGAAGACAGCACTCGCAAAACCATTTCTTATTATGTGTCTGGGACAGTTGAGAATGCAATAATCTGGACATTGATTTAATGTAAACAAAATGCAGGTGCTCTGTCGCGCCACTCGAACGAATCGCCAAAATATTTACATGTCTCTCTCTTCGCTCAGAGGATACGCGAAGAGGCTGGATCGAGGATTCAGATTTGCCACTAAAACATTCGTCAACGATATTCCCCTTAGAATCTACGAAAGTGTAAATATTAATGGAATTATCATTGTTCCTCTCAAATGTTTTAATCTGATGCAGAGTGGAGGGAAACGTCAAGTCATTCGTATTAAAATACACGAGTGGATTTGGATACGAAGTGGCTCGAGTAACTCTACCTTCCACCTTCGACACACCTGCCATGACGGCATACAGGAAACAGTGCTGCTTGGGACTCTCAATGTTAACACAAGCTTTCCTATTGGACAAAAACGCCGGCAATTTCGTGTGTGCTGCGCTAACTGTGAAAACTCTATAGCTTGAAACATGTAGGTACATCCATATTAATCAATCTTTTTAGAGCTCAGCCATTGCCACGCGCTGCGAAATCACTAATGTGTTTATTGATTTCCGGAATGAATGTTGAATCGTAGATTTCCCCTACCTCATCAGAGTGCAGTACCGTGGTTGAGTGTGTCGTGAAATGAAAAGTTTCACTCTCGTTTTCCTCCCCAGATTCCTTAACAAATAAGGCCGAGAGTGAAACGTAAACTTTAAAGGGGCGAATTAAGTCGTTAGTTAAGTCCAGAAAGGGAACCCTACATCTCTGTAGAAACCAGTCCAAGTCCGGATCGAAATTGTCAATGTCATTTCCTATTCGAAAGTCCACTATCTTGTTAGTAAATGCAGTGTTCAAGGTAACACCCTCCAGGCGAGGCAAGATGTCGGACCCCTGCGCCAACACCACCCCTGACCCCCGCCCACCATCGCGAGAGGCAGAGCTAGAAGGCTCAGCTTCATTAAGTCAGAGTCGCTTTGCCTCGGGGGAGGAAGAACGGGAAGACATAGTAAGATAGAAGAGAGAAGAGAAAGAAAGAGAGACTGGAAATTACGTTCAACAGTGAGCACAAAGCTAAAACAAAAAGAAAAGAATAAAATGTAGTAGACTTATGTATGGCGTATGGGATTGTCATCATTTAAAATTAAATATTATTTTTTTATGCTTCAAACACAAAGTTAGATTGTATATGGAACTGAATTATAGATCTCTCCCATCCGTTTGCAAGATAATAAAAAAAAGTAAACGATTATCTCTAGATGGCAATATTTTCTAAAAAAAAAAAAATATTTACGTAATGAATTGGAGACATTAATAAAATAATAAATTATAGACGGTAAATACATAAGAAATTAATTAGAGTTAACGCGAAACACTGTGTTACTAAACTGTGAAGAAAGTTTTATAAAGGTTAAGTTTAATATTATTTTCATGTTAAATTAAAAAAAACGTATATTTCCATTCAAAATGATAATTTTATATATAAAATTCTCGTGTCACAGTGTTAGTTACCATACTCCTCCGAAATGGCTTGACCGATTTTTATGAAATTTTTGTATGCATATTCAGTAGGTCTGAGAATCGTCTACTATATATTTTTCATACCCCTAAGTAGGTAATAAGGGTTGACCACCCCTAACATTTTTTTTATTTTTTGGACAAAAAATTATTTTTTTTTAAATGTGGCTTTAAAAAATACATACAACCCTAAATTTACACCCTTCTATCACCAACCCCTAATTTTTAATAGAATTTTATATTTTTCAACCCCGGTCGATAGCTGATCAATTAACACTTCATCAACCTTCCCCGCCAGAGGTCTACCCGTGTCACTTCTCACCCCGTAAACAGCACGGAGTAGGGATGAGACCAAAGCCGGTCTCCTGTTTCTCTCACAAAATAAGCCTTCTCTCACTCCCTCCACAGTTTTCGGCCATTATTATTGTTTATGCATCAAGCCAAGTAGTAACGTTTACAATTATAATTTTACTATCTCAGTGTAACTCTTATATTAACTAAATTCTCAAGTAAATTTATTATTAATTTGCTGGACTATAATTATTTATTCATATTTTATTAATATTTAATAAATATATTAATTTTGAGTGTAGTTCGCACCATTAGTTAATTAAGTGATTTACATAACCTCAAAAGTACTCAACACGTGTCACGAGCTCTCGCCAACAACGGCTTTTGTGTTGTAAGTTTAATTTATTCTTATACATTATAAAATCAATATTTTTTTTTATTTATATCGAAAATATATTGTTGGTAATAGTCAAAAATAAATTCGGTGAAAATTAGATTTTTATTATAGTTGGGTAATTTTTTTTATTATTCATTTATACGAGCTGTAACTTCCACAGGATTTTTTTTTCACCATTTCTAACAATATATTTTCGATATAATTTAAAAAAAAATAACTTCTTTCCCTTTCGTAAAACAGTCTATCGAAAATTTTGTTGGAAATAGTCAAAAATAAATTCGGTGAAAGTTAAGATTTTTATTACAATTGGGCAAAAAAATTTTTATATTAATTTATGAGCTGTAATTTCCACAGAATTTTTTTCCACCATTTCTAACAATATATTTTCGATATAATTAAGAAAAATAACATTTTTCCCTTTCGTAAAACAGTCTAATATTTACATGTACACTATATGTATATCTATGTGTGTACAGACCCATTGTCAGCGAGCTGGACACTCTATTGAATGAGCACAACGAATTGTTGAAAATATTCAAATCACACATGCACAAATTACAAAGCGATAATCACGCTATTGTCATTAATCCTGATAAAACACCAGCTGGAGAGCACATTCGTAGATTCAATGCACCTGTTGTTGACGACGTTGCTGGAATCATGGTTGGCGATCGTACAGGTGCAAGAGAAATTGTGATTCGTAGAAGAAATAATAATCTTCAGTTCATTGCTGATACACACCGTTCATATGACGCTCTCCAATATCCGCTAATGTTCTGGAAGGGACAAGACGGATATTACATAAATATAATAAACAACGAGATCCTGTATCAGGTACTTTATTCATTATTAATTTGATCATTACTCATTTAACTACACAATTAAATTATGAAATGTAATTAATTTAAATGAATATTTATGAATATATTATTACAGGAGCCGAAACAAACAAGAACGTTAGCTGCAAGGATTATTATGCGTATCGATTGATGATCAGATGCGGCCTGAACAACGTCATTCTACGATGTCGTGAGCTTTGTCAACAATTCATGGTCGACATGTACGTGAAGATAGAGGGTGAACGACTACGATACTTACGA
Source organism: Bacillus rossius redtenbacheri (assembly GCF_032445375.1). Classification (NCBI taxonomy): domain Eukaryota; kingdom Metazoa; phylum Arthropoda; class Insecta; order Phasmatodea; family Bacillidae; genus Bacillus; species Bacillus rossius. Next base: position 75,646,463 of record NC_086332.1, read on the forward strand.
TATAATCGACTCAAGCTGCGTGCGGAAGAGTACATTCACTTGCGAGAAACTATTGTCAGCAATGCCGACGCCGCCGAAATTGGTAACTCTGTCATTCTACCATAATCGTACGTAGGTAGTCCATGTCATATGCAAGAATATATACAGGATGCTCTGACTTTCGTGCGCGAATATGGACGACCGTGTTAATTTATCACGTTCACATGTAATCCAAAATGGCCAGAGATTATATCTTTGCTATTGCCTGGCCAAAATGCAATACATCGTCATGACATTACAGCACGTGTGTTCAGACAAAAGTTGAAGTCTTTAATGAGTTTCATTATTAAATTACATGTATTCGGTACCACACGTTGCTGGCTGTATTCGGTTGAGTGGCAAAAGCTAGGATTACCTCATGTACACATTTTGGTTTGGTTAATCGACAAAATCCGTCCTGAAGAAATCGATAGTATAATTTCTGCTGAAATTCCAGATCCGTCTACTGACCAAATACTGTTTGATATTGTTACAGCAAACATGATTCATGGCCCATGCGGTACTCTTAATCGTTCATCGCCTTGCATGGCAAATGGGAAATGTACCAAAAATTTCCCTAAAGATTTTACTAACGATACGATTACAAATGTCGACGGATATCCAATATATCGTCGAAGAAATCCCGATAATGGCGGACGATCATTTATTAAAAACATCAGCAACACAGACATTGACATTGACAATCGTTGGGTGGTGCCATATTCGCCTCTGCTGAGCAAGACATACAATGCTCATATTAATGTTGAGTTCTGCAGTTCTGTGAAGAGCATCAAATACATTTGCAAGTATGTCCATAAAGGCAGTGATATGGCTGTGTTTAGAGTGGAAAATACCAATGTGAATGCTCCTCCAGTGAATAAAAACGATGAAATAACGCTCTACCAAATTGGTCGGTACATCAGCTCCAATGAAGCTGCTTGGCGTATCTTTGGTTTTCATATTCATGAACGAGATACAGCAGTTGTTCAGTTAGCCGTCCATCTTGAAAATGGTCAGCGTGTATTTTTCACGACCGAGACAGCGATTGATCGTGCTATAAATCCACCAAAAACTACACTCACTGAATTTTTTGAATTGTGTAATCGTGAGGATGATTTTGGTGCCTTTGCACGAACATTACTCTATTCACAAGTACCATGCTATTTCACATAGGCTCAAACAAAAAAATGGATGCCCTGCAAGCAAGGCTCACCAGTTGATGAATGTCTCAGTTTATTTAAATCAAACACCTTGGTGCGAGTATTTACAGTAATCCAAGGCAGACTGAGTGCTTTAATCTTCGACTGTTGTTGGTTAATGTTACTGGCCCATTGTCATTTCTAGATATACATAAAGTTAATGGTCAACAGTATCTAACATATAAAGATGCATGCCTTGCACTACGCTTGCTGGAAGACGACAACCAGTGGGAATGTATGCTTGCTGAAGCAGGATTAAACTGTACAGCAATACAAACCCGTCTACTATTCGCTATAGTGTTGACTACATGTTTCCCAACCCGAGCAGAGATATTGTGGGATAATCACAAAGATTCAATGACTGATGATATATTGCATCAACATTGTACAAGGTGCAACGATCAAACGATAACATCAGCGACAATGTGTACAATGAAGCATTGATTGCTATAGAGGATATTTGCATTATCATTGCCAACTTACCACTCATTCATTTCGGTATGAATTCGCCAAATCGAACTGCATCTGCTTTAATGAAAACTGAAATGATTCGTGAACTGCAGTACAACACTGTAGAAATGGCGGCGATTGTTACTCGCAATGTCCCACTAATGAATGAGGAACAAAGAACCATTTACGACCGCATTATGCTCGCAGTTTCAGCAGGACAAGGTGGGTTCTTCTTTTTGGATGCACCAGATGGAACTGGCAAAACATTCCTTATTTTGATAATTCTCGCCGAAATACGATACAATAATGGCATCGCATTGGCCGTTTCATCATCGGGCATTGCGGCAACTTAATTGAATGGAGGCAGAACAGCTCATTCAATATTTAAGCTGCCACTAAATATTCCAAATAACCTTGACGCAGTGTCCAACATAAAAAAAATCGTCTATGGCTACAGTGCTGAAACAGTGTAAAATTTTCATCTGGGATGAATGTACTATGGCACACAAACATTCGCTAGAGGCGTTGAACAGGACATTGAAAGATATTAAAAACGACAAACTATTTGGCGGCACTCTTTTAGTCCTTTCAGGTGATTTCAGACAAACACTTCCCATCATTTCACGTTCAACATACGCTGATGAGATCAACGCTTGCTTAAAATCATCACCATTGTGGCGTTATGTTGAAAAACTACAGCTGAAAGTAAATATGCGCGTTCAAATGCTTCAAGATCCATCCGCTGAAACATTCTCAAAACAACTCTTAGATATCGGCGATGGAAAAGTTACTATAGATGAAACTGAATGCGTAAAATTACCGACCGATTTCTGCACAATTATTGATTCGCAAGATGCTCTCATTGAACAAATAGTTCCCGATGTACACACACAGTACATAAATCATGAGTGGCTTGCAGAAAGAGCAGTTTTAGTGGCAAAAAATGTGGACGTTGACGATTTAAATCTAAAGATACAACAGTTGTTGCCAGGTAACGTGGTATCATACAAATATATTGATACAGTTTGCGATACCAATGAACCTGTAAATTTTCCAACCGTTTTTGAACTCACTGGATTTGCCAGGCATGCCACCGCATAATTTACAATTGAGGGTTGGATCTCCGATTATTTTACTTCGTAATTTGAACCCACCACGGCTGTGCAACGGTACACGATTAGTCATTAAAAAATTAATGAAAAATGTTATCGAAGCCAGCATTTTAAATGGCAAGTTCCAAGGTGAAAATATATTAATACCACGTATCCCTATTATACCTACAGGTGTGCCAGTTCAATTTAAACGTATTCAGTTTCCGATTAGATTGGCATTTGCAATGACTATCAATAAGTCCCAAGGCCAAACGGACAATTATACGTGGCATGCTCTCGAGTGGGTAAACCATCCAGTTTGTTTGTGTTAGCTAAAGATGGGCTAACAAAAAATATTGTTCATGCTATAGCATTAAGTGATTTATATTGAATGTTACTGTTACTATCGTAATTAATGATATATATAATTTTAAAATAAATTATAAAAATAAATTTTTGGTGTTTTGTTATTTTTATATTCCCTCATCGTTCACAGCGCTCCATGCCTCTTTCACCACATCCTCATATACCACATCCTTACACACTTACAATAAGTTAGTTGTTTTTTTCTACACTAGAAATTCCCTATAAATAATTTATATGGTAAAACAACGTTTGCCGGGTCAGCTAGTATTATCCTAACATTACAAACAGATTAGTAAATAAATTTACAGTTACATTATCTTACCTTAGCTGGAGAACACGTCAGGCGCAGGCAGTGCAGGCAGTGTAGGCAGTGCTGTCAGTCAGGCGGAAGCAGACTGATCAGAGACTGTTGGTTCACCGTCTGTGCCCCGTATATATGAAAGTGTATTTTTTTATTTTACACCAAGCGGTCTCACTGCAGCGCGTCGCGTCTGGTTATTTTTATCCCTGCCACCCCTCCCCCCAAACTGATGTCACCCAAGAACGTGCATCTCGGCGCTTTAAAGTTTTAACTCAAACACAATGATCAGGCTAGTATTCAAATAATATATAGATATTCGATTATATACAGTTTTATTTGACAGTCACTCTTCAGACCACCCCTCATACAATAATTAGTTAATAAAGAAATCAAATACACACAAAAAATAATAATTACACATATATATTTACGTAGAATGCTGTGATACTAGACCACACTTACATGTGTTTTAAATTATAAATAAATATTACATATGAAGACATTTTTTTTTCCACAAACGACGTATTAAATGGAAAGAAAAATCAGCTTCTGACAGCTTGTGAATTTCTCATTTGTTGAACAAGGATGGAGTTCTAGCAGAAGCCAAAATTTTTTGTGATTGTTTTATCAATTTTTTATTTATTATTATTTTTTATTGTTATTTTGAATTTTTTTCTGTGATTTTTTGATATCAAAGAAATGTGTGTGTCGGTTTTCTCCGTGTGCTCCCGATGATTCTTGTCAATATTTTGATGGTTTTCTCTGTGTGCTCCTGGTTGCTTCTGAGAAACCGATCTAAGCATGAAGGATTTTTTACTTAATGAGTCATGTCATTTTATTCAGAGTTAAATTTAATTAATTGAATTTCTGTTACTAAATCATCACTTGTAATATTTTTATCAGGTGGAATTCAAACGAAAATACCATTACTCAGTCATATATAATAATAAGCTCTGAGACATCTGAGAATCACTATTAAGCAAGACGAACTTCCTTCTCCTTGGTGTTTAGCGAATCCATCCTTCTTTTGCGATCGTAAGTGAGCATCCTGCATCCCACATAAAAAAACTAAATAATATTTACCTGTAAGCATCATGTGGTGTCATCTGTTGCCAAGAATCGACACTACTTAAACGGGTTATTTTGCATGAGATAAATGAACTCTCACCACTGAATGGTGCTATTGTAGTCAGTTAGAGCCAAGTAGTCTTGGAGCCAAAGAGAAAATTCAGCCGAAGACAGATGCAGTAATTGGAGCCTTGTAGACTTGTAGCTTCGTAGTCAAGTACTCATGTAGACTTGTAGTCCTGTATCCTCGCAGTCTTGTAACCTTGTGTTCTAGAAGCTTCGTAGCTCTGTAGCCTCGCAGTCTCGTAAAATTGTAGACTTATAGTCACGTAGTCTCGTAACCTCATGGCTCGTAGTCGTGTAGTCATGATGCCTTGGAGACTCGTATACTTGTAGCTACGTAAACCAAGTAGCCTCGTAGACTTGTAGCTACGTAACCAAGTATTCATGTAGACTTGTAGTCCTGTATCCTCGCAGTCTCGTAACCTTGTGTTCTAGAAGCTTCGTAGCTCTGTAGCCTCGCAGTCTCGTAAAATTGTAGACTTGTAATCACGTAGTCTCGTAACCTCATGGCTCGTAGTCGTGTAGTCATGATGCCTTGGAGACTCGTATACTTGTAGCTACGTAAACCAAGTAGCCTCGTAGACTTGTAGCTACGTAACCAAGTACTCATGTAGACTTGTAGTCCTGTATCCTCGCAGTCTCGTAACCTTGTGTTCTAGAAGATTCGTAGCTATGTAGCCTCGCAGTCTCGTAAACTTGTAGACTCGTAGTCACGTAGTCTCGTAACCTCATGGCTCGTAGTCGCGTAGTCATGATGCCTTGGAGCCTCGTAGACTTGTAACTACGTAACCAAGTAGCCTTGTAATCTTTTAACATAATGTTGCTGGAACAGTTGGAGCTTTGTAGACTCGTAGGCAGTTGGAGGAGTCTTGTAGACTAGTAGAATTGAAGTTTTGTAGCCAAGTGGCCTTGTAGCCATGTAGCCTCGCAGTCATTTGGAGCCGAGAAGACTTATATCCATGTAGCTTCATAGCCATGTAGTTTCGTAGCCACGCAGACTTTTAGCCATGCAGTTTCGCAGCCATGTATAACTCGTAACCTGCTAGATCCATGTAGACTCATAGCCTTGTAACCTCATAGCCTCTTAGACTCGTAGCATTCTAGCCAAATATCATTGGAGCTGTTGAAGCAAAGGACAGTTGGAGTCAATGGCTGTTGGAGCCAATGACTTTTGGAGTCAGAACACTGTTGCAGTCAATGACTGTTGAAGTCGATGACTATTGGAGCCAATGACTTTTGGAACTAAAAACTGTTGGATTCATAGACTGTTGGAGACATTATATCCTAACTTATCATTGACGATCGCATCCTACCGAGTTGAATGAACGAGAGAATGCACCTCCTTTTCGTTAAATGAGCTTTCGTTTTGTAGAATTTCCATCCAAACGTGCTTCGTTTTCTTTAAATGCTTGACCTGCGTGAAGGATGCGTAGTCATTGCATGTACATTGCGTACATTGCGTACATTGTGTGCATTGCGCGTACATTGCGTGTATTTCACATACATTGCGTGTTGGAGCGAATGGAGCTTTGGAGCTCTTGGAGCACTCGAAGCTGATGGGTAATTGGAGCATTGGAGCCAAATGTAGATGGATCTGATGATGTGAATAGTATCTCTTGGAGCCTAGCGTATACTGGTTGGTTCGAATTCATGAGAAGAGAACGTATCACACCACATCAAATTGTTTCGATCATATGTTCCTCTTTTTTAAATGACGTTTTGACTTGTGTATTATAGTAAATGGTTCTTGATTTGACTAGTGTATTATTACATCGAGTGAATTTATATAAGCGAGTCCTAGACAGCAGACCGCTCAGTTTGTTACTGTCGTCGACGGTGTAAGGATCACCTAGTTTGTTTCTTCTGGTGCATAAGTCGCGTAATTACCTGTTCTTGTGAACTCGATGACACCTTTACCGTCTAAAACGGCGAACTTGATGGACGTTATACCATAGTCTACGGGAACCCTGACGGCAGCGGCAACGAAGAAGGAGCAGATCCCTTTGGCAACGACGACGTCAACATTGGAGGAGACTTTAACAGTCGCGGTACCACCAGCAGAAGAGACTTTAATGCCGGTAGTGCTGGTTGCACAGGAAAACTCGGCGAACGTTGGTCCGCCATCGATGGAGACTTCAATGGGTGATAATTCGTCAAAAACTAACGAACATCGGTGCCGTTACTGCGACAAGATTTTATCAAACAACAGCAATGTACGTCGACACGAGAAGAGAGAATGTGTTAAGAACCTTTATCGAAAAATGTTTGGTTGTGAGAAATGTCGCAAACAATTTACAAGAAATGCTAATTTGCAGCAACACTTGGAGACATGCAAAGGACCTGTTGCGCGGCAGAATGTAAAGGTTTCTATACAACAGAGAATGATTGATGTGCATAAGAGTATGCCTGGAAATGGTACAACTGCAGCAACGTCAGTATCTGGATCGAGTCTGAAAGACTCGTTTTCATCACCGCGGTATCCTTGCAGCTACTGCGATATGACGTTTGCATTTTCCCATGATGCACGGAGATGTGAACGGAGTAAATGCAAGAAGAATCCATCTCGCATGAATTTTCGCTGCGATGAGTGTCATGAATGGTTTACTCGAATTGATAGTTTGCGACGACATGCGAAAAAATGCAACGGTAAAGTCCGTGCGCCTACTGCTGAACTACCTGCAGAAATTTCGACTCCTCGCTTCAGATTGGAGACTCGAAAGTGTGCAAGCAAAAAAACAGATGCGCAGCAACCGATTGCTATGGCATCTGGACATGGAACTAAACCTAAGACTGTGATCGGTGCTCTACAAGTGAATGATAATGGCTTCTACTTGGCGCAGTCTGCATTTCGTGGAACATTGAAAGACTACTTTTATCTAAATACGCTCAGTGAGTCGAAAGACATTTGTAATTTTCTTGACGATATGAGACAAAACATAATCAATCAGCTTACTGATGACGTAGCAACAAACGGACCTTTGAAATATAACTTGTGGTTGGACTGTATATATGGAAAGCCATATCCGTTCGATGACAAAGTGAAGAAGTGTGCATTTAAGACATCGGCTGCATTAATTTACAGTTCTGACGATGTGAAGCAAACTGTTAAACACGGTATCCAGAAACTCTGTCAAGAAGAGGAGGACTATGATAGTAAAGGTTCTGGTTGGTCTCTGTCTAGTATAAACCGATTGGAGCTAAGAATTAGTCATTTCGCGCCTATGCATGGCTAAATGTTTATAAGATAGCTGGCTTTCGCAAGTGATCCTGTAGTAGAATATAAATTATTTAATAAATATTATGTTCGTAAAAGAACTTGTGGTGTTTTATTTCTCGAAAATGACACTTTTTTGGTATTTAAATTAAATTTATTTTTAGCTTCTACCATAGATCGAACAAAGTATCGATTCAATATGTAAAGTAATGTGTGATTTTTTCATCTTTCCCGAATTCTAGGTCAATAAATACAAATATCCAAGATGGTGGCCATAATGGCTTATAGGATGATAGTTGATTTTGAAACTATGCTTCTTTTAGGACTTTGATAATTATTTATTGAAATTGATATTTTTTTTACATAAAATTAAGATGTTTTGCATCGCCCAGGGATCGAACCAAGGACGGGAATCGATCGAATCAATCATAACATTTATTGCCAATTTATTTGATGAATTTTGGATTTTTTCCCGAATCTTTAGCTAAATAATTACACAATTTCACGATGGTGTCCAAGTTTAAAGGTGGTGGGTGCCTCAGTAATAATAATTGATTACTGTACTCTAGTGAGTAAAAATTACACTAACATGATGGTGGCACACTCTTAGTAGCTGAAAACAAGATGGAGGTGGCCTCCAGCAGACGAAAACAATATGGCTGACATTACGACGTACCAGCTGATGATATATACTTTGACTTAAGCGGTGGGAAGTCAGTCTGCAGGTGGCTTCCGTGGAGAAAGGATGTCATTTTTTATTGTTTGCTCTTACTGGGTTCGAACCAAGGATGGGAATCGATCTAATTAATCAGTATATTAATACGTTAATTTTTGGGTGAATTTTGAACTTTTTTTCATTAAAATCGGATTATAAATAAAGATTTTCAAGATGGCGTCCATAACATTAATTGATAGTGTTTTTTCGGTAATATTTTATTTAAAATAAATTAACTAATTTTATATAAATTTTAATTTTTTCCCGAATCTCTAGCATTAAAATTACGGATTTTCAAGATGGCGGACATGATGTCATACTACCTGATGATAAAATGCTATGAAAAAAGTGGCGGGGGTCAGTTTGTCTGCAGCCATCATGAGGGAAGTATCAGTCACCATTTTTTTTGCCCTCACCAAACTGAGAACTCCTAGCTCCTTGCCGTAAATGTATGTTTTTAAATATTGTTTATTAAAATTTTATTAATTGAATTTTTTATAAATTTTGAAAAAATTTTCATTAAAATTGGATGATAAATAAAGATTTTCAGGATGGCGGCCGTAACGCAAATTGCATCGGTGATGTCATAATCCAAGATGACATAATCCATGATGAAGTCAGAGGCTTATCGGAGGCTGTAGACATGGATGCTAAGCCTCAATATGGGCATTTCTAACCGCTGGAATTTTTAAGGACTAAAAACGGTAAATTTTCCCTTTGAAACGGGAATATTTCCCTCAAAAAGAGACATTTTTAATTTATCAAAATTTTTGAGATTTTTTGGACGATTTTTTTTTTTCCAAAAAAATTGAAATTTTGGCATTTTTTGAGGATTTTTGGGTAAATTTTGGCTAATTTTGGCAAATTTTAAGAGCAAATCCAAGGTAAAAGTTCAAGGTCAAGGTCATCCAAGATGGCCGCCGTGACGTAAGAGCAATCGGCCGGCTCCGCGGCTCCAGCTCCACACCCTGAACCCTGTGCCAGAAAGAACCAAAACATACTACTCTTGAAGTAACGATGCTGCTGTAATCGCCGATTTAAATGTGGACACATATCAGAAAAAACGTGGCAGGAAATTAAATAACGACAGATCAACACCAGAGCTAAAATAGAGCTGCTATCGAAGTGCATTGGTATAGATCTAAAACTTTAAACTTTTGCGAACATTTTAATACACTACACGTGTACATCCATTACCCCAATGTCCAACTCATAGCCATGTCATTCTTATTGATAATATTCTAGAAACTCTAAAAATTTGCTGTATGCATTGGATGGAAGTCATTTTAAACATTTTGGTTACTTGAAGTTTGAACTATCCTTTTGGATTGACGAGAATAAATACGCTACTTTTAACGAAAATTGCAAAATAAATATGAACTTCACAATCTGTCTGCGCCTATAGTTCAAACTGAAAGGTATTTTATTTAAGTTATTGTAAAGGTCTTAAAGGCGACAGACACCTTTAAGCTAAAGTCCGTTCTACAATGAAACGGAAACGTAAAAACGAAAACTGATTTGGAACAAAAATATAATTACGTTTCTTTATCCTTCTGTTGATTCTACAATGCACAAAACCTTAACAAAAGGCAACCAATGAGATTGAACTTCAGGATCACGAAAAAATAATGTAGGTAATTAAAAACATTTTAGGTCCGAGATCAAAACACGGTTAATATATACATACTTAATAAAACAACCACATGAAGAAAGTCTAGAACACAAGTAATTCTTGTACTTGATAAAGTTTTTCACGTATATTATACACCCGGCTTCTATTTGTCGCACGGAACATAAACGAAAGAGTTGAGCATTGCCGAGCTCACACGTACAGGTACGTGTCCGCATACGTGCCAATGTAGATAGTACGTCGTTCTGTGAGATGTCTCCGTTTCCTCCGGGGCTTACACCGCACTTCGAAACAACCTGTGCTCGTAAGTGTGCGGCATGCCAGGATGCCATGATCAGTCCACGACCCTTTCCACAAGCGCGTGACCCGTTAGCGAACACACCAACTACTTCCTCCCTCTTCTCTAGTTTCTGGGCTTTAGGAACTTCTGTATTCTCAAGATCCTGTAGAACTAATGCCGCGGTAAGGGGTTACATTAGGTATGAAGGCCGCTTGAATGACGTCATCGTCCTGTAGCAAGACCAATCAAGACTCGCAACTTCATTTAAACTTTTTCTAATTACAGTTATGTAACGCAGCTTCTGCAGTTTCTTTTTGACCAAGCCTGTTTGCAAGTTTAGACTGTTTTAAATATGTACCTACTGTCGTCCACGCCAAGCGATTTCCCCATTGCCATTTTAAAGTTCTTTCTGCATAGGTGCTTCATATCGTCTACGCATGCGAGAATCAATTGGCTGCGTTCCGAGTTGATCCACAAATCCAAATCGGTCGACTTGTGGATTGTTTCTGAAACTCTAATGTAACATATAAGAGTTACTTGAGTATATATTCACTTGAGTATAGAAAATTGCCATTGGACATCGCTTTGTTCTGTGACTTACTGAGTTAGCAGAACATTTCTGATCCAGTGTGTCAACGCTCCCCTCAGTCATATTATAAAAACAAATGATATAAGTTTTTCCGGTTGTTGCATCAGTTGCCGATAAATGATGCATTGACAATATTAGAATTTCGGATTTTCTTTTTTTTGGGTACGTAAGATACAATAGTTTTCTCTTTTGTAAACCCATAAAGTGAGGACGATACACGCCTACTTTTGTTTGGTTGAAACTCAGGAGGTATTTTGTGCTTTTCCCCACATATGTGAAGCAGTTTGTCGACAAGTTGTACTGATGTGAACCAGCTGTCTGCTGTAACATTTCGGATAGTGTCTTCCGAAGTAAGAGTAGTACCATCTTTGTCTTTTCCAGCATTATTTATAGCATCAATGAGACATAAAACTTTTTTTCATATTCGTTTGGCTTGTTAGGAATGTACATTTTAAAAGCACATTACCCCTGAATCCTACAAACATTTCTTCAACACACACATATTCACCTTCAGTAAAATTATTTTGGCAGTTGTTGATAAATGTCTGAAAAATGTACGAAACAGCTGTAACTTAAATCATGTGTTTTCCTCTGATTTCTAATAGTAACATAATTAAATCTGAGACAGGCAATAGTCCGAACATCGTACATCAAAAAATGTCACGACCTTTACCTTCAGATGAAAATAACAAAGTCAGGCACTCACCTCCAGATTTGTAAATTGTTGTAAGTAAAAGTCCCATAAATGCTTCAAACTCTGTGTTGTAAATATTTCACAGTTCAGATCCACTGGAATTAGCATACAATGACCTTTACTCTTCCAATTTAACTTAGTCCAGTGTACTATTTCACTGCAAGATCTCATCATTAAACAAATGTCACCTTGCGGCTCTGCGTTTGCACCTTCTGAAAGTGCAGGTCCGTTTAGACCTAGCAAATAATATGTAACAACATAGTTAAACGTGTTCTTATTGATTTATTTGGCTCAATAGAAGACCATTTGTAACGATTCTGACTGTAATAGTATAATGATTCTGGCACCATGTTCAGTTGAGCAGGTTTCACTTGTACTTGCAATATTTTCATTTTCAGGAATTGCTTCTAGAGATTGTTCCAACTCTGACTGATGATCACTTTCAATTGTGAAATCTTGACGAAATTCATCGCCAGTACGATCGCTGACATCACTTCCAATTTCTTCAAATCACTGAGAATCTGTTTTTTTTTTTATAGTTAGAATCACTAACAGTACTTGTTTCCATAATCCTGACGAACTTGCCATAAATAAATGGCAGACTTACCATTTACTGGGTCTCATAGACCCAACACACCGTGTTTACTGGACAGTTTCCGGCCGACTGACAGCTCTGTACCGTCACTCACTCCCTCCCTCATAGTATGAAGATAGCAGGGTTGCCAGACTGCAGTTAGAAATAATAAAAAAAACTTGCGGTACAAAAAAAAAGAATGGCTAGGGTCTCTCAGACCCAGGTACAATGTTTAGGGGTTAAATTGAGTGTTAGTAATATGAGCTACCTGGAAAATTATTCTTCAAATATTCTTGTTTTACAGGTCTTTAATACACACGTGTCTAATATGGAGCACTATTTCGTCCTGGGCGAGAAGCGTTAGTGGAGAATGTCCGGTGAAAGCAGTGGCGGATACGGGTACAGGAACTTAAGACGGGTGTGAGGGGTTAGAAAAAAAATTAAATTTGAACACATGTATACAAAAAACTTACATTACTATCAACACTAAAAAACTTACATTACTATCAACACTAACGTACTGATATAAGGGCCTACATTAGTAGATGATGTCACATCTCAAACAGTAACAAAACTTGGTGAGGGGGGTGTAACCCCTTTATCCCACCCCCTCGTGGCCACTACGAACTGGGTGAAGGCATGTTGTCATTTGGGGACAGGAAAGTAAGCACACAAGTCCTGCACATACCAGTTATATGTTGTTTAATCCATATAACAAATTCCATAAAATGTTTTATCTTCCGAAAGTTTCCTGGTATTTCCTGACCACTGAAATATTAATTTCAATTGCTTCTTTACTGTCAAAAATTAAGATACACTGACAGACTTTTCAATTATGTCCACACAGCCAATAAACAAAGGGCTATTCATGGTTCCAAATACTGGAAATTCGTAAAATTACGCAGGATTCGAATTTCTGAGTTGTATGTTATATTAAAAATTATTTAATAGTGTGGCAACCCTGACCAAACATAATAAGAAGATACATGCAGATGGGGATGTGCAAAGTATTGCCAGATTGTTTGAAAGGTAGCAGATTGGGTTTAACAATATGCCAGTTTCGGAAAATATATTTGAAACAATCTTTTAATTTTTGGACTACAAGAAGAACTTTTATCTCGCAGCTACAATTTATGTTGAATTTGTTTGGGTGGGTGATGAATCTTTTGGTTCGTTGAGTTAGTTAACATAATGATTCTCTACATTGTAGTTAAAGTAAAGCAATCATTGCAAGTGTAGATAATTAGATCAAGAACTTATTCAAGAGAAGAGAGATGGGATGGTCAAGGGGGTCAAGGAGGGAAGATTCCTTCCCTCCCCCTTTTTACAAAGTAACAATAAAACCAAAAAGAAAAAAAAGAAATATTAAAAGGTTGGTTGTTGGTATTTGAACACTTTGAAACATGACACACTGCATCATGTGTGAAACATAATAACCAAACCTTAGAAAAAGTTTGATTACAGAAACCACCCCCCCCCCCCCCTGCCCCGGCCCATCAATTTCAGATGGGCACACCCTTGCATTAGATACAATCAAAGGTATATTTCCAAACACAGTCATAAAGTAATGTTACGAACGTGAGCAAGGCCGCGACACGTGCAGGTGCAGAGCTGGCTGGCGACTGCCGCAACATGATATGCGCCGCGCGCGCCTGGAAGATTACAAGGATTGTCGCTTTCCCCCCTCCTTCCCACCACTCCCCCCGCGGTGCCCTGCCTTTGACACATAACTGACACCTGACAGCTGCGGAGTTACGCGAGCCGCAGACACGTGTTTTGAGAGATTTATGCCATTGGGTCGGCACGAAATGACGTGACTGGTCCCAGCCGCGCTCGCGAGTTCTGGAAATTGCAGCTGATATATAAAACGAGGACGCCGGCCTCAAGTTCAGTTCAGTGAAGTCGGGAGTTTTCCCGCGGCGGAGTCCCGAGCGAGGCGTCGATTGGGTCCTCGGTGGCGGAGTGCGGTGACGGAGTCCCGCGGCGGAGACCCACAAGGGGTGCTGCGGCGAGAGTTGTGCCAGAGGTGCGGCCCAGCAAGGTGTGCGGTGTGTGAAAACGAGTGACTGGGGAAGCAACATTTTTAAGTACAATTGATTAATTGGCATTTTTAGATTATTTGCTAGTAATGTAAATAGTGGCCATCAATAAAACTGTGTGTGTGTAGTGAAATCTATTAATTGGGCTATCCTTTACGAACCCGCGGTAAATCGTAACACTAATTTAATAAAATTTTACAAGACCCATGTGTGGGGCTGCATTTATTGGAGGCACAAATTTGTGTCCCAGTGGCAGATACAAGACGTGAGAGGGTGGGGGATAAGGCTATACATGTCCTCATTCTGCCAGAAGTTGGGAAGAAATTTGCAAGATAGCCTATTAGCGAAGGCATGTGTTATTTTGTTTTATACAAGGTGATATGTTATAGTACTTCTTTAGACCCAAGTCAGTGTGCTATTGTCAATAATAATGTAATTGTTTTTAATACTAATGTTCCATTTTCTATTTTTTGACATACGGGCCCATAATCCTTCACACAGAATTGTCAGGTGGCTTCATTTGAACGATTTCTGGGGAACTGTGAGGAGACGTGTATCCCTGTTACAGCCCAATGGCAGGACCTATGAGAGCTTCAGCGTGTTCTGCCCGAGCGACGAGCTGGACAACCTGCGCCAGCTGCAAGAGGAGGACGTGCTGGTGGACTGGAGCCAGCCCATATACCTCAACTTCACTCACCACAAGATTCTGGAGCGCCTCGAGGACTATTACGAGGCCATCGGCACCCTGGAGAAGGTGTGCGGTGACGTGTATGTGTGCTCAGATCCGCCTGTGGATATGCAGCTCGACGAGTGAGTACACACATCACCTTTCCACCAGTGACGCTCTTCTTCGTTATTGACAGTCGTATTAACTTATTACTCACAATATATTCTTTATCTATAAAAATTTCTACACCTCAATATGTAACTTAACAAAATGCATATTCCATAACCAAGCCCAAATCATGCTTGAAAAGACACCATTCTTGGTGCCACACATGTGACACAACTCACAATTGCATTTATGATCTGCCACAAATATTTTCAACAGCTATTCACTCTGTGAAATATTGTAGATGTAAAATGTCATGCAAGTGTTGATAATTACAACAGCTTGCATGACTTTTTACACCCATAACATTATACAAGAATATTATTTTCTTTTTTTTATATATATTTGTAGCAGAACAACAAATAAAGGAGATAGTGAATTAAAATGATAGAAATAGTTCTTGAATAAATGTAATAATGGAAAAAAATTGAAAAAGAAAAAAATTATCTAGTGTTTCAGACCTAGCCTTAAGAACGGTTCTAAAAACTGTTTTGGTCATAAGATCATAGTCACAGTTTTAACGCTCAATTTAGACAAAAGGTTGGCCGTATGAATTAAAAAAAAAAAAAATAAAAGGCTGGGTTCCACATTCAAGCATTCATATAAAAGCAAAACCTCTTGCTCATTAATTCAATGGAGTTATATTATTTTATTACTTTACCTTTGTAATCCTGCTTTTAAGTCTCAATATGGTACACCCCCACAATCTTCCTTTCTCCTACACCTTCCTTGCAATACACATACAGCCTGTAAGTTTTTCTTTAACATGGTTAGTGCACAAATTGACCTGGGTGCAACCCATTCATTCTGCAACAAATGAATAAAAAATATGCCACAAATGTCTCATTAAAGGTTTACGAATTAGAATCAAGATAAATGACAAATATATAGATTTTACTTTAATTTCTGAGACAGCTCATTATGAGGATCAAACATAACTTCACGGGGCCAATTGAGGGCCAATTCACACAGAATTGTGTTTAAATTGTTATTCATTTCTCGCCTAAGCACCCTGAAATTTCTTGATGACCATTTCAGAAAAACACTGTGACCAGACATATATACTACATATTGATATAACTGAGTCTTCTATAACAATATTTGAGAATGTAAATATGTAGATGATTTTTAAAAGACAAAACTTATTTGGATAAAAATTAAATGGTTGTCATCACACAATATACGGCAGATACAAATTCATTATATATTAAAGGGCTAAGTCAGTGATGGCCACCCGGTGCCTCAGGTAGTACCTACCTGGCTCTTTGCAATGTTTTGTATAGCCTTAGTAAGGTGCACATATGTGAATATGGCACATACAGATAAAAAATAATTATAGTCACCATTTTTCATAATGCAACATTTATTTACTATGAATTGTTGTTACATTTTTACTTGACAAATATATCCAACTGGTATTATAAGTGTATGTACATTAACTCTTCTGTCATGTCTTAAGGAATGGATGTAGCTGACAAACATCCAACGTGATGTATTCATGCTTCACAGTAATTGATTGACTGAGCTATTGAGTGGTGTTACAGTTTAGTTGAAGTAAAGTTGATAGAGTGCAGCAACAGCTTAAATTGGAGCTCAGGGTCTGTAAGAATCGAATACTATAGTAAGTAGGCAACATTAGAACTTGTAGCATTTCCCCCCCAACACAAGCATCAATATTATATATAGGCAAAACTGATTTTGAAGGATATCTCCTATATCTTTGTAGTGAATTCTCATCGTGCTAGTTTTATTTCAATGAGAGGCAACTCTGGCCAACAGCCATAATGCATATTATGAAATCAACATGCCTCATGGGAAATGCTCACACACAGCTCAGATAACCACTGCTGTCAAGTTCTTTGAGCCAGGACCTTCCTTTAGCTTCATTGAAGCCATTCATTTGTCAAGTTCTTACAGTTTATAATCACTTATCAGGTCTAGAGTTTGACAGTGTTTGTGCATGCAACTTACCTGTAAACTGTGTTTGTTCTACTGGATCTCATATGAAAACATCTGCAAAGCTGTTTCCTAGTTTGAGCCCTAGCAGTTCCACCAAGAGCCTGCGGTCTGTAGAGGGCTGACTCGCAGGTGCTGTCTGCTGCAGGCTTTGCCCTGAAGAAGCGGAGCTGATGCAGCTGAAACCCCAGCATGCCAAGGCCATCCACGACTTGTACCCGGCCAACCACATGGAGTGCGTGGAGATATTCGAGAAGCTCATTAATGCACTACCCGCCTACGGGATCTTCTCGAACGGGGAGCTGGCAGCGTGGATGGTGCAGTCCTACTACGGCGCCATGTTCTCCATGCAGACGCGCCCCGAGTTCCGGCGCAAGGGCTACGGCATCCACCTGGCCAAGTTCCTCACCAACGTGGTGATGTCGCGTGGCTACATCCCCTTCGTGGTGATCCGGCCTGAGAACGATGCCTCCCAGAGCCTGTACGCCAAGCTTGGCTTCGAGAGGCACTACCAGATGGTGCGTGCCATCTTCCGGCCCCACGGCCACAAGGCTGATGGCGACTGAGCGACGACCGCGGGACGCTTCGCACGGACGGTCCGAAACAAAAGCATTTCTGCACCTTCTCTCTCGCTTCAGACACGGCAAAACAAAAACTTACGAGTCCTTGTAGCATTTCTTTCGAAAACACGCGGCCACGCTCGCATGGGGTTCACTCTGGTAATTTGCGACAAAAAATATACACTTTTCTCTCCTGTGATATTTTTTTAAAAAAATGCCATGTTTGGCTATCGAATGTGATGACTGGCTTCACGCACTGATCTCCCAACAGACAGCTGAAGTGTGTCTAATATATTTTAGTAGCAATGCTGTCCATTTGAATGTCAAGCATGTATGCTACTGGGCTCATCACAATCAGTAGTTTAAAACATAGGTACTATGCGCAAAGAAAGTTGCCTAGATGTGAATTGATATATTCACTTTGTGACAGTTATATTTTTGTAGATCTGAAGTTCATAATTACCAGAGTTTACCAGATGATAAAGCTCAAGATGATATGAAATGTCACAAGAAATGTAAACACAGAGATGACAAGTACTGTACCCACTATTGTAGGTGAACACAACAATAGTGATGTCAGGCATCGGAAGAGGGTATTTCATTTTTTACTATTTTATCCAAAATAAGTAATGTTATAAAATTTTGTTAATCTCATTAGATTGATAACCTAAATTTGTTAGAATGTTCCTACTGGTGTGACAAGGTAGTTTGATAAACTGTACTTAAAAAAGTTCTGTGATTTACGAGCAGTTTTGTAATAGGTTGAGAAGTTGTGGTTAATTTTTTTTTTAATTCACACATGTTAGCTTATGACTGGTGTGCAAATGTGAGTATGTATGTGTAATATATGGAATGAAAAAAAGAACCATCGTTGCCACTTGTATAACATACGCTGTGATATATTTATTGACACGTCACTGGCTCTAGAAAACAAGTTTTCTCACACTACAGATTCAAAAATTTGGATATAATTCTAATACAATTTACAAAACAACATAGATAGGATAACTGTATTATGAGTTCTAATTTGACTGAATAATACCAATCATTCTCTTCTTAATGCAATTTGCAAACTGCAGTCAAATAACCACATGATGGTAAAGGTAAGTAAAATAAGTTTAGCATACGTGTGTCATAGCTGTGGGCATTACTTAATAGCAGGATTATCTGCATGACACACTGAATAAATAAAATATTTTAATATCATAAGTATGCCCCCAGCAACATTAAGCTCACTGTCAAACAATGTGCAAAAATGCAGAATTAGAGTTGAGGTGGTAGGCCCCTTTAACATACAAGCATACTCCACCACTAATTCAAACTGTAACATGCTGAAAGCAACCTGCAGACATCACTGGCTACACCCTGCTATGGAAGACTGCTTATAGCCAAGTCCAGGCAATGAATCAATAGTGACTGTCATATTGTCAGGATCTTCAAGTGGTCAAAACTAGTTGCTTTATTTTGATAAAACGGGGTTACATTAAAATAATCTGATGTTTACAGGGAGAAAAAAATTACAATATTTGTAATTTTTGAGTACTTATGAATACTTTAGCTTTCATCTTGATTCAAAAAGGATTCCACAAAACAATTTTGCTTTTCATTCTAAAATTCAATTACCAGTTTTAGGTAACATTTAAAATTAATACAGAGAAATAAATGCATAATTATGGGTACACCACGTGTGGCTAAGCATTTGCATTTCTGCAATAATCGACGTTATTGATCACCAGCTTCAGATAAGCTTATTTGAAGATTCCATGTTCTGATTTCTGCTTCCCCCCCCCCCCCCCCCCACCCACCCTCAGTAGATTTACTATAGCTTTCTCGAAAAGTATTTTATAAATATAATATAAAAATATAAAATCTCTTTTTAAACTACAGAATATTGATCAAGACTACTTGAATACCCTTAAAATATTGGGTCATTCATAATGTTGTGACTTCAGTCACTTACCTTGCAATCATGTGGACTCACTCTCATTATAAATGTTGCAAAATTGTTATTGGAGCGCCAGAAAAGAAACATGCTGCAATCAACTCTTAGAGAATAAAGTTGTAGAGCACTGCTAACTCTTTCTAGTTTTTTTTTTTTTTTTTGCTTTAGTACATAGACTGCATTCCAAACTTAACCGATGTTGCAAACAGTTGAAAATCAGAGATAAGATTCGTGGAGGGCTCACTCTAGAAGGAAATGTTAAAACTAGTATTTCAGTATCATACATTTGATCTTTTTGTTGAAGTTTTATAATGAACCATTCGAAATTCTGCTGTGTAGAAGTAATTACGATTGAAATGTTTTCTCTTAAGTAAAATTCTATCAGTATCTTTGATGCACACACATTCGTGGACATATGTAGATTGTTAGCCTAAATTTAAAACCAAACTATTTTTGATAATCTAAAAATTTATGTATGAAATTAATTTGTATTAACAAAAATACATAATTTAAAATTTAAATGCACAGGAAGTTGATAAATGTTGCACAGTTACTTACTGCAAAAAATAACAACTTTTGACTTGTAGTAAATTCTGGTTCCCTTAAATAAACTTTTAAAACCAACAGGAAAAATAATTTTGAAATACGGTAGAAAGGAAAAAAAAAATTACAAAACTTCATATGTAAACGTGATTATGGCTGTTATGTGGAATTTTAAGATCATAAACATTCTGAGACATTCTACACCAGCAACAGAGTGCAACTTAACCTTCGCATAAGTGTGCTGTAGTAAATACATAGTTTCACAAGAACACCTTTTTCTTTCATAACAAGCAGAGAGAGGGTATCTCATATTCACAGCTTTGTCTAACTTTTGACATCATACAAGGTTGTCAATACCAATAAAAAACATAATTTTAACAACTTTATAATCACTATTACACTTCCCCAATACTAGAGCCTTCCATTTTAACACGCTGCATTAGAGATGAAAAAAGTGGAAGTTGAGTAAACTCAATAACTGCCCATTATGGACACTTACATGAGTGTGCTCAATACCAACTCATTAGAAAAATGCCTGCCTTAAATACTTTTACTGAATGAGGAGACCTGACACTTCTGTTACAGCCATGAACAGAGATTAAATGTAAACTACAAGCCAAAAAATTGAAAGAATGTTCTTACGCACCTTTTCAGTCCACTGAAACCGTCCAAATTGTATATTATGTACTCTATTACCCAATATTGGCTGAAATTTTATATTAACACAACACAACCCTAATTACCTAAATCAACATTGAAAGTAAAAATACATCAGTTTTCATTTTTCATAGCAAAATAGTGAACCATATAAAATTAAAAGACAAATTGTTTTAAAGGAAAGGATACATCAACATTTAAAAGGAAGTACCGTAATTAACTCTCAGGTCTCCTCTACTAAGAAATCTTGTCAACTTTAAGAAAACATTTTAGAATCTTATATAAGATTATAGAGTGCAAATAATATTAATTAATAATATTAATGAAATAAGTTGCAGTCTATGCCTATGTACCACATGTATTCACTTTTCAATTTCTTATGCAAATTGAGCATTAAGAATTATTGCTTCTAATAATTCAAAATTAATTTCTGATAAAAATAATGTGTGAAAATGTTCAGTATAATTATTTTTAAGTGCAACCCATGCAACGAGGAATAAGAAAGGACTTATTTGAAACATTTTGGTTTCTGACAGCATTTCATACTTTTAAGTAAACCTTTAATGCATCTCCCATTTGAAATCACATTCATTATCCACATTGCAATACTTTGCACATGTACTTAAATTTTTTTTTTAAAAATTATATATTAATTAATAGTTATTAAGTCAAATCTTAACAATTTATTGAAGGGAACAGCACTATAAAACATAATCATAGATGCAATGATAACCATTTGGCTATTTGATTGAACTATTTTACCATTTTACAAGGGTGATTCAATAAAAAAAAGCAATGAACCCTTTCATTGTGTAAATTTAGCCAAGAAAACATTTTTAATGTGGCCTTGGAACCAATTTTCCAGACTTGTCTAAGTACTTTAATAATGACACATCAAGGCAGAGATGCCAACTTTGAAGAAAAATAATTGGAATGAAATAGGTGAAGGAAAACTGAGGTGGTGGGAAGAGCAGATAGAGAAAGAAGTGCAGGAGAGGAATGGAACAAAATGTGGAGGAATAAAATATACTCATTTTCTTGAAATAAGCAGAAAATTTACTGGTTATCATGCAATTATAAGCAACCAGCACACACAATACAAGTCTCCAATGTGTGATGCATTAGTGATTCATCTTCCCTTCTCGAAGTCACAAAACAAACACAAACAAGCTCAAAGAAATTGGCATACTTCTTTTGAAGGAAATTCGTTGAAGCTACAACAATGCACTGTTCTCCATACGTACCAAATTTAAAATCTTTGCCAAAACTAATCAAAATCATTAATTTATAAAGTACCATTCATAAAAGGGTAACTGTGAAGGAAAATTCGCAATTGTTGGCAGATATATCACTGAACTTAACCATTTGCTGTGAAGACTTACCCAAATACTTATACAGTGGTCCAAAGTACGGTCGGCTGTAGATGGTGGTAGAAGTATGTAGGCATGTGGTTGGCTAAGTGTGGCCTTGCATTATCCTGCAGCTGCTTATGAACTAGGAAGATGATGCGACTTAAAACTGCTGAAAGTAATAACGTTTGTCTGTGAAATAACGCAAAGCACGAGCTATCGACCCTACCAGGAAGTAATGGCGTATGTGTCCTGGCCTCGTTGGATTTCATGAAACAACAAAAGAACACTGCATATTTTAGAGAACTTGGTACAATATTTACTGAATCACTCTTGCACAAGTTAAAATTTAAATATAACTCTACAAAGTTTGTTTTAGAATTTAAATTAATATACCATTCTTTTGAAAAAGTAAAAACCAAACAATTCTAGTATTTGTGAAATATTTTTTTTGTAATACAAAAAAAAGTATTTAAAAAAATGTTTCTGAAGTCAAATAACTGTATTTAAAATATACTTATGTGATGTACTATATTTTTAATAAGTATGTTAGTTAAGGAATTCAAAAGGTTGATTTATAAAATTTTAAAAATACTACATGAAAACCTGTAAACATAAAGATTTTAACATCATATCGATGTAATGCACAAAAACATTTGAGTTTTAAGAAAATTATATTGTGTATATGTAAAACAGTGAAAATGCATTTTGGCATATCTTTCATTTATTGAAATTTGTACTTATTAACAGAACTTATTAAACATATTTTATAAATACTAGACCAGTCATACTCTAAAGGGGGTAAAAATTTTTTTTTCATACATGAGTTATCTCAACATGAAGTACATATTAAAAAACATATCACATTACCTAATTTTTGCAAGTAAATAATTTCATACATATGCACAATATATATTATTAAGTGCCCTCATATTTAAAGATTAATTTTGGAGCTATCCCCTGAGATCCTGTGAGTAATATTTCTAATGATCCAAATTGCAGTGTTTCTTCAATGTGTTCTTTCATATTACAATAAATTAATTTACAATAGTAAGTTTTGTTTTTGTTACTACTCTTTTAAAACAAATATTTTTTTTTGTTAAAATTTTTTAAGTAGTGCACTGTATAAAACCTGTTAAAAAATTGGGTGAGTTAACTAGTTACGTTAACTTGTTCGACCCAGATTTGTTGCTGAAATAAAGTTGTTTATGAGTATAAATAAACTCTAACAATTATTTTACCCAGCACCTTAAATCCTTTTATGTATAATCCTGCACATCCTTTACCTGGGTAACTGTGTTAACTTCATTAAGCACAACTACAGCTGGTAAATCAAGTTAAACTCTTACCACACACAACCGTAACATGAACAAGCCCTGGCCGCAAGCAAAGTGTGTTTTCACTATGCCAGTGTACAGTGAGCTAGGAGAGGAATTATGAGGGTTAATAGTCTCTTGAGCATCAGGGTCAAGATGAGGGGAGACGAGATGAGATTGGAGCATTGGCGAAATGCAAGAGTGAGGGAAACTGGAGTAACCTGAAAAAACACATAACCTCTCCTCCAATCACACCAAGAGGTATTCACATACACCCTATTTTATCGCATAATCGTCGCAGCTATATTTTAGTGCGTCAAAATTTGGACAAAAAACCTCTCGCGTAAACGTCGCATGATGTTTTTGGTCACGCTATTAGATTCCGAGCGCTATGTGTAGATATCTTTTCCGTATAAACCAATGTGTTTTCGAGTAGAAATCTAATATTTATTCGGACATTACCACTTACTTATTTAATTAACAGAAATACGAAGTTGTCTGATGTGTAAATTAATCTTTTAAAGACGTTTTTAAATGTTACAACCTTTATCCATGTGTGTGTGTCGCCGTGGTGTACCGCTTATAAAAATGTAGCCAGCGCTAGTTGGCATCATTCATGTTTGGTTATGTTGCTTCCTGTATAGAGCACGCGCACATAGCCGTATATCAATACTGATATCTCACCGATTGCATGCAACACGTGCTGTCGAGAGCTGAGTTAACTATACTTTTATTGCCCTGCACTCTTTTGTGGTGTGTACTACGATAGTTATGCGTTAGTTCAGGCTCGCATTCACATTTTGTTTTTCTATTTAAAGTTGAAGAAAGGTTTTCGTTGCACGACTTATGAATTTAAATTGTTGGTATGCTTTTATATACTCCACTTTTTAAATAAAAGTACTTTCCATGAATGGGTTTTGTTTTTAATGAATAAATTTACCTAACAAAAACTTTTTTTTTCCACATAAATATCGCACTCCTACTTTTCAAACTTGATTTTAGTATAAAATGTGTGACGATTATGCAATAAAACACGGTAGCTAAGACAGTTGCGGTCTCTGTCCTTAGTAACAGTTTCACTCAAGCGCCGATCATGTTGACCAGACAGCAAGCATTACGTCTGTTCTGATGATTGTTCCCGCAAATGAAACAAACTCGCCTTATTCTTTCCAGAGTTCCACAAGTCCAGATGTGCCGTGCAAACAATTGCACAACTCACCAATATAGTAAATTAATAATAATAAAAAAAAACTAAATATATATTTTTAATCTAAAAAAATGGCATTTTTTAATGAAATACCTTCTTTTATTGCATAATCGTCACACCCATATTTTAGGGCGTCCAAATTTGGATAAAAAAAAACCTCTCGCGTAAACATCGCATGATGTTTTTGGTCACGCTATTAGATGCCGAGTGCTTTGTGTAGGTATCTTTTCCGTATAAAACGATGTATTTTAAAGTATAAATATAATATTTATTCAGAAATTACCGCGTACTTATTTAAATAATGAAAAAACGAAGCTGTCTGATGTGTAAATTTTCTTTTAAAGACTTTTAAAACAATATAATCTTCATTGTTCGTCTGCGTCGCCGCAGTGTACCGCTTACAAAAATTTAGCCAGCGCTCCTTGCAATCATTACTGTTTGGTATATGTTGCTTCCCGTATAGAGCGTGCACACGTAGTCGAATATCGATATCCCGCCGATCGTTGGTATCTCTTCTGTATAAAATTATGTATTTGAAAGTATAAATATAATATTTATTCAGAAATTACTGCCTACTTATTTAAAAAATGGAAATACAAAGCTGTGTGATGTGGAAATTTTCTTTTAAAGACTTTTTAAACGTTATAACCTTCATTGTTCGTCTCCGTCGTCGCAGTGTACTGCTTACAAATATGTAGCCAGCGCTTGTTGCAATCATTACTGTTTGGTTATGTTGCTTCCGTATAAAGCGCGCACACGTAGTTGAATATCGATATCTCGCGCTAGAAAACACGGTAACTACATTCATAGCCATACATAGTATTTTAGTATTTTAATTTGCAAAAGAAATGCTAACAAAAGAATTTTAAGACTAAGAAATATGGAATAAAAATAAAATTTTAGTTGATTAATGGAAAACTGTCCATTCCTATGACTAGGGACACACATTTAAATAATTAATATGCTTCAATACAAAACTATGTGAATGCAAATAGCTAGAAGCTGAAAGATACACAATCAATCGTTTGGTTGATGTTTTGAGTTCTCTATCCAGTATTATTTAGTTTGTGACAAGCAATCATTTGACTAAGAAGTACTTCTACAGTATCTGTAGTTATAGGGAATCTTTATTCTCATTTCGTGTATCAAATTACATTTTTTTTGCTTGTGTTCACAAATTTTTCAACATTTATATATAAAATTTGCTGGTGTTCATTTAGTTTATGTCCATGACTCTGCCTTTAAAAGAAGTGATAACTCAAATTGTTATGAAAAACAAGTGATTTATTAAACTTCCCCCCCCCCCCCCCCCCACCCCCTATTTTCTTAGGTGTTTATGATTCTGCCAACTATAGAGGTTAGATGTTAGATTTTTTTTATTTCTGCTCTTAAAACTTTTTTGAATTTAGTTCTACCCTAAAGCAAAGGCTGCATATGTTGCTTTCCCACACACATCTTAATTTTGTGAAGTTTTACTTGTATACCAAGCCACCAGTAACAAAAGATATATTTTTAACTGAATAACATTATAAGAGCTTTCAAATTATTTTATTCTTTCTCACATAATTACGTTTGCCTTCTACCAAATAAAATCTCCAAAAATTTAACATTTTGCATTCTTTAGCAAAACATACCGTTATTCCATTTTTAATTTTTAGGATAGTATAGGTAGATATCATTTTGCAGTGCCTTCATTACGTTATACTGCTGGTACTAGTGATAAGCTGTAGTATTGATATTTTGAAAAGAGGAAATATTGGGGTTGAAATAACTTAGTAAAATAACACAAATTTCAGCTAAAAAATAACACCACTAAGCTTTTTTTTTTTTAAAAAAAAAAAAAACCTTTGTGCCATAAAAGAACAAATGCATGTTTGTTACATGGCTTTAAATGGAGCTACCAAACAAACATCAAGAGTGTGAGGTTAAACTGTTTGATACTACCGTGAAACCAAAATATAAAATACCTTACAATATAGGATTTCTCAATTTAAAACATATATTTTCATGTCCCAACAAGATGTTTTATATTTAGTATAAAGAACTTTCATCATTTAGTGTCAAAAATTAGTATTTTTTAAGTACATTTTAATATGATTTCCCTGTACTGCAGTGCATCATAAAATATGCAAACAGAATTTTCTGCTCAAAAACTACTATGTTACTGCATGGTGTAAACTCAACCAGACATCTTGAATCCTAATCCTCCATTTCAATAACTAAATGAAACACAATGTTCATTATCAACCCCACCTTTTCCTCATCTTTACAGCTCATCCACTAGCACAAAACATACTTGATGCAAGTTTTGTTTACTTTAAAGAGTTTGGCACCACAAAAAAGTCATTTCACATCTAACCACAAACTCAGGGATATGCCTAGAATGCTTAATTAAACGTCATAATTTATGCTGAAATATCTGTTTTCTAGTAAAGAAACCTAAAGGCACAATTTCATCAAGCCAGCTATGAATTTGCACCCATGCCAATATGTATTTATAAATTCTAGTTTAACTGATCTCTTTAAAAACAGATGGTGGTTCATGGAAACACATTAAAAAACACGGTTTTAAAATATAAAAGGCTATGTATTTATATGAAGTAAACTAAACCAATTTCAACAAACACACAATTCACTTTGATTTTGAAAAAAAAGCCTTTAATTGATGACTGCTTTAAAATTGCCCCCTGTTCCCGAGTTACATCCTTCTCAATACTTTGGAGAACTCCCATGTGGTGAGATAAATTTGTGGATGTTAAGAACAGCCTCTCCAACACATCTAGTGCAGCACAAATTTCTTCTCTCCGAGGCCGCTTGAGCTCAACCTCTTCCGTATCATCCTCCTCATCACACTCTGAAGTTGTCTCATCTGATACAGGAGGACATGTCGTCAGCTGATTATCAATGGTAGAAAAATCATTGAATGATGACTGGCAGCTATCAAATTTTTTTTGTACTTCCACCCATTCAGCTTCACATTCATCTGCATCATCAATACAGTCATCTCTACTTGAGCTTGCAGGGAACCCTGCCTTGGCAAAACAATTCACAACAGTGCTAGGCTTGATTCGGCTCCATGCCGAAAAAAGTCTGTGGATAGCTTGCAAAATGTTCCACTTTAAAGCAGTTGCTTCTTTACCACAATCCATCTGTCGCAGAAGAAACTGCACCAGTTGTCTTTTATAATCTCGTTTCACCTGTGCTATGATGGCCTGATCAAGTGGTTGTAATGTAATGGTGCAATTTGGTGGAAGGAAAACCACTTTGATGTTCCTTAGAGCAGCAAAATTAGCATTATAGGCAGCACAGTGGTCAATAAACAACATTACCTTCTGGTTTTGCACACCCATCCTTGAGTCAAAATTTTTGAGCCACTCTTGAAACAATGATGAGGTCATCCAAGAGTTCTTGTTGTTCCAATACTTGCATGGCAAGCGTTTTATATTTTTGAAACAACATGGTTTAGCAAATTTACCAACAACTATTGGTTCCATTTTTTTTAGAACCATCGCTGTTTACACAAAAAAGCACTGTGAAACGTTCTTTGCTTCTTTTGCCTCCATGGCATTTTTGACCCCTAACCTCCAAAGTTCTATCAGGAAGGAGATTAAAAAATATTCCCGCCTCATCAGCATTAAAAATGTCTTTCTTCTCATAACCGGAAATCAGAGAATCCAGTTCGGCTTGCCATTTCTCCTGTACAGTGACATCAACAGCAGCATCTTCACCAGACACTTTCAGGGTACTCAAGTTGTACCTTGCCTTAAATGTGTAGCCACCCACCTGAAGCTTGAAAGTTGTCAAATACCAATTTTAGGGCTTCTTCGAGTGCCTTCTACTCAGATCTGGGCAGTATCGAAAATACAAGTATTTGAAATATGTATTTTCGATACTTTTGGGTATTTTGTATTTTGTATCAGTAGTAAGTAATGTCTCAGTATTTTATATTTTGTATCTAAAATACTTTTGAAGTGTATTTACTGTATTTTGTATTTTATAAAATACTTGCATTTATAAAACATCTAATTTATTTGATGGATATTTTAATTTTGGAAATTAGGATTGGCTATTTATTTTCAATCTGGCACTAGTGAGTGATATCATTGTAAAGGTACATATTAGTTGAACAGAAACGGTATCACAGATTTTACAAATTTCTGTCTTATCACGTGTGTTCATGAAGCGGAGTTAATGTTCATTGATGTGATGACAGTCTTACGACATCTAAACATCCACTGATTCTTCCGCAACATTTGAGATGCGTATCTCATACACTAAATCTCGTTGCAACAACAGATATCAATAAGGCCATTGAAAGCAATCCATCAATTTCGAAGATTCATCACCCAACACTGGCCAAGTGTTCTACTTTATGGAATGCCTCAGGCCGACCATAATCAGCTGAAATAATATTTTATATCCTAGGACATTAACTTAGTTATCCTTGTGTTACTAGATGGAATTCTATGTACGATTCTATCTGCCAGATTATACAATTTCAAGAAAAATTACCAGAAGTTTTTGAATCACTAAAATTGAAATGCACCATTAAAGACATATTTAGCCCTCTTGCTGCTGCTCTTGACCGCGTACAGGGAGATGGCTGCTATTATGACCAATTACTACCAACGCTTTTTACATTGGTTAAAAAGTTTGAAGAACTAGAACTCCAAACTTTCAGACTTGGTGCATATCGTTTGCAAGCTGTGAAGACATCAGGTTTGAAAAGATTTGAGAAATATTTTGAATTAACTTCAGAGGTAAATGAAGCCATTATTGCAACATGTGCACATCCATACTTCAAATTGCATTGGTTACCTGCAACTGCAACTAATGAAAGTACGAGGAAGCGGATCCAAGAGGTTCTAACAGTGGCTGCAAAGGACATACACCCACTGAGAGATGACAAGAAGAACAGTTACACACCAGCAGAAGATGATTGGTTTGCATTCGATGTCAATACAAATAATGAATCAAGTGTTGCACAAACAAAATTGAACTTGAGTTATTACAATACTTACAAGATAAGGCTACCCACACGAGTATGCTAGATGGTTATCCAGTGGTGCGAAAGCTTTTATTACGATATAATACAAGTTTAATCTATAGTGGTCGTGTTGAAAGGTTGTTTTCATTTGCAGGTATAATACACAACCATAAACGCCACAGCTTGAGTGACACAATGTTTGAGAGACTGGTTTGTCTTAAAGGAAATTCGTCCGTTGCTCACAAAAATGCTGCATGTATTTTGTAATTTCATCTGTATTTTAAAATACTATTTTGTATTTTGTATCTAAACTACATTTTATTTTGAGTATTTTGTAACTTTATTGTTATAAATGTACACAGGTATTTTGAATTTATATTTCAAATACATTTTCAAAGTATTTTGCCCAGCTCTGCTTCTACTGCAAGACATTTCCAGCTACTGGTATGTTTGATGCTCTTGACTGCATCAACCAGTCAAACAATCGCTTCTCCAGGACTTCATATGGTACCGCTGAAATACGTTTTCGGCTGTGGGATAAAAATCATGTTTCATAATTTCAGACCGCTGATTTAAAATTGTGGACGAAGTAGATTCCGCAATTCCAAATTCTGTCGCGATGTCAGTTTTCTTTTTCCCGTCGTCTACTGCTTTAATTATAGCTAGTTTCGTTTTCATATCAATTGATTTCCGCTTTCTCGGCAACATTTTGCCAAAGCAATTTGAAAACGTCAACAAAAAAATCACAAACTTAAAACTCACACGATACTTTACAATTTATGTAACACGTTTCGTATTGCGGGCGCGAAATAAAAACACACAACACGGATATGACGTAATGGTGTATACAAAACATCCGCAACGGAAAATGGCCTTTGGCAGCGGATGCTAGAAGTAGGAGCACTGCAGGCGTACCAATGCAAGGTGGCGGAAGATGCTACAAGTGAGAGCGCTGTAGGCGTGTCAACAAAAGACGTTAGATATTAATAGCGCTGTTACCTAATTGATGTGTTCTGCTGTCATTGTATGCCGTATTGTTTTGCTTCTTACGTTTCGTTATCATTTCATAACGAAATTTTGAGACAGAAGTATTTATGATGATTGTCCAGCGTATATATTGTGTTCGTTAACGTGAATATTTTGTAAACCTCTCGAAAATATTGCTGGAAAATTTGTATAGTTGAAAATAATTTACATATGATTGCATTGCGTTTTTGCGGGACCGTAGATGTTCGTTATAGTGAAGTGTACGTTATCCTGAAGTTCGTTAACGCGATGCTTTACTGTATTCACTTCCAGTAACAAATGTTTAACATCTGAGAAAAATTTTAACTTGGTATTATTTTGTCTTTTTCTTCTGTGATTTTCTGGTCAACAATGACAATAGTTCCTAAGAGCATACCTGAGCTCAATAAGATAATTTCATAAAACTGTAAATGAAAACTCTAAACACAATTATTGAAAGTTAACTCAGACAATATATTTATTTTTGGAAACAACATAAAATGTAAATGAATGTAAAACATTCAAGACAGCAAGTCATTTATAATGTCAAGTTTCTAAATCACAAATACAAATATGTACCAAGCAATTTTTATACATAACTCACATTACAATATTTCAACCACAAAGAACACACTCACATGTAAAACTACATAACTGCCAACAGTAAAAAATAATCTATGTACGAAAGGATCCGCAATTACTACTTGCAATATTCTGCATGCTCCAAATTACAGCTCAAAAGTCAAAATCAATACTGCAAAATATTGCTGAAAATAAAACATTCATCAAAGTAAAAATTAATGTATGACAGATACAATAATACAGGGAAATTGCTTTACACAATGCAAAATGCCCCTCCAACATTGCCAATAATAACTTTGAATCTATGAAAGTGCGTAATAAATTACACCATGTTCCATGTAAAACCAACAACAGTAGAAGAACCCTGTTATAATGTTCCTGCTCATAATGTTTTTTATTTTAATTATAATGTCATATTTTTTAACTCCTAACATTTTCCCCTTAAAAACCTATGTATTTCCTGCACATAATATTTCACGAATGGTGGATTTCCTGCTATGACATCTTTTTGAAATTCATAATGTAAAAAAAAGGTTTAAAAACCTAACTATTCCAACACTTATCCCATCTGTGAAGTTTACTTGTGAAAAGGTTTACTTTTCAATTTACATACATTTTTGTTTACAATCACCTCTAAGGTGTAGATTGCTCAAATAGTATTGTGTTCAAAAATGAAATTTAAGTGTGCCAGAACTCTAGTGCTACACTTAAGTGCTTGCTAACGTCGTAAAGGTACATAATGTTTCCAGTTGTGTTGGCATCCCTGTCACGAATAAAAAAAATCCTTTCATTCCTTGCCATTCTAGTAGTGTTTTGCAGATGTACTTTGCCATTTTGTGATGGCAAAAAAAGTGTTCTCTATTGCTGATAAAAGTTTAATTTATTACATTCGTAGGATGGAATTCCAAAATTACACATTTTCAAGTGGCGAAAGAATTGAAAATAAGCAAACCGACTCTAAACATCATAGTCATGAATTGTAAGACAATTTTACAGAAATGTGGGGCAGTGTGTCTTTAAAGATAAAGGAATTAGAAGCTGAAAGCATTAAGGAGAAAAATTGTTTGAGCAAATTTGAGCATCGAGTGCACCCATCAGTGGTCTTAACATTATATTTACTGTATTTACATAGCTTGATGAGTCCATTGGTAAAAGGTTCAAACACTGACAAGTCATATTTCCTGCTTATGTTTTTTTTGTTACGTCCCTTGAAAATGTTATAACAGGGTTCTAATGTAGAAGGTGGAAACTGTAGAAAAATACTTATTAAAGGTTGATATCAGCAACAACCCATGTATTATACTCATTTTTTTAGACCAACATACAAAATGTTTCTACAGATAAAAAAAAATTTTCCTGCTACAATGGTAGCCTTACAATTATTAATAAAAATTAGGGGGCTGTAGTTGCAAAAATGAAACCTAAAGTAAATATTATTTAATTAGATGACTAGAAATTACAATTAGGATATTGAAATGAGTTGTGAGCTTGATGGGGACATGTTAAAAGCAGAGTACACAGATCTGTTCACTTGGCGGGGCGGCGCGTTGGCTCAGAGGCAGTGGGTGGGGGAGGGGGCCCTCGCTTGTCCAGGTCCTCCAGGTAAGTCATGATGAGCTTGGTACGCTCCTCCGGCATGTAGTCCAGGATGAGGTAGCGCTTATCCTTCTTCAGGATCTCCTCTATCTCATGCATGTGGTGTTCGTTCTCTTGCACCAACTTCAGCGTCTTGTGACCGATCAGCTTCGTCTCCTGCAAACACAACTCTCTCACACACACCCGCCACTATGTACCAGCGGTAGCATGCCACAATTGTGACTCTCTCTCTCTCTCTCTCTCTCTCTCTCTCTCTCTCTCTCTCACACGCGCGCGCGAGTGACACACGGGGACGCACCACAAAGCCGAATGCCAAATTGACTACAACGCCGACAGCTAGAAAACTGATGTGTACCCCAACGCCGAATTACCAAAAAGCCCAATTACCACAACGCCAAATTACCACAACGCCAAATTACCACAACGTCGAATTACCACAACGCCAAAATACATTAACACCGAAAAATGTCATTGCAGGACTGCCACAAAGGTTAGGTTAGATAAGGTTAGCACACAAATTCATTCAGTTGTTTTTCATTTTGCTACTGTGGCCCCCCCCTCCCCGCAGCAACATTTTTCGACGTTACAGTATTTCGGCAAAACATCACACAACAGTTTAATCAAATATTTTTACACCTTTATTTAGCAGAGAATAATAAAGAAAGGTGAAAAAGGGATGCAGGGTAATCAGAATTTAGAAATTACCTAACATTTTCCATTTTCCAGACTTGAAATGGCAATTTCCCTCAAAGTTTGTACTATGATAGTTCAATGGCATATGTAGGTGTATTTTGCTTTTTCTGGTGAACGGAGATAGTGTACTCCATTTAATCACGGGTTTTTTTCTTACCAGGATAAGAGTAAATAATGGAACTTTTTTGTAGTTAAAAAATTTTTCAATTAGAATTTCTTTGAGGTGTAACACATTTATTTTGTTTCTCTATTTCTGAAAGTGTCTGCCAAGTAAAGGGATAATGACATGCCTGCAAACTTAAAAAGAATTCCTAATTTGGGGAAAATTGGTTAACTTAAGTGTATTTTAAGTGTAGTGTAATAATCAGCATGCAAAAAAATTAGCAGAGCACAAATAGCAGCCTTCAAGGTTCAGATTCTTCACCCTCGTTAACCTCAACCAGTAAAGAACATATTTGAAGATGAAAATCAAACAGAATCCAAAACACCATTAATACAAATAGGATCTGTTTGTGGATTGGTTACCATAGCCAAGTCAGTCATCAGTCAAATATTGATTACAGCAAGCAAGACTGACTGCAGCACGTCATTCATTGGCACACAAGTCCTCACCTCATGAACCAGACACACTCTTTGCTTGCCAGTCACATTTCAAAGGGAAGAGAAAATTTTAAAAATCATAGTTTTTGTACTGTTTTGACTACCTCAACAGATAATTAGGTAAACTATAATTCAACCAAAAACTGTATCTAAGAATTTGTATAAAAGGTTTATGTCGACCAGGCTTCGCTCACGTGTAATTATAGGATTCCCCTCCCTTCCCGACCTTCGCCAATCCTTTTCCAACATTTGTACTGCCATAGTACGTGAGCTCTGGCTAAGTGAGGGTTCAAACAGTGTGTCATAGCTCTAGAAGACATCCAGCCATTCAGTGCTATGTACGCCTTTTGATTATAAATAAGTTAAGTATTGTATTCCTTTCTTTCAATCTCCAAGGGTATTTGTTTTTCAGCAGACTGGCTTGAAGAACCCTTACAACATAGGTAATTTAAGTAATTCCTAACATTTAGTAGACACAAAGCTGAACAATCCTAAGCGGATCCAAAGTTGGCCGAAGCTGGCAAAACTTTGAATCTTATATAATAAATGACTGTATATTAATTAATAACGAGGGTGTGGGAAGACGTGCTTAAATTATGCAAGTGTTTGTGTGTGTGTATTTAAGTACCCACTCATGGCACAAATTTAAATAAGTCTAACGGTTGTTTACTTGGAGTGGGGATGCCATGATGCTCCGTGAACTTGTTCTGCCAGTCCAGTCTGACATCACCGGCCGAAGTAGGATGCGTCAGCACCCCGGGGACTTTATTTGTTGCCATTGCTGATTAAGTTATTCTGTTTCCATCCGTGATTCATCTAAAACGCTTTCTCAATGTCTGAGGCCTGACTCGAGTGGCAGATTGTTTTAATAATAATTTTTAACTTTGAACCATGACCGCGTGAACTTAAGTACAGCCACGAAGACGGATCATACAACCCCTAAACTACTTTGTACCATTGAGCTTTTTAACAATTTAATCTAGACGTGTAAACGATAGAACTGTAATCGTGTGAACATGAATAAATACGTGTATGGAATTCTGTGTTACTTTCTGGTGACATGCTGATCAATTGCAGGTATCTGGCGAGTGGGACGATTGAAGAGCCCGCAGTAACATATCGTCGTGTAAGCGTACCCAATGCTGAAGCGGATCAGGTTTGGATAAACTGGTAAATGTGTTTTAAGGAGGGTTCGAATTTTGCTCCTTACACGTCTCCACTGTGTCCATGTGCTCTTTTTATCATACGTGCTTCAAGTGTTAAGTCGGGGATTCTGATGACGTGGCACTTCAGACGGCTACGAGACCTGTGTAGGGAAGACTTGCCTAGTGTATAAATGGAGAGACAGACCTGCAAGGGCAGTGATGTGAAGGTTGGTGCATCAGGATTGAAGCATCCGGGTGTTGTATGTGCGGTGGTTGAGAAAGACATGGGCGGGAAGAGATGAGCAGTAGAGAGAGCCGAGCTCCAATGGGGACAGTAAATTGTGGATTTAATGAAACAGTGATTAACTTGTGGACAGTCAAATTGCTATAATTTGATTAAAAGTGTAAATATTAGCTGATAAATAAATTTATTTAATTAATTGGCCTATCCATTCCAGACTTGTTTTCCCAACACGTAACAGTATTTTCAAATGTTACTTTACAAATTCTCTTAATTTTTTTAATCTTCTCACCTTGGCATAGATAAAATTTTTATAATTAACAAAGAAAATAAAAAAAATTCTCGGTGAAATAAATTTAATTGCTATTTGTAAAACAGATAATTATTAAGTGAATGTGTTTACAAACTTAAATAATTATTATAACAAAAATTGGCATTCACAAATACAGCAGACTACAGATTATTCAGGTGCAGGTTATCCAGTTTGCAGATTAACCATGCCGTATTTCACTTTCATAAACCATATATATATATTATTTTGTACAATGGCAACGACACTTGTGTAGCATACAATGCAATGCAATGCAATGCAATGAATTAGTAATGTAATAAATTAATAATGTGACGAATCAACAAATAATACTTTGCTTTTCCTCAATAACTATTCGCTTCCTTCATTCATTATTATTTCCGACAACGCCTAAGTGTTCAGCAAAGTTTATATTCACTATCCTGCATGTCAACAGCAGCTCTGGAGAGAAAAAAAGCCAGAAGCTATCAGGGCTAGCTTTCCTTAAGCCACTAGGATGCACTAGTGTCAAATAATGGCATACACACATTTAGTATACAACAGTCTGGAATTACGTTAACAGGTTATATAATCTTTCTAATGATAGAAAACATTAAGTTAATGCTTTTTAAATTCTTATTAGAACTGAAATATGTCTCCTATATCAAAAACATTATTATAGGAATGTTATGCCCAAGCCTTATAACGTAAACAATGCAGTACATGAATTTTTAAAAATAATTTTAGGTTGTCTAATCTCTAAATGTTATTCAACATTTATTTTAATGTATTTAGATATGTATTAGTACTGTAAATTAATTTTAACAGGAGTAGTGTCTTGATTAAAATGGTAGTCAGCAATCTCACTTACCTATTTGGAGAATTAAAATACTCTTACAGAAAAAAAAGTAAGTGACTAGTGGTGTTTTTGATTAGCGCTCTATTTTACTGGAACAAATTAAAGTGTTACTTTTAGAGGTCGGCGGGTACCCGTCTTTCTGAGTATTTTTCGGGTAGTTAAATTACCCATGGCTCGGGTCTGGCACTTTATATACCCAAAAATTTTCGGGTCGGACGTCTAATAAAGAAAAAAAAATTAAATCTTGGTTAACAACATTCTGCCACGTTTAGATCACTTTTATGAGGCCCGAGTAAACTAAATTTAATACATTAATTTTCAAGTACTTTTCAATCATATAAATATGTCTACATGTAAGCCTGCGGTATTTTTTTACGTCGGGTTTATTATTTTGGTAGGCCCAAGAACTTTTCTTTTTTGACAGGGTTTATTTTCCGATAACCTATTATGGCTATTAACTATTATATAATCTGAAATCGTAGCTACATTCAAAAATTTATTGTGGCTACGGGAAAATTTTAAACGTCTTCTTTAACATAAAGATGTCGGGGGAACTCATGGGAACTTTCACTATTTCCAATATTTATCATTTATCACAGCACATCAGAAATCGGAATACAACCAGGCAAGCACTGAACCACGGAAAAAGTTTATTTAACACTTTATTATAACGTTGTAATTGTAACTTGTCCGAACATGAAATAACTTGTACATATTTTATTTTAGATAAAACGTATCTACAGGTAACCAATCAAAAACGTAAACAGTGATCGCCATGACGACATATTTTCCAACTTTAAAACTTCCAACGTTCCAACTCGTGTCTTATCTCAATAATTTGACATCGCTCATGAATATAAGAATATTAATACGTAATGCTGATTTGAACACGTTTTTAAATGCTAAAATAACGTTTTAACCTTTAAACTACTATAACAGACTTTTCAAAGTACGTGAAATATAATTTAATAATTAACCTACTAAAACCAAACTGATAAGTTGTAAACAAGAATGTTCTCCACGAATAGAAGTCTTTCTTGTTTCTGCCCTTCACTGTTTTCACGTGATTGGTAACATTGTTTAACGTAAGTGTACTGTTAATCAACTTACAATAACTTACGGTGGTCTTACAGAATAATACTTTGTGAGAAAAATAATTGAAATGCACATTTTTTTTTGCGAAGAATGTGTGAAATATTTTCAAGAAATAGGTTATTTTGATTCTTGGGTACCAGGCTTAGTCCCATTGTCGTTATGTCTATATTATCATTATTATCTGAACATTTTATATTTTTTTTTGCTCATTGTTATCATGTTAAAAACTAAAGATAGTGATGAAAATGAAAATGAGCCTAAGAAAAATTTCAAAATACATTAGAGCAGTTCTTGCATACTACAAAATCAACTGGAAATGTGGTAAGTCCTTCAAGCTGTGTCACCAGCACATGTGCACCTGCTACTTCACTTTGTACACCTGTTTGGCAACTTTTCGAGAAAAACCGATCCCAAAAATGCCAAATGCAAATACTGTTCACAAGTTATGAAAGTTGATTACGGTAACACTTTAAGTTTGCAAAGACACTTGAAGGAACACCCACTTCAACACACAGAGTTTTCTAAAGCACAGGAAAATAACATACAAATGAAAACTAAAAAGAAAATTGACTGTATTCAACCGAAAATGATCCAGAAAAAATTAACTGACACACAAAATGTTTGGGCACACGATCATCCCAAAGCTGTGGCTTTAACCAAGTCCTTAGGAAAGTGGATGGCACAAAGCTTACATCCCATCCAAACATTGTGTGAAGAAGAAGACTTGAAGGAGACACTGAAATTGGCAGAACCGAAATATGTTGTTCCATCTGCCTCAGTCTTTACTAGATCTGTCATACCAAATATGGTGAAAGAAATTAGAGATGGAATGAAGTCCACTTTTGAAAAGGAAATTAACCAAATTACATCACTTTCGTTTACCAATGACATGTTTACATCTAGGGCTACACATTCTTATCTTGCAGTCACATGTCATTTCATCAAAAATGATTTCACTCTTGCTAACATGTGCCTTGGTAATTCATTTAAGGAATCTCATTCTGGGGAGAATATTGAAATCAAGCTGCAAGAAATATTTCACGAGTGGGAGCTGAATGATGTCTGTATGTGTATACCTTTGTACATGGTTACAGACAATGCACGTAACATTAAAGTTGCTATTGACATGGCTGGCAACATGACTCACTTGAAATGCTTTGCACATTCCTTGCAACTTGTACTAAAGGATGCAAAGAAAACCCTTCCTGCTACAGTACAATGCTGGCCAAGGCTAGGCACATAGTGGGACATTTCAAGCACAGTGCTAAAGCTAAAACCTAATTTTTTAAACGACACGAGGACATTGGTCTTAACCCAAAGCAGTTGATGCAAGACTGTGAAACCAGGTGGAATTATGAGTATTTGATGCTTAGCAGGCTCGTTGAACTCAAGGAACCACTACTGTCCATTGAGCTAATTCACCAAAGTAGTATCGACAACTTTACCAAGGCAGAATGGGTACTTGCAGACATTTATGTGAACATTTTACAGCCACTTGCCCAAGCAACTGCTTAAGTGTCTAGTGAAAGATACTCTACAAGATCTATGATAGTCCCTATTATCCATGGCATTAGCAGAAATCTCAACAATATAGTGCAATCTGAAGGTAGTGGTATTTCATTTGCACGAGCACTTCTGCACTCTGTAAAATCAAGATTCCCGGCATAAACCAACTAAAAAAATTGATGTTATGTGTATGGTTGTTGACCCTCACTTCAAAACTGTTGTCTTAGATCCATTTGAGAAATGTATTGCTGCCAAGAACCTTACTTCCGAAGTCATCAAATGTTCAAAAGCTGTTGTAGATGGTAAGTTATTCATTGAATTATTCTCAAGTAAACTCACTACACTATCTATCCTATTACAGTATTTACCTGAATACAGGCCGAACTCAATTTCAAGCTAACTCCCAATTTTTATATTAATTATTTATTAATTATATAAATTAACTTACAGGAAAACAGTTTTTCTCTAACTTAAGTTCTGAGCTTAAGTTAAGTTATTGTTATTATGTTATTATTATATTTATTATATTATTATATTTATTATATTTTACATCCTGCACCCTTTTTTCAATCAACCAAAATATTTGCATGTCAATGAAGCACACTCGCTTCGTTGGTTGTGTCCATTGTCACACATTTAATTGTCATTAAAATAGGTAGTTCTAAGTTTACGTTGTATGTAATCTAATAAGTTCTTAAAATGGTGGAATTTGTTTTTAAATGTACCACATGTTCAATACCAAAATAAGTTAGGTGCATATTAAAATAATAAACACATTTATAAACAAAAAAAACGGATGAGTACCAAAAACAAAAATCACGTTTAATTTTCAGAGGTAATAAGTGGCAACAATTTAGAAAGCAAAATGACTATTGCAACAAATGAAAATACTTCATCACTCTGGGCAATGTTTCAAGAAATGGCAAACACATCTAATGCTTTACGAATGGCAGTTACAAATGCTGAGAAGGAAAACATAAAAATATTTATTATACTTAAGCTGGAGTCAATTTCGGTCCGTTATTTCTCTCGGCAATTATTACAGACTCTCAACCATCCGCCATCCGTCCGTCCATCACTATTCTAAAATATCAGTGCTACAACTTTCCGCCACATACTTTCTCAATTGTAGGTAAACTTTTGGTGAAAATAATTTACTTGGGATAATTAACTTTTGTTTTTATGAATGTGATAATAAGTTGACAGGCGGGAACCATGCTTTGACAAGTGGATTATACGGGTGCCGTCTTAAAAATAACATTAGTCATGCCAGCAATAAATAAAATTATGCTTATTTTATTACTGCGTCAAAGGAAAAAGAAAGAAGCTATTTCTATCCAGGCTTTTTCCCTCAGTTGCTTATCCCGATAGTCTTTTCTATATACATATATATAATACAAATGCTCCCTTTCCCGTAATTTATCAGCATTTCTTCCGAAAAGCTCAATCTCGTAAGCAATCTTTACCGTTATTATGACAATAATAATCGGTCAATATGACACAGCCTTCTATATATTGCATATTAAAAAAATCGAACACTGTTTTCGGAAAGTCGTATTGAAGACTATCGACTTAACAAGGCGGTGGAC
Source organism: Bacillus rossius redtenbacheri (assembly GCF_032445375.1). NCBI lineage: Eukaryota > Metazoa > Arthropoda > Insecta > Phasmatodea > Bacillidae > Bacillus > Bacillus rossius. Next base: position 75,687,303 of record NC_086332.1, read on the forward strand.
CATCCGTTGGTCTGTCAAAAGCTAAAGCTTGGCAAGGTTTTGACGGACGGACGGATGGAATTTTTCGGGCCATATGATTGGCTGCAGGTCACGTGATTGACGGATGGACGGGTGACGGACGGATGAAACGGATGATTGGGAGTCCAGCTTTACAAATAATTTGATGGTACAGTTTCACCTTTAATAATTGCTTGCAGCCATTTGTAGTACATATTACTATTTATCAGTTTAGCAAGAACAAATTGAAAGACAAACAAAACTACTCAATCAGAATTTTTTTTGTAGTTGAAATGGAAGTGAAAAAGTACTTGGAAGAACCTAGCAGAACATGTAGAAGAACTGTTTTTTTTTGTGCATCAAATTCTAAAATTAGGCTAAGTAAAAACTGTTTGATAGGGTTGTTTTTATGTGGAATGCATAAAAAAATAGTTATGTTGAGCAATGCTTATGAGTCACCAGTTCTTGTAAATATGTAACTTAATCATTTGTAATTTGATGTAATGTTTTAACTTATATTTATTAATTTTTTAAAGTGTATTTAAGATACAGTAGAAACATTTTGCAATAACAATTTCCAGTTTCATCAGGTATGTTAGAAAGACAATACCCGACCCGACCCCGAATTTTTTGTGCAATTATCAGACCCGACCCGGCTTAAAAATCTACTACCCGAAGACCTCTAGTTACTTTGTCTAGTCGGGATAAAAAAAAATTTCCATCATTTTTTTGAAACTGCTTTAACCGTGTTTTTCGGTTATTCGTGTACCCCTTCCTAGTCAATACCCCCGATAATCGGGAGTCTCCTTTATCAATTATATCTATGGCACAAAAAAATAAAAATTGATTATTAAAATTTCTGTCACATTGATAGCCAGTTAATAAAAGAGAGAAAAAAAGAAATCAGGAACATTAAAAAAAAAGAACTAGAAATGAATTATAATAATGAATAATTCTGTAAAACTTACTAGTTGAATCAAAAATCAGGATCGAGATTCGTAGCTGTGGCTTTCGTAATGCTAGTCAAGTGTCTTACCACACCACCACCTCACTATTTATAAATGATATACGTACATACTTGTGTTGTTTTTCAAGTTGCTTTTCGAGTTGCTAACATTTGTCCAACTATTTCACATTTAGTAAATTAATTTTGGTTAAACGACTTGTCAAAGTCAAAGAGATGGACAAACAGTATCCAAATCAGAAAAATTGGGGGAAAGAATCATCCCAGCATTTGCCTGGAGCAATCTAGGGGAAACCAAGGAAAACAGAAATCAGGAAGGATGGTAAGGAATTCGTACCTGGGTTATCTCGAGTGCGAGTCCCCAGGTTTACCGTCAAGAAACTGCCCTCATGCAACCCCAATAATGTCAAAACTGGAAAACAAACTAACACATTTGTTATTGTTTGTTATCTTAGATATAATAATTGGGCACAGAACTAAAAAAAAGATATCCAAGAGATAAAACATGGAAATTATAAAACATAACGCGTACTATAAAAAATACAGAACATTAAGATTATTGCTTTGAAAATATTACTACATATAAACTAGTTAACGTTACATAATGAAACAGAACCAGCAGTAACCAAATAAATTGTGAGACTAAAAAATATAATATAACTCGAAGTTACTTACCTGAAGCAATTCCCTGAAATCTGCCTTTGCAGCAACCAGTTTATCTTTGATGTATTCTTTGAATTCTCTTTCACATTTCTAGTGGGAAATACATGAAATCATTATAACAGTACAACTGAAACCACCATACTATAATACACAAATTAACCACAAAGTATTTTATTTTTATATTGGTAGAGGCGAGTTATTGAGAATGTTAACTCTTACTTAGTATCAAAATATATTGACAATTCAATAAGGAAAGGGAGCTTTTAGAAGCACGAGAAAACCTCTCTGGACAGGACCTGTTTCCTGCAAAATTTGATAAGGCTTACAGCTGTTTTAACTAACCAAAAATATCTAAGTAAGAGCAAATTCACAAATATCTGAGCAAAAGGCTCACTAAGATTTCAACTTATTACACTAACACGACCAGTCAAATTAGATTTTATTATACCTGAAAAATCACAGATTTACTTGACACAAACAATATAGGAATTCACAAAACATAAATAACGAAAATGAAACAATGGAGACGCCATTCCTGCCCACAATAAATCTTAAAATCTAAAATAATATAATTTAAAATTTATAGCATTTGAAAATTAGCACTCATTAAGAGGTGGCTCAATTCCTGTAAGGAACAATATTCAAAAGAATACATACTGTCGTAACCTATTCAGAGGAACTACTTCAATTTATTCAAACATGTGCAGAAGCACAATAACAAAAATTATCCGAGAAAAAAGGCCACTTTTGACAAAGGAGCTTTAAGATTAAGATGAGCTCCAAAACATATGGGTATTGACACAGGGATCAGTGTTTAATGAGTTATTCTAAGAGTTACGCCTACCAGCCTTGTTTCATTCCACAACTTAATAAAATAAAGAACTTCTCTATAACAAACACTCAAATACTCAATCCCTTCAATGTTTCTATAGGTGGTTTTAAAGTATAGCACTTCTTTTTCATTGTCTATGAAGATAAGGAAAACAATTGGAAAAACAATGGTTGTTAGAACCAAAATTATATCCCAAATAATAACTAAGGTAATGTAAAAATAATGAGTTAGAACATGAATGTAAATGGGCCTAGCAAGCCACACTTACAGACCTATATTTCTTATTAATAAATGTTGACTAGTACATATTTAATTAATAATTTAAATTCTATGGGAACACTATTTTTTTATTTTAACACACAAATAGACATGTGAAGGAGAGGAGGAGAAAAAATGCTGAGAAGAGGAAAATAAACAGTGCTGCGCGGGAAAAGATGTCTTGATTCGGAAAATTTTCGGGCGGGAAAAGGAAACGGGATTAGGGATGGAAAAAAAAAAAAAAACAATTGAAATATACGACACCTATGAATTTGGTGTCATGTAAATATATATTTTTTTCATATCCTTGACCATAGTAAAATTAATATGTAAATATAATAAAACATACAAACTTGATACAATGGTTTAAATTTTTTTATTATTTTCGTTTACGTTTTTCTTGAGTAACCAATTTATTTTTCAATACATGATGACGTTCTAAGTGCAGTATCAATCTAGATGTGGTACCGTAACTTGTTTTAATAATTTTTTATACTTCGTACATTTGGCGTTTTTTTTAGTATGCTTTTCATAAACCTTCCAAACAACTTTCAACTCTGAAGCTATTCTTCCTTCGTTTTCAAAACTGATGAAGAAAATGCAATGAGAATTACAAATAACACATACAATCAAATGCCACTAAAGACAGCATTAGATCCTCCTCAGTTTACATGGGCCAAACACCGTAATGATTAAGGCAGTTTAACCCACCACAACAAACTACACAAAGCCTAAGTTTGTGTATCTTTAAGCTCAAGGTTGCTATAAATTATGCTGTAAACTGTCTAGGTTAAAATATTTAAATATTAGTCAGTTTCAAATCATATTAACTTATTTTTAGTTTTGTAATACTTATTTTCAGTTTTTTCCCCCTCACAGATTGACAAAAGAAATACTTGATCCGATCAACGATAATAGACAATGGCTTCCCACAATAATTGTTTACGCTCTTTTTATGGCCCGTTGATATCATTAGGAATATGATTATTTTTGGAGGTATATGAGATTTAATAAAAAAAAACTTCTAGTGTTTTAAAACAGCTGACTACCTATTATGACAAAATATAAGCGACTTCAAAATTGTAACCGAAAAGATTAGTGTCACTGAAAACTTGGCCACTATTTAATAGAAAACTGGCATATTTCCGACATGTTTGAAAAGTTTCTTTTCGTGTGTAGTTGGGATAAAACTATTTTCACTTATTTTTAAATGTGTTTCTTATAAACAATAAGTGAGGCATTGATTATGTTTTAATATTGTAGTATTATGGGTATGTGTCGTAGGTAATTGCATACGTCAAACATTAAGAAAAATTATCACACTGCGTAAAATAACTTTATTTAATAAAATAAAAAAAAAACACAAGTGCATATTATGTTGTAGTAATCATGAAACTGTCATATTTACCACTGTTAAAGTTTATTTTGAAGGAACTATGTACTAGGTTCAGTAGCTGATTTATTTAACGTAATGTCATATCTCATGAAGAAAAACCTAAAATTTCCGAAAATATAAGGAAATTTATTTTCCCGCTCAATGGGAAAAAAATCCTTACGTTCCTGGAAATTTTCCCGAATTTCAGGATCCCGCACAGTCCTAACAATAAATGTGTTCACATGAATGGCCTTTCCCTTGCCAACACAAATTGAACACAAGTCTCACTTTGAAAGTGAACTCTGAGGAAAATGGTAAATTTTAAGTTAACCAATCAGTCTTAATAAACTACTCTATTATTTATATAGTTCAAACCTAACTTAATAATGTTCCATCGAAAAGACTACATACAACTACAAAATTAACCAACTAGAAAGAAAAATTATGCAGTAACACTTCTAATTTAACTTACCCTATCACTGGATGAAAACTTTGTGTATCTTGGGTCTTCTTTAATGAGCTTTTTAATCTCCTTCCATGAGCTAGTCAAAGCCACTCCTTCTGTCTCATCCAAAAGTTCTCTGAAAAAACAATTTAAACAGATAAATATTTCATTTAGGTAGTCAAATCAAGAATTCTAACAATTTTGAATTAAAAAAAAAATACATCTGAGTTCAGAAAATTTTGCTAGTGATAATCCCATAAGTTAAAAATATGTAGGTAAATAGATCATACTACATGTGTTTCAGGTTTACAATAAATTGTATTATAATACAAAAAACAAGTTCAGTTTAAATCCTAAAAAAATTTCATTAGATTTTGGAATGAAAGGCAATATTCTGCAAAAACATTTTATGAAGTTTAATAAAAAAAAACAGGAACTTCTTTAGAGAATACATGCAACTCCTATAAAAATAATTTTATATTGTGCAGGTGTGCATATTATGGATATATATCATAAAATTTACTTTAGGGATGGGTTTACACATTTTTATCGATTCCGATACCGGTACCGATTCCTAAATTTCGATTCTCGATTCCGAGTCATTCCAGTTTTCGATTCCTGGTAATTCTGGTCACATAATTAAAAGTACTTAAGAATTGAATGCATTACATTATGATAATAACATGTATAAAGGATAATTATAAACTTAGAATTAAATGTTGAGGGTTTTTTTTTTTTTTTTTTTTCAATGACCAGTGAAGAAGCATCTTCACATAAAGTTTGTTTGCTAGTAAGTACTAGGCTGTGCACAAAGAAGTTCAACATTTAGACAGGGTTCTTTAACAGGCGATAATGCCGATAACATAACATCTTTGTTCAAAATGGGTTCAAAGGTAGCACTACTTTTTTCTGTGGTACCTTTTGACTTAGTTGGTGACAGTGCTGTAAACAAAAGTTTGTTTTTCTTCAAAGATTATTTTTTCTGGTAGTAATGTGTGCCGGGATTTCAAATGCTTCATTAAATTGGTTGTAGATTTGTAAGTACCGCTCCGTGAAATTTGCGCACTACCATGATTACAAATTGCATATTTGTCATTTTCACTATTGATGCGAAAATGTTCCCAAACTTTAGACATGTTGATACAATATCAGACCATTCGCATCGTAATTTGAAACGACAGTCGGCGAACATTTTTTTATGCGAAAATGTTCCCAAACTTTAGACATGTTGATACAATATCAGACCATTCGCATCGTAATTTGAAACGACAGTCGGCGAACATTTTTTTACTAACAAACTAGCAAAACACTTGAAAATAGTTTTAGCAAAACAATATTTGTGCCAAATAAATAGCATAAATGCGCAACAATTCACAGGAACCTCAATAGCACGACGGTGAATTACGCCGTAATTCACCGTCGTGCCAAATATTGTTTTGCTAAAACTATTTTCAAGTGTTTTTCTAGTAATTATTACGGTTTTCCTTTGCAAGAAATAAACACGAGCCTCTGTTGGCGGTATGGCCAGAAAATTCTTTGAAATCGATTGTTGCTTTCATTATACAATTTGTCCCGTACGCAACGAATCAATACGTTTCGACTTGACTTTATATTTTATGGCCACCAGACATTTTGTGGAGGCCATCATCCTTGAATGGCTCACAACTAAAATGGTGACGACACGTGATGTGATCTCGTTTCATAACCGTCCCTTTCTTCACAAAAAACAATGGACTTTTCTTAACTGCAAATAAAATTAATAAGTCTATTTACAATTTATTTACGTCTAATACATGAGTGAGGAATAATGTTCTTCGATCGTGGAGTTTTAATTAGAGGTTAAACATGCCCCGTAACATTGTTTTTATTTATTTTTATTCGTATAAAATTAATATTTAATAATAATGAGCATTATTAGGAATTTTATGCGCATACGGCAGGTAAGATATATTAAAATAAGTAAGTAAAGTTCAGACCAAAATATATTACTACTGTATTTTCTTAACTTAACAGATTCCTAACCTACCTTGCCCTTTTTTAGTACCCGATACTGAGTACCCAAATTTTTTAATAATCGGTGGTATCGAGGAATCGGAGAATTGAATCGACCCATCCCTAATTTACTTGCATACTAATTTTTTTTAAATACATATTTTTGTATTGCCAGTGCTTAAAACATCTCATAGAGTAACAACAGTAACACATATGGTGATAAACACATTTGTGTTAGTAAATCATCAGTATTATTAATTTGAAACTCTTTTAAACAATTTAATAATATTAGAGATGGACAGGTCTACATATTTTTGGGTAGAGTCGAGCTGAGTTCAGTACTAATACTTTTGAGTGCAGAGTTACGTCCACACATCATAATTTTTTTTGTAAAGTCGAGTCTTGAGTTTTTAAAAATTGAGCAAAGCTAGAGTAATTGGCATTCATGTTTATGTACCATTAGCATTATATTAAAGTTCATTGTGTACACTTACACAATGTGCAGTTTGGTGTTTTGTTATTTGTTATTTAATATTTCTTTACGGTTGCATCCATTAAGGAACTGTACTGTGACAAAGTTGTGATCTCTTTGAATGACTGTGGACTATGACCGAGTTTATATAAGTATGTTTATGTTTCCGCTGGTACAGCAATAGAGGTAAAATTTTTATATGGAATGTAAAATTTTATTAGAATAGACTAAATTATGTTTATTTTGTGGCAAATAGATTGGCTTACACTGCACATCTTGAAATATTAAAAAGCGTAAGAATTAGGGATGTACCGATTCGAATCCCGATTAACTGTAATCGCCCGATAATAGAGAATCTGTAATTAATCTTAATCTGTGATATTTCAACCGATTATTTAGACAAAATTGTCAACATTTTCTCATTATATTTATCATAGTTATCGCTTAGCATTATAAGAAAAACATGCCAATGATATTAATATATTCTTTTAACGGTAAATAGTAAACTCTTTTAAGATTAATTCATGAAACACCGTTCAGACTGTAGGCCTACACACGCGCTGAAAGTTTCAGAAACTTAGTCGTCTAATAAATTAAATTACTCTTATTTTATTCAATTGACGATTTTCTTCTAGCATGTATGGCTAGTATTTCCATTATTGTTAGCTCCATGTATCAAACAACTGCTTTGAGTACCGCTTGTAAAATAAAATACAACACATAAAACAGCATAAAACACAATAATATTATTTGAACAGCATCATCACAAGATCTCCATTTTACGTTTAGGTTACGCACGTCATGTGATGAACAAAAATAATTTGGCCAACTTATCTCACTTCACCGGAATTTCCGGTGTATACGTGAACCTTTATCTATTATTTTTTATTATTATTGAAGTCACTTTAATAACGGGAAAGTCTTCTTTACTTTTTATTTTTACCGTATATTAACAATAAATATTTAACCAGGAATAAAAGTTCACGATTGCGATAGATAGTTGGTGATCGGTTGTAGGAATATTTCTGTTTGCGACCGAAATTAATTTTTCTAATATTGGTAATGCCTGTGTTAGCGAAGACAACTCGGCGACTGTAGATTTTTTTATTGTTTAACTAATGCACGTCCATACATTACATAAACAGAGTGACGAATTCTTTGATCAAATATTACAGTATATTTTGCTAAGTTTTCTATTTGTTGGCATTTACCAAAATAAATATTTGTTAAGAGCTGTTATACATTGCATTCACTATTAAATGTTGCATAATAATCATGGGTACGCTAGTCGCAGTGCTGTGTGGAAAAATTTTTTTTAGGATCCGGGCCGGACGATAAATATGCAGCGTGTAAATATTGTTCTCAAAAAATATCGCGTGGTGGCATACATGGAAACAAAACGTCTTACACTACAAGTAATATGTGGAGCCACACAAAGTCAATCAGCTTGTATTTCTTCACAAAAATCTAAAAGCTATTTATTAACTATAGCTATTAATGTTATGTGCAATGCCTTAGCTAGCTTACCAAAATCTTAAATATTTATGTAAATAAAAATGATTTTGTCCGCATTCTATACATATGTATGTACACTTATGGTCCATGCCTCCATTACATCAATTTTAATCACAATTTTGTTCTCTTTGCTTTCTTTTTAAATTTATGTATGTAATAATCGGGCAAATATAATCGGTATTATTAATCGGTTTGGAACATCGGCTGAATTTGAATTTTTTAGTGAATCGTTAATCGTAATCGGTAACCGGTTTTTCAATATCGGTACATCCCTAGTAAGAATAATTATATGTACTGAAACATGTATTTTATACTGTTTAGCATAAAAGAATATATTGGTATGGAAGCAATTTAACAATGTTTTTTGTATTATTTTTAGGTTGTATTAATATAAAGATACATTACACTATTAAAAAAAAATATCGGTGATTACATGATTTTTTTATAAATATAGGTATCTATACTGTAATTTTCTTGAATAAAATGTACAGTCAAACCTCTATCGAACTCGCATGTATCGATTGTCCGTGTTTATCGTATACTTTCTACGGTCCCGGCAAAATTGCCATACAACTAAGGTTAAAAAAGTCTGCTTGTACCGATGTTTGAATTATCGTTTTGTCCGCACTGATCGTACAAAATATGTGGTCCTGTCACTATAAATTATAATAGATGATCGTTTAACCATAAAGATTTTGCAGAAATAACCATTTCTTAGAAAAAACCGTCATAAAAACTGTAACAATAGGATAAAGAAGTAGTAAAAATCACCTTAAATCTGCAGCCATTTTATAATAGCAACGAGTGAACAGTCAACAAACAGTAGATGGCTAACATTGGTGCCATATTTCCATGAAATCGACTCGTCACAAAACGTTGCCACACTATCGACTGTATTAATGTACGAAACTTTTTCATGTCGGCTAAATGGTAACGTAAAAAAACGAAACATTTTATACCGTATGTATATAAAATCACTTCAAGAATAAACATGTCCCTTATTATGACTGAGCATTGGGACGTCTCGTTTATAAGGTAAAAAGAAACCAATATGGCGTCCGCTGTGGCGTTGAAAATTTATTTATTCCTGTGCAGCATCTTGAACACATTTCTGTAGGCCGGTATTTCATTGTTTGGGCATGCTATCCTAATCTATGGCACATGTTACTTCCTGATTCTGATCGGTGTTTCCTTTACATGTGCGTGAATGTTGACTTAATAAAAAGTGCAAAAGTGAGTTTAACGTTTTAGAGCGATTAAAATGTCTCGGCATAGTAAACAGGTGCGAACACTTGGTGAACGAATTAGGATTATTGAAGAAATTGAAAATAACCCTAGTGAAAAACGTGTGGATGCAGCTAAGCACCTGGGGCCTACCAACCTCCACTTTATGTTCGATTTTTGGCAAAAAAAAAAAGACATTCGTTTACAAGCAAGCATGGGGCAACAAGCAAAAAATGTAAAAATGGTATGGAGTCGACTTTCAAAGAAGTTGAAGATGTGTTATTCTCGTGGTATCAGCAGGCCACAACTAATGGTATTCCTGTTGATGATAGAATATTAAAAGAGAAAGGAAAGCAGATTGCCCTGATGTTGGGCATTGAAAATTTCTCTGCATCAAATGGTTGGGCAGCAAGATTTAAAGAGAGTCACGGCTTAACTTACAAGAAGGTGTGTGGCGAAAGTGCTGGTGTGAGTGTTGAAACCACAACTGATTGGTTACATAACCTTCAAAAAATTACAGACGGTTATGCACCTAAAGATATTTACAATGCTGACGAAACATGCCTCTTTTACACCTGCCTGCTCGACAGAACATTGGCCATGAAAGGTGAAGCCTGTCACAGGGGTAAAATGTCGAAGGAAGGGTTGACTGTGTTACTCTGTGCAAACAGTGATGGCAGCGACAAGCTTCAACCTCTTGTCATTGGAAAATCTCAGAAGCCCAGGTGCTTCAAAAACATTAAGACGTTACCGGTAAAATATCAAGCAAACAAAAATGCTTGGATGACTATGGAGATGTTTACATAATTCCTGCGTACTTTGGATTGCACTATGGGAACTCGCTGCAGGAAAATAATTCTGTTTGTGGACAACTGTGCTGCACAACCTAAAGACGTCGCATTTCGTCGCAAAGTGAAGGTTGTCTTCTATCCTGCAAATTGTACCAGTGTATGCCAGCCTCTTGAAATGGGAATTATCTAGTGTTTTAAACATGAGTACCGGAAGATGTTCGTGCGAAAAGTTGTTGGGCTTCTTGATTTCAAGAGTGAAGATTCCAAGGTGGAATTAAAGCTTAACATCCTGCAAGCTATTCACTACCTAGCAGCATCATGGAAAAATATCACTCCCATTGTGATTCAGAACTGCTTTTCCAAGTGTGGAGTTGCACAAGAAATTCCATCTAGTTCTATGGTTGAAACCGATGATGTCGACTTTGAAGATGACTTCAAAAAACTTGATGAGAATCATGTAGGCTTTGACACTTATGCTACTTGTGACAAAAAAGTGGTTACTTGTGGTGTCCAGAGCGTGGATGAAATATGGGAGGCTACAGAAGCAGTACATCAGCACAGCAGTGAAGAAGAGGAAGAAGAAGCTGATTTCCCAGCAGAGAAGGTTCCATCATTTGGCTAAGCGCATTGTGCACTGGAAATACTGAAGACTTTCTGCTACGCTCGCAGAATGAGTGAGCAGGATCAAGATACCATGCTTCGAATGGAGGCCATGTTATTAAACGTGAGAAGAGAGAATGTAAGACAATCAACCATAAATGACTTCTTCAAGAAGAAATAAAGTGGGTAAAAATAGTAAGTGTGAAAGTGCAATTTAAATACAGAATATTTAAAATTTTATAGTGTTATTTTTAATTATTTTTTTATTACATTAATTTTTTTTTTAATAGGGAGAGTAAACGTACACATTGAGGAACTCAAGGACTAGGTGAGTTAATTTTTTGTATGTACTGTACCTGATTTGTATTTTTTGTAACTAGCCTAGGTTTCTTTGTAGGTCTATTGTACATAGGCTGTTTTTTTAAAGTATAAATTGAATTAAGTAAAATGATTCCATTTTTATTTTTTTCCCAATTGATTAAACTTTAATGACAACTGATATATTTCTGACACTAATTATGAGGTTGAAATATTTTTTCAAAATCTAAGAGTGAAGTCCACATCCATTGAATGTCCGCATCTACTGACTTTTTTTGTTGGTCCCCTGAAAAACGATAGACAGAGGTTTGACTGTATTAATATACACTGTTACAAGCAAGCTTATGTTTCTCATTCATTCTCTTTTCTAAATGATCATTGCAGTTAATGACCGAATTGCCCTTCACAATATATCATATTTCATATCTGAACAAGTTTTTGTGAAAATCTGCAGCGAGTTTGTGATTGAACAATAATAAAGTATACTTACTTGTTGGACTGACAAGCTCAAAGTATCATTTTTGCTGAATCTCGTTTAGTGACCACAATCCTTATCGGTAAAAAAGGACCTTTTTAGTTAATTGTCATTTAGAATGAGAAAATACCTGTATTTTAAGAGTTGTTCATTTGAATTTTGTACAGTGACGATTTGATGGCCGACATAAGGTCGCTGCCCTGCACAATACCGTGATTCAGCTGAAACTTGCAATGGAATCGTCAATGCGAAGCTAACGACTCCTAGTCAAGTGAGTGATTGCTTGCCCTCAGTTCCAGGAAATACAGTAGGTAGTCCTATTAGGAGGTTCACCTCCTTCCCACCCATTTCCGTGGGATAAGTTCAAATTACGAGTGAAACTTTAGTTCTTGGATATTGAGAGTGACCAAAAAATTTGCAAATTCGAGCTTACTGTATTTTGCCCTTAACCCAATTCAAACAATTTAAAGGCTGAAATTTAAAAAAAAAAACATGTCCTTAGTGCAACTCTAGATTCTAAGATACACCTACTCACATGATTAAAACCTTCTGAATATGAGAATAAAGGGGTGGGGGGAACATGTTTTAGTATACTACCTGTAAATATATATACACACACACACAAACTTGAATATACTTACACTGCGTTGGCATATCTATGTATTTCATTCAAATATTTATAATTAATATTTCTTGACCATCTAAGATTCAAATAAAGGTCAGAGGTTGCTTACATATTCTGTGAAAGTTTCAAGACATTCTGATAGTAAAATTTCCTGGTGAGCCTTAATATAGAATAAAACAGTGAGAGAAAGTTTTTGAAATATAGTTCAAAATGTCTACATAACGACATGAAGATCATCATTTGCAGATCATCAAATTAAAGATGATTGGGGAAATGTGTTCGAAAATAGCTAAAACATCAAATAAATAAAAAAATTTAAAAAATAATTTTTAGGTACAATCTATGTAAAGTGAATCTAGTACCGAATTTCAAGTTCCTAGGCCTTTTAGTTTCAGAGTTACAAAAATTTCATACTGTCTCATTTATTAACTAAACACAATAAAATATGTTACCTGAACTTTTCTTTCTTTTTCTTGGACAGTTGTTCAATGTGTTCATTAAAGAATTTCTCTTTTTCTTCACGATCCAGAAGCTCAGCCAGTTCCCAGCGATGATCTTTGCGCAGTTGGCGCTTTGCTTCCTTCCAACCAAGCTCGGAGTTCCTTACCTGTGCAATACAAAACAAAGTTGTAACTACATTAAAATATGAAAATCTGTTGAGCAAATTTAACAAGACTATAAAAAACTGAGAAAGTACTAGTAAAACAGATCCGAAATATCTACAGAGGAAACCCATTTTTCCGTACCCAAAATTTATGGATTCCAGTGATTAATGTATTTTTTCCTTGAAAAGTCATTTTCCCTATACGTAGTAGGTATTAATGAATTCTGTACTTTCCCACTTTATACGAAAGCATCTCCCTGTCATTTACGTCGCAAACAGCACTGCATATAATAGCAAAACTTCACAAAAAAGTTTAGATGGAACAATTAAGTTGAAAGTGAACATTATGAAGTTTATATATTATACGTTGTTGCGTGTGGTCACAACAGTTTCGTTTGGCATTGTAAAAAAACTTTTTCTTTTGTGCACAGGCCATGGTAAAGCATAGAACCATAAAACGAAACTCTGGCTATATGAGCACGAAAATCATGTTTAAACTGAGATGGCATCCTTTGGTTTTTATCTATCGCCTTAAAATTTTAATGTATATGCACGAAAACAGCTGTAAATGTGGTTGTTACATAGATAAACATTGGATTACTAGGTCTTTATTAAAAATATGTTTATAAAGCAACGTAACAAATTATTGCAAATAAGGCATCTTCATACATGTTCGACGATGCTTATTTTACAATAAAAATGTTCTGAAAATACAGTTGGCAGCAGTTAATTTCAAAACATTAAAATCAAAGAAAACATTTGTAATTTTTTCTATTTCTAAACGTTAACAATGGTTTGGAAGTGTTATTTCTGTTTACCGGTTTTCTCGCATAATCGTCGCACATTTAATACCAAAATCAAGTTTGAAAAGTGGGGGGAGGGGGGGGGGGGGGGGGGGGGGGAATTAACCGTAAAAAAATTTTTTGTTAGGTAAGTTATTCATAAAAACAAAACCCGTTCATGGAAAGTACGTTTATTTAAATTTAAAAAAAAAAAAATGGAGTATACAAGAGCACGACAAACAATTTATATTAATAATTAATGCAACAAAAACCTTTATTAAACTTTAAATAGAAAAACAAAATCTGTGACCCGAACGCAAGCCACTTGAATATGTGACGTGAACTAACGCGTAACTATCGTCATAGTACACATTTATCACGAAAGAGTGCGGGCCATCAAATGTAGTTATCTCGGCAGTTGACAGAGAGCCGCGTTGCATGCAATCGGTGCGATATCAATATCGATATTCGACTACGTGTGCGCGCTCTATACAGGAAGCAACATAACCAAACATGAATGATGCCAACTAGCGCTGGCTACATTTTTATAAGCAGTACACCACGGCGACGCAAATGAACAGATAAAGGTTATAACGTTTAAAAAGTCTTTAAAAGAAAATTTACACATCAGACCGCTTCGTATTTCCGTTAATTAAATAAGTAAAATATTTAATTTCCGAATAAATATTAGATTTCTACTTTAAAATACAGTAGAATCTCAGTACTAAGTACTTACAGGGACCTCAAGTTTTTGTACTTAGTACTGAAAGTACTTAGTACTGAAACATACATACATACATACATACATACATACAGTAAAACACCGTTTTAACGAACTTCATTAGAGCGAACAATTCATTACTACGAACCATGCCTTTGGTCCCGTCAGACGTCCATATAACATAATGTAAAAAAATTTCACAAATACAAATTTTCTCGCTCAAATTTTTAAAATATTCTATAAATATTCATTTGAACGAACACTTTTCTGCTCGGCACGGTAAACGACAAACAGATAAAATCGTCGCCATTCACCCATAAACTGCCATCTTATTTATTTTGATAAGCGCGATAGATGACTGCAATGGACTAGTGTTGAAATTAATGCACAAAACTGGTGTATCGACTAAAGCGCTGCATTGTGGTGTTCGCTGACATTACTCTTTGTTCTATGCTCGCACGACGTGTTTAACCGATGTGAAGTTCTACATCATAAAGTATTGCTACACACACATCTCTGGTGGTTTTGTTGTTTATTGTTTGAGAAACGTGGCTATACTACGAGTATAACTTATTTTTACATGTGTCGGGTCCATTTGTTTTTATAGTTTAAAAAACTGTACTTCTGAACATGTCTTCTAGGAAACGAAAGACGATTGATGTGAAACTTGAAATTTTAAAAGCAGTAGATAAAGAAAATAAAAACATTGATGTGGCTAAAAAGTTCGGTATCTCCAAATCAACATTATCCACAATTCTTACCCAGCGATCCAGCTTGGAAGACAATAAAATGTAAACATTTTTTCCTAATGTTTAAATTTTATATTTTTGATTTATTACAGCATTTTTGCAAACAGCTTCTCTTGATTCCAAAGGTAGGCTTACTGTTTTGGCAAACAACTTACCTACGTAGTATTTCTGTATTGTATGTATACTTACTAGTATGTATGTATCTTGATTCCAAAGTATAGCTGTTAAAAGTAATTGATGCTTGTACCACTCATAATGGTATTAGATTTTCTAGTTTGTTTTTTTAACAAGATCGAGTTATGTTAAAAACCCCAAATCAGGCAATCATTGTGATTTCGGTATAAAGAACTTCATTATAACAAACTGCCATAATTTTGGTCCCTTCATGTTCTTTATAATGAAGCTCTACTGTACATACATATCTTTACAAAGAGAAAATAAATAAATAAAAAAATAGCGATATTATAAGATACATAATTTTTTGGCCAAAATCTGACTTCAGTTTAAACATTGGTGTGTATGTATAACTTAAAATTAGTTATTTTTAAAAAAAATCTGTTATTTCAGTTTGTTTTAGAGCTTGAATGATGCTCTGTTGAACAAAATGATCTATCTCATAGAAATATTTGCTATCCCTTCTGGAACCTTTTCGTGTTTAGAGATAAATTTGTTCAGTTTTTCTAAGCTCTGAATAGCTTCTGTAGCTGTCACAGGCGGCTCCTCAGTCAGAATCATCATCTGATTCGACTTTTGATGAGTGTGATTGAATGACTTCACTAACGATGTCACTGTCAGTCAACACTGGTGTTGTTTCTGTTTCATTATCCACAGAGACATAGTCTGTGAATGAAACAGCATCACACTGCATGGAGGTTGACACTTCTTGCCATCATACTTCAGAGTCAATGTCATTGCTTTCGCATGTTTGTGCTGTAGTATGGCTTGCATCCTGGTCTGATAAAATTGCAGTGAGTTTGTCAGTGTTACAGTTCACAATGCCAGCCAGCAGTTGGCAATAGTTTCTGGCTGAACATTCCACCATTCACCAGTAATCATCTCAATTGCCTGACGAACATTGATGTTGGTGGGCACTTTCAACCTAATGTTGATGAGCAACCTCTCAACAAGAAATTTTCGAAAATGTACATTGGCATTCTGAATAATGCCTTGGTCAAGGGGCTGTAACTGAGATGTGCAGTTCGGTGGCAAAAACATCAGTTTAATGTTTTCCAGTCAAAGATCAACAGTGTGTGCTGCACAGTTGTCTACTAACAAAAGAATTTTTCTTCCCTCTTTCTTCATGTCCTTATCGGTTTTCATGAGCCAGTTTGAGAACAGTTCTCTTGTCATCCATGCACGGATGTTGCTTGCATAATCAGCAGGAAAACAAGAAACTCCCTTGAAACACCTGGGAGACTTGTGTTTACCAATAATAAATAGCCTTAATTATTTTTTATCCTGTGGCGTTGCAACAAAACAACACAGACATCCTTTCCTTTGCTTTTTTCCCTCCAGTGCATTTTTCACCCCTATATGCCATTGTCCTGTTCGGGAAAAACTTGTAAAAAAAATGCAGTTTCATCAGCATTGAAAATATTGTCTACTGAGTATGATTTAAAAATACTCTCCCACTTTTCTAGTTTGCTGCCTCTGAGTCTGCATCTTTGTCCTCCCCACAAACAACCTTCCATAATATACCATGTCGTTCCCGGAACCGGTGCAACCACCTCGAACTGGCTTGGAAGTCTTGAATGTCCATAAGCAATGCAAACTGTTTTGCATTAGCCTGCAACATTCGGCCAGTTACTGGAACATTATTTGATCGTACGTACTTCCCTCAACCATTTGTTCATGGCAACTTCCAAACCTTGATGATCGCCAGAATGAAGCCTTTTGCGATCACAACCAAACAAGGATTCTTCATATATCTTTTCAATCTTTGCCCGGTCTTTTACAATGGTACTAACAGTCGTCGCCGCAATGCCATATGTCTTCGCAACTGCGACTTGCTTTTCCCCCTTGTCTAGTTCACTGAGTAATTCCACTTTTTCCTTAAGCGTGAATTGCTTTCGTTTCTTTTTATCTCCAGGATCACTCATTTTGTAGCACAAAACAATGCAATGTCTAAATAACGTAACCTGAAAATAACCTCAACAATAACAATAAACAATCCCGGCACAGACATCAAACAGTATATTAGCGTAACATGACACTTTTGTCTAAATAATTAATACTTCTCTAAAACTTCCGTGTTTCGATGTATCGAATGGTGTTGTGTTGCTCACGTCGCATACTACGTACGGTATAATCTATGGTAGTGCGCGCAACTGTTTGTAACTTTGTTTTGAGGGTTTAGAGGTTAGATAATATGTTGCGGTGGTATTTGTGTATGTTTGTTCTACAACATTAATCATTTAGCTGGAAATTTATTTACCAGTACAAGTAAATTTTGGTGTAGTAATGCCACGCTACTAGTGGAATTTATATGTTATAGTGAAAATATGATACATTAAACTGAAACCATTTTGCATGGTGAAGATACGATTTTTGGCGGGACTTAAAAAAAAACATTAAAGTGAAATATACATTATAATGAGGTATGTTGTACCGGTATTCTACTGTACACTGTTTTATATGGAAAAGATACCTAAACAAAGCGCTCGGAATCTAATAGCGGGACCATAAACATCATGTGACGTTTACACAAGAAGTTTTTTTATCCAAATTTTGGCGCCCTAAAATATGGGTGTGACGATTATGCGAGTGCGACGATTATGCGATAAAAGAGGGTAATAGATTGTTTAATATAAAAAAACTAAATGAATTAAATGTGAACATATGATTTACACAGTCCCAAAAGAATAATGTAAAAAAACTCACCATAAAAAATAAACATTTTGAAATGCTTCAATATGCACATCTCTTGCTCAGAACTGAAGATTTCATGTTCAACTTTAAACACTTTTGAGAAGAACTGCCAAGACATGAGTGGATTCATTGTTTTAACCATATGAGATAGTTAAGTCTAGTTATTGTATAAAAGCATTTCTGACATTTAGTGTGGTGTTAAATTTGCTTATCATAGTGACATAATAAAATTGTTTTAACATTATGATTTCCTACTTTTTATGCATTTTTGACCTGGTCACTTGAAATATGTAAAAACAAGATTCTACCGTAACTATATTATAATGACATCTGACAGTAGGAAGTGAAAATGAATATAATTTTGCAACCAGGAGCATGTATATACAGAATAGGTCTGAATTTTATCGACGGACTTAAGCTGCAGTTATTCATGGAAAAAATATTTAAAACATATATGACTTATGGTCTAAAGTGGTTCCCAAGGCTGGTATGTACATATTTTGAAGTTGGAGCTCAACAATTTGGTTTATTGCAAAAAAAAAAAAAAAAAAAATGGAGATTGTATTTAAGTTGAAACACTAAGTGTTTGAATAACATCATTCAATTTTTAAAAAAAAAATTATAACCTCGGCTATACCTGTCGTCATAATATGATTTCAGCCATTAACAATGTAGTATTGCGCAATCAATTAATTTCTAAGTGTGCTCTATTTTCCTTTAGGTCTAAGAAATATGATTAACAAAAAATCTAATAACGCTTGCTTTTACTTCAACGTAATTTAGTTGAATCTAATAACCAGTTAGGGTGTATTTAAAGATTGTACTTAATTCCTACAATATTTTCTATGTATCAAAGGTACTCTAGTAGTATATTCGGCCAGTGCAAAGCATTTCAAACAGGCTTTTTTCAATTCTTGAAGGGTTATTTTTTTCCAATGTCAATTCTACTTGATCAAAATGATGATAGGAAGCTCCGGCTCTGGATCATTCGTAAAAACTAAAGCTCGCCAAATTGCACTGATATATATATATATATATATTATGAAGAAAACAACAGAAAATAATTAAACTCAAATTTATCACACATATTCTTTTGAGGTAGACCTCTTTATCACATTTCTGAGACAGCATATTTAAGAAACTTCAAAATTAATGATGGTAATGAGGAACATGTATGCGATACATATTTAATCGATAACACTGAAACGGTCTAGAATTAGGGTTTGTAAAAAATGTTTTAGATTTGAAGGTTTTCAAATAGGACGAGAATGCTTTTGTGATGGGCTTTATGTCGCGAGGCCAGACTCTCTGAATGGGCGTACCGCTGTGGGAGGGAGAACGTACCAAGTCGGCCAGCAGCGCGTTGAAATGCTGCACGGCCTCGTCGTGCTTGTGTTGCTCGCGCTCCTTGTCGCGGTCGCGCAGGTGTGTGGCCAGGGTGCGCTGCACCTCCTTCTCCCTCTCGCGCAGGCTCGCCTCTGCGCGCGCCTGCCGGTCCTTGTCCTTCTGCTCCTTCTCCCGCTCGTCCTCCGAGTTGCGCTGCTCGTGCTCTCCCTGCGAACCACCACCACCACCGCCGCTCCAGCATTTCCTCTCATACTGTGCCCGTGCAGTGAAACACATACACAACCTGGCTTAGAATGAAAACCTCGTATCTCAATTTTTGGACGAACATACGTTTTTTATGTTTTTGGCTGGAAAACCTCGTATCTCACAAAATCTTTGGCTGAAAGAAATAACAATGTGCATCCTACTGCTTTCTATCGGGAAAAATGAAACCACGTATATCATTGTAGAGAGAAAACCTCGTATGTTCCGTATGAGATACAAGGTTTTCATTCTAAGCCATCGATATACAACCTGGCTTTAAATGGTTCTGTGATACAGCAACAACAGAGTCACTTTCTTTTATTCTGGTGGATTCCAGCAGTTGACCTTTGCAGCCAGGTCGCGTTGTGGCACGATTCCGGACCAACTGTTAACCATTGGTTGCTACAAGCTAGAAATTCCAGAATTCCCCGACTTTTCCATGTTTTCCGGACCTGAATTAACAAATTTTCCTGACCTTACACACACTAACAATCCTGCAGTGCCAATTGATTTTGAGGATTTTACTGCTTTTGAGGTTGAATGAGCCGTTCAAATGTCCCATTTTCACGTTAAAATGTAAATACAAAAATAAATTAAAATTACATGATAAAAGAATCTTTTTTCTCTAAAGAAAACACTAGCAAGGACTTCAACTGCACCTATATGATTTTACTCTGCAAAAATTATCCTATTAAAATAAACTGTTGGTAAATCTGAAGCAAAGCTTCATTTCTGAAAATAAGTTATAAGAAGCATGTTTACTCCCTGACAATTTCCAATCATTCAAGTTGTTTATCAGTAGTTAACCACTCTGGGAGGTTAGGTTAACTTTTTTATATTACAATTACTGTGATTTACTTGCTGTTTTAATTTAGTACAACGGAAGATCCTTACACAACAAAAAAATTACAATACAATGTTAGGAAGTAAAAAAAAATATTTTTCGAATTTGTATTTGATCTGATAATACAATCATTATTCATTGTTACATCATAATTTTTGTTGTATCCAGGATCTTTTTACGTACTAAATTAAAATGGAAAACATCATATACCACAGAATAAATGAATTCAGGATCATGCCATTAGGATCAAGGGATAGACTTGGATATGCGATACAAAACTTTTACGCAACTTTAAAATTTGATATTAAAATGTTATACCAATAGTACTGAAATAGGAAACACTTAATAGAATTATGAGTATAACCAAGTTTGTAATCTAATTTAAAAAACAAATAATATAAAATATATTTATTTTGTGTTTAGCTGAGGTTGCCAGTTACACAAGTTGAGTTAACCTGCTTTTGAAAGCTAATTTCACGAGTCACTTACTTTATACCGACACCCTTGCAGATTTGCCAATTATACATTTCATAGCATATTATGTTATTTTTTCTCAAATTTTTTAGTTTTGAATTTCTAAATGATTTTGTTTGCGGAATTGCACAATTCCAACAGAAATTTGATAAACTGTATTCTTGAACCCTTGCTAGTGGAATTGTGTAATGGAATTACGTCACAAACTGTCGGAATTATTCCATCACCCCCTGGTGGAATCACAATTCCGATAGAGATTTGAGGGTTTGTTGTTCTTTGGAACTTCAATTTGTTGAAAATGGATGCTCTGTTATGGTTCTGAAATACTTTAAATTCATTTGGATGGTTGTAAAATAGTGCTGATGACTAGTAATATTAGGTAAGCAATAACTTATTCACCTCGTTGCTCGTTATGTTACATGATGTATACATATTCAGATAAAAATACTGTAGGCAGGCCTATCACCAAATCGTAGATTATTTGATAATTTAATTTATTCCTAAAGAAAACTAAACATTTATAAAAACTCAAACGCGATGGATTTAAGAATAAGTCCAATTTACTGTATTTAAACTAGGGCTGGGCCGATCACTAAATTTGCCGATCATTCCGATACCGATCATTTCTGCCGATGATCGGCACCGATCATTGCCGATCACTGATCAGACAAATTAAGAATTATATAGCTTGTTTGATGTTAATAATAAAAATCTAAAAAAAAATTTAATGAAAAAGTTACCTTATGATAACTTACTATTTATTTAACACTTCTTACAAAAAACAATTTGTACATTGGTTTTTAAAAAATGAACAATAATATAATGTAAACTAAGTATTTCCTATTTCTACTATTTCTAGACCTTCCCACCCCACAAACTAAAGTACCCATACGATACTTTTCACAGGTCTTGAAATAAGTGCTTTAAAGAATCACTAAAATAGACAAGTCACCAAGCCTAAATTAGAAAAAAAAAAAATACAGTAGAACCCTGTTATAACGAATCTGAAGGGAGTAGTTTATATGTTCACTATAGAGGGGAAACTTTATATCTGGGAAAACTTTTATATTGACAATACATACTCAAAAGCAAAATCTTAACTACACAGTCCCTTTTCATACACTTTCCCGCATCATACACCATTTTTGTGCCCTCCGTTGAAAAGTGTATGACAGGGGTTCTACTGTACACATTTCCTTCAGAACAATCATTAACAGTGCTGGAAAGAAGAAAAACCACAAATCCTTATTCTGTTTTAGCAATCTTTAAACTTTTTTTTTTTCAGGTTTAATGATTACTTGATTTCATAATGTCTGACATACGTACGTAATTACCTATAACATACCCAAAATATGACAGCATTAAAAATAATGAATGCCTCACTTGATGTTTATAGAAAAACAAACAAAAATACGTGAAAATGGTTTTATCCCAACTCTACTCACGAGAGAAACTTGTCTAACATGACAGCAATACGCTAGTATTGCATTAAATAATGCCCGAGTTTTATATGCCATTAATTTTAACTAAAATATAGACGCTACTAATATGTTGTCATAATTAGTATTCTGCCGATTTAAAACACCTAAAAATTTTTTCTTTATCAAGTATCACGAGATGTCCGAAAATCAGTTTCCTTTAGATGCCAACAGGCCATAAACAAAGCGTAAATGTTTCCTGTTGATCGGATCACGTATTTCTTTTGTCACATTTTCGGAGACTTAAAAGCCAAAATAAAAAAATAAAATAATATTGTAAAATTAAATACAAGTTACCGTAATATCTTTAAAACGTAGAAAAGTATAATATTTTCTTTCGGACAGTTAGTTTTTAGCAAGTTTGAGTTTAAATATAAACAAACTTCAGCGCTTTGTAGTTCGTGGTAGTTGGTTACACTGTAATAGTTTACGGTGCTTGTCGGCTATCTTTAGTGGAATTTAACGCGGTATTCTGTAATTCGTTTACATTTTCTTTGAAATGCTAACCAAACCGCAAAATGCAAACAGTGTCAAAAAATTATTAAAACAAGTTACGGTAGCACATCTGGGTTGATAAGGCACCTAAAACAGCATCCCACATTACAAAGAAAAATTAATACGGAAGAAATTATTTTGAAACATATTAAAAAAAGAAACATATTTATAGGATACAAAATTGATATGAAGCATATATTTCTATCAATTTTTTTTCCGATCCCGTTCCCGTTGGAAAAATATTTTCCAGCCCGAGAGTTTCCCGAATAAAAAAAATCCTTTCCCGCACAGCCCTAATAAAAACCTGTTATTCCACTGCTGGGATTTTGTAAAACAAGTCTTCTGCAGTCGGAATGACCTAGCCAACAAAGAAATATTAATGGCATCCTTACCTCAGTTCCATTTTCCTCTGTCTCCATCTCCTTCCACTCCTCCTTCTTGCGCTCCTTCTCCCTCTCCTTCTCCTTGTCACGCTCCCTGTCCCTGGTCTCGTGCTTGTCCTTGTCCCTCTTCTCCCTGTCGCGCTCCTTCTCACGCTTGCGCTCGTCCTTGAGGATCTTGAGGTGCTCGCGGAACCAGTCCTCCCTCGCCGTGCTCGACTCCACGGCCTTGTAGCGCGAGTCCGAGTCCAGCCTCTTCTTCACGTCCCCCCAGCGCGCGTGCCTGTCGATCTCCGGGTGGTCCCTCAGCAGAGCGAAGAAGTCTCGCTTGATCTGCAAGAGTTGCACCACAGCGCTGCAGTCCGCGAAACACCACTGCCCTCACACAGTTACAGCAACTTACAACATACCGCTACGTGGACTTGTTTTCACGCATCATGCAGCAAGTGCTCTGCTCTCCTGCAAACAACCAACAACCATTTTATGCACTCTTAATCTTTTTTCGAATAAGTATGTTCACACATTCAAAGAGAAATTGAGTATATAGTATCAGAGACCACAGTAGAAATTACATTTCATATCTTTGAACAGCAGGGAAAAATGGGGAAGGGGTTGGTAAAGTAACTTTGAAAATAAATATTACTTGGAATAATTTTGGTGGCAACACATCTTAACTTGTTATTTTAAAAAATTTCTAAATAAAAGAATTTCCAAAATTATACTTGGCTTCATCATACTTAATTTGAATGCAATGGAAAAAAAAAAGGCTTAATATCATCTGATACTACTAGAATCCTAAGAACTAAGTTTTTTCTTTGCTAAAATAATTAAAAATGTAATAATTTTTAAGAACTCCTATATTTTATATAGAAGAGATATACAAAAGATGAATTAACAAAACAAAATTTGAAATTTAATGTACAGAAGACTACAATTAAGACATGAGAAAATGCTGTCATACTGAGTGAAAACAAATCCACAAATTAAAATAAGCAGCAAGCTATCTCCAAAGAGTGTGTTAACAACCACCCTGTAACAGAACCATTTATGATTAGAACAATCCAGAAAGATGCTGCTCTAATCCAAACATTCTAGCTGAGTTTATAAAGTGAGTATGAAAATGATTCAGAAACAAACTCTTCTCAGATTTATAGCTACTAAATGAAGTAGTCAGAACAAACAAGTAAATCTGAATTATTTGTTATTTGTTTCATTATTATAAATCCTCGAATTTACAAATTTTGCCTGTCACAGGCATTTGAAGTGTTTTATTACGTTACACACTAGTTTTAAAACATATTTAAATGTAGTTAGAAATCACCTGAAAAAAAATTAGGTTAGTTTCATGTTCACAAATGTATAAAAAAAAACTAATCTGATATTACAGGACTGTTACATATCATATTTCCCAATAAAAACTTTGTCCAAATAAAATAAAATGGTAGAAAATATATTAACAATACACTTGGACGAAAAACACGAAAAACATGACTAAAAGCCAAATATTATTTCCACACAACACTACGTTCAACATTTGAAATTCCAAGCAAGTATATTAAAGTACTTGCCAAATATAAAAAATCTTAAACCCTTTAATTAATATTAAATTTTACTGACAAAATCCATAGCACTACATAAGTAAATTGGACCATAAAACTTTCACACCAAATATTACTGTCTATTATAAAATAAAGATTGTTTGAGAAAGAAATAACACATAAGAGTGAACTCTTAATCTATGGAAATAATAAATAAGTGGTACCATCAAATGAGCAGGTAATAAACACTGGACTACTCAGTATATAGGGAACAAAAAAACCCACAAAATTCATCACTTAGTGTAACATTCAAATTGATGCTATGACAACTAGCTCTTTAAGATTTTCATATATGCATTTCTGTTTACATTTCTCACACACACTCCGCTCAAGCACGTCTTAGGCAATTACTAATGAAACTCAATAATATATTACAGCAGTGTTGCGTTAGTTTGTCTTGATAGGAATATATATATATATAAACACACTCCACACACACACATTCATACACACATATATACATACACACACACTGATGGCCAATTTCAATGTTGTTGAGAATATGCCTACAGTATTATAAATAAAACAGTAATCATACAGTTTGCTTTTCACAATAATTGTAATAAGACACAGCAGATACTAATTTTAAATTTCAGTAAACTTGTTTATTAATCGAAACTGCTATAACCAATTTATAAAGCATTTTAAATATTATAGTTTTAACTTCACTTAACTTTTCATAGTGAGCAGAAGTGTGCAGAGTTCATTTGTACATACTTCAAAAGAAAGATGCTATCTTTCTACATGGTAATTAAAGCCATATGGCTTATTGTGTCCAATGAAACTATCAACCATGACTTAAGGTCAAGGCAAAGTTTTACATCAAATTGTTATGCACAAATTATATACTGACGGGAACAACAAAATTACAGTGGGGTTCTAACCACTTGGGTAGCGATCCAATACTGATAAACTGAGACAATTCAGGTGTTGTGATCAAACTCACACCCTCACCATTATTAGCCCGATGCTTCATCAGACAACAACACAGAGGAACCTGCAGTGGTCGACAGATGTTCTGCAAGGTAGTTATAGGGTCTGCCTACCTAGTGCAAAATTGCACTGTAGGGTGTTTTAAATAAACATTTTTACAGGGAACTACCAAGCATATTCACAACCCATTTACACACAAAAAGATTTTTAAAAAATATAGACTACATGGGATGCTTACTTTCAAGACATTTGGAATCTGGGAAAAATCTATTTTTTAAGGCCTTCAACAAGGCCAAAATACGCTCTTTCACATTGCTTTTGTTATGGAGTGTAAAGTCCCCTGAATCAAGCACACCATCACCGTGACACAAGTGGCAGCTCAGCTCCTATAATGCGGGCACCTACGAGCACGGAAAATTACCGCTGCACGCCTAAGCAGTAGGCAGCCAGCGAAACTTCACAGCTGCAACAACTTCTAATCATAGGTAAATTAGCATATCAGAGCTTAACGTAACATTAGTGTATCTTAGAGCAGTAAATTTTATATCTGTAGCTGGTCTCTTTACTGCTGTAAGAACTGCCAAATTAAAGTATTGGTGACATCATCACAATATTATTGCCAACAGTAAGGCTGAAGGTAAGAAAGTAAAGTAGGCACAGTACACTGGCAACTCGCAAACTAGCGGTGAAATACAGCACTGCTCATTGGTTTATGAAGCACAATAGAGAATTTATTTTATTTTCAATTGTAACCTAATTCGGAAGTATGGTAATATGTAATAAATTAGTGTGCTTACTTGGACCCGTGCATGTACTGTCATTACTTATAATCCCTACGTTATAAGGAAGGCAGATGAGAAGTTAGGAGGACTGTGTTTTTCATTCATCATTCTAACAACCATTACACCGAAACACCAGCAACAATAGTCCCCAACACTTTTAATTCAAAACCTTAATACTGAACTTCTATAAAACCATAAAAGTCGTATGCACCAGGCTTAATTACACACTTTCCAATCATAAAATCATAGGGTAACTGCTTAATATACAGGCAGTACCCTTAAATGATCCCCATAGATTTGAATGAAAGACTAGCACCCCCCCAAACACAAAGTATACAATAAACATTACTGCAATTATTTTTCAAGCTACACTGATTACTTTTTAAGCTAAAATCTTTTTCAGAAGGCAACAATTATAACTTTATATTATTGTACTTAAAACTTGATGCATTCAGTCACAAAGTAAAAATTTTATATTTTAAAATATAAAATGTTTTTAAAAAAGTACTCTGTCAAATACTACACTGGAAAAAAATTGTTAAAAAGTGAACTAGTTCAAATACACACTATAAAAAGATATTTCCCATATATCCTTAAATTTTAGTACTTTAAATCATTACATAAATGTTATAGTTTGAACTATTTGTTTCGTATTAAGTGCTAGAGCCCTGTAACAGAAAGGGACAGGAAATTAAAATACAGGAAAATCTAGAATATCTGAAACTCAATCATTTAATAGTACTATATTATCAAAGACCCTAAGGTTATTTTTATGAAGGATGAGAGAAAATTAGACAAAAAAGTTGGTATTTAACGGACAGCTTTCAAGCAGAACACCACTCAGCAATGTATGAGCACTCTGTAAGTCATTAAATGGTTCTGAGAATTATAGTTAAAATATGGTTAGCTTCAATTTTCTTCTCTTTAATTTTCGCATGAAAAAAGACACCTAGATTATAACTTTGTCACCTATTATGCCATACATTGAGAACCAAATAGTCTCCAGGATGCTTAGTGTATTAGTATATATTTAATGTAAACATGAAAAATAAGTGCAAAGTGGTTTAAAAATTAGTGATCTTAAAAATACTGTAGTTGTATTTTATACATACAAGTCCTGCCATCTGAACTTGTATAATGTTATATAAATACTAATACGTCCTCACGTTTTTGTGCCACTGTTTTGAATAAACTTGAATAGTACCTGCTAATATATAATGGTAATGGTACAGAGGAAGTCAAATTTATAAAACATTTATTTTAAAGTAAAACATATTTCAAGGCAATATTCAAATGTGTGCATCACATAAATGTATTTTGAGTGAGGCAATGTTGTTTACTTCAAGCCAAAGACAGATAGTCATGGCAAGAAATGCTGAATTTCAGCAAGTCATTTAAGAATATTATAAGTTGATTATTACTTACATTAACTATGAACTCCATCGAAGTAAAAGAGAACAAGAAAACTAAATTTCAGTCATTTAATGTATTCATGCAGTACAAAACAACATTGTTTTTATCTAAAATATTATTATTCATCCAATTAACTAACCATCAAAAATCATTTTTTACACACTGCCTCAACATGTTTTGAAAATACGACACAGGCAAAATGGTCATGCAAGCACACATATGTATGCACACAATCACCAAATTCACTGCCTCTTCAACAACCAAGGTTCATAAAAATATTGTGATAATAGAAAATTATACTATCTTTCAGCCAAACAAAATTCACCACAATGTTATAAAATTTATTTGACCAATAGCATCAATACATATTTATGTATTCATTCTTATTTCATGCCTTAATTAATTTCAAACCAAATCTAAAAATGTTTGTGGCATAAAATAGTACTGCCAATAATGCAAGCAAGCATCACACACAATTACTGCAAAAAAAAAGTAGTTGTAGGAAATCATTACCAAAATGTAACAGCCCTGCAATATTCTTTTACAAGCCAAGGTTGCATTAATTACAAGGTAGCATGAATATATAACTCATCCCACACAATAAATTTAATCACTGCCACTGCTGCTGATATGTGATTCACATTTTGAACTGAGAAATTAACATCAATGTTACAGTATTCCTTTCTTTATTATACCTTAACACAAACATATAAGGGCCACTTTCAACACAAGTTATAGAAATGAAATAATTTAAAATTACATATTTTTTACTCTCATCACTACGTGCACTCCGCACCTGAGGGATTTTGAGTACAAATGAAATTTCAAAGTGAATCGCAAATTGTTCACAAAGTTATGTATTAAATCAAAATTTTGTCAATTTCCTAACAAACTTTAATCAATAATAATGGTTCTCTTGTAATGTTCTTGACATAAATGACTTGTATTTGGAACATTTTGGTATTTATTGTCTCTACAAAATAAAATGGTGGGTGGTGCAGTCAAGAAGAAAAAAGAAGAAAATTTGTAAATGAAAAATATTGCAGTTTTCAACACTGAAAATTCCAGGCATTTTGTTTTCTTTGGTAGGTATTAATTATGCTTCCTTACTGTTCCAAAAAAAAAAAAAAACCTTTCTGGAAACAAAAGCGAATGAAAAAAAATTATTTACTGAAAACACAGGAACAAAAAAAAATTCTGTTTAACTGGATCTTTTACTTCATTTACATGCATATCAATATTGCATTTACTCAATTACACTTAGCAAGAACTGGACCAAATTTTCATCCAAAAACAACTCAACAACTCAACGTGCAGATCACTTCACAACTCCCTACCCAAATAATTTTTGTTCTGGGTAGAATAGGCAGGGCATTAATGAAAAAGCTGAGGGCTGGGGTAGAGAGAAGTAGTACGTCTTTCCTCCTCTGTGTGGCCGAAAGAGTGGAGGCACATTCCAGTGTTTCCTGCTCGTTCCGCGTATAGCGCGAGCTGACAATTTAATGACAGCATGGCAGTCAGGTAGAATACTTGTATACAGCGACAGAAACTTTCTCACCTGACAGGATTATTTGCTACACAGGACCACATTCTGTATCCGGTGGAAAGTTGAAGAATATATTCAAAGCAAAACTTGCGAAAGACAACTCAGCAACTGAGGTCCTAACACAAAATATTGTTTTATTAACAATTTGATTAATTTTTAAATTAAATCTTTAATCATTCAATTTGTAATCTTGTTACAAAGCTTCAGAAATGACTAATGTAGACAAGATGATTCGTTGGAAATGCAATACACACCGAATAATCTTTACCAAAGCTCAAAATGACTCTACAAAAGGAAGTGATGACTCCATTTCAAGTTTAATGTACTTTCATCTTTTAATAAATACTTACGAATCTGATACACACACACACACACACACACATATATACATGTATATTTCAAGATATTGAAAAGGCAGCACACAGGTACAATGCCGCCCAGTAGGAAATTTTATCCTAGTCACAGTTGGCCTTCAATAGTTATTATTTGTCACTACTGCGGTGACTACAGTATCCTTAAAGCCACGTCTTACCACCTTTTACCACGCCTACAATCTGTGCATTAACAGATACTTTATTCTGGTGAATAAAGAGATTTAGGATATTATAAAGAACCATAAAAAATATAAGTAAATATATTTTTTAATGAATTTTTATGCTTAACATCAAAATCCTGCTGCTACCAAATCACATTCTCTAAATAGCACCAAAATCTCTAAATCCACCTGAAAATTACTAGAAAGTGCCTGCAGAAGTGTAACTATTTATCACAAGAAAGTTAGTAATGGAACCATCGATAGTGTATGATTATAGTACAACATTTTTTTTCTTCATTCTGGTGCAAATTGTAATGCTATTCTTCAATTTATTATTTGTTTTCCTTAAAGAAAGTTTGTACCAATTTCCAAAAGAAATGTTAACCTGAAATACTGTTCAAGGTGTGTAACCTGAACTGGTATGTTAACATATAACAACTGTCAAAAATAAACTACAAAACAATATGTAATGGAAAATTAAATTTATAACCTGGTTCCTAAAGAATAGATTAGTTGAATGGTTTCTAAATTTATATGGTGACTCATGAACACTGACCTTACACAAAAACCATAGGCACAAAAGTTCTTAACAGGCATGCCTGTGCATCCAGCATGTATGCTTACTTCTGTCCACTACCCAGGCCTAATCACTGAATAGTCACGACCACAAGAAAATGACTAAAGCATATCTCAAATGGTGTTAGTAGATGTCACAACTATAGGAAGAAAAAAAGACTAAACAGCTTTTAGTCTTTCAATAAAAATTACCTTCAATAACCCGCATAGCTTTAGTATTAATATTGGAGTTATTTTCACACAGTATACAAGAGTGCTGACAGAAAAATGAAGTGTATCAACTAACACCAGATGATAAAACTCACCACTTATAAAAAAGCATTCACATATATTAAGCCAATATTTTTAATACAAGACATTTTTTGCTAATAAGATTTTTCTTTGTGATCACATAATCAGCACAGCAGAATAAATTAAGGGGTAGTATTTTCTAAAAACACTTCCAAATGCAGTGAAATAACTATAGTAGTGAAAGAACATACTATTATTACTTTTTCTGCAGCCTTGGCTTGCTGATTTAAACCAGTCACATGTACAGTCATATAATATATATGCGTATTTTGTGCAACTGTATAATTATCAAGACACATTACTATTTTGCACCAAATATTTAAAAAAAATTACACTTTTGAACCCACATTAAAATCAAGTTTAGTAACACCATTAATAATGCAAACCTCATTGGGGAAATGACATTTATATTTATTCACAAAGCATTTGGTCAAACTTTGAGAATAATTTAAGATATGTGCTACAGTGAAAACATTTTTTTTTTTGCAGATAAACTAGACTGATAAAAATATGGGTATGTTTATAATTTGAGAAACTGGCACAGCTCTTCTCCCAAAATTCAAAGAATGAAATAGTAAAAATAAATTTGTAATAAAAAATTTTCAATCTAGCTGAACATGCTTGCAACAAAGTCTTTAGAATAATATCAAAATTATCATGAAACACACTAAATTAAAAGAAAAATACAAGAATAAATCTCTATTGTTTGCAATAGAAACATACTAAATCAACAAGGCATCACTTTAAAATAAGTATATAAATAAATTCCCTCAATCAAAAACAAAAATTGATGGCTAAAATAAAGTTAAAATTGATTGAAAAAGCACAAGGAAAATTTTAAGACATTACATGGCATATTGTTTCTTATGAATCACAGTCAAAATATTGTAATAATAATACTAATACACTGAAACAGTAAAATACAATTTGGAAACTGTATCAGTTACGGACAAAAGTTAAAACAAAATATTCAAATAGAAATTATTTATGTTTACCTGGTTCCAATAAGGTGGTTTATTCTAATTTGGTATATAAAAAGTGAAAGATGAAACTATTTTCAGTCAACTAGAGCTATGCTGAATCATCAATGTAACAATTCTGTAATGCAATACATAGTGGGTTTCCAAGCTAATCAATACTGAAAGGATATGCTTATTTGTTTAAGTCAGTTCAACTGAATTTTAAATTATAATTAAGAAAATCATTGCAAATGCAAAATTAATTTTGCACATAAGTAAGTTACAAAATGAGCCTAAATATCAAATATTGGTTAATGTATCATTTATGTATGCAGGGATAAACCATATGTATAACTTGTATGTACAAGTATGTGTACATAAATGAAGCATGAAATGAATGAGTAAAAAACTTTTGTTCTAACTGGAATCTAAATAGATTTTTTTTTGGTATAATTATTTATGTATCAATCATCAATATCATAGTTCAGAACAGGCCTACTTGCTGAAAATATTCTGTGATAACTGGGTAATTAAATTAGTAATAGCAAATTCTTATGAGTCCTAACTGTTAATCAGTAGCCATACTGGTGCACCACTAGTAATTAGGACACATTGAAATTCAGAACACACAATAAAAAGGTGATGAGAAGTGGGCCCCATTATCATATTGCCATTAAGCTCTCATTGAGTGTGGATGTGTATCGTGTGAGGGCCTTCCAGCAGTGACTACATGGTGAATCTCTTTTAGTGTATTTGACTCTAAGTGTGCACTAGGGCAGTGTGTATGCCCTCTAGTGAGATTTATGTCTAATTTGCAGTAGGCCCTAATTTATTACCTGCTATGGTAACTGTGGTGCCCGAAAACATGAGAAATGAATAGGTATTCATAATGATTTAATATCATGTAATGAATAACTTGTGTCACATGTACTAATCCCTCAAACATGTTACGATCACCAGCCAAAAAAAAACGTTATTTGCTGTTACATTGGACACTGTAGCAAGTAATTATGCACATCCGAAAATGGACAATCAAGATAGACCATTTCATAAAGCGAACCACATATTTAAACACAAGTTAATGGTTTTAATCCTAACAAGATTTCCTGGGAATTGCAGAAGATTGATACTACCAACAGTAAGATGGAGGAGGCTGTAATTATTCTTACCAGTGAAATGGACTTGCTTATAAACCAGGTTGTGACATTGAAGCAGGATAGTGTATTTTAATTAGGAGATTTGACATGAAATGACCCAACTGATTGAAATATGGTAGAACAAAAGCTTTTTCTTTAAAATCACTCGGATTCTACAAACTGTTGCATGAAATTTGCCTTGCATGAATAATCTTGAGAAAAAAAAATAATTTATTATTGTTAATTTTTATATTATTGTGATATGTTACCCAAAAATATTTTTCTTTGCAGTTATTCACAATTAACGCAAGGGATGTATAATCATGTTATTTATGTACATGAAACTAGCTACTGTAACTCCCAATAGGACTACATTTAAACTGCTTTAAAACTCATTCCTGTTTCCGAACTGAAAAATATTTCCATTAACATCAAACATTATAAAAAAAATCAGTCAAAAACCTGGGAAACATGTGCCTCAAATTTTTATCTGGGTTAAAATATTACAACTGAAAAGAATTTGGGAGAGAAAGCAGGACAATATTTTGCCTATATAATGCATTCCAGATAATCTGAACACTTGTATTATTGCTAAATGTTTACTTTCAAATAAGAATGCAATAGTTAGACACCTTAAAAAGTAAATGTAGTAATATTTTTAAAATATACGCTATTTTTCTCAGAAATTATTTCCTACCAGTTTTCACGTGGCAACCGTGGTTTTAAATGCTAATCAAAACAATATTCTTTTGTGAGATGTATGCGAAAAATTATTACCAGAAGTAAGTTAGCATCAATGCTAAAGTCAGTTAGCATCAATGCTAAAGAGTATTGAAGCAATACATAAATCAGATTTTACCTATTTAATGCTTTATACAGATTTCAAATTTTTAGGTTACAATTTAAATTTCACGAATGTTAGATCTTGTTATCAAAACAATAACTATTAAACTATGTGTGTAGAAAGGTTCAAAAAGTATTTTCAATAATTATTTGTCAGCAAATATTATCACTTGTATTATACTCTGAGTATTTTGTATGCAAGATTTGATTAGACAATTGTTTTTGCTTATTTTAGCATGACTATTAAAGTGTCTCAAAATGTCTTAGCAAGCTGATTTATTTAACCTAAATGTGAAGGCAAAGTTAAACAAATAAGTAAAAATTTAATCAATGTTCTATAAATATTACAAAACAATTTACTCAAAAAATTGAAAAATGTATTAGTAATATAAAGATGAATATTTTTTTTCAAGCACGAGACAATTCTACTTTATTTGTTGGCTAACTTCAAAAAAATAAGTACAACTAAAGCTGACATAGAGTGATAAAACCAAAATAACCAAAGTCTGTAAAGTTAGGTTGAGCTTAAGTTCAAGAATCTGCAGCTCTTGACAGTCCATGATGTTCATATTTGCTGGAATGCGCTACATAAGCCCATGATCGTTGGCATGTACCGTGGCAAAAACAAGAACCTAACTTATTCCACTCTATCTCAGTAACTAAGTAGTAGCTATAATGTGTCAACTAAAAGTGCAACATTTATATGAGCGGCCACTAATATCAATTTTCATTTAAACTTTACTAAAGCTATGGGCTTTATGGTTAGAGCCCCTGGCTGTTGAGTCAAGAGGTAATGGGTTGATTCCCGGCCGGGTACTGCGGAAGGCAATGGTACACCACTGCAGTTTCACCTAGCCTAGTGCGCCCCAGTCATCACACCATGGTCACCTCTCCATGACAATGGTTGGGGAACAGAGCTGCCCCTGGGCTGATCACCCCTTCATCGTCACTAGTGCTGGGCTGGCTTTATGTTAAACACTATCTACCAGTAGATCACGATAAAAGTTTGGGCACACTGCAAATACTATTTACTCAGGCATAAAAAGTTTTAAGAAAACTAATATAATATTGAACTTTCTGACCACTCATATTGGCCATGCTAATCCCACTGAAGGGTGAAATGTAGACTCATGTTTGTTTCAGGTTTTGATTTACATTACTTCCCTTTCAAAAAAATTGTATACCTGCTGAAAAACAATATAAGTTTATAACAATACCAAAATGAGTGATTAGCATGTACAGGTTGTGACTCACCCAACTTTCTTATTAACAATTTCATTAATACAATGTATACACTAGGGCTGGGCCGATACCAGTCATTGCAGATGCCCGAATCCTGTGGTGTGCTGCCAATACTCTAAGCAGATATACATACACTGAGTTTTATACTTGAGGAGAAAACAGTACCCATTTATAAAGAAATAATTAATTTACAATAATACTAAGCCATTACTTACACAGTTGTGATACTGTTAGATAACTTGCTCTCATAATATTAAGCAACCAAATTCATGAAATGTTCCAAAAATTATATAATGAATACTTTTAAAAAAATGAAATACTGGTTTGACATTTACAGACTTCTAAAAAACTATGATTTCCTTTCAAGATAGTTCTGCAAACAAAAATTTAATTGGTAAATTATGGTATCTTCAATGCCTACAATACCAATACCATCAATATTGTCTGATGCTATATCGGACAAGCCCAAATATATATTATGCATAATTTTATGACAGTTCCTACACTTATTTACTCAGTTGCACCTATCTATAGAAAAAACATTCAAGCACGTAATGCATACATTGGTGCAAAATGGTAATGTAATCCGAAATAACATTTATAACTAATCGATCATTGAATGTGTGTGTAAAATACTGAATCTGCATACATACATTTACTTACAAATTAAAAAAAAAAAAAAAAAACCTTACAAATAAAAGGAAATAGTATAGCACTTAGAATTCTGAATGAAACAAAGTCTAAGGTAAAGTAACTAAGTATGACAGTTTGACTCAAAAACAAAATTTCATTAACCAATTTAGATTAAAAACTGATTTGTCATGTTCATGTTTGAATTTTAAATTAAATGAAACAAATTTTCCTAGACTGTCAAACATTTACCACCAAACATTACTGTTTACATTCTTTATCAGATATTATTAAAAGACACACCAAAACCTAATGAATCTTTGCTTGGATCTATAGTTCCAGAAGACTGTCATACAAAGCTACATTAACAATTTCAACCAATTTTAATAACTTCAGAGATATTTGTTTAGCTCGCCAAAACTATTTTCACTGACTAAAAATCAAAGTGAATGACTTTTTTCTAATCCTTGTTAGTGAAAGACATTACCAGTTTTAATCCTTTGTCTGCCCTACCTTCAGTCAGTCTCTCTCCCTCTCTCTTATGTTTTAACTATGAGAAACCAAAGGCGATGGAGTGAGTAATAGTGTGCTATACCGTGTGAGAACAAAACTAGTACCAGCGAGGTTCGGACTTCATGCTGGCGTCACGACAGGAGCGGGGCAGGCTGATGCTCGCCACTTCTTGAAAGTGAATACATTGAAGCGTTAAGTCAGAAGTTTCAAACAATTTACTCTCAGATGATTGATAGTTACTACCAAAAAAAAATTAAGTAATTTGTCTCAAAGTCTAAAATACTTTACTTGCAACTTTATCATCACTTTAAAAATTTTTCACTTTAAAAATCTCTCTTATCAATTGAAAATAATTTACTTGAAGAAAAACTTTTTATCAACAAAAATTACTTTACATGAAGTTATCTATCAACTCAAAACTAAATATTTACTCCTGCTCATACTTTTTGGAAAAAATTTACTAAAAACAACTGCATGCAAACAATTTTAAAAATTTAACAAGCTAGCAACACTTTATATATTGACAGCAAAAAGATGTTTTATAATGCCTGTAAAAAAATGTATAAACATGATCCATGGCTCCTGGAAGGAAAACATTGTAAAACAGCACAGTGCAAATAATTAATACTACAATGTGGACAAAAAAGTACACACAAACCAACAATAACACAGAAAATGAACAAAAACTGAATCAGTTGAAAGTTTAAAAATCAATACAATGGAAAGAAACTTTAAGATGAAATTTAAAGATCAAAATAATTTCTGATACAAACAAATATTCCAGCAAAATGTTTTAAAGACAAGCTCAACAGGTAAGATACAAAAAAAAAAAAAAAATTGACCAAAACTAAAAAAAAGAAAGAAGACAAATTTAAAGACTGTATAAATTTTACTTTTCCTTTTAATTTATTAAACACAAAAAAATTCAAGCCATGTAAAAAGTGTGTACGGACACTATCAGTTAAATCAAATTTGACTGTTTACCAATATTTTCTTAAAAT
This sequence comes from Bacillus rossius redtenbacheri, assembly GCF_032445375.1. Classification (NCBI taxonomy): domain Eukaryota; kingdom Metazoa; phylum Arthropoda; class Insecta; order Phasmatodea; family Bacillidae; genus Bacillus; species Bacillus rossius. Next base: position 75,724,832 of record NC_086332.1, read on the forward strand.
TTCCAAGAAATTATACTATTTAAAACAGTAAAACACTTTCAAGAAGTTTCCAGATCAATATTTGCAGAATAATTAACTCTCTATTTCTGCATTAGGTCAATAAATACACAAGTATGTAAATTCCTTTACTGAAGTTTTTCTGACTTTAAGGAATAAAAACACTTTGTTCTACAGAAATGTCTTTAAAAGTGTTTCACTGCATGTTCCTGGGATAAAAAGTGAACCTTAAAAATTCTACACAAACCTTAGATGATCTGAAAACATTCACATTTAGCCCTGCACCAACACAAAGTAAAGCACTCAAGGTTTACATATACAAAACTAAAAAAAGAGCAAATTTAATTCAAAGTTCTTCAGCTGGAACATCTAGACCCAAGAAAGGATAAAATACTAACAATTAAAAAAATTATCTAATGAACAAAAATACTGTGAGTACTGGAGATAAATTATGCAACTAATCTTCAACAACATTTAAAAAATTCCAATGTATATCAACACTTACATGTTAAGGAATTAAATTAAAAGAAATTGGAAAATTAAAGAAATGCCTTAATAGAACAAAAAAATTAAAACTGCTCGATCCTGGAACCTGAAATGAAATGTGCTAACAAAAATTAATTTTGCACCTTTTGAGATTTCCTTTAGCAAATGTGATGTTTGAACAAATAAATTAATTTGCAAGAAACATAAACCAACATTATAGAGAAAGTTGTAAATTTATAAAGTTTTCTTTGACAAAAAAAATAATAAAACATCGATTCAAATCAAAATGCAGACTTAAGTACTGTCAGGAAACCATAAACCTTTTCTCCCAAAATAAGTTATATTATTTTATGGCTGCCACAAATTTTGAAAGAAACCAGAAAAATGTTTGAAAGTACACAAGAAATGTAACGCTGAAACAAAACCAAAATCATGGTAACTTTAAAATTTACCTAAACAATGCATTTTTTATAAGCCCCTTAAAAAACTTTAACATAAACACATGTTCACTTGATAAAAGACAAAGTTGTACTTCAGTTTACTTATAAGAATCAACATACACCACCTACAAATTAATACACTTAGTTACTTCATGTTATCAGTTATAAATAATATGATATAATAATGATATATAAATAATATGATATAATAATAAAAAAAACTCGCAGACACAGATCATTTATTACGTCAACATAATCTGACTGCAATTTTTTTTTTAGTTAAGTATTTATACATGGTTAACCTATGAATAATAAAAACAGAAACTAGACAATACCGTATTTTTCTTTTATAAGCCAGCATAGACGTCTAGATGTGAACTGAGAGTTAGTACCTCATATCAAACAGTAAGTACTCAAAATGTTTGTGTAGTTAAACTATAGCATTTGTAAAATAGTTTAAATTATGGCCAAATAATTAAAACAATATTGGCTGCATTGAAATTTATATCAGGTGCATTGATGTAACTGTAATCATTTATATAGCTTCCCTGTTACATATATACAAACTAGTTCTTTTATGACAGGTGCTTCAATAAACATATAGACACTGACAGCTGAATAATCTAATGTAACAAACAAAAAAAAATTACGAAGTACCAAACTATAGTACTAAAATGTATAACACAGATACTTTTATTAACTTTTTATTTTTTTAAATGTATGTGTTGCATTACTATCATTTGCCCTGCTAGCAATATTTGGGTCAATAAACTTAAGTCGTGTCTATAATGCAAAAACTCTATGCATCATCCTGGTCCAGTACATCTTACAATACCCTTACCCCTTTATGGACCAACTGACTATCAACTACCTTATTAAATAGCATTTATATATGAATTATTTCCTGTGTGATTTTATGATAGAGAGACTTTCCACAGATATACAGTATTGCTGATGGTATAGTTGTATGACTTATAAATACAAATGTTTATTAGTGCTGCTTGCCAGCTAATCAGAAGCCGGTTTAACTTAATTTTTGAACAAACAATCAAAAATTCTTCTCTATACTGGTGGTCCATGACTGATTAATGTGTACGTGATGCTAGGATAATATCTAACAGTGCTAGCTGGAAATAACAGAATCTTTTAGCCTATAGATGCTATTTTTAACAATATAAGAGCATTAACTTAGTGTAAGGGCAATACTTACAAAAGTATCATACTTAAAGAGTGAACTATGCAAGTTCAGTTCGACACTGCAATCCTCCCATACCCACGTAAAATTCCAGCATCATTTGAACCATTTATATATGCCTAGTGTGATTTTTGAAAACAATATACATAAACAAGTGAACTAAATTAAGTTACATAAGTAACATAACACAAACTGAGTCAATTACATAACATTATATTACAAGTGGACTGTTCAATTGTAAAACTCTGAATAAATAAATTGTAAAACCCTGAATAAATACTGATTCTGACTCTCAAATCTAGTGGACTTGTTTTAAATTGTCTCATTTGCTCAACACTATTTAAGTTAGCCCCAACTAACTCTTAGTTTATGAATTTGAATAATGTGATATTTTTTATTATCAATCTGAACAGAGAAACAATTTCTGACTCTTGCCTCATTTAATGTTCCCTTCATACTTTCCAGTACAGTAACAAGATAAGTTGTATCAAAGCCATAAAAAGCCTCATCATAAAGATAGTAAAAGAGCAGCACACTATCAAGTATCAGTTAGCCTATTTATTTTGTTAATATTTTAAGAATATTAGCTGTCAAAGTTTGAATGTTTGCTGATTTACCTGCCAAAAAAAATGTTATCTAGTAGAGTGTATAAGGTTGGCTTTTATTAGTAACAAACCATTGTGAATGTGTATATATTCACAATAATGTAATTAAAATCCTAAACACATTTAGTTATATAATTCTATGAAAAATGGTTAAAATCCATTAAAAGGCTAACACTACATTATTCCTGTTGTGTATGTAGGGTAATTGTGGACTGGTGACAAATGTGGTGTGTTGGCACCACTGTTTAGGAGGCGGAGTTGGTGTGCTTGTTGTGTGGAAGACAGTTGAGTGATGGCGCATGATGGCGTTCGTTATGTATCGTGTTGTGTTGTAAACTGGCAAATAAATACCTACAATAAGGAATAAAATGTGTAACAGTAAACCCAACATCTGGCGACGAGGATGGGATTGAAGTGCCCCAGTGCTTAATGCATGCGTCGGTTCGCCCTAGTATTTAATTAACGAGTCGTTATATCGGCATCTCCGCAATGGCTTCTTTGTTAGGCAACATAGAAGAATTTGATGTGGCAAATCCGCAAGGTTGGGATGCCTATGCAGAGCGTCTTGAGTTTTACATGCAAGCAAACGAGGTTATAGGCGAAGAGAAGAAACGTGCAGTGCTTCTTAGTGTGTGCGGTCCGAAAACGTATGCGGTAGTAAGATCGCTTAATTCTCCAGCTTCTGTGGCCTCCACATCATATGCGGATATTATGAAAATTTTGAAAAATCATTTCTCCCCTAGGCCGTCGGAGATTTACCAACGGTTCAAATTTCATCGTCGCGATCAAAAGGACGATGAAAGTGTAGCAGAGTACATTGCAGAATTGCGTAGGCTAGCAGAACACTGCAACTTCGGCGCTAATTTGGACCTAACTCTCAGAGATCGATTTGTGTGCGGGATGAAGGACGAGACAGTGCAACGTCGGCTATTAGCAGAAACGGCATTGACATTCGCACAGGCACAGGAGAAAGCCCTTGTTGCGGAGGCAGCAAACCAAAATACCAGAGACATCCGGGGGGCTGTGTCCAAGCCGGTGTACACTGACTACGTAGGGCAAGAAGCACCACAGGGTAATGGGGTGCAACAAGCAGCGGGGGTCGACAGGGTGAGCAAGGTTAAGCAACCTCCCAGATACAATCAAGGGGTAAGATGTACTGGATGTGGTGGACAACATTTACGAGCTGCTTGTCGGTTCAGGAACGTGGAATGCTATTTTTGCAAACGGCCTGGCCATCTGGAAAAGGTATGTAGACAGAAGGTACGTGAGATGAACTCTAAGGGTAATGTTCACACAGTGGAGGAAGTCCCGGAGGTGCAGTTGGGCACAGTGACAGGTAGTACTGAACCAGATATTTACAACTTATGGAAGATAACAGCAGCAGGATGTGAGGAATTGTGCACAACTGTATTAATAGATGGTCAGGCTGTTGAAATGGAATTAGACACAGGGGCTGCGGTGTCAATTATAGATGAATTGACTTTCCAGGCAATTTATGCAAACAGAAAACCTGCACTGTCTAGAACCACTTGTGTGCTGTATGACTATAGCAAAAATTCTATTGAGACATTAGGCTCGTGCAGGGTTCAGGTGACATATGGTGGGCGGAGGTGCATGCTTCCATTGATAGTTTCCAAGGGGCGTCATCGCTCTCTGTTGGGCCGAAACTGGATGCAACCGTTAGGGATTGAAGTGAAGGGGGTGTTAAAAGTAACGGGGGTGCTATCAGAGTTAGTCTCAGAATTTCCCGAGGTATTTAGTGAAGAATTGGGCGAATTTAAGGGACAACCTATAAGATTCCAACTAGACTCTAGTGTGGCTCCGGTGAGGTTAAAACCTCGTGCAGTACCATACGCCCTGCTACCGAAAATTGAAAATGAACTGGAAAGATTAGTAACACAAGGGGTATATACGCCGGTCACGTACTCAGACTGGGCCACACCCATTGTTCCAGTCTTGAAGCCAAATGGTGATGTGCGAATATGCGCTGATTATAAAAGCACATTGAATAAGGCATTGAAGGAGGATCTATATCCTGTTCCACCAATCAGCCAACTGCTTGCAAAACTATGTGGAGGCAAAGTATTTGCAAAAATTGATTTGGCACAAGCATTCCAACAGTTACGAGTGGATGAGAGTGCGGCAGCAGCGCAAACTATCATCACACATAAGGGGGCATTCAAAGTAAATCGTCTGCAATTTGGGGTGCGAGTAGCACCAGGGAAGTTTCAACGATTCATGGAAGACCTACTGGCGGGGCTAGAGAACGTCGTGCCGTACTTTGATGATGTACTAGTGAAGGGCACATCCATGGAAGAGTTGCTCATCAATGTGCGACAGGTACTACAGCGTTTCAGAGATGATGGTATACATGTCAAGGCAGAGAAATGTGTGCTGGGGGCTTCAGAAGTTACATTTCTAGGCTATGTGGTGGATCAACATGGGTTACGGCCCACCCCCGACAAGGTGCAGTCCATTCACGATGCACCAACACCAGCAAACAGAGATGAATTACAGGCATATCTAGGTCTTCTTAATTTTTACCATGCATTTCTGTTGGATAAGGCTAGTGTAGCAGAACCTTTGCATCAGCTTTTGAAGAAAGACGCTCGCTGGGAATGGACCACGGTGCAGGATGCAGCTTTTGCGGCTACAAAGGCTCTGTTAACCTCAAACTCTTTACTAGCTCACTACGACCCACAAAAGCCACTTATATTAACGTGTGATGCATCTCGCTATGGAATTGGAGCTGTTCTTAGCCAACCGAATAATCAGGGGGAAGAAGTGCCAATTTGCTATTATTCACGAACCATGACGTCAACAGAGCGGAAGTATGCCCAAATTGACAAGGAGGCTTTAAGCATTATAGCGGGGGTCAAGAAGTTCCATAATTATGTTTATGGTCGGCAGTTTGAAATACGCACTGATCACAAACCATTATTAGGACTGTTTACGACCGATAAAGTCACACCAAACATAATCTCGCCCCGAATGCTTCGCTGGAGTGTAATACTAAGTGGGTACGATTTTGTGTTGGTGTACAAGCCAGGATCTAGTATTGCGAATGCGGATGGCCTCAGTCGGCTACCAAGAGCAACCCCAGAGATGGAGGTACCAGCACCCATGGAAGTGCTGCTTCTGGAAGTGTTAGACACTCCCCCCCTCAGGGCACATCACATTGCAGGTATGACTAGGAAAGATCCCATTCTATCTAGAGTTTGTTCGTGGGTGGGAACTCGTTGGCCAAGTGACAAGTTAGGGGAAGAATTCCAGCCATATGTGAGGCGGCAGCATGAGCTATCACTGCACCGTGGATGTTTGCTGTGGGGATCGAGGGTAGTCATCCCAAGTGAGGGCCGAAATCCCCTTCTGCGAACTTTACATGCTTGTCACCAGGGAGTAGTAAGAACAAAGGCATTGGCTCGCAGTTATGTGTGGTGGCCAGGACTGGACAAGGAAATCGAAGAAATGGTACAGCAATGAGAGGTTTGTCAGTCCACGCGCCATGCGCCACCAAGGGCCCCAAACCACCCCTGGGAATGGACCAGGCAACCATGGTCACGCCTACATGTAGATTTTGCTGGCCCTGTTCAGGGGCAGGTGTTTCTGGTCGTCGTTGACTCGTATTCTAAATGGCTAGAGGTGCTTCCAGTGCCATCCACAGATGCTAGAAGCGTTATCACAGCAATGAGGTCTTTGATGGCTACCCATGGAATTCCAGACACGATTGTGAGTGACAATGGAACAGCATTCAGTTCGGCTGCATTCACTACCTTTGCAGATAACAATGGGATCAGGCTTATTAAAGTTGCCCCGTACCATCCATCATCCAACGGACAAGCAGAAAGGATGGTACAATCGGCAAAAGAGATGTTGAAGCGGATGAGCGGCAGTGACCTTTCACAGCGTTTAGCTCGGATGCTGATAACACAACATGTAACACCTACAGCAGTTACAGGGACAAGTCCAGCGGAACTGCTGATGGGGCGTTGGCTAAGAACATGCTTGGATAAAGTGCACCCAGATCTGGCAGAGGACATGAAGCAAAGACAAGAAGACAGCATGACTACATCTCCACCAAGGAAGTTCAGGCCACAGGACCTGGTGTACGTCAGAAACATGGGGCGTGGGCAGAAATGGTTACCTGCTAGAATCATTGAAGTAACCGGTCCATTATCATACAAGGTAATCACCAATGATGGGGTGTTGATGAGGCGGCACATTGACCAGTTACGGTCCAGACATGCCCACCCTCCGGAAGAAGCCATAGAAATGACCCCATATGCAGGCAGTGAAGTAAGGTCACCAATGGCAGTAGAGGAAGAAAAGGACCAGGCCGTACAAGGCCAGGGAGCGGAGGAGAGAGCAAGTCAGGACCTACCACCACCATCTCCAGGTGAAGAAGCAGACTTCAAAGGGTTTTCGCCAAGAGTACCCATGGCTGCAGAACAACAAAGCACCTTCCAGTCTCCACTAGCTGCAAGGGAAACAAGCGAAGCTCGTACACCAAAACGGACCAGACCGGCCAGAGAATCTGTTAAGCCAGGCTGGATGAAGGACTGTGTCATGTAAAAGGGGAGGGGTGTTGTGTATGTAGGGTAATTGTGGACTGGTGACAAATGTGGTGTGTTGGCACCACTGTTTAGGAGGCGGAGTTGGTGTGCTTGTTGTGTGGAAGACAGTTGAGTGATGGCGCATGATGGCGTTCGTTATGTATCGTGTTGTGTTGTAAACTGGCAAATAAATACCTACAATAAGGAATAAAATGTGTAACAGTAAACCCAACAATTCCACAATTCTAACTACTAATGAAATGTGTGTAGTTAAAATAATATTTATTATTCTGTAACAAGATTTTCAGTAAAACCAAAGTTTCCACCAAAAACATTTTATAGTAAATTGCAGAGGCTATGATAAATACAGCATTCTTGGGTGAACTATATGATGACAATGTCAAAGTAAAAGAAAGAAACAGTGACACAAATAATTTAAAAAACATACCGATTTGCAACTTATCAATAGCACAGTTCACAATGTTAATGCTTCTTTGCCAAGTATAACAAATGGCTACTCACAGGGGCGCAACAACTATATTTCCAAGGGGGGGGGGGGGGGGGGGGGCAATATAACTTTTTATAAAGAATCATCGATCCCCCTATTGAAGTGGGGGGGGGGGGGGTGTCCGGAGGTCCTCCCCCGGGAAAATTTGTATTACAAGGTGGAAAATGGTGCTATTTAAGCAGTTTTATTATCTAAAAATTGATTACACAGCACTTTCTTTGCCCACGTTTGCCCCCACTTCAAGGTTTCAGGGGGGGGGCAAAATACCCTTCCCCCCCCCCCCCCCCCCTGTTGTTGCGCCCCTGGCTACTCACGAGGGAGCATTAAAAAAAACTATTCTGTAGAGGTCTATTCTCATACTCCAAGCAGACCCTCTTTGTTCAATATCCCTAAACCTAACTATTTGAGACAAGAATTTGCTGGATCTTGCCGCAAGATGAATTTTCAGTATTTTGCCTCAAGATGAATTTTCAGTATCTCAATTTTTGAGAATTTTATTTATTTTTTGTGCTGAAGGTTTCAAAAGTGAATTTTTCCATTCATTCGCATAATTACAAAGTGTTACCTTAAACATCAAACAAATTTCAAATCAGTTTACATTCAAGTAGGATCATATACATCTGATAACATATTGCAGATTGAATAGTAAATGTTAGTAAGTTCCCTTAAAATGGGGTCTCTTGAGTATCCACTCGCCAAGAATGCAATTTATGAGCATACACAGGCTACCATTTCGTAAATTGCCAATGGATAAATGAAGAGGTTAATTTAATTGTTGTTGTTATTATCTAATTTTTTTTTAGGTTTGCCAGCAATGTGTTTGACATTATCTAGTCTCATATTTAATATTACAGAAGTTACAAAAATTACTCTATATGATTTATGCATTCAGTTATAATTACAGTTGAAAACAAGGTCTAAATCTTACTAATCCACAGCAAGTAAAAAACCGAAAGACCATTCTTGTGCTTCAGCATTGGCTATCATTTCAAAAGGAAACAAATGACAAAGTGGGTTTAGCATGTGTGAACTGGAGATGATGTATAAGCATTCACATGGTAAAAGGAAATAGCTATGCATCTGTTGGCCTATAAACTATCTTGTAAAACAAATGGTTGTTCCGCAAGGTTATGTACATAACTTTAGTTAAGTGATTAAACTTTTGGTTTCACTTCTGAAGTACTTCAAAATACAAAGTAGATCATTTGGTTTTTCAAGTGGGTCTATGTTGCAAAACTATACCAATATGAATATTAAGTAAAAGAAATTTATTAAAATGATGTGTGTTGAAAAACATTAGTGTAAGTAAATATTTAGTGTCTTGAACCAATAACTAGAGCCACGATTTTTTGGCACACGTGAAAAACGCGAAATAAAACAATATTGAGTGTTAACACCACCAAAATGCGAAAAATAGATTACGTACCATATGAACACGAAATACATAACAATAACATCGCCAGTTAGATGACAAATTCTTGTTTATGTCGTTTCTTGGAACAACTATCTTTGTAGGCGTTTCTAACACACTTTTGCAATGTATATATCTAACAGAAGACATTAATATTTCATAGTTTTTACACAGATAATATTTTTTTTTTCATTTTTGGTTATATACACACATAGTGCTGCCATTATGCGAAGATTGTAAATAGACACCATTAGCCAACACGACGCAAACGCACTTGTGTTGAGCGTAATAATTTTTCGCGTTCATGTTTTATAACGTAATTTAAAAGCCAGAAAAAATTTATCGTTTTCTGACTAAATAAGTGTGCAGCAGCACCCGAAACTTTAAAATCTTGATGAAGTGCAGCACGCATTGCATGTGTTAAGAAAAAAGAATATTAATGTTTCGTGTATTGGCATGATTGCATCAAACAACATTATTTTTGTAAACATAAAAAAATTTCATTTTACAGCGTCCGTGACGAATTTACCGTGCTGCAACACAAATTGAGTTATATTTTCATTACATTTTAAAACTTTTTACGTTCGTTAAGTTTCTGTGGATTTTTTTTCTGCGTTGCTGTCTTAGAAAAGGTTAGCAACATTGTGTAACAAACCAAAAAATGCCTAAAAATAAACCAACAGTGGCTGCACGTGCAGCAGAATTTTCAAAAGAAGGGTTTTATGTGAGTGGTAGTAAAATAATGATGTGTAAATTTTGCGATGTTGTTTATTGAAAGGAAAGATACATTAAACAAACACATTCAGTCAGAGACACAAAATTGGGAAGGAAAGGCAACAAACTTCAAAACGGCAGCTTTCAATTGATGAGGCAGGGCCAGTGCTAAAAGGAGCCAAGGAACAAAAAGATGAATTTGTACTGGAAACAGTTTAAACATTTATTGCGGCTGGAATTCCTGTCGAGAAACTGGATAACTGAAAACTTAGGGAATGGCTAGCAAAACATGTCAGTGGTGCTGGTGATATACCTAGTGCAGACTGGGTAAGAAAAAAATATATTCCCTTTTTAAGGGAAAAGAAAGAGGCAGAGATCAGAGAAAAAGTGGCAGACCAGAAAGTCGTAATTATGGCAGATAAAACCACAGATAAAGCAAATAACTGTGTGTTTAATATTCTTTTCCAGATATTGCAACCAGGGGCAGAACATAGCATTTTACTTGGAGCATCATGTGTACTTGAAGCTGCTAATGCTGTCAACTGCTCGAAAGCTGTGATTGACATATGCACCAAGTATAAAATCAAAGAAAAAAACATAGTTGCATATTTAACTGACGGTGCTAGATGTATGACCAGATCTGCAAGCACTTTGAAAGGTATATTTGGTGAACATGTGTACCACGTGCAGTGCTGGGCACATAAAATCAAACTGGTAGGGCAGATCTGGCAGAACAGTTTGGAGGATTTAAACCTCTTTGAGGTCAAGGTAAAAAATGCTTTTTTGAACACACGAAAGAGACGGCATGCCTACCTCAACTTTTTGAGTGACAAGAATGGAACGATGGAACACGTGGTTTAATGCTGTTTTCTACCTGGCTGATCACCTGCATAAATTTGTTAGCTTCTTCGAACAATTGACTGAAGAAAATAATGCTGGTGTGAAATTCATAAAGGGACTGCAAGAAACAGAGATACAAGCCCTTGAAGCTCAGTGTGTGTTTGTCACTGAAATTGTGCCTGCTTTGTTGACACAAACTTTTTGGAGGGATCCTCCTACCCAACTGCCCACCTCCTCTATTCAAAGCTTCAGAAGCTTCATTGGAAGTTCTAACAAAAGGAATTTTTCCAGAGGCTGTTGAAAACTTACTGAGAAAATTGAAAAGTGTTCAGTCTGCAGCCTTGAAAGAACAGTTCAAACAGACATCACAGCTTAGCTTACTAAAGCTACATGATTTTATCTCACGTGATCCTTCTCATGCACTTTTTCGTGATACTGATGCCCTGCTGAACCCCAAAAATATTGGGAATGTCAGCATAGAAGACAAAAAGTTCTCAAAAATGGTTGTCACACTACCTTTCCTACAAAATGTGCCAAGAACTGCAATAGCAGCAGGTTATATGGCCCTTCAAAAGCTTGTAAACAGTGATCTACAAACTCCCACACACAGCCAGTGTAGACATAGTGAACCTCTTGTGTCTACTGAAATGTGACTTTCCTGAGTTTGCTGCAGCTGCACTCAAATTAATGTGGATACCAACCTCAAATGTTGACACTGAAAGGTCATTTTCAAAGTATTCTGTCATTGTCATTGACCGGAGATCTCTTTTGCCTGAGAATGCTGAACTTCTAACAATGGTTGCTTTCCCATGTATCATGAATAATGTTCACCAAAATAAAATACTGGCACCTGTATATAAATGCACGTTCACCAAATATGGGAAGTATAAGGCCAAAATTATAAGGTCCTAAGTTATGTTCATAATGTTCTATACTTTCCTCTAATACACTATCTACGCCGTTAATATTTATTTACTTTGAACAATTTTTTAATTTACTTTGAGCAAAAATTTTAAATATTAATAAAAGAGGTTACAATTACATTTACTATTATTGATCTTAAATCTCCTAGATAAATCATAAAGGTGATACCAAAAAAATCTGATTTTTTATGACGATAAAGACGAAATCTCAAAATCTTTAGGCAAAATTTCCCAAAAAATAAAACCGTAAAATCTTGGCTGTACCAATAACCAATAATTCATAGTGTACCTAAGTCTCCAATAATTCAATTTTTAAAAAAAGAGAATATAGGAATTAACAAAAATTTTTGTACTTGGCTCATACCTAGCTTAATTATCATAATACATGAAAGAAATACTTCTATATTTGATACATGATAAACCTAACACAAATCAGCAGCATACAGCCTATGTTTATCGTTCACACTACAATGAATAAAATTCCATTGTATTTAAAAATATGAAATCTCAAAAAGGTGCAAATGATGAAAACATGTTTAATACACAAAGCATATGTGCAACTTAAGAAAACACCGATTTTAATACCTTTAAAACAAAATCTTTAAAATTGATCAAACTGGCACATCAGCTATGCAGTGTTAGTGATTTTCATCGTACTGTCATGTTTCAGTTGAGCTTTGACCAACCGAGGTTCCATATAATACAAGCTGACATAAAGATAAAGAGCTCTTTCCAGCACAGACTTTTAACATTTGCTTGAGGACTTGGAAAATTATGTACCTGTTTTTAAAAACCTAAAGAAAATTAATCCTAAACATGCCATTTACTCGTTCGGCAAATCATGGAGTGAAGTAAAGAAATCTACAGTGAAGAATTATACCACTGGGTCAGCTAAAAACAAGCAAATTTTCTTATTACATCCAAGATTTTTCTAATCCAAGGTTGCTGTGATCCGCATTAACTCAGTTGATCAAAACTACTGTTTTTACATCAAAGTGCACAGGAAGCAGGTGTGTATTGAACATGTTTACAGCAGCCATTACCCGCAGATATTGTAATGGAGGCCAATGATTACAGTAAAAATTAACCTACCTGTTCTCTGCGCATAACCTTTTCTTCTTTCTCACGTTTTCTAACTTCCAAGAGATACTCATTGAAAAGACTTTCACGCTCTCTCATTTTCTCGATGTTTTTAAAGCGTTCATCTTTTCCATGCTTTTGAGCAAAATCGCTGAATGATGACCTAGAAATTAAATAGTACAGGAATCAGTCTATCTTTATATATGTATGTGCGTGTGTGTGTGTGTGTGTGTGTGCTTGTGTGTGTGTTGTCATAGTTGCTAGAAGCTTGGAATTCAAAAATTCCCTGACTTTTCCATGATTTCCAGTCCTGAATTAACTTTCCCTGACATTTCAGACACGAACAATCCTGCTGCACCACTAGATGTTGATGGTTTATATGCTCAATTTTCATATTAAAATGTATGCAAACCAAAACTAATTAATAATTAAGTAATAAAACATCTTTTTATCAGAAGAAAATACTACCAAAGAAAGGACTTCAAATGCCGTATAATACGTTTATACTGTGATTTTATCGCATAATCGTAGTACATGTTATACTAAAATCAAGTTTGAAAAGTAAGGGTGCGACATTTATGCGGAAAATAAAAATTTTTTTTTGTTAAGTAAAGTTATTCATAAAAACAAAACCCATTCATGGAAAGTACGTTTATTTAAAATGTGGAGTACACAAGAGCACGTCAAACAATTTAAATTAATAAGTCATGCAAAGAAAACCTTTCAACTTTAAATAGAAAAACCAAATCTGTGACCCGAATGCAAGCCTCAACTAACGTCGTAGTAGAGCTGGGCCAATGCCGAACCCCGATCGTAATAATCGGCCGATTTTGTTAATTTTGCCGATCATAATGATAGGCAAAACGTAGCCGATTATTTGAGCTCATCATTGGTCTCCTACTGCAAACTTATAACATTGAATAATTACCTATACATAACAACTTTCCATGTTTGTTTACGGTACTTTTCGGGAAGAAAATTCAATTATTCATCGAAAAATAATAGGATTTAATAATTTTAACTAACCACACACGAAAAAATATACCAATAAAGTAAACAAATTGCGTAAGTTATATAAACATTGAACAGTTACATACCTAAGTATCAATTTCCACGTATATTTACGGTACTTTCGGTAAAATAATTTTCCATTATACTATTTGTAAAGTTATTTCTTATAATTTACGAACTGAAAATTATGTATTTGTTTACCATTTACGGTTAATACTACCGCAATGGCGAATGGCGACTGTTTAGGTTGGTTATGTGACGCCAGAGATTAGAGTGACGCGCGTTGCGCGACGGAATTCGTACGGATTAATGGCGCTAGTATTCTCGTGGTTGGTAAACAACTACCTCTTCGGGAATTCATCTATTTAGTTTTTTCTCGCTAAATATGAGCTATTAAAAGTTTTGTTCAGCGAAATTAATATTCTTATCCTGTTTAGCGGGAAGTAGAGCTTATTTTTCTTTTGTATAAAAACCTGGTTGATGAAGAGTTTTGTTCCCCATTTAGTGGTATTTCATATTCACAAATTAACTTACTATCGGGAATTATTGAAAGTTTGTTGGTGGCACGGGGGGGAAGGAAGGGCAATAAAATTATCATCCCTGACGTCTACCGGCACACACGGATCACAGAATGACGGAGTTGTGATTAGGTGAAGATTTGGTTTGACATTTAATATGTTATCAAAATTAAACATAAATTACCGCCACACAAATACGTATGTACATTATAGCTGCTAATTCAATATTTTTACGTCTCATTTTATTGTTCACGTTTCGAACATTTTGATCGAGTAAGGTTCGTAAGACTACCACTAGATAGAACTCTGTGGACTAAATTTTTCCATAGAAAGTGAGAAAATTTTGTTCTAGCTTTAGCAACTGCGATACTAAATGATACGTAGTGATCTTTGATGCGCCAGACTAGTTATTTTTCGTTTATTTACTTTTGATGGTAAAAATAATTTTGTGTTATTAAGCTGCAAATGTGCTTCCATAAGAAATACGTACATAAAAATGGGTGAAAAACGTGGTAAAAAACGTAAGGCATTATCTGTGCGAGATAAACTGGACATTATTGAAAAGGTAGACTCTAACCCCGCTGTCCCGCATGTGTTAATAGCAAAGGAACTGGGAATTGCAACATCCACATTAAGTACAATATTAAACAAGTGGAACAATCTTCTTTCTCAAGTTTCGAATACGTCACAGAGTATTAAACGCCTGAAAAAAGGAAAATACGCCGATGTCGAAGAACCATTAATAGAAAGTTTGTACATGTGTAGTGCATGAAAAATAATATCTGTATTTGCTCATAAAACTGTTGCTTTGAGTATTTTCATTCGTTCTTTTCTTGGCTTAGGCCTATGTGTAGTTAAGATTTTGCTTTTGAGTATGTATTGCCAATATAAAAGTTTTCGCAGATATAAAGTTTCCCCTCTATGGTGAACATATAAACTAGTGGTGCACCGATATGACTTTACCGATTACCGATTCGATTACCGATTATGAGAGCAATAATCGGCAGATACCGATTCAGTTACCGATTATAATGAAATTTTTTTAAGTGTAATAATGCACACAAAAAATTTTATTCCCATGTGATTTTAATAACAAGATTAGGTAAAATTGAGAATACAGTTAAAATAACAGTATAAAAATATATAAAATACACTATTAGGTCATTGCAAAGTGTAAATTAAATTAACTTCTTTTTAAATATTTGTTATTGTAAACAACTTGTGAACTACAGTCTAATAATTGTAATTTACAATGGGTAAGTTTTTGTTGCGGAAAACTAGCATTATTATTGACTATCACATAAGGTTGCATCAAGAAATTACCGTTTAACAATGTAAACATGCTGCTTTATTTTGTTCACTTGAGTTTATAGAAAAATGGTTCCACACTCGCTTTTTTTCCTCCCTACTCGCCATCTCACTATAATTATATATAAATGACTAAAAACCAATTCTAGCACATGGTATTTTATTTATGTTGACTGAATATATAAAATTATAAATACTTTTTCACTTTTCACGTCACATACAAATAACACAACAACGGATAATGTTACCAAAGACACCTATAACGAGTTGGTAAAATGCAGTGATAAACTCTAGAAGGTATCGGGACCACGATTTTGAACCGCTACTACGACTCGAAAAGATCGATTGTCATAGAATCCACTGCAACTGTTTGTGGTATTTTGATTGCGTGCCATCTATTTTACGTCTCTGGCTATAGGTAATGAACAAGGCCACTAAAGAAACAAAAGACGAAACGTAAATAAACGTGTAGGAAAAATGTATTTTTTATTGTTGGAGGCAATGAGATTTATTAAACTTA
Organism: Bacillus rossius redtenbacheri; assembly: GCF_032445375.1. NCBI lineage: Eukaryota > Metazoa > Arthropoda > Insecta > Phasmatodea > Bacillidae > Bacillus > Bacillus rossius. The sequence goes on from NC_086332.1 coordinate 75,740,941, forward strand.
ACGAAATATCTGTAATTATATGACGGAGTTAGATGAATTTTGTAATATATACAAATATTACGGTATTTCGTCTTAAAATGTGTAACAAAATATTACACAGTAAAAACCTACTTTATTACGCCGGGACGTAAATAATCGGCAAAGTAATCGTTAAGATAATCGCCGATTACGATTAATCGGTAAGTATCCATAATCGCCGATTACGATTCATCGGTATCCGCATCGGTGCACCACTAATATAAACTACTCCCTTCAGATTCATTATAACAGGGTTCTATTGTAGCTTATGAGATCACTTTAAGACACCAAGTATCCCACAATCATAAAAACTAAAAGACATAGGTAATCTAAACAGTATTAATTACATAAGTTGAAACTTCTTACTTTCCATGAAGATTTGCATCTTCCATTAGGCGACGGAACTCGTCTTTTCGCTCCCTCATTTTGTTCCTCTTTTCCCTGCGTTCCTCTTCGGCACGCTCCTTCACATATTTCTCAAACACCTGCTTCCGCTCCTTGGAGGTAAGCAACAAGTACCGTGGGTCAAACACAATCTTGTGCAGCTCCTTCTCCCAGGTGCTGAAGGCAGACACCTAAACAAACAAAAAGCCACTTCAATTTAAAAAAACTTCAAAAACAAAACTTTTGACTTCATAGTACCTTGCTTACCAATATAATGAAAGATCAACATGCATCAAACAACAAAATAAGTACTCAATTAATTACAAGTCTTACTGTTAGTTCACAAATAGTTATAAATAGGTATTGCCAGTGATTTAGAATAAAACCAAATTATGGATGTTTGGCATGAGTGGTTTACACTCTAAGTCATAGAAAAATCTTCAAGAATGGACCACAAAGATATATACATGTACATAAAAAAAACGCTGAGAACAAGCCAAAATCAGCTGCCCAGACACCACAGGGAATTCTGTGGAAGGAATTTGGTCAGAACAATATTACAACACACAGTGAGCTAACACCAAACAAATGTTACAAGAACAGAAACCTGAGACAAAACAACAACCATGGACAAACAGCGACAACACAGACGAACTCAACGATGTATCCTGCTCGAAACTCTCTCTGAAAATACTGGCCATGAGAGGAGAAAATAAACCCTTCGCTATTCCAACCACCCCACCCACCTAAAATCTAGCTTCATTATGTGGACAATAGTTTCCTTATCTGACAACATTGGACCTGAAAAAGAGGATTTTGAAAATTTAGAATCCACTAAGGCCATCTAAACAGTTTACATATGAAATGGAAACTAATTAAAGCCTTCCTTTTCTAGATGTTCTAGTCGCCAAGGAAAACTGCAAAATCTCCACTAAAGTAAGCAGGAAACAGACACATACAGGCCAATACATGCACTTAAATTCCAACCAAGCACCAAAACTGGAATAATTCACACTTTAATAAACCAATCTGAAATAATTTGTTTTGATGATATAAGTTGCTGATGAACCAAATCACTTATAGCAAATGGTTACGCACTTCAAAACAGCACATGTCAATCAACAAAGCCCACATCGTTCAACAAAAAGAAGATTGTTATTCCCTATATCTGAGGCATTTCTGAGAAAGAAAAAAAAGCATGGTTGGGAAACTAACACAAAAAAAATTAATTTTAAAACCAAATACAACCATCTAAAGCATGATCACCAGAGTAACAGTAGCCACAGACAAGGTCAGAACTGTGTACCAGATTCCCAGTTAATGTGGCTGCATGTACATGGGAAAAATGGCATATTATTTTCAACATGCATTAAAGAGAACAAAAGGGACATAAAAACTGGTAAAACTCTGAAATACCAGACTTGCAGGACAAGCCTGGTACAGTCATAAACTACACCGGGACAATGCTACTCTGCACATATAGGAAGAAAACTCAATTAAAAGGAAAACTAAAAGAATAAGCATTTATTGTCAGCAATAACAATGTTATCAACCAAATAAGAATTCAATTTGAAATACATGGTATATGGATACCATTAATTAAAACAGAAACAATACAAACCCCTAACCCTTTTCAAAAAATCTGACATCAGTTCTTAAGCACACTGCCAAGTTGAGGAATATTCACCTGTCATAGGCCATGCCAGAACAGGATAACGAACATATATCTAGCCCTGTATTTCAGTAACCGCTATGTTTGTTTGTACCTGATGGCTGAAGTTCCCGAAACGTCACAACTGTTTTTTCATAGGAAGATTACTGTGTTTTGCCTGTGCTGTTGTCATTGTATTATCCTGAATAATGGTTTAGTTTATTTCGTCTGTGTTGTCCTTGAGATGCCCAGATTATCTGTTTATTAACTTAGTTGGGTTTGTTATCCAAGGTTGTTGTTTTGTCTGGATTTTCTGTCCTTGTTGCAACTGTCTGATCAGTCAGCCCACTTTGTTTGTCTATGCTGTAATATTTTTTCAGGCTAAATTCCTTCCACAAAATTCTTTGCACTGTCTACTGTATAAGCATTTAACACTTGACGACAGTTGATTTTGGCTTGTTCTCTGTGTGTTTATGTATTTACATTAGTTGGCCATTCTTGAGGGTATTGTATGACATACAGTGCAAAACCTAACAGTGTGTACACCTAAATGGTGTGTGTCCATAGAACTATTTAAATTAGAGATGTACGAACCTGCAAATTTTTAAGTCGAGTCGAGTCGAGTCGAATTATACAATAATTAGTTCGAGTCGATTCGAGTCGAGTTTGTAGATCGTAAATTCAAGTCGAGTCAATTCGAGTCTGAATTTTTATTTGAATCTTTGACACTTAAGTCGAGCTTGAATATTTGGACTTTACTGCTAAAAGTCCTTAGATTGGCCCACGTAATCAAATATATTTAAAATACAAGTATTAATACAAATAATTCATTTAGAATAAATTCTTAACTGATATAATACAATTCAATAATTGAGGTATAGAGCATAGAAAAAAGTATTTTCTGAATTTTTAAATTTTATTTAACAAATATTGCCCAACTATGAAAATTAAAAAATTTGATATCTCCTAAACTATTTGGAATTTCTTATATCTGCCGGCTTTAATGAAAAGAGGAATTTAAAGAGCATATAATTAAAGTATTTTCGGAATTTTTAAATTTTATTTAACAAATATCGCCCAACTATGAAAATTAAAAAATTCGATATCTCATAAAGTATTTGGAATTTCTTATATCTGCCAGCTTTAATGAAAAGAGGAATTTAAAGAGTATATAATTAAAGTATTTTCAGTTTTTAACATTTTTTTCCGCAAATACCGCTCAACTACATACATATTTACCTTATTTTGGACCGAACGAGTTAGCTGCGGCCTGCAGCATTCACGAGTCAATAAAAAAATGAATATAATTTAGGCTAGTTGGCGCGAAGGTTAGGCTACGTTTCACACAATCATTAGAACATTTTTGAAAACTTTCACTTATGGGAAGTGTAAGGCCATGCTACAATTAACGCAACATTACAATAAACGTTCCCATAACAAATATAAAACATTTAAAGATTATTGCTACAACACTAACGCCGTTACATTGCCGGCCAATCGCAAGCTGGCACTTCCAACCAATCCATGCTTTTGTATTTGTATTGAATAGTTACACTTTATAAAATACTTTATACTTCATAATTAATTTTAACTTGCCACTTAACTTGGATAGCAAACAATTATACAAAATGCAATCTCGCCGAACGTAATAGAGTAAACAAACACGGAAAAAAAATTCATATTCGCCAACCTACACTTCCTAAATTAGTGGAGCAAAGTTTTTTTTTTAACTGCCATTTCGTGATTGGTGGCGTATCAGTCGCAAACATGCGCTCCGTAACACAAATATAACGCTACCGTTAATTTATTATTGTAACGTTGCGCCGATTGTAGCACGGATTTACTAAAAAAAAAGTAATATTTGGGCCGATATTATGATTATAAAATTTAATTCGTGTTTTGTTTATTAAAAATGTGTTCGTCTTCTTTGCTATGTGGTCACACCTGTTAAGTTGGCAATATGTAAAACTAAAATATAAATAATATGGCCGATTGTCGTCATTGTTTGTAAGTACGTGTTTCGGTCTTACGTACGTATTTTTAGTGTCGGCCGAAGTCACGTAAGGAGATATTAAGAATTGTAATTCAATTTTATTATATTTTATCATCGAGTTTTACCCAATTTCCTTTCGAGTTTCGCCCCGTCGAATAAAATAAGCTCGAATGCCGAGCCGAGCCGAGCTGATGCTACTCGCTCGACTCGACTCCAATTTTTGAGTCTCGGCCCATCACTAATTTAAATCAATCTTATCATTGCAAAAATCATTTTAAGAACAATGCCAATTAGTAGGGACAAGATTTTAAGGTTAGATTTTTGCTAATTTCAGTTTTAAAACAGGAGTTCCTGTGTTTTTAATTATTCTGTTTATTCATAAAGGTAGCATATTATTAAACAAATATGACACTTAAATATTTCATAGTATTTATTTCACCGAACAGTTTCATTTAAACTGATATATGATGCACTTTTACAATATAATAATTTTGTAATAACATGGTGGCCACTCACAGTCACCAAAAATATTCCCTGATTTTTCCCTGATTTCCCTGATTAAAAATTCAAAATTTCCCTGATATTTACAATTACAAAAAAAAAAACATACATTTGATGAAATAATATAATATTATAGAAAGAGATTACTCACATTTTAGCACCCTGCTGTATTTTCTTCATTATATACATACGGAAGTTCATTAAATAACATAATACATTTTAAATATGTCACTTTACATTATAGCGTCCCTTTCCGTGTTTTGTTTTATGTCTCTTCACAAATAACAAATAAAAATTAATTAAATACACACTAGCATATCTTGTTACAAATTGCAGCAATTTCAAATGCACACTACAGTTTTCATTTATGATAATGAAGCTCTTTCAGCTGGTAAGTGTTTTCAGTTCCACATCTATCTTTTCTTGCTTCATCAATTATTCTTTGTTTCTTGGCAGCAAGCTCTTTTGCAGATATTGCTGCCCTCTTCTTTGCCATTTCGCTTTCGTTCTTCGATTCATAATCCTTCTTTTGTTGAGCCATAGCTTCCTTATACTGTGCATGTGAATTACGAGCAGCGTGTATTATGTCCTTGGAAATATTGGACACGAAACTGTCTAAGCCACCAGATGCAACAATTCCATCATACACTTGCCGTTGAGCTACTAGGGACTCCTCTTTAAGATTCTCTATTAAACACTCACGGTTGATGGAGAAACCTCGTTCGACGTTAGCGTTTCCATGAGATAAAATTAATATAAGTTTTACAAAAGACAAAAGTTCCGTGGAATCCTGCACTAAGAGTAACTGTTTCATCCAGAAGCTGTCAAGTCTATCATCTTTCATAGAAAAAAATTTTGATGCAGCCTGAACATCATCTTTTTCACACAGTGCCTTGAGTCCAGATATCAGGTTTATGTCAACAAGTATGTTTAGTGTCTGTTTAAGACGCCTTCTTTGCACAGCTGGCCGTGCTGTAACAGCGGAATCCAAACACGAAATACCTTCAGTAATGGGGTATTTCAGTGGCGAGCGCTGAAACATTTTTTCACACAACTTTTTATAACTGTTCTTACATTCATTTATGAAGTGTAACATTTCTAGTTGTGAAATATTCTTAGTCTTTTGTAGGGCATTCCTTGTACCATAACCCATTTCAGTATGTTTAGCACTCAAGAGCACATTCTTATCCAACAGATCAACAGAAGTGGCTTTGGTAGAAGACTCGAGCACATCTTTCTTCACAAATTTTGACATGATTCCGAGAACCAATGAATTTAGTGTTTCATATAGTAAAGGAGCCATGGGTGCATCTGATTGAAAGTCAATCAAAAATGGCTCTATGGTTGCAGCAAGTGTTTGGAAAAAAGTCAATTTCGCTAGAAATAATTTGTCCTTCAATGCTTCAGACACCACTGTAAAGCTACTGCACTGAGGAGATTTCATTTTGGAAATCTCATCAAAATATTTTCCAATACTAGGAAATATTGCTACTGCCCTTTCTGTCACTTTTGTATTTTCTACCCAGCGCACCGGGCAGAACTTCAATGGAAACAAAGTGCAACCTGTCAGTGAAGTATAATCACTTCTTCATGCTGGAACATTTTAAACAAAAAATATAATGCCCTCAAAAATTCCACAATTTTTCATCCTGTGGTTTTTATTGCAGTTTTTAAGGCACCATGTAGAGCAGGGCTGCCACCACTTTGAAAACAATATCCTTGATTGAAATGTGAAATATCCTGTAATATCCTTGTTTTGAATATAAAATATCCTTTAAATCCTGTACATTAAAAAATACAAAAAAATATGCAATTTTTATGAAAATTACTCTATCATAATGTACGTAACTATACTTCAATCAAAACAATTCAATTTTTAATACTTTATACAAGTATTTACACACACACACGTAGCCTACACTTCACCACTGGCAGTATTAAAAGATCACTTCTCAGATGTTTTGCCCTATTCCTCATCTCTTCTGTTGGCTGGAATTCTGCCATATTCTTCCTAGAAGAGATATGCAACAAAGAATTTAGCATTGGCGATTCAAGACACGACCTGTGCGCTTTCTTGATAAGGTTGAGCTTACTAAATATCCTTTCCACCCCTGCATTGCTGTGTGGAAGAATAAGCATTGCCTTTGCAAGTTTACAAAGCCGTGGAAAACATGTTTTCCCATTAATTTCATACTACCATTCATATTACCAATGTCACGCTGCAAACAAATAAAATAAATAAATAACAAAATAAATTACAAAAATATGGTGTACTGACCTCCTTCTCGCCCAACATTTCTCGGAAAGATTTGATGCGGATCTCCAACGGCACGATGGCCCTCTCCCTGGCAGCCCTCACCTCTGCTTCAATGGCTGCCTCCTTGCCTATGTCAATCTGCTTCTTCTCCTGCTTAGAGTCCTTGTCGTCTGCAACAAGAGGTCATCGCCATTCAGCCAACAGTGGGGAGTGTTCCTTCCTCCAACTGGGAGTGTGAAACCTCCCCAGAAGACAATGATTGTACAGCTTAAGATGTTAGAGCTGTTTCCAGCACTAGTATCGGAGACATGATCCAATAGGAACACAAAATAGGTGCAAGGATGCATGACCCCTCTGCGCCTAGGCCAACGCACTACCTCCACGTGGTATCAGTGGTTTCGACGAAAGTTAGCTCTACCCGGAAGACCTCGTCCTGACACCCAAAAAAGAATCTGGTCAGGTGGAAACCCCTAACTACGGCAACAGTAGAAGGGACGGAAACTTCATCAGAAGCTCAGCACTGCCGGACCCTCAGGCCGTGGGTCCTAAAAGCCTGTTTATCAATGTGAGATTTGCAAGGCAAAATGGTAGAGGTCAGTCTGGGCAGTAGCTTCCCACAACAGTTACCCCACCGACTTATGGGTCAAAATTCCGGAGAAGCCTCAAGTTGCTTGGAAAATCTAGGCAGTAGTGCGAGACGGCCAATCGATAGACCCCATCCAGGTACTCTGGGTGTTATGAGCCGTGTGGTATTGGTTTCGCACTGGCATTCTGATCCAGGTTGGTTCAGCTCTGGCCGGCAGTCTGGTGAAGTTAAGTGGTCGCTTAGAGCTTTACGAGCAAGCCCTAGGATTCCCTAATTCGAAACAGATGCGTGAGCAGCGTTATCTGCTCCGGCACTAGTCTGGAGAGCTAGTAGAGGCTTGGATGGTGTCTCGGTTGGATCACAAACTATCTGCCATACTGGTATATTCGGTGGGGTTTTGCAGAATGTGAGAGGTTCAGATAGAAGCCATGTGGTAAGTTGCTGGGGGGCTTGCCAGTGAGGACACCGCTGGTTTGCTGGTTGTTGTTGTTGTTGTTGCTGGGATGGGTTCCGCAGCCACTTGACATAGCCCTTCAATGATCCAGATAGCTGAATAAGATAGGATACGGGTGGTGCCGATGCTGGGACAGGTAGCCTCAGCCCCTCGACATGACTTCCACGATGCCTCGGGCCGCAATGTAACAGTGAAACCGTTTCCCTCGCCATATGGGGCTGCGCCTTGTGCTTCAGATTAGCCCCACACGAAGAATACATGCCTGCCCGCATGGGTTTTATGAACATGAACGTTATAAATACATGAGGCAAAAGCTTTAAGAGTAGGGCATCTACCAAGTTCCCACAGGAAAAAAATTAGTGACATTTTGGTGACTTTTACAGACCTGAATTTCTAAGGAATGTATTGGACGTTAAGACTTTTTTGGTTACATAAAAATTGTTCAAAGCATAGAAATTAATAGGTCTAACTATTTTCAAACTTTATTGAATATTATAAGTCCCATTTATTACCTGGAATATAATCTAGCTTCAATATTTAACATTGGGCTCATTACAAGCACTGAAAATCTGTTTATAACCTTTTCATAAGTTTTTGAATTACCTCTCTATTTATAATAATTCAGGTTTTTTCTTCTAACAATTTATCTGTATTAAAATCAAGAAAATTAATGTCATGTTTGGCTCTTTCTTCTGAATTCAATTCTTAAATCTGTTCACTAAATTTAATTCTTACTTCTTTCCTTCTTGTTGAGGCATTTTTTGTTTTGTAATTTGAAACGCAAGATAAGATGTAAGCTGTGAATAATGTGAACTTGGACTAGGTCAAAGCTGAGGCAAATTAGACCTTGGCATGCTAGGCACAGTTTCTGACCAACTAGTGATCGGCCTATCAAAGGTCACAGGTACTTTTGCGTTTGCCCAACTTAAGGACATCATGCAACTCACTATGTTTTTCTTTATTGCATTTGATAGCATTGACACCTGAGTGAGAAATTTCCAAATGTTTTTATATAGGAGTACAAAAAGCTTAAAACTAAATTTTCAGCTCTCAGCAACATTTTTCATCTGTCGTCCAAATAAATGTCTTAAAAAAAGACACCTGACCTTTTTTTATCATTGATAAAACACTGCTAATCATGTTACTTGAATTGTTCTTGCAATGGGTAAGATTGATATGGGAAGTTTTTTAATATCATTTTTACCATCATTGCTGGTTACAATGTATGTCATAAGAAACTCAATAATAGACATAAAAGATGAATAAGAAAAAACACAGAAAAAAACAAGCCCAAATCAGCAATATCAAAAAATCAAAAAACTTGGACAACACAGAAAATTCCATGGAAGGAACTATTCAAATATTATTACAACACAGACAGACACAGTGGACTGAAACTGCAACAAGAGCAATAAATACAAACAAAAAAACTACCACTGACTATACAAAAACAAATAGAGGAACCAAAAACTTTTCAAAATAGGTAATACGGACAGCACAATGAAATACTGTGACACACAAGCTAACCCAAGGATGAAATTAAACATATATTCTGACAACACTAAGAAGACAACACAGACAAACAAAGTATGCTTCTTAGACACAACAGTTACAATGTTTTGGGAACTGAGATCTGTTTCCATCCTCAAGCACAAACACCTACAATATATTTTCTGAGGCAGTCTACCACAGATTTTCGAACTTTTCAATTTTGACACAGAAATACATAAGTAAATATACACAACACAATAAACAACACTGCAACATTGTACCAAAACAATTTATACTTTTTTCCCCAGTAATAATGCAGAAAATGCTAATGCCGCACTCATTTACTTTTGTCTGTGTAACATATATATATCACAATATGAATATTAACTGCACACAGATGTTGTTACCATCACTGATACTCTAACCATCATCCCACACAAAGTGAAACACTTGATCAAACGAGGCTGGAAAATTTAATTATTCCATAAATAATTATATAATTTACGTTAATTTAATAAAAGTAACTATGAAATATAATGATTCACTAAATAAAAAGTTTAAAAAAAAATTTTAAATGTGAAAGGTTACGAGACTTTATTCATGTTTTCAATTCAAGAACATGAATGCCAATACCAACTTAACAAGTGTGGTGGCGAAAATTCACAGCACAAAACATTTACACGGAAATGTGTGTGTTCGCTTTACATGAAAGAAACAGTAATAGGATTTTACATAATGTGAACTCTTTTTATTGAGTTATTTTTCTTTTTCAATTTTAAAAATTTGGCGTAAGCCAATTAAAAAATGTCTCCGTTACGTTATCACAAATATTTCTTTGCAGTTCAAGCAGTTGGTATTTTCTGTGGTTTGTAGCGGCAGCCTTGTTTTAAATAAATCAAGTTTTTGATCTTATCTAACTTTATCGTGGTGATGATGATATATTTATTTATGATGTTCAGTAGACTCCTGATTATCCAGGCTAATGACTGGCAAGGGGTTCACGGATAACCGATAAACATGGGTAAAGCAGATCATCTAGACAAACACTGTAACAGACACCCCTCAAAGTAATGTCCTAATTTGTTCCAACAAAACAAGAGCGCTAATCAAAAGAGTGATTGTCAAATACTTTTTTTTTTCAATAAGAGAGCATTTTAATCAAAATAATTTGTTTACAATCAGGTAGGTGTGCTTGCTGACAACCATTTTAATCAAGACATTACTCCTGTTAAATTTATTATAAAGTACTAATATAAATGCATCTAAACACATTAGACGTACATTAAAATAAATATTAAATAACATTTTGAGATTAAACGACCTCAAATTAAATTTAATAATTCATGTATTGCATTGTTTACGTTATAAGTAGGGGTACTCGAATTTCGTTAATGACGAAATCGCGATATTTTACTAACGATTTTGGAAATACATTCTAAGCACTTACAAATGTGTTTCCAAACGCCTATTTTAATTTTACAGCATTTCGTTTTCACGAAATAACTGGCGATGTCGCGAAATTCATTACTATTCGCGATATTCTTGTTATTTCACGAAATATCCGCAAAATGTCAGAATTTTAACGCGATATGAATATTAAGTTTCACAATAATACTTTTGCCGCAAAACGTATTCGTTAGTAAACAAAAACATTGTATGCCATCTTTATTATGATAAGCGCCATAGATAAGTTGAAGCAAAATAAATACCAAACACTCGGCCTGAGTGGCAACCATTTATCAGCGTTCCTAGCGGGATGTGGATGAAGTTAGCCGTTTGGCCATATTCTTTTCCGTTGCAGAGATACTTATCTCTGTTCCGTTGTTGTATTGCTTGTAAATAATAACAGAGACGTTATGGGATTTTAACGTCGCGATACGCCGGTCATGTGAAATGACCAAATGAGTTTTGAAAAGATCCTACGTTCCATGTAAATAGTTAAATGTGAACGAAAATAGGTAGTTGCGGTTTGTTTTGTTTGAAGTTTACTTGATACTTCACAATGCCTAAGGTCGTATCAGTGTTAGAACGAGCTAAAGAATACGAGCATGAAGGATTAATTGTTTTTAATAAAGAAAAGCGGATAATGAGGTTTAAATTTTGCAATACGGTAGTAGATTGGAAAAGAAAAGATACTTGTGAAAAACACTGCAAACAGCGAGCATCTCATTTAGAGAAGAAAAAAAAGTCAAACATCACCATCAGGTTGTGGAGTCAAAAGGCAAGTGACACTCGAGGATAATATTGTTCTCCATAAACGAGCAAAGGAAATTAAAGTCAAATTTGCAAGCGATACAGTGCGTGCATTTGTGTCTGCAAATATTCCCCTAGAGAAGCTAGATCACCCAGCTATGAGGGAATGGTTAAATGAATACACGAAAGTTAAGTCAAGGAAATGTGTTACGGTTCTAACGTCCTAATAAACACAATTTGATGGGAAAGAGGCCGGAAAATGTGTAGTAAAACAAAATTATAGTAAATTAAAAAAAAAAATTTGAGCCTGAAATTTTACATGTACTTGTAATTAACTAATTTTTTAGGGAACCCTTTCTTACATGTTTACCAAACTATTTGGCCAAAAACGCCAATTCTCCTGACAGGAAAAAATTAATTCTATAAAGTTTTGTGCAGGAACATAGCATAGGACTATTTAATACTCAAAATGTTTAAATACATAAACACAGACTGTAAAATTCGAGACACTATTTGTGATGTAAAATTTAAGTAATGTGTACCTATATAATCTACTAGATAACATTTCCACTTCTGTAAGGCTTATGCAGGATCTAGTGCTTGCTGTATCAAGTATCATGTACAGCTTTGTGTGTGTATCATGAAATTAAATAAATAGTAGAACAAATGCACTGATTTAACAAAAAAAAAAATTTTTTTTACCAAAATATACCACCGAAATACTTTTTTTTTTACCGAAATATAGCACCGAAATCCTTTAGTTTATTTACCGAAATCAGGCAGTTTTATTTACCATTTTTCATGGGCTCTAGTTATAAGGCTTGGGCATAATATTCCTATGTAGGTGCTACTAGCATTTCTGAGTAATGAAATAATAATGTTTTTTGATATAGGAGATATATTTCAGTTGTAATAAGATTTAAAAAAAACATAAACTTAACTTTTTCTATTATTAGAAATATTATTAAGCTTTTCTCTCTGGAGCTGCTACTGAAATGCAGGATGGCAGAACATAAACATAGGCTGAAACACGGGTGTCATGTACAATGAAGGAAGCGAATAGCTATTGAGGAAAGAGCAAAATATTGTTTGATGTTTCATCACATTATTAATTTGTTGCATTACTAATTCATCGCATTGTATTTAATGTTACACAGGTGCCTTTGCAATTAGGCACACACAAAAATAAAAAGTCATAAATTTTTTTTGGGTTCATGGTTTATGGAAATATGGCACAGTTAACCTGCAAACCTGATAATCCACACCCGGATAATCGGGAGTATACTGCATTAGGTTCAAGAACGTTATTAAAACACAAGAAGTTTTATATGTACAGCTGGCACATGCAGCTAAGAAATAATGTGAGTTCAAAGCATATAGCAGTACAAAAAGTGAAAAAGGAACCTGTGGGTTTTTAGGTCATGTTTCAGTAATATAGGCTAAAATAAACAAGTGTGTTGTGAATCTGCAGAAATTCTGATTTAACTAAAAATTGGCAAAATTGGCTTCTGCAGATTCGTATTGGTACAGCTCAATTTTGTAGTAACATATGCATCTCAGTAAACAAAATTATATCACGCAAAATTTTTGAGATATCAGAAGTTAACTCTATAGAAGTGAAAAAGGAAATACCTATAGCAAAGATTTGAGAATTAAAATTATATTTAAGTACCAATGAGGGTCGATAGTTCTTCAAGCAATTATAAATGGTTTTTAACTTCAAAACTATGTACCTACCTTGAAATAAAATAAAATCTATTTTTGTTTCAAGGATAACATCATTATAGAAGACATACATTATTCTAAGTAATTTACTGGTGATTAACAGTAAAACTCGCTTAAGACGTTCCCACATAATAAGTTGTCCCATTTATAATGTTTAAATAATTATTCCCTTGATCACTTCCATATATCCCAATGTTAATTTTTCCCATTTGAAAATTTGTATTTATGTTTCCCACATATAAAATTCATCATTTCAAGAATAAAAAAATATAATAAAGTTTATCTTTAAAAACTAAAACTTTATTTATAGTTAAACTTTTAGACAATTGTGGCAAAACAATAACAAACATGACCATCAAAAACCTTTGCCTTAAGCAGCACGCTGTTACGATATATTTATCAACCAATCATCTGCTTGCATTCGTTTCCTTTGTGAGTCTGTTCCATCTGTACACCATTTCCCTCATTTCAGGCATAATGTCAAAGGATACACAACAAAAATAAACCACTAGCCATTTTTTGACCTGATTGCAGACACGTGACGCATCTGGTACAGCAATATGCGGAGCTAATTCAGTTTAATTGTTTGTTGAGTACTGAGGTAAAAATTTTAAATGGTGAACTTAATGATGAACATTTTAGTTTACTAGTCATTTAATTTATTCCGTTTTTGAACGGACTTATACTGTATTTACCTGTAAATTCTGCACAATTTTTCGTAAAACTTGTGTTGAAAAATCATAGTACGAGGCTTATTCAAAACTTGACAACGCCACATGGCAATGCTGAATAATGCACAGGTTCCTTCAAGCTCCAAGGTTGCTTGACCTGCTACTGCTTAAAGGAACGACGGACATCTTCCATGTGGATTGTGCTTTGTGAATTTGTTTTTCTATAAGAAGATGTTGCAATGATTGCCAAAGGTGTGCAGAGCGATCATCAATTCCTGCTGGAAAAAAAACCTAAAATGATTTTAAAAAAGCTCAGGAAATGAAAACTCATGCCTTGGACAGAATAATGTCACGGACAATCGTATACGTGATTCGGGGGGGGGGGGGAATTGTTTTTGAGTAATGGCGCTATTGCAATAAAAAGTTTATTTAAAACATGAGAATTTTGTAGCTTGTGCTTCCTCAGGTTTTCAATATTTTTTGTTTATAATCTTTCTAACATGGCATTAATATCGGTTGTTCGTGATCGAGATGTTTATGGCACTTCACTCATGTAAACAAAACAGCTGTGATTGGTAGCCATTACATTGATGATTGTTTTTTCCAGCCCGTCACAGTAAACATGTTATTATTCAGAGTTAATCCATAAATAAAATATTTATTACCCGGTATATTTAGATATATGTACAGTAGAATCTCGTTATAGCGAGCATGGTAATAGCGAGAACACGGCTATAACGAGGTATTTTTGAGGAATTTACGCAGTGATCGCTTGTAGCGCGCTTTTGTTATTTGTCTGCTTTATCTCCACCCCTCTCGCTTGCCACTAGACATCTTGCCGTTGACGCGTCACTAGAGGTGGGTCGAAAAGTATGAACCTGATACTTTGGCACTGATACGCGCCTGTATCAGGAACGGCAAATGAGTACACTTGAAAAGTATCAAGTACTTTAGTATCAGTTCAGAATTCGCCTGGAACAACACCACGGCCAATGTGCGCAGAACCCGATCGCAGATGACGGTCACTTGGGCGGAGCTTGTGAAAGGGGAGGGAGCAGGAAAGACGAATAAGGGATAAAGAAGGGAAATAATGTAGGGGAGGAAGCGCAGGGGAAGGCGTTGAAGGAGAGGCGCAAAGCGAAATTGTTACGAGTCGTTTGGTTATTGTCCTACATCAAAGTACGCTCAGTGCGCAGTGCGTGCACAGTCTCGTTCAATAATAAAACTAATGGAATTTTAATATTAAAAAAAAAACATTAATACAAATATAATATTTATATTTGTGCACCTAACAGCTATGAAAATGCAAATAAATTCTCAGCTGACACTAATAACAAATGTAATCAACATTAGGACTTTTTTTTCCGAAAACAATTAGTAACTAGTTAGGACTTTTTTTCCGAAAACAATTAGTAACTAGTGTTTTCATATATTGAAAGATTACGATTTTATCAAAAATTAAAAATAAAAAAAAACAGATACGTACATTAGTGAGCATACTATATCAATGTTTACGTTTCAAATGTTTCTTCAGATTAGTCGATGATGATTTATAACTCAGTTTTTGTTTACACAAATTACAATTAGCAAACTCATTATTTTCCGTAAAAAAATTCCACATAAATGAAGTCTTTTTCCTGCGCTTATTCATTCCTTATTTCACTATAAAGATACTAACTACAAAGCATGACAGCCCGCAACAATGTACATGGTGGAAATTAATACACGGCCAGGACGAACTGCAGTGAATGTTGAACTGATTGATACTGGCTGTATCAGGCAGGCATGAGAGTAACAGAGGTAGAGAATTACCGGGCGTGATAAATAATGTATCAGAGACACCGATACCTTTTAACGCTGGTGATGACGGCACGGAGGATGTGTACCCTGTAACGAGAATGCTGATACCTTGTCGCTTACTGGGACCGCCACTGCTCTGATACAAAAATATCAGATACTTGTAACTAGGTACATTACTGTATCAGTATCAGGTTGGAACAGATACCGAAAATTGCTGTAACAACCCACCTCTACGCGTCACATTCTTCAGCCGTGCAGTCGCCACCTAAGTGCGTGGCTTAAAAATAGAATCCCATCCTTTCTTTCTTTAAAAAAACTTCCTTTAGTTATCTGTGCCATGTGTAGACAAAGTTTGAGATTGGAACAGAAACAACGTAAGCGTAAGAAAGTATTTTTTACAAATTAGAAATATGTATGTTTTTGTTTTTATAATCGCGTATTTTCACGTTTTTTTTTGGTTATCTTAAAAGAGATAATATTAAAAAGCCGCTCTAATGATATTTGTTTCTTGGTTAACAAAAACTATTAATTATCAAATATTAATTGTTTATATTCTATTTATTATTATTTACGCGACGTCATACTGTACGCGTACGCAATACGACTGGATTCCTTGCTGCAACATAACATAGCATGTTATGCGTAGAGCCACGATTATATGGTAATGCGCGATAAAACGAAATAACACCGAAAACCGCTTGAAAACACGAAATAAAACGAAATTGTGCGAAATCCGCGATATGTCACGAAAGTTCGTCTATCCTGATTATTTACGTTTTTTTTTTCTTTTTTCCATTCTGTAAGGACAATTCACTACCTTCAGCACAATCAAATATTTCTTACAGTAACTAGCAGCCATATATATTATATGCGACGGTGATTTATTATAGATTTTAAAATGAAGTCTCGGAATTAACGTAATATTTTCTTTAAACGGTAATCTTGTGTACCATAATAATTTAAGATGTTGATAACTATGATACAATGGCCGCCGTTCACTTTCTGTAAATACAAAAATAACAAACGTCCAAAATATTTTTGTCTAAGATTACGATTTTAATCATTAAAATATTACACACTAAAGCGCATTGCTTTTACTGTTTATTTAAAATAAAGTACGTAGGCTACGAAAATAAAATTAACCCTGCTTAATGTAACGAATGTAAATAATAAATAGTACATGTTTATGTCGGTATTAATTTTCACGTACGTATGTTGGTATTCGGTATGCGTTTGTATTCGCATCTATTCTCCATTGTTTTGATCTTTCCAGCACGGCAAGTTTTTGCGTATTGAGAGGTTAAATTCTTCCTATGTGATTAAAAATTTTTTGATAATGCCTAAAACTAAGGTTTCTGCCAGTGACCGATCGAAAGAATTTTCCAGTGAAGGATTTTATATCAGTGATAAAATTTTAATGTGCAAATTCTGTAACTGCAGGCTAGACTACGAGAGACGCGATAGGTACGCTTGTGAAACATGTCGCGAGTGAGAAACATAAGCGTTTGAGGCAAAACTCATCTGTTAAACGACATCCTTGTCTAAGAGTCTTTAATGCCATTAATTTGCGGTTCAACCCAAGAAATGTGAGTAGGGTTAGCATAGAAGATGCAAACCTACAGAAGTCTCTGCATAACTTGCCTTCTGTTTCCCATCTTCCCATTGATACATTCATACATGGCTATGTTGCTTTCAAAAAAATAATTGAGGATGAACTTTCATTGACAGAAACCAGCCAAATTGATGTTGCAAAGGTACTTTGCTCCCTTAAAGGGGACTACAGTGAATTTGCTCAAGCCAGTTTAAGGGCAATCTGGTTCCCAACATCAAATGTTGATGCAAAACGTTCATTTTCACTGGTAGTTAGTGACAGAAGACAACGTCTCACTCTAGAAAATGCAGAAAATTTAACTATGATAGCATTTCAATAAAACCGTCTTAGTAGTAACTTTTGAAGTGCTTAATTGTGTAATTTTGTAGTGTATGTGATTGTAATTAAGTCGTGAAATTTTTAGTAGTTATTTAAAAGTTTGAATTTATGATTTTGCAAATGAACTTAATTATCTATGAATTTTCAAATGAACTTAATTGTAATTAGATCATGAGGTTTTAGTGTTTATTAATATTTGTTTTAATAAATTTGCATGTCGTACAGAAAAGCAAGAAAATTTTGCCGTGGGTATTTTGAGCAAAAAAATAAAACCATATAACACCGAAATCTTTATTTCTTTACACCGAAATTTGTCTTAAAATAACACCACAAAATCTTGACTCTAGTTATGCGGTATCAGAAGTAACGAGTAACGTAACGATAGTAACGAGTACTAATTGTTATAGTAACGAATACATACGGTTACGCATTTATTCGTTACTTTTACACCTCTAGTCGGCACTACCGTATTTATTTCCGAATCGCTAGGGCAGTTTTCTTGTAACTTTTGTTTCGGTCAGTTGTTGGGGTATCTGTCCGAGAAAGGGGTGGTGATGGTTTGAGTTTAATCCCAAATTTATTTTCTAAAAAAGTCGACAGGTTTCTTTAAATGAAAAGTATAGTTTTCCAGCGACTATTACGTTTGAGGCGTACGTGCGTTGCCGCAGCAGCACTCCTGCTTTTTTGTAAGGAATTAAATCGTCACGCTACACTAGCACCACCTGTTAGCAACATCCCGAAGCAACATGGTCGCCAGCAGACAGCCCGCGTCGACGATAGATAGCAGGACAATGCTGCGTCGGCCGCTTGCCGAGATGCTATACTTATGTGGCTTGGTAGGGTATTCTGGTTATTTTTACATAATCGGTGATCGCATCCGTACTTATGAGGTATCGTTTTAAAGAGAATTCACACATCTGCTCACAGAAATTAAGATTTCGTTAATATAACCTGCTATTTTCCAATTATACAGGTTTAAACACAATTTTTATGCTATTTTCGGTTAATTTTTATTTTTTGGGGGCCAAAATTTGTCTAATTCGGTTATTACGAGGACACAGTTATAGCGAGGATCAAACCCGGAACCGTGACACCTCGCTATAACAGGACTCTAGTGTATTAATGCCAAAGAATTGCCCTGAAAATATTTATAAATTTTGTAACACCCTTGAAGCATAATTAAAGAATACTGGAAAATATAACGACACAGATCACCAGTACCATGAATGCTAACTGTGCTGAAGTTAGCTCTATCTGCTGGATCTATGTACCGCACGAGTGCATCATTATACAGAGCTTGGAACAGCCCTATGTGATTACACACAAATAAGGCAAATTATGTCCCGATTTTTATTTTTTTGCATCAAAATGTGCAATAATGTTGATAGACCTAAAGGCCATCCTACAGGTGTCTAACTACCATTAAAAAAATTAATCTAGAGGAAACCATAATACAGGTAGCATCAGTCTCTCTGAGAGCCTCGAATTTGTGGTTTTCAAGGTATCTATCACAAATATTACTGTGTTTCATCACATAATTGTCACACATTTTATGCTAAAATCAAGTTTGAAAAGTATGTGTCCAACGTTTATACGGAAAAAAAAAATTTTGTTAGGTAAAGTTATCCATAGAAATATTCATATAATTATATTCATATAAATAATAATTATTTGTGGTAATGGAATCCCCACAAATGGTTGAATTTTAAAAGAGACAGCTGATCAAACAGCGCATAACCTAACTATGTCATTTTAATGATTTGTTTTATGTAGCAACTGATCTTTACTTTTTCACTTTTAAGAAGTTTTCCTTGTTGCTATCATCCAGTCCCTTGAATAACGGTTTAACCGTATTTTGCAGTGAACTATGTTTTAGTAAACAGTCAACAGTTTCCATATAATCGACATGCAAAATCTACAACATTTCTACACAAGACATAACTATGTGCCCTTCTTTAACGCAATAGAATATAATAAATCTGGACTTTTTGTTTTCTTTCCCATGGATAGCAAACCAGTACTGCCAACTTAATGCCTGTTGAAGTATCCTGTGTCTGATAAAACATACTCAATTACTTAATGGCATACATGTTTTGACATAAGTGACATTGAAATTATTATTTTGTTTACTATTTGCGCAGAATAAATCTACATTAATATAAAAGATTGCGAAGTAAGGAAAACATACCAAAATAACATAGAAATTTTTAATGTCGGTTTAGGGTCAGGTAAGTTATTGGAACCGAAAAATCAGGGAACACAGACCTACTATTAGAGTTTCAGGGTAACACAAATTTGCAGACGAACAATCAATTTTTTGAACTTACTGACATGACTCTTCGAACCAAACTGAAATTACTTTTTCAGTTCGGTTTGTAAATTTCGAACTTTGCCCAGCACTACATTTATGTATTATATAGAACAGTATAAGTAAAATAAAATTGACGTTTGTATTCAGTTCATTCAAGTATTTTAATTCTAGAAAGGCCACTTTTCCCACCTTTTACATGTTTATTTGCATGCAGTTATAATCATGTGGCACATGTAGAGGCATATTTTAATGTACATTCATGACTACTTTAACTTCCGATAGGGAGCCTCAGAACTTTATTACTGATTTAGTAGACAATCAGTTTTTGGTCCATCCTGAATAATTGCTTTTATGAACATGTGACCTTTCTTTTTAAATACTAATTCAATTATTGACAATCACAAATTCCTTTGATATTGTGTTGTAGCATTGCAAAATGGGTCATAAGAATATTAAGAATAAGTTTGAGGTGAAGGATATTTTTTTTTGTTGATATAGAGAACAGTTCAGATATGTTAAAAATTGTTATTAATTACTCTTTTTAAATTTCATGTAAAGTCTTAAAATACTTATTTTCCCGAGATATTTAATTATTAATTTGTGGGTTAACTCCAGCTCATAACTAATTTTGATATATGATTTCATTAATTGTTTTATTTAAGGCAATGGAGAAGATAATGTTACAGGACATAATTTTTAAACTAAAATTTTGAATGTGAATTTCAACTTCAATTGCTAAAATTTGAATATTATATTTAAATTAGTTGGGTAAATTTTGAATTCTATTGAGATTGTAGTGGAATAATTCGAGAACAGTCTGGAAAGCCCAGAAGGAAGAGCGGACAGGCGCGACACACTGGCGCCAGCAAGTTATTTTCCTCGTTGTAAATGCGTTGTTGGGGATTTACGCGTCACGTGGACGCATAGCTTTCGCGACGGTCTGGAAGGTTCTCTGGAGGCTACCACTAGCCAACCAATCAGGGCGAGTCCTGGCGTGGTGTGATGCGCTCGGCCGAAATTCCTTATTTGGGCATGTTGATGAATGCTGTACTGTGATTGGTCGGTTGGCCCACGGGGTTGCTTCCCTTGTCTTCACCTATACAAGGGAGGTAATCTCGTCTACCAACTCAGTTGTCGCTCGATTGTCGTCCAGTCCGGTCGCGTCGTCGGCAACTCGCACAATATTATGGAGTTGCACTATGGGAAAATTTCACGCCTAGGGGCTGGGGCCAGGCCGTAAATTTTAACCTAAAGATTTTTTCGGAATCATGTAACTAGAAATTTAGGCCCTAGGCGTCGGCGACGGCCCAACTTCGCGCGACTTCGGTCAGTGCGCGACCGTACCTTGAGTTACATCGCTAACCAAGGGACAGTAATAAATTCTATTTTTTTTTTTGTGAGCGACAAGACTCAACGACCATCAACAGAAAAATGTCTGGTATGGTACCTATGCATTTGGACCTCATCCTATCAAAATTCAAGGACTTCGAAAAAATTTGTAGAACAAAAACTGTGCAAGTAACAGAGCTTTACAACTAAATTTGTCTGAATTGTGTTGTCATGTAACTGAAAAAACTATCGTTTCTTTGGTTTGAAACGAAATAAACAAAAAGTAATGCAATAAACTCTTTCATTTCCAATTTAAAACATATTTTGATGTAACTAAAAATTATCTGAATCGACCATCGTAATCATAAATTCTTAAAGAAGATTGTTTGTATTGTTACATTTCTATGTGTTAGCCGGGCCGCAAGGAATGTAACAGTGTCAGAACTGAAATAAGCATTATTCCCATTATGAACAAAGTAAATACTATGCAGCAAGAGCAAAATATCACACAAAACAATAAATTTAATCTTAATATAATTTTTAAATTAAGAGCACGACTATGTTTGAAAACAACATGTACAAATGCAGTGTATCAAGAGTTTACTTTATCTATGACTGAACATACCATATGAAGTATGTATCACATACACACCTTTAGTTCCATCTTCTTTCTTGAGCTTCTTGGAAGAAGGTTCATCATCACTGCTTTCATTCTCTCGCTTTCCAGCAGAACTATTGGCACTGTTAGCAGCAGATTCTGCTGCAGCCGCTGAAAAAAATGCAAAATAAAAATAAAATAGAGCAACACCACTGCACGTGAATGTGTAAGTGATATAAAAAACTCTCTTGTAAGAAAAAAACAGCTCCATAAAATTGAAGGTGCCTTAGCTACTAAAAAATTTTTAATATTTTTTTTAGTGCCATCCAATGGCAGTTTTCATCTTTAAAATGTTGATACTTAATGTATGTACAGATTAAACTGCCAAAACAATTGCAAAAAAATTTTTACTCAAAAAGTATACTACTAGGAACATATTATTATTAAGTCTAAATGTATACTGTATATAACAATACCCCAGTTCCTACATAAATTGTTTACCAGTATGTCAATGAAAGCTTAGAGAATGCAAGTAGCTAACCAAGAGAATGCTGAAAAACTAGATAAAATTAAAACAAATGTTTTCAGCATCTTGATTCAGCAGTACATTATTTCTGTACCATACAGCTAACTTTCATCAAACTTTACTGACACACAACTGTAAGATAGGAGGTAATGAAAATACACAAGTTAAAGGAGCTATCATATGACATTACAAATGCAGGCCTATAGTTCTCGAGAAATTCTCAGTTTAGTGCAAGGGACAATAAATGTTCATACACAGCCAAATAATGCAAACTAATTTTAGTTTATTGACATACCAAAAAAAAAAAAAAAAAACCTTACTCACAGGATAGGGACAAATTTAGCTAATACTTACAATTCACCCCCTAGTTATTCACCCTTTTGAATATTAATAACAGCCATGTAAAATGTATTGTTTTCAATATTACAAACATATTTAATGATAATATAGCCTTGAATCTGGCATATATTTTTGTGGTTTGTTTTAGAGCTGGGAGGAACACCGAATTTTAGTTCTAGAAAATTTCAGATGTGAAAAAATTTCAACATGGGAAATAGGAAAGGATTATAAATTATTTGAGGGTACAAATTTCAAAAATTTACATACCATTTCAAAAGAAAATGTCATTCTTTTCACTGTGTAGATCTTAATCTAATAAAAACAACAACAACAACAACAACACAACGATAGAGGCGAGTAATTTTTAAGGAGCACAAAACACCACTAATTTGATGACAACTGCAAAATTAAAAAAATAGCCTAATTGGTGAAATATTAATAATATAAGCTCTATTAATTTCTTAAATAAAATTATTCAATCATTTTAGGTACTTACGATGACCACCTACCATTTGGCAATATTAAGCTGCCATCTTGGAATAGCTTGCTGTAGGTCATAGATGTAATACAGCTAACAAACTACAAAAAGAAAATATTTTACTGTGTACATTTTTTCTACTAAAATAATAATTGATAGTATCACTATTTGGCACTTGCAAAAGTGATACAGTATGTATCTTCATATCTTTGACTATCTAGACAAAATGGCAGATGGCTTTATTCTTGTTCCAATTTAAGTTACTATGCAGTTTACACCAAGTAAAAATAGTTTATTAAAAGAAATGTTTGAAATAAATTTATAAAATACCTAAAGTATTAATATTTTCGCTGTCAGGACATTAGTTTATAACCAGAAAATGAGAAGAAAAAATAATACAGTTCATATTTTTGTTCGTTGACATTTTTCTTAGTTTATTGTTTCGGCGAAAGATTTTTGTACGTCCATTTAATGGCGTTAAAAAAGAACTTGTTCGCCTGGACTATGAAAATGTTTTGCTCATTTGGTACCAGGTACCACAGAAATATTTCCCTAGTTAAAAAAGTCTACACACTGAGTAAGAAGCGTAATTGGGTGACAAACACACACTTCCCTTCAAACAGCCAATGAATAGATATGTACTATCTAAACACCATGAAAGTAATGATTAGTAAATATTTTTAAATAATGCCTAGGTGCTAGGTAGATTGTTTGTAGTAAAATTTAGGTAAAACGGAGTGATAAGTCATACTGAACAAATAAAGATTCCATCTATCAGGACATAATTGTATCTTTGATGGAATGGGAAATTGTGTGCAGATTAACTGAGAAGATGAGAAAAATTGTTTTAGAACCATTACCAAACTGAGAACCACAACCGGGAAAGGAAAGTACTACTGTATTTACTCGCAAAAGTCACTCCTACGTATGGGTCACACTAATAATTTGGGTCAAAGAAATCTGACACCATAAGGATTGCCCTCCAATTAGGGTCGCATCATCGTGAAACAATAACGGTGTGCTTTTGCATATCTATCTCCATCTCTAACAATTTGCGAAGTCTCTGGAGATACTTTGTTTAGTTGGTACAGGAAACTGTACGTTAAACGGTGTTTACATGTTGTTTACGACAGTTTACACCACCCGCAGAATAAGATGATGCCTGAGTGACCGTTACGGTAGCCTTGCCTGGGAGGGGCGGGAGGCCCAGCGCGCATGCGCAGAGAACGTATTCCGAGACTTTCACTTCGCATACCACCCTGAATGAAAACATTGACTAGTCCGCTACGTGCTATCGTGACGTGTTTCATGTTTATAGCTAAACAAAGAATAGTAAACTAAATACAGTAGAACCTTGTTATAATGTTCCTGCATATAATGTTTTCCTGCTTATAATGTCATATTTTTGAAGTCCCAATATTTCCCCCATAATGACAATGTATTTATTTCCTGCATATAACGTTCATAAATAGTGTAATTTCCTGCTTATAATGTTTGCTTTCTAACATTCAATAAATGGGGAAAAAATGTTTTAAAACCAAATTATTCCAACACTTACGATAAAAAGTTTCCTTTATGTATGTTTATGTTTACAATCTATGCCATACAATACATAGTTTGTTAAAATACAATTTTATGCAATATACTGAAGGTACACAATGTTCATAGTTACGTGTCAGTTGGCACCCTTAGTCAACTCTTCTCTTCCTTGACATTCCAGTGGGTATTCAGATGCACGTACGTAGTCATACGATATTTAAGTTGCCAACCATTGAGCGAGGGCATAACTAAAAGTGTTTTCTATTGCTTATAAATAATTTTTTTTTTTCATTCATATGTAGGAATCCCAAAATTAAACATTTTCAGGTGGCGAAGGAGTAGACGTTCTCACTCTTAATGTTGTCATCATGAATCGTGAGACAATTTTACAAAAAAATGTGGCAGTGTATCTTTAAAGACAAACAAAATTTAACCAGGGAACAAGACGAAGTTGAAAAATTGTTGGCTTGTTTCAGAAAATTCATGTATCAAGTATACTATCTTTGGTTTTAACATTAAAGTTGTTTACATAGCTAGGTGAGTCCATTGGTACAAAGCTCGAACATTGTTAAGTGCTAAATTGAGATTTCCTGCTTATAACGTTTTCCTGCTTATAATGTTTTTTTCTTGTGCTCCCTTGAAAAACATTATAACAGGGTTCTACTGTATGTATTAAACGTAAGCTATCAACAAGTTCGCAGTAGTGGTTCTTTGTTGTAATGTATAAAATACTAGTTTTTTTGTTAAGTGTTCTCTCGTGACGTTTTTTACCCCACATGCTGAATATAAAAATGCCGCCTACATTATCTAAAATTAAACAGAAAAAACTGTATTCGCAGGCGCGAGAGGTAGTGTTTAATGTGTTATATTTTATGGAAAATGAAGCTCGGAATGGTGTGATGTCGTATTCTATTCCTCTTGAACGTGTGCAACTACGCACGGCGCAAGCAACGGGAGTTTCTCGTGCTACTGTACAACATATAAAGAAAGAAGGTCAACACATTAACGAAGATGGTGAAGGATTGTTTGAGACACCTAACAAGAAAAGAAAAATGTCTTCAAAATACGAACTGGATGGGTTTGACGAAGGAGTAGTTCGTAGGATAATTTATAACTTTTATATGACAGAAAAATGTGCGCCAACAGTGAGGGAGAAAAAAGTTAGGCTTTCAGTGGCATAAAACAAAATCTCACCGCCTCGTTCTTATCGAAAAGCATGATATCAGGCAGAAAAGAATGAACTATATACAGAGCATTCTGCGTTTCAGAAATGAAAACAGGAATATAATCTATGTAAATGAATCGTATGTGTTATCCTTGCATGTGCAACAAAAAAGCTGAGCAGATGAAACATTAAACGGTGTCCTTTGGCCAGTAGCGAAAGGGCAACGCCTTATTATGATACATGCTGGTGGTAAAGATGGATTTGTGCCAAAAGCCCTCGTTATGTGGAAATCACATCAAGCTACTGGTGACTACCACCACCAAATGAACCAAACCAATTATGAGAAGTGGATTAGGGAAAAACTCGTACCAAACATGCCAACAAACAGCATCAAAGTATTGGATAATGCACCCTATCACAATGTCCGCGTAAACAAACCGTCAACATCTTCGTCAACAAAAGATGATATCAAAAAATGTCTGCGAGAAAACAAAATTTCATTTACTGAAGACATGCTGAAGCCAACATTGTACAAACTCATTAAGATAAATAAGCCATGGCACATAGTGTATTCCGTCGACCAGATTCTTGAAAGTTTCGGTCACACACCGCTCTGACTTCCACCCTACCATCCCGACATGAATCCCATTGAAGGTATATGGGGTAAAGTTAAGGGTATTGTTGCATCAAAAAATTGTCCTTCAAAATAGATGACGTGAAAAGACTTTGCGAAAAACAATTTGAGAGCATGGAAAAAGAAGATTGGGTTCTATTTTGTAATCATGTTGAAAAATTAGGGCTGGAGTATTACAGCCGGGATGTTCGTTTTAACATTGAAATCGACAAAATAATTATTACACTTGGCGGTATAGACAGTAGCAGTGAAGATTCGAACTCTACCGAAGATGAAATGGAAGGAATTGGATTTCTTGAGGAGAGCGAGTAAATTGGTGACTTTATTATTATTATTATTATTATTATTATTATTATTATTATTATTAATCAATAATAGACTGTACGTTCAAGTTTTTTGGTTGTGTACGCTACTTTTTTTTTCAATCAAAGAACTTGGAATTTCTCAGTTTTTTTTAAAAGATATTTTATTAATCTATAATATAGACTCAATGTTTTTGTTTTGTGTGTACTACGCCAGCTTTCTCCCCTTCCCCCTTCAAGCTTTCTGAACGTTCGTGACGTCACCCAAGCATCAAGTTATCCTGTGGGCAGTGTAATTTCTATTAAAATAAATTAGAAAATACATTTGATACCTGTTAATTAGTGTGTCTCATTTATGTCTAAACATTTTTTATCAGTGGATTTATTTTTATCGGTCCGACATAGGTTTCAAATGGACAAGAGCATTTAAGATTGCTCAGTTTTAAACACAGCTCTGAGTGTGTGGGCTTTTTTTTTTAAAGTAAAATACATTTACAACACAAGTTTGGCCAAAATAAAGCTATACATTTATACCATTGATTCCATTAACACTGTAAATGTTTAATACGACCTTGACTAGTGCCAATCATTGTCAAATACATCGGTAGTAAAATTGTTTATATAAATAAAAAAACCTGTAGTAAGAAACTACATCGAGGGAAAATAAAGTGTAAATTGTAAATGCTGGTTGCAAAACATAACTAAACGTTCACACCATATTACAGTGTTTGAAATAAGACTCCCTAATCCAAACAGCCCTTCATACAATGTAACAGTACATATTTTGAATGCAGTTAACCAAACCTAATCAAAAATTTAAAGGAATATGAAAAAAAAAAATTTAATTTTTTTTGCTTAGGGATCGTCCATTAATCACAAGAGGCTCGAAAAGGGAGGGGGGGGGGGGGGGGGTTCGGGAAAAATCACGAAATATCACAAGGGGGAGGGGGGGGGGTGTAGAGATATATCACGTGTATTAATTTTTTCGCCCGATTTCTACTGAACCGAAAAGCGACGCGTGACCTTGACTCGCCGTAGCCAGGCAACAATATCCCCGCCCGCCGCAACATGAACCACCCGGCTCGGCTTGCCAGTCGCCGGTAAGACTGTGATTTTGGCGCCGAATATACATGGTGTGCTTAATTTTCCAGAATTATATTAGATTATACGATTATACCTATATTTAAAGATAATATTCTGAAATTTTTAAAAATATTTTGTACCAAAAAAATACATGTGTTTTATTGGGGGGGGGGGGGGGGGAAGTCTAAAACCTCACCACAAATCACTAGGGGGGAGGGGGGGTTAAAAATTTGCTAAAAAAACATCACGTGATTAA